>NW_017728992.1:81216537-81224330 GCF_001723915.1 Gavialis gangeticus | reverse complement strand
TTATTTTTAATCACTTACAATGTTAAAATTGATAAATAAATGCAATAATCAAAATGCATGGGGCATCTGATACTGTGTTTTTTTCATCTAGCTTTGTCAGTTTACCACTAGCAAGTGCCTCCCAATCCTCATCTTCCTAATGGGCCATACATTAGCTTGAAATTGATAGGGTAGTCCAAAGTTCTGCATGTTTTTCCTCTCTCTGACATACCTACTATGAAGAATATGGTGCATGAGAGTGCTTTATTGGATGTATGTCTTTTTATGTATTTCTTAGTGACACATGGAGCCACATTATGAACAAAATAAAATTAGAAGAAGAAATCAAGTTGGTCTGATTTATGTTGGGACTGCTGCATCAGTGGAACTCCAGAAAAAAACGGAATTAGTTTGAAGGCACCTTTACTCCACACTGGGCACATCTACATGTGTAATTTATGTTACTGAATAATCCCATTATCACTGTCTACATATGTATTTTAGTACAGTAATTTACTGTGGTGCAGGATAGTGCCTGAGGTCACCAAAGCATTTAATATGAAAAAGCAAGGTATTTCTCCCTAGACTCATTTTTAAATGACTGAATGTGAAGGAGCAAGTGCAGATGCAATGGAAAGACCTGGACAATGCCACTTCCAGAGCCATTCCCATATAGGAAAGAAGCTCTGAGATCGGGGTGAAGCAGCAGGATGGGAGTTTCAATGAGGGAAAAGTGGAGATTGGAGGAGAAAACAAGAGAGAAAGAGGATCCCCAGGGGAACCACAACTTACCTGAGAGTGTCTTGCAATGCTGGGTGGAGGACAGAGCCCATAGAATGAGGAGCAGATCCTCAGTGAGAAAAAGCCCATGGGATGTGTCCTCCACCACGGACCTAAAAAGGAAAACAAAGAAAAGAAGAGAGTGGAGTTGACTCGTGCTCCCAAGCTTAGAGACTGTGCCAGATGGTCCTTCAAGAGGATTCAGGACATCAGCCATACACAAAATAAAAGAGAGATTCATATGTTATCAAAATAAAGAGAGTGTATAGAGTGGTTTGAAGATAAAGGACCACAATGAGAAAAGAAAAGGGAACAAGTGAACAAAATAAAGAGAGACTTTGTTTGTGAATACTAAGTTCTGTTCATCCAAGCTAATAGTGAGAGAGTAAGGTCATTATATAAGTAGAGTTACAAAGTTGGTATTATAGATAAAGTTAAAAGGAGAAAAGGATACAAAATGACAGTTTCTGCCTGAATGTAGAGTTGCACACTAATAAAATACAAAAATAAAGACAATATTTATCTGACTCAGATTGCGATTCTATATATAAGGTTGAGTGCTGGCAAATATCTAGAGAAACGACCAAGATAATTTACCCATGAACCCCTAATAAGGACATAATAAGAGCGAGCAAAAAAATATATAATAACCCTCCTGACTAGTGACATCTAAAATTAGAATATATAATAATAACATCCAAGATGCGGCAGATAGAAAATTTGGGGGTACCAACGGTTCATTGGGCAACGATATAGGGGTACAGAGGCATCACAAGCCTGACCACCACGCTGAACTATTTTAGTTGATATATTCAGAAATGTAAAAGAAAAGTCATCCTGAGACAGACAACACAGACATGACATTTCACCCACAAGTTTGGGCAAAATATAAGCAACTGAAAATATGGGCTAATAATGGAATGTGTGTGACAACCTACTTCCCAATCTGTTATTTGATATATAAATCAAGATCAAATTTCAAAACATTTCAAAACAAAGTTATATAAATGTTAACTTGTTATGTTAAAAAAATCTTCAATTTTGAATCCTTAGATCATGTATATATGATGAAGGACTGGTTCCTATGTAGGTAACATTTCCATCATGAAATTACTTCAGCATTATTAAACCCAACCTCAGAACTAGACAAAGGCTAACAAAAGATGAAGGGGGAAAAAAAGAAAGTAACCTCAAACAGGCAAATCATGGATTAAAAAGAATAAAATCCTGCTTGACTCCTTGATGACTCTTTGACTTTGCTTAGAGGATTATAATTGTTAAACACCCACTTAAGCAAACAATGGTTATAATGAAAATAGATTTTATTTACATTTCTGAAAGAAGCTTTTGTTAATATAAAGTTACAGATGGTAGATTTCTAATAAGCCCCAAACCTTCATGGAATAAACATTATCATATCTCTAGTTCAAGTGACTTTAAAGACAGAGGGAGAGAGAGAGAGAACAGCAAAATATTAAATGGTTGAGGTGAATTCTTTGCTGTCTCTGATATTTTAACCTATTTAAAACATACAAATAGAGGGATCAACTGTAAACTAATTCAATATCCTGATTGTAATACAACATTTAATGAATAGTTAATATTAACAGAACTAAGTTGATTCTGAAGTCAGCAAAGGATTTCAATGTGCTTGTGAACTGGCTAACATATTACAGATGCAGGGAAAGGAAACAACTTACAAATAAATACACAGCAAGGGATGGAATAAAGAGTAAGTTACAAAGAAAATAAGGTGAAAATGTAATGGAATTAAAAATGGAGAGCTTTGGGCCTTGCTACACATTAATTTTAGGTGACTCCTGGAGCTCTTCACCCCTGGATTGTCTATACATTAACTCCTGAAACTAGTTTCAAGCAACTTTAGGCAGTTTCAAGTTATGCCAATCCAGGGCAAGTTTTTTTTTTTGTCCATAGGTGGAGAGAGAAACAAAAATTTTGGGTGGGAAGGGGGAAGCTGAGTGCATGGGAAAGTCTGAGGGGAGAGGGGTGAGGGAGGAGGGAGAGGAAATGGGACTGGGACCAGGCAGGGATCGGGAGGGAGCCGAGCAGAGCCAGGCCTAGGATCGGGGACAGAACCCACTGCACCTGCGCAGCTACCTCTTCCCCTGGGCCCAGGAGCACTGAGTGGTTGTCACTCAGTTTTTAGTATATGGTCAATAACTGAACAGACAATTTAGTAATGGCGCTAGCAAGTCAAATCTGTTTTATGACCCCAGGTTTTTGGTTGTGAGAAATATCATTAATCCATGAATGACCACCTTGAGATGTCACTTAACTGAATTAAACTTTTAACCAAGGAGAGAATTTTGACCAAAGTGTATGTAAAATAATTTCAAATGAAGTATTAAGATGATAATATCAGGAAAATTGTAGCACCTTTTATTTTAAAGCTGGAGTTTTCCTTTTTGCCACACTTAAAGCACACTTCAGTCCCCTAACATTTATAATTAAGTCCTCAGTAGTTTAAATTGCCATTAAGTATCATTTAGAGGATTATACTTGCTTCCTTAGTTATATGGTGAAAATAAATCTTAAAACATGCATCATATGATCATGATTAAATATATATGCCCACAAATGACAATAACTATTTGAACTACCAGAAATTTAATTAGGGGAGTAAGGGGATTATAAATAATGCTTAGGCAGTAAGGGAAAATGTAATTTAAATTTTTAAAAATTATATATCCCAAATAACCAGTTGGACTATTTGTGTGAAAATTTTACTACCCTTACTCACACCAATTAGTATTTTTATTCACAAGTAACACCAGTGGGAGATACAGCCAATCTTGATATGCATAACAATTTACACATCCTTTATTGTTTCAAGAAATGATCATTAGAACATTTCTAAACAATGAAGTACTTAGAGCAGAGCAATATAATCAGTTTGTTGGGTACATGTATAAATAACATCCAGTGGCATAAAGGCATGGATAATATTGCAAGCCAGGCACAAAGCATTTTCAGCACTGGCATGTCTGAAGGAACATGGCAGACAAATAATAATGACACAGCTGGAGCTAAAATTGTCCCCTTCATGTTATCCAGTATTCTACACACTGGAGGCTCTATACTGGGCAGAAGGATCAACCTGGATCTATGAGGTTTTTTAATTTAGGGGTTCTGTCTTTTGTCCATCAAATAGACTAGATGTTGTGATGTGTAGCTGCACTGCTATGGAAGCAATCTAATGGAAAGAACTGTGGTTCATTGTATGTCTGTACTAGTGACTGCAGCTCATAGAGACACCTCTGAAGAAGTTAGCTCAGGTGCTGCTAGGAACATAGTAACAGTGGCATGGAGCTAAAGATACGTACTTACATACCCACTTTCTTGTCCAAACTGTGTAGCCTGTATCAAGCTCCCTGAAGCTTTGGCAACACTGCTAGCAAAATCTGAGCAAGCTAGTTTAACATTAGCTGAGGTATGTCTTCACAAATTGCACTGAGTGAAGTATAAACCTACCCTTAGTCTCAGTTCCCTCCATGCTTACCCCTTGCTTCTGGCAAAAAGTAAGACACTAAGACCTCACAGCAGATGTAGCCAGCCATCCCGCTCATGCATGCCCAGTGCACCCTGCACTCTCCAAGTGTGTGTCCCAGATGCCTAGTTTCTGTGTGTGAGAGTGTGTGCATGTGCACCACACACACACACAACCCAAGCATATGTAATACAACTGGGCCACTGACTTCCACATAGCCAATCTGGATGATGCCAACTTCTTGCACAGCTCCCTGTTTCCTGGGATAATGGAAGCTGTGACTGGAGCTTGTAACATCTCTTTTTAATTTTGCTGGTGTATCATATGCACATCCTTTTTCTGTTCAGCAGGTGTTTGGCTACCCATCCTGGATTCACCGTGCCTCAACATGAGCTGGTCTTCCATGCACAGATATGGGGCCTGCAAGAAAAGGGGAGGGGTTGCTTAGTTTGCAAGAGTTTGGGGGCAGGGGTTGGTGTGGGCCTGGGATGGGCCTGCAATCGCAGAAGTGGGATTGGAGGCTACCTTGAAGGGTCAATACAGTGAGTGCCTGTGCCATGAGAATCAGAATCAGCTGGTGCCCATTGGACTTCACCCGTGGATCGGATCAGAGGTGAGGTGGGGTAAGTGTTGTTGGACTGCTTGCCGGTCTGTGCAGGTGTAGAACCTAAGAGTCACCCTGGCAGCGAGAGCTGAACAGTTGAGATAAATGTTCCCATGTGGGAATCCTTCCATCATGTGTCCCTTTCCTGGAGTGGAGGGAGGTCTGGGGGTTTTTTTGGCAAGGGAACGTTTTTCCCTTGTTCCTTCAGTGATTGTCAGACAGTTGCATTGTATCTCCTGTACCTGACGTGCGGGTGCTCTCTGCCAAAACTGTTGTTGAACCCTACCTTCACTAGTTACATGGTATCCTTGTGTGTGGCCTGACACATCAGGAAAAGTACAGGAAAGAGTGGTTATGAGTCCTATGGGTTGTGCCAGCACAGCAGCCACTGTGGTAGTACAGGGGCACTTGGTATGGGCCCTGTGCCTCTTGGAGGGGCATAGAAATGAAATAGGACTTGCTTTGGAACAGCTGTGGCCCTTGTGTGGCGAATGATGTCTTGGTGCCTTCCTGCATGCCTCCTACTCCTCTGGCAGAGTCCCTGTGGGTGACTCCTCTGGAACACCATTGGTCCCATTGGTTTGCAGGGTGTCATCTACCTTGTTGTTGGTGAGGCAGAGACAGATCCTTGTAGAAGGGCATTGTCTGCTCCAAGCCCATAGATCACTTCCTAGCATCAAGCATGCATTAATAATACCTCCTCACCACTGTGGTCTTAGCAAAGCACTGCTCCCAGTCTCTGTTGTTGCCCTGCATGCATATCTGCTGGGTGCTGTGCTTGAAGACATCACTGATTTGGTGCCCTATCTGGAGTTGGTACTGGATGTCCTCCTTGCCCCAGCTAGTGATAAGATCCTTTATTTCCCTGAAATGCTAGTAGTATATGTGTATGTATGCATATATATATGCCCTTCTACAAGGATCTGTCTCTGCCTCACCAACAACAGGGTAGATGGCACCCTGCAAACCAATGGGACCAATGGTGTTCCAGAGGAGTCACCCACAGGGACTCTGCCAGAGAATATATATCACATGCAAGCTGTTGAAGTGTAGTAATACTTAAAACTGAAAATGGGATAATTTTCTCTTGATTTCAGGAAAAAAAAAACCCAAAAAACCCTTCCCCCCAGAGTTCACCACACTATCCATTATACCAGTTCAGAAAACACACAGTGGGAGTGTTATTGCCCCAAAAATAAACAATGCCTTTGCAAACCTTCCAACAATGTACTGTCCTGCCATGGAAGTGGCAGCTCTGCTGCCCGTCTTGCAGACACACTATGCCTCCTATTGGCTGGTGACATTAGGGCACCAGCTAATTAGACTTCTAAAAAAGAACTGATGAAATATTGACACAGTACACATATCTGGTGATCTTACGTCGTCCTTTCTGTGGCCTGATCCAACAAGCGGGGTGACCTGACTACCTCCACTCAGTAGGGCTTCAGGAGGGTGACCCTGTTGGTTTCTTGGCTTCCAGAATTCTGTACAGGTTTTGGGGAATCTACTGGGTTCAGAAAAGGAAATGAAATTACTGCTTCTTTTGCAGACAGCAACTTGGAAAGGCAGGGAGACAGTCTCCTCAATTCCCAATGAAAAATGTGTGGTGTTTCCTAAGGGAAATATCATAGACACTGTCCAAGTGGGTCTAAGAAAGGAACACTACATTAAGGCTAGGAAGACCACTGGATATTATTATATTCATATAGACAAGAAAAGCAACAACTGAACAACAGTAACTAATAAAACAATGTGAGGACATGACAAAAAAAGTTCCCAGAGCTAGCTGCCTTATGTGTACATCTACGGGACTCCCAGCAGCTTACATCAAACTCTGTAACAGGTTGTCTGAACCAGTTTTCTATCAAGTGCACATGGTTACAAACCATTACTCCAGTGGCTTAAATTATTAGAAATTGGCTTTAAGACTTGAGAAGAGAAACACTCTCTGCTTCTTTATAAGCTATTGACTGCATCCAAGGTTTCTGGGACTTCGGGTCTATAAGCTAGACTCATGAGTGTCTGGTCCTGTATCATGTATTGAGCACAAGCAGTGTAAATGTTTCTCAAAATCTACATTTTACACATGCATTTGATTGCCCCAGACAAGTTGGACAGTAGTGATACTACTTATTATTAGTATGTGTAGGTGTGCTGATGTACATTTTGGACATGTTCACGTGTATTTTTTATGTTTATTAGGGAACCTTCCCACTGCTAGAAATCAGTGCAGATGAATCACTTCTTAAGACAGGTCAACTGTGAGCAGAGGCAAAAAAGCAGCCAACTCACATTCAGCACTTGTTCAACTGTACCTATGACACTATGCAATAAGAAAAATTCAGCAATAAGCAGTTTTCTTTGTGTGGATGGATCTAGGTTAACCAGAGGGAGGATGCAGTTGGGCTTGGGATTAGAGGCTTTGCTAACTCGTGTCAGTGCCAACCTGGGAGTGGAGCTGACTGGTGCTCAGGCAGAGGAGTTGACTGGAGGCTAAAGAACCATCTTGCCACGGGGTGAGTGAGGTGCCGCAAAGCCCCATGGGTTGTTGCCAAAAAGTGACCTAGCATCAGTGTCAATGGAATACGGTACAGATGTTCATTACAGCACTCTAAACTACACTGCTGAAGTCTGATCCATCCAGGGTTATCTCCGAATGGGATCTGCCATTTTTACAGTGCTCTATGGACCTTGACCATTTCATCAGTTACAACTGTGAAGCACTTTCTACATACTTACTGTGCACTAAGTACAACTTCTGTACCTGGCCTAGGCCATATTTATTGCATACATAGCCATAGGTCACAGTTTGGCTTTAAAACAAAAAGAGATCTTCTGTCCCTCCCACCCCCCCAAGTTATTTACCTTTAAATTATCATCAGTGTAATAACACATAATTTTGGTTTTGCTTTAGAATCAGCT
>NW_017728992.1:81207635-81211537 GCF_001723915.1 Gavialis gangeticus | reverse complement strand
TAAAACAAAAAGTGATCTTCTGTCCCTCCCACCCCCCCAAGTTATTTACCTTTAAATTATCATCAGTGTAATAACACATAATTTTGGTTTTGCTTTAGAATCAGCTAATCTGTTACTAGATTAGTTCATAGATATTTAAAGCAAGCAAAAGGGGGATCCATTTCCCCTCAGTGAATGCGCACACACAATTTAAAAATCCATCCCACCATGGCTAGGTGGTTCCCAGCAAATGTTAAAACTTCCAGTGCTCACAAGAATTTACAGCAAGAAAGGGAGATTGCATTCACTCCAAGGGCCCTCTTCTTTGGGAGAGAGCTCCTATGAAGCCATACACACTTCTCAGAATAGGCTGCTATATGAACCTTTGGGGGTGGGGTGTGGGAACCTTTGTTCAATAGGACACTTGGACACTTGCCTGTATCACCCAGTTCATGGAGCATGAAAAAATCACCTTCAGCACCCCCCCCACCACCCTGTAAGACCACCCCCAACAGAAGGAAAGTTGCAGCTACTTTCATCCTAAGTAAGCTAACCTTGCTGGACTATCTCCTAATTTTGATATGCTCAACATTCTGCACTATCATAAGAGCATGTACATGTGACATATAAGGTATGCTAGATGCCTGGTGGGAAGCTAACATGGCAGTACACAGACAGTCCAGAAGGTTTTTGGACTATCTTGGGGATAGCTTTTTGAAAATGGTAGAAAAAACTGATTATTGGAGAGATTCCTCAACGCTTTTCTTTCTAAGTGTGAATATTTAATGGTAAAGAGGGAAGACAATTAGGTGTCAGAGACTGTTAAGTGATAAAACTAACCATCCTAGAGAACAAAAGAAAAGAAAACAGAAAAATAAGTATGCTGGACATCAAAGCAGATACCTAGAAACTGCTTTAGAAAACTGGAAGGCAAGTATCAGAGACAAGTATCAGGGCAAAGGCATGCAGAAGAACTGATTATTTCTTAAACAGATAATATTAAGGGCATAACAACATACTTTTTAATGAGGATAGAAAAGATAGAAAGCATAGCAAGAGACCTAAACTACATGTTTTTCCACAGCTTAAAAGGGAATCTTAAAATAGAGCAGAAACTTGACCATATTATTAAGGCCACTATTGTTTTGGGGAAGCAATATTTAATGCTCTACCCAACAAAGAGCTAAGCTCTACAGGTCAGCACAAGTCTCATGCCCAGAACTGTTAGAGCTGGGATAGAGGTTTGATTTGTACGGTTGTCTCTCCCAAGAAGCAGATGGAATTCTTTTCCTGCTTCCCCATGTGAACCTATGTCCTGGGAAAATGTGAATCTTTCTTCCCCTTTTACTCCCTAGGCAAATCAAGATCAGGGGGTTACAACAACCCACATGTAAGCATTAGGATAGCATGAGGTCTAAAATTAAGCTACACTTCACCTCTATGTGGGCTGGAAGAAAATTGAAGGCTCTGAGGGTCTGGATGAGGAAATCTAGCTAAAGCTGAAGGAGAGTATAATAAGCCTGTGGTGCGCAATTTGGGGTGTAACTTGTGCTATGCTTACTAAGGAAGTATGTGCCATTTCCTCACTCCAAAACAGCTACCTAATATGATATATTTATTCATTAGCAGCAGAGGGCCCCAGACAGTAAGCAACAGATCTTTGCATGATGAGTTTCTTATGCTAATGGATTAGTATGATAGGAAGGGGAAGGTGAGCTAGAAGTGATGGGATATGATAGGCAGCAGAGATGGTAGGAGGTGGAGAAAGAGAAAAACAAACCATTTTTCTTTATCCTTATAATTACTGTAACCACCATGCAATAAAACTTTGAAGCTTTTGGGACATAGATCTTGCTTCTGATGTTTCTCACTGGTCCTTTTAGCAATTTCACACTCCAGATATTTTAATGCATGACCATCATCTCCACCCACCAAAACAAATTTACAGGATGAGGGAGGTGAATTTAGAAAGCGTATAGCATCCTTTATCTATTTTCAGTAGCATTTCATCTGCAAACCTATATAACTAAAAACTGCCTAAAAGGTCAAACTCCTACATACAGTATTCCTCTTTCTGTTTAAAAGAATGATACACAATGGAATTAAACAATAGCAATCTTTGTAAACAGGGTAAAAGATTGCCTTGGGATATCTCAAGTTCTACTTGAATGTTGAGTTCTGTGGCTCTCAACTCTATTTCCTGCTTTTCAGAAGTTTCAATATTGCTGAATTCAAGTGTTCTGGAAACATACAAAATAACTATTTGGCATTTTTTTCCATTACATTAACTAGGTTATTTATCACAGACTAGATCAGTCCACTTTGAAGTATATTGCTTATAATTCATCCACACTAACCTACTTACTCCTTAAATAAGACCATTTATAACTGAAATCAGCCATGTGAGGGCTCCATGGTTCTGGAAAACTTTAGAGATGTAATAATTGCCAGGTAAAAAGATAGGAAAAAGTTAAAATGGCTGCACTAAAGCTATTATGATGAAAGCCACATTTTCAAAGGACACCTGGAACTTTCAGATGTATTTATTTGTGTGCACAAACCCCAACATTTGTAATCTTAACTGAATAGTCAAGTATGCTGCTTGAAGATTTTCACATCAAATACAGGTTGTTAGACATACCAATGGACATGGCTTGCTCATGTTGTGGCACAATTAAGGGATATAAGAATGGCTCTTTTCTCAACTTGTACAGACATTTGGGGAGGTTAGGGTGTGGTTAAATAACATTAAACATAGCCACCCAATCTAAGGTAAGTCAGGGTGGGAGGGCTAGTGGAGGTGGGGGAGGTATTGGGAGAGGCAAGCAGGCTCTGGGCAGGGTGGGGTCTGTGAAGGAATTAGTGGGCAGGTAGAGTCCATGGGGGGTTCCCTCCCACATCCCTTCAGGACCAGGGGCTATTTTTAACTGCCCCACTCCCCTTGGAAAACCACCCTCCCCATCCTCCCTGCACCCTGACTTACTTCCTTAGCTCCCAGCATCAGCCAAAGCAGATGAAACCAGCACTGGAAGGGGCTTGTAGGATGTGGGCTTTGGTGGACTGGGTGGAGCAGAGCTGGCTGGCCCCAGAATTTGGAGATTATCTGCCAGGAGTGAGAGGCCAGGGGACTAAAAATAGCTCAGTGCCAGGGAGAGGGGTAGGAAAAGCACAGCCCCAGAGCTGGGGCCAGCAGCCCTGGGGCCAGCAGCTAGGGCCAGCAGCCCTGGGACTGCAGTGGGAACAGTACAGAAGTTCAGTTAGATCAGTCTTGCCAGATCCAAGCTAAGTTAGACTGCCTCAGAAGTACACTTAACTTAGATCGGATTGGCCATTTTCAGATCAATCTAACTGTCCTCAATTTCTGTACAGTTTGCACATAGATCCTCCAACTAGTGTAAGGTCCACACTTAGGTGAACTAAGTTAGACTGGGGGGCCATTTTAAACGTGATCTAGCCTCCCCCTAAACTCCTCTAGTGTCTGTTTGTAGATGCTAACCGCATTAAAATGTTTGTCTAACTCATTCTGGCAGTTGATGTTCATTAGATTTAGCTGTAATATAGAAAAGGAAACCTCCTTCCCCCTGAACATGAGATAAAAGGACCAGAGTAGTGAAAATAGGCTTTAAAAAGCCCTGTATCCAGTGGTTGGAGGAAATCCTCCAGAGCAGACATTATGTGGGGGACCTGAATTTCCCAGACATCTGCTTGGATGAGCAGTTGGCCAGGTCCGAGCGCTCACGCAGTTTCTTAGAGAGAGTCCAGGACCTTCATCTAACCCAGGAGGTGCACAGCCCCACCAGGGGGGATGCCTTGTTGGACTTGGTGTTGGCCACGGGCGACGACCTGGTGAGGGGGCTGCGGGTGCTTGACCCCCTGGGCGACAGTGACCACTGCCTGCTAGAATTCACCATTCAGCGCAAGGT
>NW_017728992.1:81202327-81202635 GCF_001723915.1 Gavialis gangeticus | reverse complement strand
TGGCCACGGGCGACGACCTGGTGAGGGGGCTGCGGGTGCTTGACCCCCTGGGTGACAGTGACCACTGCTTCCTAGAATTCACCATTCAGCGCAAGGTAGCAAAGACAAGCAAAGGTGGTGGCCCTAGTTTTTAGGAGGGCGAACTTCAACAAGCTAAGAAGGATACTTGGAGAAGCGCTGAAGACTCAGAGGGGAGAGGAGCCGGGTGTCCAAGGGGAGTGGTCGCTCCTTAAGGAGACGATCCTCCAAGCCCAGAGGAAGGTAATCCCCAGGAGGGTCAAAGGGGGCAGGAGAGCATATAAGCCTCC
>NW_017728992.1:81192290-81201377 GCF_001723915.1 Gavialis gangeticus | reverse complement strand
GCTAGGGTCTGGAACCAGCTTCCATGTGAGGTGGTACAGGCTCCCACCCTGGGGGTTTTTAAGAGGAGGTTGGATGACCACCTTACTGGGGTCATTTGACCCCAGTGCTCTTCCTGCCATGGCAGAGGGTCGGACTAGATGATCTGCTCAGGTCCCTTCCGACCCTAGAAACTATGAAACTATGTTTGAGGTGACAAGACTGAGTTTTTGCTATTTTGTCAGTATTTAATAATGTCACAGAAAAAGGATGCATTTGGACATCATTCCAAGGTCTGTTTGGTAGATGGAGTAGAATGCAACCTGCTGAGAGGTTCTTCAAAGTTTTTATTCCTATTTATAATCTGTAGTTCAGAATAATAATTAAATTGCAACAAAAGTTAATTATAAATTGTTGCAGGTGTAATTCTGGTCCTATAGTAGTGTTTCAAAACTCCCTTTGACATTAATAGGACAATGATTTTCTTGTACATTTTCCTTTATTACAAAATACAAAGGAGAAGCAATGATACATTTTTTTCTGTTAAGTCACAAGCAGATCTGTACTTCACATCTGTATGTCAAGAAAGAACATATCCCTACAGAATAATAGAAAGGCCTTTGGCCTTGATTTTCTTCCCCCAGAAATCAAGGGATTCATCCATTGGTGGTCCTAAATTTTGACAAGCTTTTAACTAGAATTATTTTAGAAGGCATTTATACTAAGCATTGCAATGAAATCATAACAGCCACATTTAAAAAAAAATATTAATAAAAAACTATCCGATTAGTCTTATGTGAACTCCAGCCAAAATATATGAAAGACTCTCTTATTTGCCAACATGAATTTCTGAAAATAACATTCTAGGAAAAGAGCAGGCTGGTTTTAGGAAAAAATACTTAGGGTTGCATTATTTGGTATATAAATATGTAAAAAGACAAAAAAGTATTTATAGCTTTAATAGATTTAAATGTTACTGGTTAGAATTATAAAATAAATTGGCAGTGACATCAATGGACAAAGCTCTCCTACATTTAATTTTTGCTTATGACTCAAATACAGAATCTAGGGTGCATTATGGGATCAAGTAGTCTTCTGACTGAAACAGGGGTACAACAAAGATACCCAATTACTTCACTACTCTTTAACCTATTTCTGAATGATCTAAAACATGTACTAATAGACAACCAATTCCACCTACCTATGATATAGAAAATGTTGTATCCCCATCTTGTTTTATGCAGATGATGCATTATTAACATGCAGGTACAATCCCAGATAGGACTTCAGTAGTATTGTGTTTTAAAAAGTTTGGAAACCAACACTACTATAAAGCCAAGGTACTCATTTGTGAAATGATAGGAGGTATAGTTTTTACAGAAAAATAAATTGGAGGTGGGATCCTTATTTAAATACCTTAGAATCTATTTTAATAAAAATCTGAGCTGGAAAAAAAAAAACATTGGAAACTTAAGTATTAAAGCAAAACTTGAATTTCTGCTTTGGGTGGACTTTTCTTCATTTTACAATAAAGCCAGTACTATCAGCACTAAAAACATTGATTGTTCTAAGCTAGAGTCTATTCTGTTGTATGGATAGGAACTATGGAGTGCTGACTATGTTTCATTCAAAAAGAGAAAAAAAAATCCAGTTACTTTGTAAGGTGACTTTTATCTCTGCCAAATTCTAGGAGAGGGGGCTCATGCAATCTAAAATAGGGCTGCTTATAATTTCATTATATTATATTGTTTTAGCAAAATCTGTTACTAGTTTATTTACATTAGAATGAGGTTTTTTTCCCTCCTACCTGCTACTTTAAAAATACCTGCAAGCGGCAAAATCTATTAAAGTAGTTCTGAATTCGATGGTAAATAGGTAGATGTACTAAGCAGATGTTAGAAACACATAATAGCATAAAATTCAATTTCTAAAAATACCCTATCACATAGTTATCATTAGGTTCTTTTATGTATATATATTGACTTTAGTAACAACTGAGCATTGCAATAATGAAACACATGAAGCCTTCCTGTTTGAGTGCAGGTTGCACGGCAATAACTTTTTCCATCTTCAGTAGAAAACATTTTACACAGCATGAAACGTTTTAAAATGTTTGTTTGTTTTTGTATCAACATTATAAATCAAGATTTCCATATGGCAACCTACATTTTGAAATACCTATCCCTACTTCTAAGCCTCAGGATTCTCAAACTGATGTGCTGCTGCATTAGGCTCATCCATGTTTCTGTTCACCTCTGATAAAATGATGGGCCCCAGTGCCTATTTAATGCAAATTCTAGTCCTGCCTACACAACCATGTATCATAATTGCATGTAAGGAGCTAAATGATGTAAAATCAGCAGTTCTTTTGACATTTGAGAACTTGACCTCCTTTACAGCTTTAGAAGTTATGGCCTGTATTTCAGAACTCCCAAGGATTCTGTAAGTCTGTCTTCAGTTGCAGCTTTAAAACTCTGCTAATAACATGTTGGAATTATAATTCTGAATCCCTCTGGAAATAAAGGTGATATCTGTTTCATGTCATTTTCCAAAATCAAAGGTATTATTTCGGAACCAAGAGTTCTAGAGTTTTGCATTTCTTTTTGTCTCAGACAAACACGGCTACCAAATACATCACTGAAACAGGGAAGATGCTGCATTTTAGCCAATTTTGAATTCAAGCTTCATTGCTGAACAACAAGAAAAATTTCTATACCTCCCTGCCTTTCTGCCATCTGACACCACCAGGGAAGGAATTCTGCCTTATCAAAGAGCAACTCATAAAAAGACTCTCATGGACCCAGAGGAACAGACTTCCACCTTCAGCTTCCTCTGCGCAAAACTTAAGTTTATTTTCAACCAATTGTGACTTTTTACCATCTTTAATTTTCCCTGAGCCTGAGGAACGGTGTGTGCACCTGAAAGCTTGCAGAAAGAGATATTTTATTTTTACAACTTCTTAGTTGGTTTAATAAAAGGTATGCATTTCTTCAAGAGAGAAACTTGTTATTCTTAAAATTCAGGCTTTTACTTTTAAGTACAAACGTGTATTAGTACATTGTGGCAAGTTTGTAAAACATGCATAATACAATAAATTCTCTCATAGTGAAAATCACTGAAGAGTTCCCTGTTGTTGCAGTAAACTGCAGGAAGCCTCCGTCCAGTGTTAAACTGTATGAAGGGCTTACCATTCAGTAGGCAGTTTTCTCTGCATGAATATAATGTGATTACAGTGGCAACTGCTGCCTGCTAACGAGGTCCCATTCAATATTTCATGGCAGGAAACTCAGGAATATTCAATAGTTCCCCTGCAGTTCTAAGCAGATGGTACATTGAAACAGTGCCCTACCATGGTACCAAAGTACACTCTGTATGCTGCAGCAGCACTAAAAATCCGAGAGGTCTCCTCTATATTCTGATGACATTTAGGACATACCAGCAGGGATTCCAACACGGCACTTCATCTTTGCTGAAGGCATTTAATTACCAAGAACCGAAGTAAATATTACCAGAACCAGTAGAGATTTATAATAACTATTTTCTTCTTAGAGTAAGTAGTTTTTGAATAAATTCTTGTTTCTTTGGCCCTTTCTTAGCAAAGGACATTAATACAAGTCAAAGATGGATGTACACTGATAGATTACACTACAGTGACTATATTAAAGACATTGCTAATTCTTAAGGTGGGGAGAGGGAGGAAAATTGTTCACTTACTAAAGAAAATAGATCACTGAGAGCCTACACATAATAAAATATGAGTTCCCTCTTGCACCCATTTTGCAAGTGCATCTCCCTTCATTTCGTAGTAATTTAAATATTTATATTAGGACAATGCCCAAAGGCCTTATGTATAAGTATTGTTGCATAAATTGCTGCTTTTATCCCCTGGAGGCTAGTCCAATTCACCTCTAGAAGAGAGTCACACTTTCAGGCTGGGTCCAACTCTATTTTATTGCTTGCAAGCAGGCCGACAGAGGAGCTTATTGCTCAGATCAGTGCCGACCCTAAACAAAGAGCGCACGTGGCTTTTATTGAGCTAGCATTTTTTTCAGTTGACGTGTTACATTTTGATTGGTCATTTCAAAACAAAACCTGAGCAACCTGTAAGACATGCGTAGTGGACTATCCTGTACCATGTGGGTGGAAAATTACAGAATGCAGGGGTGGATACTAAAACAAGGAACAAAGAAACATAGAGAAAAGTATCTATTTTCGCTACAGTATGAAGAAGAACCCCCTGTGCACCAGGTTTAACCGATTTAAGACTGTGCTACTATATATAAAATTTGAAACTCTGTGGGTACGTCTATGTGTTCATTAGTTTATGAAGTTTATTTCCTGTAATAACAGGTACTAACTTAATGTGTCATAAATTGGCGCTACTGTGCAGTAGCTCTGGCACACGCTTTTGTGCTGCTAATGCACAGTAGACTAATTCTACTGCACATTAGTATGGTTTTTGCCTGCCACACTAATGCACAGTAGAATTAGTCTACTGCTCATTTAGTGTCTCATGTAGACATGCCCTGTGTAGGACAAATCATCTTAGAGCTTAAGGGGTGTCACACTTCTGCTGGACTCTGCCAGCTTTGCCCAGCAACAGATGCTGTCAAGCACTCTCCTCACAATCTGGAAAGCCCCTATTTGGCTTGCTGCATGGCCCCTGGCCATGTGCCGGGGAAACCCCATCTCCTGTGGAAAACCCTGCTTGAAATTGTGTTTGTCATCTGGCCTATAAAAACTAGGGTTGGGTTTCTGCCCGGGGAGAAGCCAGAGCGTTCACTGCTCAGTGGGTAGGCCTGGCCAGCTTCCCACGGCTTCTCCTGCCTCCGGAACCTTAGGCAATCATTTGTGCACTCGTTCAACCATTCATTTATCATTGCTTTTGGTCTCTCAGACTCAGCATTCTGTTTTCTGTTCGTTCATCCCTCACCCGAACCAGAAAAGATCCAAGTGTAACCACCTGCGCAGCCACATCCACACCAGCGGTGCATAAGTAAGAGATCAAATAGAATTTTTTGGAACCTTTACGAGTCCACCTCTCCCTCTTGCAAACTAACATCAGGCGATAGAACCCACCGGGGCTACAGCCACAACCTGGCACATGGCGACGAGGATGGGAACCTCAGTGGAGGGAGATGAAATCCAAGCGGGCCTGAGTGCCCACTGCCCATGGGGCCACGGCCGCCGATCTGTGACAACCCTGTCACAGGGTGGACCCTAGGAGGAGCCGAGATCTCACTAGCGCCCCCCGCCATGCCAAATTAGGAGATCCAGCACCCTCTTATTCTCGCCAGCCATGTCTTGGTCCAATATAGTTTGATATGGGAGGCTGCCTTTGATCTCCTAGTACGAGGTGTTATAATCGCCCGGGCCCCTACTCTCTATGGGTGACCTGGTGCACCCCAGCCTTATGGGCTATGCGTGCCTCCTACATCCCCTTCAGCATGCCCCAAGCCTCGCAGATGTTCCGGACGTTGTCTAGTCCCTCGTGCCTTGCCTGGCACCTTGGGCTTGTCACGCAACCCACGCCCTTCCTCAGGCGCCCCTGGGCTTGTCACGCAACCCACGCCTTTCCTCGGGCACCCCTGGGCTTGTCACGCAACCGACACCCCTTGCTCTAGTGCCTCTGTGTTCGCTAGCCCTCACCCCTCTCTGGGGCCTACTCCTGTGTTCGCCTTTCTTCGGGCTCTATTGTACGCGTCAGCCCGCCTCGGGCCTCCACCCGCACGCTCGTCCTACTCCAGGCTTTTAATCACGCTTCTCGCGCCCTCGCCGTCTCTGGGGTTTGTCCCGCACTTCTTGCACCCTCGCCCTTCTCTGGGGGCTTGTCCCGCACTTCTCGCACCCTTGCCCCTCTCTGGGGCTTGTCCCACACTTCTCGTGCCCTTGCCCCTCTCTGGGGCTTGTCCCGCGGTTCTCGCACCCCCGCCCTCTCTGGGGCTTGTCCCAATCTGCTCTTCTCGCGCTGCGCCCTCTCTGGGGCCTATGTCCGCGCCTCTCGCACTCGCCCTCGCTGGGCCTATGTCCGCGCCTCTCGCGCTCTCGTTGTACAAGCCCGGTCATGCCCCTTCCAGGGTTCGACTAGTGTACTCGCCCTCTTCAGGCTCTCACCCGCACGCTCCGGCCCTGCCTTGGACCTCTAACCGTGTGCCTGCCCTACTCCGGCCTCGTACACTCACCCACACGCAGGCCTATACACGTGCTTTCCATGCTGTCGCCCTCTCTGGGTTCTGTACCCCGCTCAACTGTGCTCGGGGCTCAGGTGGCCTGTAGCCGTGCCTGGCCCCCTGACTCTTCTCGGGGTCTTTCGCCTGACTAGGCTGAATACCGCCCTCACGGGCTGGGGTCTCCACTCCCACACACCACACCACACCGGTGCCAAACAGCCGTGCCTCCCCGGCACTGCTCGGTGCCCAAACAGGGCACCCAGGAAACCTCCCCAGACTACTGGGGATCTTCTGTGAGGCCTCCTCACCCCTACAGCCTCACCCAGTCCTCCGGTGTAACATAAACAAACACAACCGTGAGCCAACTGGCTATAACATAAACTAAGCCTCCTGGCTCTAACACAACTCCACGCCAACCCGGCTGCAACCCAAATAAGCCTACCAGCTATAACACTCCAGGCCGCCCTGGCTCTCCTTCAGGCCTCCCTATCAGAGGCCTTTCCTTCCCAGGCCATTCTGCAGGCCCTCACATGGTCACGCAATGCTCCGCTCTATAACAGAGCTGTTGCTTCTCAGGCTGCCAGATGGTAACTGCCCTGCTCTGTCCCTCTGCAGAGCTCCTGCTGTTCCGGCTGCCAGCGGGGGACTGACACTGGCCTCAGCCTTCTCTGTTTATAAAGGCCAAGCCCTGCCCCCTGGTGGTCAGCTGACCCACTCTGTTGCCCAAGCAACCTTCAGCTGCGCTGTCCTGCTGATTGGCAGCTAATCCTGCATCGACCCTACTAGTAGCGAGCGCCCTAGTGCTCCGCTACACTCCTCCCCCCTTAAGTTACTAACCTTCCTCCTACTAGTAGCGAGCACCCTAGTGCTCCGCTACAGACCCCAGATGATCTTTGGGCCCACATAATCTTCCACCAGGAGGGTGGCTCGCGGAACGCGGAAGTGTCGGGGTACCTCTCCTTGACAACCAGAGGGAAGGAACGGGCATTTTCGCTCACCCCTGCCGTGTTTGGCTGTGTGATGGGGAGCCCCACGGTCACATTCCGACCGAGGGGAGAAGAGAGCACCCTGTCAGAAAGAACTGCAGTCAACATCGCCATCGAATCTGAGGATCGTCCACCATCTGCCTGCCTCAGAAGCATGACTCGTGAAGCCCTGAGGGGCCATGGTGGCACACCCCAAGCTCGCTGGCCACCACCTGACCGATCCCCTCATGAACAGGCTATGTTTGGCTTCCTCTTGAACTGTAGCGGCTTGACGAAGGAACAACTGCGCAGACTAGGGGACGAAGGCCAAGAAGCTTTAGCTGCCACCCTAGGCTTTGGCTTTGGCGATTAAGAACGGCTGTCCCAGAGCTACTCGGGGCGGCGGTGTGTCGTGCTGGACAGTGCCCGAACGCGTACTGCATCCGGGCTGACACGAAGGCCTGCCTGGCCCACCGCGGTTGGCTGGCCGGACGGTTGGGATCCGCCTGGACACTGTTTACTGTTTGAATTTTTAATGTTAATAATTCTTTGTTTGTTTCTTATAGGTGTTCGTCTTAGCGATGGGATTTCCAGTTAGTCTTTTAATTATGTGTAGTCTCAAGCATTAATTTGTATTTGTTTTATGCCTTGTTTAAACTGGTTGTTGTATATACCCAGTTATGTGTTGGAGTCGAGTGCTTGATGGCAAGGGGGCATGTCACACTCCAGCTGGACTCTGCCAGCTTTGCCCAGCAACAGATGCTGTCAAGCACTCTCCTCACAATCTGGAAAGCCCCTATTTGGCTTGCTGCATGGCCCCTGGCCATGTGCTGGGGAAACCCCGTCCCCTGTGGAAAACCCTGCTTGAAATTGTGTTTGTCATCTGACCTATAAAAGCTAGGGTTGAGTTTCTGCCCGGGGAGAAGCCAGAGCGTTCACTGCTCAGTGGGTAGGCCCGGCCAGCTTCCCACGGCTTCTCCTGCCTCCGGAACCTTGGGCAATCGTTTGTGCACTTGTTCAACTGTTCGTTCAACCGTTCATTCATCGTCACTTTCGGTCTCTCAGACTCAGCGTTCTGTTTTCTGTTCGTTCATCCCTCACCCGAACCGGAAAAGATCCAAGTGTAACTGCCTGCGCAGCCACATCCACACCGGTGGTGCATAAGTAAGAGATCAAATAAAATTTTTTGAAACCTTTACGAGTCCGCCTCTCTCTCTCACACAAACTAGGGGCTACAGTTTTGTCAAGCCCAGATCAGGCCCAGCCCAAAAAGGCTTCTGGGAAGAGGCCAACCTAGCACCCTGAAGGTGGGGTTAGTTTTGTGGAACCAGGAGGCCATGACCTAATGTATCTGCTGCAGTTTGCTGATAAAAAGAAGAAAAGGGGAACTGTCTTAGACCGACCCACTGCCCTGGAAAGTCCCAGACTGGAAAGTCCCAGGCCTAGTGAAATGTAAGGCTAGCAATTCGAATTTTGAAAATAACAGCTTGCAAAATGAGACAATGGCTTGGCTTTAATCCCAGTAAAGGCAGTAAGGCTAAAAATGAACCCCCTCTCTGGGGGAGATAAGTGGTAGGAGGAAAGGTATAAAAAGTGTAAGAGGCGGGTCCTGGGTGGAACTACTTCGGGGAGGCCAAGGCTGAGGACCCGATAAAGGAGGTAGTCTCAGGTTCCTGAGATCTTTCAGGTAATAACTGGGGTAAGGTGTGGAGTGCCTTTCCTCCAGTCCGATGCACTTGCAGCTTTTAGGTTTATTGTCAGATTATCTAAGTTTGCATGGTTGATTTGTCTTTGCTTGGTAATAAAGACATTGATTGGGTTTCACCTGGTATGTGACTTGTGGGTTACTCACCTACCCTGTTGGGAAGGGAGGGACCTCCTAACAAGTTTTAACTGCATTATATGAAATATTTTGATACTACCCCATACAGGTGACAGCACCTAAAAAAAAAAAAAAAAAAAACTTCTGTCCTCA
>NW_017728992.1:81185329-81192085 GCF_001723915.1 Gavialis gangeticus | reverse complement strand
AAAAAAAAAAAGACTTCTGTCCTCACAATAATAGGGAGAAAAATATTTACTTATCAAGGTTAAAAAGTAGAACATGATATACTGTAAACCCGTAAGAATTTTGTTTGAAATATTATTCATTTTATAGGTCATGCAATGTCTTGAGGCTTGAGACATGTACATATGGTGCGTTGTGTTGGTGAAGTTCATGAGGCAGTGATGACCAAGCCTCTGTGTGCACATTTGCATGAACACACATTTACATGCTCAGTATTCTACTTATGGCCAACATTTTAATGTCTGAGAGCAAAACAAGTACATACACATCTCATAGGATTTTTTTTTAAGGCACTTGGCTTCCTAATTTCCATTACTCCCTAACTCAGTGAGAGTTCAAGAATGGGGGTCGGACTAGATGATCTACTCAGGTCCCTTCCGACCCTAGAAACTATGAAACTATGACTAGCACTTTGGAATATCCTTTCAGTCACTTGTCTGCATCCTTAGGTACTGTGGCAGTGAGCCAGCAAGACAGCTGGCATCCCAGGGGCATCGGAAGAATTTCCAGTGCATGTGACAGTGGCACAGATGAGGGAAACCCTGGAGCTACTGCTGCCATGCTTTAATCAGTGTGTGCCAGTCCAGCTGGCAGGGTATGGTCCAAGACAGGTCATAAAGGCATGCCCAACTCTGATGAAAGACAAACCTGGAAGAGGAAGCCAGGAAAAAGAAAAGGCGTCTTCCAAATTGGTATGCCCTGCCAGGGATGGATGGGAGGAACTGGCTGCAGTTCCTGCATGTAAACGCTTGAAGGAGTCTTTAAACCTGTGAGCAGATGGCAGGGAGACCTGGACCTGCTTCTGAGCCAGCTGAGCAGCAAGGAGCACTCAACATCCTGTGGAAGAAAGGAAGACTTCTAATTGTGAGTGGTTTGAGGAAAGGACAAGAGTTTGTCCCACAATCCTCAAAGTACATGTATATTGTGGACTCACTATTTATTGATTGTGAAGGAAAAACCCAGCCAGGGGGACAGGGCTTTGTATAGGGGTAGCTGGATAGCCCTTAGGACTGAAGTTAACTGAGGCTTCTGGCTTATACATCGCATGCACCAAGTACTTGAGGACATTGTTGGTACACTTGCTGCCCTAATAATCAGATTGAGACCAACAACATCAGGTTGGCACTAGGATGGGGTGCAAGGGGAGATGGAGCCCCAATGAGCACCACTTGGGTGAGCAATTAATGGCACAGAAAGATAGGAAACCTCCCTTCCTTTCTAATATGTAACATCAAGTATAATGGGTGAAAAGAGGGTTTGTGCCATTAACAGTTTGACCTTAGATGCAAAGTGCTCAGCCCTAATGGTGGGCACACAGAAGACCTTGCCTTAAGATGTAAAAGTCAGACTAAGGTGACACACCGATGTTTATAGGCACATAAATATCTTTAAAAATCTGGCCCTTAAACTCTAGTGCTGAAATTATTTTAGAAAGAATATATGTAGTTTTATATTTTACCCACTGTGCTCCTTCACTCATTTACATAAAATACCTAATCTAGTATTTTAGACATGGAAAATTATTAAGAAATCCAATGAGAATGATCACAAATAGAATTTCATAATACAATGAAAAAAAAAATCTTCCAGTACTTTCAATCTCATTCAAGCTCATTCCCTTTGAAAGGTATTGCTCCAAGGAAAGAAAGGAGGGGAAGATAAATGATCATGGTAACATATCACTTGAAGTTACCAGAAATGCATTTGCAATGTCTACCTATGTTGATATCATGGTCAAGAACACTTCTTCTCCACCCTTTCTGTTTAAGCCCTGAGATTCCTCAGGTGTAACAAGTTGCCCTACCCAGCAGCATTTTTGTAGCCTATGAGGAACACGCTTGAAGTCACTTAATGTTTCAATTCTATTTTATCCCACCTTTACTCACCTGCCACATATTAATGTAAATATTATTGAGATTTTTTACAAGTGGGAGAACGCCTATTGTACTTCTATGTTGGGGTTCTCAGCCACCACAGGCCTCACCCCCCGTCTTTCTCTAGCTAGGCCTACCAGTCTAAACCCACAAAGTAGGGTTTGACTTAATTCTCTTAATTCTTAATTCTCTCTGGACCCATGGCCCTCCTTTCCCCCCCCCCCCCACTATGGAGCCAGGCCTTCTTCCATCTGCGTCCCCCTGGACCCCAAGTTGTTGGGTCTTTTGCCTCCTTAGACTTGGCCCTTTTTTACAAAAGCCAAAATCCCCCCCACTGGGACCTGGCTTCAAAGTCCTGCAGCCAGCTCTGGGCTACTGGCCCTATATGGCTGCACCCACTAGTACACTTTATGACTATGCCCCAAGGCGCTAATGAGGTCTCCTCCTGCTCTACAGCCTCAAGCACAAACCACTGGTTCATCAATCAAAAAATATATAAAGAGTAAGTCCATGGGCTATAACCACAAAAAAAGATAGAAATTAAAAAAGGCAGCATGCAAGCTTACATTTTTTCCATGGCTTTGTGCTTCTGCTTCCCACCGTCTGTGACACTCCTCCTTGTGGGGCTGCCACCATTTCTCTGAGTCATCAGGCGTTCCCCTCTCACCAGTAACCAAACCTCTCTGTGGAGATCTTATGCACAACCTTCTTCCCCTTTGGCTGCCGCCTCCAACTGCTGCCAAGCTCAGGGTTTTTATAGTTCTGGCCTACCCCCTTCTGGTCACCTGACTAGCCAGCCAGGCTCATCTTTTAACCCCTACCCTGCCAGCAGGCTGTGCCTGGAAAGTTCTGGTCTTGAAGGGACCGGCCCCCTTTCTAGTAACAGGGCTAGGGTTCCTTGTTACAGCAGGTAAAGCGGGGGGTAAAACCTCAACTGGTATAAATTAGCAACATTGCATTACAATAATTGGACTTTCAACAATTTACATCAATAGAGTATGTGTCTTGAAATGTACACTCTTGCACCAAAAGGAAGTCATACAATAACAGACCACTACATGTGCTAGCTTAAGTTTCTCCTTGATCTTAAGCTAATCTTTTTATGGGCTTTAAAGCTGCTCTGAAGATGTAACCTGCATTTCAGTCATCAAACCATGAGATAACAAAAAGCATTGACAATCAGTACAAGGAGCAACACCTGTAAGAACAGGATGGAGTTTTTCTGTCAAATTCAATTCATTAAAGAGGACTCTTGGCAATGGCTGGTGCAGATCCTTGTGTCATGTCATTTGTTGCCAGTCCTATCAAATAAGAATCCCCATCTCCTCCCTTTATTTGTTTCTATTCTTTTTTCTTTGTCATATAATTAGAGATCATCTGGTTATTGTGACTTCTATAAGAACAGTCTCTATTGTTTTATTATAAATGTATAATGTTTAATTTTTAAACAAACATTTCTTCCAATTCTCAAATCAACAGTTCAGCAAAATCGAAATGCATTTACTATCTCAGCATGAGACCTTTATATTGCTTCTGTTACAAATAACAGGGCTGATGATTAAGTAGGATTTGAGCATATGTGCGGGAGAATTGCACTCCAGAGCAGGCTGAGCCATCAAGGAAAGAAAACTGTTGTCTGCATAAGCTTGCTCATCACATGCTAACACTCCCATTGCTACTACTTACCCAGGAGTTACTCCTAGGAAAGTAAAATGAAAAAATGTTTTCTGTGTCTTTGAGGAAATTAACTTGTATTACATCCTTGGCAAAACAGAGAGCATTGGTTAATTTTCCTTGTTCACTGGACCCAGTCTACATTCACACAGCTTACTTTAAATTGCCTACACATGGACTGGAACCAGTGTGGTGTGCAGCCACTCACTGTTCCTGGGAGCCATGAAGGAAAACTGATATAAGTAGCTTGGGGTGACTAAAGCATTCATTATTCAGTTTAGAGTCATGCCACTTTAAGGCCGAATGATCTCCAATCTGCCTAATTTTGTTCCTGTTCCATTACTGTGTGGCCACTTCCTGCAGTATCCCAGAATGCTCTGAGGGGCCTGATCCTTTTTTTGCCCCCAGACTGTCCAGCAGCCATGGTGCCTCCTGCCAACACATAGACTGCTTCTGCTCCCACTAGTGGTGGTGCAGAGGCCAGGTGTTACCTGAGCTCAGAAGAAAAAAAGGATCAGGCACCTTGGAGCTCAAGCAGAACCCAGCCAGATGGCAGCCCGGCTGGTGGGGTGCAGGGCAGCAGGAGCCACCTGAGCTCTGAAGAATAAAAATATTGGGCCCCTCAGAGATCAGAGCAAGTGAGCTCCAAGGCTGCAGTCATGGAGCTCTCTGGTCTCACTGAAACTGACATGGTGGTGTGCCTGCTCTCTGCCTGGCAGGAGAAGCAAGCAGATTGTGCTCCTCATCCTGCCCTTGCTCACCAAACCTCTAGTGGCAAGTCACAGCTGTGCAAGTGAAGGACAAACAGAACAGGTTTTTCACCTTATTGTGTGACTGCTCCACTAAGCCAAACAACACTAAACCAATTAACATTTGTTTGGCTTACAGTATATGATATAACAAGGCCCCAAGTTTAGTGCACCTACTCAGATGAACTATTTTAGATGGGATGTGCCATTTTGGAGTGGTTTAAGCCCTTTGCAGTCCTGCATGATTCGATGTTTACATGAACCTAACCCTGGTTAGGTCAATCTAAATGTAGTGCCTATATGTAAGGATACAAACTACTGTGGTTTAGCTCAAGAGGCTTATGTGGCACGGCTGGTTAATGTGGAATTGAAAAACAAACAAAACATTCAGTGCACTGACTTGTCTTCCCTTCTGCCTACCTCATCCCTTTTTTGTGATGACTATTAACATTTTTACTCCTGATCTAATGAATATGGACCTGCATATGATATCATGTAAAGAGAGCCAGCTTCGTTAGTTACGTTTCGAATAATAACCCAGCTGTGCCATATGCAATGAAAATTTGTTACAGACAACATCCTGAGATGTGTTGGGTGACATGCAAATAACATCAATAAGAGATACAAATGCTCAGCACTTCTCAAGACTTCAATCTGAAAAGCAGGTGAACATCTCCTTACACTGTTCCCAGAACTGGATAGTCCTCTATTATTATGGAACTTCTTGTGTGTAGAATAAAAAAGATTTTTTCTCTAAGAGGGGTTTTCCCTACTCTCCTTAGTAAGGCTTGATCATTTTTCAAAAAGGCAAAATTAGACCTCATTTCACTTCTGTAAACTAAAGAGACCTGAAGACAAATCAGAGATGCCAATTTTATTCCAATCTTAAAATCTCAAGTGCAGCTGATAATTTATATACAGTGCAAGGTTTTCTCATCTTTGAAATTTCAAAATATGATAGAAAAAAGGCTCTAACTCTCAAGAATCACATGCTTTTTAAAACTGAAAAACATTCTGTCTATCCAGAAATCCACAATTCAGCATTATGCATTTATGCTTTCAATCTGCTGTTCCTGAGTGACAGCTTCCATTTCATTTTTCATAAACATTCCACAGTAAAATCGATGGTAATGCTGCTTCCCTGGCCTGAACTCCCAACTCCCTACAATGCCATTGTGTAAGACACTATTCCTGCTGTCTCACACTGATAGAAGCACTGCAAAATTGATTAGCTGATGCATTGAATGCACCATCTTCTCACCCCTAAATATTTTAAAAAGAAGAAAGCATTTCTCAGATAACTTCTCATCCTCAAAAGCACGAAGGCTTTATGGCTGTTCTTCCTGAAGAATATCAATAATTTAAAGATCCAAAACTACCAATGTTGTGGAAAGTTAGAGTTCTAATAGAAGTTAGACATTTTAGGGCTGTCTAAATTTTCTGGGCTGATCTGTTGTCAGCTCACAGTAGGCTGGAAGTAACCAGATTCTGGCTTCAAAGTTTTCTTCAATAAATCGACTCGTCTCATAATTACTATATATTTTGACTGAAAATAGGTCTTGGGGGCAAGAAGGCTTTAGGACATGCCAATCAATGGAACTGATGGGAATACTAGGATTTATTAAATAAGCATGAGCTTTTTTAAAAAAATGAGATTAATCAAATAGCTTTGCAATTTAATGAAATACTTTGTTACAGCTAGAAGGTACTTTGTCCTAGAAAGAGGCATCCTCCCAGCCATCTTGCTTGTTCATACTTATTACTTTTTCCCCTCATTTATTGTATGCATATGCTGCCCTTCCCAACAAAGTGCACCTTACAATAAGCAAAACAAAGTACTTATTTAAAAAGAAGAATGACAAGACATCTTAAATGGGAATTAGAATATCAACATAAGATGGAGAACCTTGCTAAACAGTATCTTGGCATAACCTTGATTGTTAAAATATCTCTCCAAATAGGAAGGCATGAAATGTCACATTACAACTGTGGTTTGTGAGCACAAGCACAAGCATTCTCTTGAAGAGCCTGTAGGGTGCAAACACTCCAAAGGAACAAGAACATTTTTTTTCACTCTCCACATTGGCCACCATAGCTGTCCAGACACAAGAGAGAGAGAAACAGACTGAAGCATGAAGTGTACTCTTCCTATACTACATGAGATGACTTCCTGCATTTCCTCCTAAGCTAGTGCCACATGATTCCCAACATGGGTCTATGCCTTGAAGGCACAATTTGCTCCTTAAGGCTAGGGACAGACATTCAAAAAGCCTGAGCCTGAATTGATTTAATCTTTGCAGGTTAGTCTAACCTGCAGAGCTTAAACTGATTTGGAGGTGGATAGACATTCCCTTTTAATTCCAGAAATGCAAGCACATGCCTGCAGTGGCTCAAGCTAGAAGCTGGGAGCAGCGCTAGAGCA
>NW_017728992.1:81179988-81180329 GCF_001723915.1 Gavialis gangeticus | reverse complement strand
CCTTGAACCAATTTGAAGGTGGATAGACATTCCCTTTTAATTCCAGAAATGCAAGCACATGCCTGCAGTTGCCCAGGCTAGAAGCTGGGGGGTGCTAGAGCAACCCTCCCTTGCTTTCCATAGTGCTGAGCTGGGGTGGGGGAGGCATGGCCAGGCCCCAACAGGACACTCTGATTAGGGAGGGGTATAAATGACCACCCTTCCTGCACAGTCCCAGGCTTTTCCCTGGTCGCTGCTCAAGGGGTGGGAATGTTGCCAGGCTCCAGCTCCAAGATAGCACTCTGAAGCAAAGTGTGGGTGTCCAGTGCATGCATCTGTTGATGATACTGAGCTTTTCAATC
>NW_017728992.1:81179708-81179977 GCF_001723915.1 Gavialis gangeticus | reverse complement strand
GCTGGGAGCAGCGCTAGAGCAGCCCTCCCTTTCCTTCTACAGTGCTGAGCTGGGGGGGGGCATAGCCAGGCTCCAGCAGGATGCCTTGATTAGGGAGGCGTGTAAAACCCCCATCTTGTCTGCAGTCCTAGGCTTTGCTAGACCCTGCATCTCTTGACGATACTAGGCTTTTCAATTCCCTCTCCTTGCTTCTTCATATTGTCTACAAACCAGGTCATTTCTAACACCTTTTTCTGTCCTGTCTTAAAGACTGACAGATTGAAACAAGC
>NW_017728992.1:81170345-81174708 GCF_001723915.1 Gavialis gangeticus | reverse complement strand
GATTGAAACCAGCAGAAAAAAAGATTTGTCAGAAAAAAAGTTTATCAGCCCATCAAGCCCTACAAAAGAAAACTTCTTTCTCATTAGTTTCAAGCTCTTCTTATCTGCAGGGTGCATTTGTAAGCCACTAGCTGTCTGCCCTTTGTTCCAGTAAAATTGGAGACGACCACAGACACCTCTCAGCAATAGCTAGCATGGTGGGGAGGGGACATGGCCAGATGCCAGGTCCTTGCACTGGGGTCCCTGCCATGGGAGAGTGGTGAGAGGGGGGAATCCCAGCCATGGGGTGGGGGGGAGGGGGGCAGGGAGAAACCTAGCAGAGGCTGTAGTCCCTCAGCCAGCCAGCCAGAGCAGTGATAGTGTTCTGGCTAGGAAGGAGATGGGTGGGGCCAACTTTGCTCTGCTCCAGAAAATAGCCCAGCCCAGCCCACTGTTGCAAAGAATTTGTGATGCTGGGGGACCCTGATTTAACTTAAATGAGGAAGGGGTGTGGACCTGTTCAGCCTGAGTAAGAGGAGGCTAAGAGATTACTTGATAGCTGCCTACAAGTACATCAGAGGTGACCACCATGATCTAGGGCAGCAACTCTTCAGGAAGGTACCCCAAGGGAGGACAAGGACCAATAAGCATAAGCTAATAGAGGGTAAATTCAGGTTAGATATAAGAAATAACTTCTTTTCTTTAAGGGTCACCGGAATCTGGAACACACTCCTGGCAGAGGTGGTGCAATCACCCTCCTTGGAGGTTGTCAAGAGGAGGCTGGATAAGCATTTTGTTGAATTTACCTGAGCCCAATAACTTCCTGGCCACAGAGGAGGATTGGACTTGATGATCTTACAGGTCCCTTCCAGTTCTATGATTCTAGGAGACATTGCAAAAACTGGTTTGACCCAAATCAGTTAAGTCTGATACTACATTCAACCACGTTAATCTCAAACCAATTTCATCCATTTTCAAACTGGTTTATGTGCACTGAACATCTGTTCTGTTACAGGTTTAAACCAGTTTCTGATCACTTAAACCAGTTTATGTGTAATGTCTGTCCCTAGCCTAAAGTGTTACAAATAAATGAACTATAAAAGCCTTAGGGTTCACTTCACTGTATTTGTTCATGTTTATTCATCCCTGCAGGCTATTCCCAAAAGCAAAGTAGTGATTAGATTCATAGGCAATTTAATCTGAGCTGAGATTACAAAAATACTTAGACAAAGCTCTTGATCCATTTCACTCTCAAAAGATATTTTAGTTTTGTTTCTTGACAGGTAATGTGTGCAAATAACACTGCTTCTGACTCAGATTTGAAGTTATACATCTGAGAAAGAAAAAAGAGGAAAGTTCTCTGCTTTTATTATATGGGATTCCATTTACTGATTCAAAAAGAAAAAGGAAAATGGTAAATTTAAAAAAAAATTATATATTTTCCTTATATTTGGCTCTACACATAATTATAAGGCCACATAATTACAATATAAAAGACTCAGATCCTCATCATAAAATCCAGTGCAACAGAAGTCAATGGGAAATTTCCTTTCTAACTTCAGTGAACCCAGGTTTCACCTTAGGTTTCTCAAGTCTGACCTTCTTGCTCTTTTTTTCTCCAAAAGCCCAGTGTAAAACTAATGTATTTTCCAATCTATTTTATAGCTAAGTTAGAGATAAAGGAATAGTATTCATCAACTACTAAAGAAAGGCTGAAATTGATTTCTGGAATTTACCAAACCAAAACCAAGGTAGATTCAAACATCATTCACTATGATATGATGATGGCTTAGTGACAGCAGACTGCCAGGGTGCCCTCCATATCACTTTCATGGTTTCTTCCTACAAGTCTTCCCAACTTTTGTGAAATAACTGTAACTTCACGAACATCTACATTCAAATTTCAAATAAGGTGCAATTGTTAACAACGAAAGAGTACATAACCATTGGAGCAACTAATCCAGAGACATTATGGATTCTCTATCACTTAAGAGTTCTTAAATGACAGCTGTGGATTTGTCTGAAGATAGATTATTTCTCAAACATAAATTATAGGCTTGATACAGGAATTACTGGGTGGAGGTCTATGGCCTATGCTATGCAGGAAGTCTGATAAGTGTCTTGTGTTTTAAAAATCTATTAAATCTCATTAAACAAAGGTCAGGAATAATAAAACTGACATAACTTAGTAAGTCTTGAGCCATCAGTTATATTGCTTTTAGATGACAGCACCATGCACTACCAACATTAAAACAAGTAGCAGTCTTATGAAAAGACTAGTTGTTTCAAATCTGATTTCCTTATCATAAGTAATATCTATCTTAACTAGACAGATACTAGAAAGTATTTGGAGAATAAAATAGTCTGGAAATAAGTTTTATGGAATAAGGTAGTTTGGAAGTAAGGAAGGAAACATCTAACAAGAAACAAATTATAAACCTGGATTAGCACTCATCATTATGGAGAGAAATTCAGGAGCAGGAGCAGGGAGGGGCTTGGAAAACCAGTCCATAAGAGAAATAAGCAAAAACAATAATGGGTCCAGAGAGAAAACTCAGATGTCACCTGATCATCAGTGTTCTCTTAATGGATCATGTCATCGACAGTACTCTATCTATTGGACTTACTGCCTCAATTATGACAGTTATAGTGAGACTGAAGTTTGGAGTTGCTGCCCACTGGGGTTTTAGACAAGAGTCAAATCTAGCCTTTGAGGTGTGAAAATCCAGACTACACTTGCTCACATGGTTAAAAGCACATGACCTAAAGTTTGAAGAACACTGGGCACATTTACGTGAGATGCTAATGACACAGTAAGCTAACTCTACTGTTATGTGCACTAGTATGGCCAGCAAAAAATGGAATTAGAATTAGTCTACTACACATTAGCATCACAAAAAAAAACCTGCACTGGCACTACTGCACAATAGTGCCAATTACAGCACATTAATTTAGTACCTGTAATTACAGATACTAAACTTAATGCACCATAGTTATGACATATTAATGAATGTATAGATGTGCCCACTAAGGATGAAATCCTGGCCCTGTTTAAAACTACAGCAGTAAATTCAGATGTCAAGATTTTACCCCATAACAGCAAAGTTGCATAAAACCCATGCTGATCCTACTCCACCTATGCATAAAAATACCTAATAACACAAATATTTTTATGCTACAATTTTAGGAAACATCTCACTGGAATTCAGGTTCAACTTCTTGTCCTATTTTTAATTTCACAATAAGTTTTCTAAAATAATGATATGTACAAACATGGAAACTTCCCTGGAGAAATTTTCCTTACTTTATGGCATGTTATTTAAAACTTTGCTTTGTAAAAGTACTTTTTACATACCCAGGACTGCTATGGAAAAAAAGATAAATGCTGATGAGTTTTGGCATTGAAAGTATATTAAGAAGTTAAGCCTAACAAATTAATTTGACATTCGTTGCAACGCATTTGATTTTCCAATTATTTTTTTTAATGTAATATACAACCTGGAAAAGTTATCATACTTTGAAGGTATGTTTAGATGTTACAGTAGGGTTAGGATGATCTAAGTGCTGAACTGTACATATGTTCAGGGACTTTACATCAGGGGAAAAAATGGCTTATAGTAAGCAATGTGATCATATATCAGGTCCCAAAAATGTCTGCATGTGCCCTGAACTATAGTGTGATTACGGTGAGAATTTGGGCATGTCTATCTTGCTTCCATGGTACTTCTGACCATGCTTTTGAAATGTAAACCCCACTTCTTCACTCTACATGCATCAGACTTAGAAAGGAAACATGAAATCTGCCCTGACCGTACTCCCAATATCATTTTAAAGCACACTGGAGACAGGGCAGCAGTGGGAGCCACTGTCTCATATATGCTACTGAGCTTTTATCTTGGAAATACTGTGGAAATACCAGCATAAACATAGCTTGTGACACTGCTGGTTTTCTGAATTCCTACTCACTACCCACTTGACAAAAAGCAGCCAGTATTAGATGCATACTGGTGAGTGCAAAATGGAATCATCATATTCATACTATTTATACATACTTAAGTACTTTCCAAGGTATTTATGGTTGTTTTCTACTTCCAAATGAAATCATAATGGCACAAATAATAACTGTATTTACTAATTATATTCAAATGCATAAGGCTAAGCTACATGTTCACTGCAGTTCTGGCAGCTTCTAAACATAGAACACTGTGGGCACATCCAGATGAGATGCTGCAAGAGGAACATGCGGGCTCATCTGGACGCGCCCACTGTGTTTTATGTTTAGCATGCCAGCTGCAGGGAGCTGGACCCAGGCTTCAGAGCAGGTAAGTAAGGGGTTGAGGGGCTCAAGGAGGGGGGAGGGGACCATGGGGGGGTGCACCCGCCA
>NW_017728992.1:81169261-81170110 GCF_001723915.1 Gavialis gangeticus | reverse complement strand
CTCCCCCCCAGCCCTTCCTCGCCTGGCCCCCAGCTCCCCTCAATCCCTGCTCTGCCTGGCCCCATCCCCCTCCAGCCCCCTGAGCTCCCTGATCCCTTTTCCACCTGGCCCCAGCCCCCACCAGTCCCCTAAGCCCTTTATATTTGTATTGTACTTGTATTTACTTGTATTTGTACAGGGCTTCACATGCATCCCAAGACTTTACTGCACAGCTAATTAGGCAACTCCACAATAAACATCTCATGTAGACATGCCCTCTGGGTACCACCAGAAGGCCCACAAGTCATTTAAAGGCTTATAACTCAACCTTGAAAAAACATCTGTGTGCCCCTTCAAAGCAGGGCACATGCTGCAGCCACTCTCTCCCCATTTCCCCAACATTTTCCATTGCCCATGAGGGTATGGCTCAGCCGCCCCAGAGGAGTTACTTCACAAGTTCATCCTAACCCTCTCCCTGGCTGGCAAAGACCAAAGTGACAACCTCAAAACATACACAAAATAAATTTCTTTCAATTGATCTTCCGTTTTTAGAATCTCTGAGGCTGTTCATCTGCCTGCCCTTGGACTTAGTTCTCAATTATCTTTCTATCAGGTGGAACATCCTCTGCCATGGTCATCATCAGGCCCAGTGTCAGACATGCCATCCCTCCACAGGCATATTTACCAGTCACAGCCCATCTTAACTCTTGGTTCCAGCCAAGTACAAAACAATTCTTTTGAATTCCTGCTCATCTATCTCCCCAACAAGAAGGTACTCTCCTTTTTAAACCAGTCCCATAGACCTGATACCTACTACAGGTGCAACAGGTAGGCCTAATTGTCCTTACCAATGTTTGTTAGCTCATTCCA
>NW_017728992.1:81144894-81164261 GCF_001723915.1 Gavialis gangeticus | reverse complement strand
AGTACTTTCAGCAAGGGGGTTTGTCATCTTGGAACCAGTCCCATAGACCTGATACCTACTACAGGTGCAACAGGTAGGCCTAATTGTCCTTACCAATGTTTGTTAGCTCATTCCAGGTTATGCAGGCTCTGCATGCACTGGCATGTTACCCTATTTCTATATGCTATGCTATTATCTGAAAGGTTGCATTACTTCAAAACTCATAGATGTAAGAAGAGAATGGAACTATGCTGGTTCTGATCCTTCTTCTTAGATCAATCCTAAAAGGCACAGAGTGGATAATCAGGCCTTTGCTTAATTGTGCAATTTTGTAAAATAGTGTCCTCCCTCTGTTCATTTTCATTATGTGGCTGAGATTCTGTGGCTTTAAATATCAGCAAGGCAAAAATAGTCTTGAGTTCTACATCTAGTTCACTTCAAATACAAAGAGCACCAGCACTCTTTGTTCCTAAAGATTAACACACAGATAAGGAACACCTGGCTCAAGCTACATTTGGTCTTTAGTAGACAGTGATATACCAAACGGAGAAGTACAACAGGGAACATTTTTTACAAGTTCTAGTCCACAGCAATGAAACAGTTTTTAGTTATTCTAATTTCCTTTGCAATATTACCATTTTGAATCTGAAACAAACAAACAAAAAAACCCAAACCCAACCCCTCCTAAACTTTTCTACAGAAATACCTAGAAATAGTAGATAAAGCAAGAGCTGATGGAAGAAGACATATAAAAAGATAAAAACCACCTGTTAAAGATGTTCTTATAAAAAGAGGGACTTCATTATAAAATGTATTAACACTAATTTAACAGGAGGGGGGTAAGAGGGGAAAGGAAAGAGAGAGAAAATCATAGCATCTGAGGAAGTAGGCTGCAGCCTACAGAAGCTCATTCTCTCAGAACAAGTTGGTCTATAAGGTGCCACCCTACCCAGCCTCCTTTAAGAGTGATAAACGTAGCACACACACTTACAACAGGTAAACAATGCAATTCACAACAGTGTTATATTAATTACATATAAAAATTATGCTAAATGAAAAGTATGAAGTTGCAAAATTAAGGTAGAGGTTTAGGAAATACCAGAATTAAAGTAGCTTCAATTCCCTCATATGTGGAATAGGATAAGGTCTTTCCTTTTGTGATGATAAAAGGTGTGGGGGTTTTTTCCCTTTGGTTTGTTCTACACAGGTCATGGAACAGGAGTATAGGGCTCCAGGAATGAGCCTGAGCTTTGTAATGAATTTGCCCATATAATTATTATGCTTCAAAATATAATACATTTATTTATATTACTATAAGACAAGATTCTATTCCACCTACTCCACTGAACACATGAAAGGACTCAGGCACCTTATTCCAACCTTCTGAAGTCCCTGAAAAGCCATTAATGTATCGACTTTTTAACCCACAATCAACTGACCCTGAAGAGCGATTCAGATAAAAGTACCAAAGAAGAAGAGGATCCACCTACTTTTTGTATTAGCTGTTTTTCATGGAGTAGGATAAAATGCACTTAGGAAACTAAGTCAATGTATTCACCAAATAAGTTGAATCTAACAGATGCTATCTATAACACACACAAAAAAATATACAGAGAACCCTACATGCTAGGTGCTATAAAAATAAGAAAAAAATAAAATGGTTCCTATCCCAAAGATCTTACAGTTTAAGAATTAGTATTTATGCATATAATATCTATCTATATAGTAAATTCTACCACTCATTTAGTATTTATATTTTATATAATTACTGCTCAAGGCAAATGTTTCTACATTTTCAATGTATTGATTAAACCTGTCATCTTCCTAATTTATTATAAATGCTTCTTCCATAAGATATTAAAACAATTTTCAAGAAGAAAATTTCCTGTGCTACATTTCTTCCCAGATAGAAATTATTACATTTTAGTCATCTGAATTCAGTTTCCCAGTTGTTATTGTCATGCTTACTTTGAAATGCCAATTTGCCATAATTGTTTCAGCAGCTCTGAAATCTAACATCTATAATATTTATCCATCATCTGGTCCAGCCTTTAGGCAACTTCTTATTTACTTTGTCTGAAGTGCTCTTTTGACAAATTGCAATTCAATCTTTTTGACATTTCCTTGAAATCAAGAAAAAACATTCCCTGCACATACCATTTGAGTGATATTAAGTATAATTTTACTTTGGCAAACATGTAGCATTATGTATCACAAAGTGAGCTACCCCAACATGATATCGAACGAGTGGTCATGAACATAAAAGATTGTGAGTCTAATTTTCATTTACCTCCTCTGAGTGGTCTATAAAAGGGTAAGTAAGCATGTGTAACTTACATTTATTGCATAGATGCCAACAGTGGACATGCTACCAGGGCATTCTTTTGAGAAATATAGAAAATGCTTTTTTCCTTGATGCAAAGGAAGGCCAAACAGTCAGATCTTTTTGGCAGCAAAAGTCATTTATTTGACAGGTTGAGGACATGTCCTCAGGCAGCAGGAATATAGGGGAGATAGGGGTGGTGGTGAAAGAGAACTTTCTGTTTTGGTTTGCTGATGTAGAGTTCACTATTACCCACATATAGCTATTTAATGCAGCTGAGAGGTGGTATTAACACATTGACTGTGTTGGGATACATATTGCTGCTGGGCAACCATTATTATGTTTGTGGAAATGTAATTACTTTTGGGGCATCAAGAGATTTATTATTGTTAAACCTAAATAAAATATGCTATTGCAGCAACATAATACACTAGTCTGAGGAACAGCTAAAAACTAATTTGATCATTTTTTCCTGATGTAGCTAGAGTTAAAAAATACAGCTGTAGTCAAAACTAGAGTTTAAAGAGTATACCATCTATCTACAGTTACCAGTCATGTAATATGATGTTTTCAAGAAAACATACCCCTCTACAAGCAGTGTATGCACTTCTGGATGAATAGAACATGGCTCCAGTCCTGAAATACTTTAGTCCCTATTTAGACAGAGGTCTAAGGTATTAAGACTGAGCTTCCTATTGTCAGTAACATTAGCCTTTGACCCAGTGATCTTGTATTTAAAGAAACTGTGCTTCTTTAAAAATTAGCATTCTTAATTGTTCCCAAGGAGGAAAGAAACAGCCCAGGTATAAAGGGATGTAAAGTAGTGGTTCCCATTTCAATTAAGTGATTTTGCTTTTATTGTAGTTCCTTTATGTTACTGTTGAATAACATTTTTGCATAAACCAGGGCTGCCCAACTGGCAGCCCATGGGCCACATCTGGCCCATGAGGGGTTAACTTGCAGCACTCAGGTTCCTACCTAGCTGCCACTGCCCCACCTGCAGCAGTAGCTGGGGTGTTAGGGCTTCCCCTCCCTCATAGTTGACAAGTAGGGCGTGCACAGGGGTGCAACGTGTCCTCCCTGACAGGGCCGGTGCCCCCCCGGTGGCCAATACTGATGCTGTTGGCAGGGTTGGTGCCCTGCCAGGGTAGGGTTGGTGCTGTCAGAAGGGTTGCTACCCTGCCGTCGGTGGCTTCTGTGGGTGCCCCCCCTCCCCAGATTCAGGAAGCACCAGTCATTCATGCCCTCCCTGCCTCAGCTTCTCCTACATGCCCCGGATCCAGGAGTGGGCTGTGGGGCACAGTGCTGGGGAAACATCAGCCTGGAGTGCCCATGTAATGCAGTGCCACAGGGGAGCCTATAGGGAGTCAAAGGTGAAGCGGAGTTCAGTGCTTCATGAGAAAGCACCCACTCACATGTGTAGTACAGCTGGGTGGTGTCAAAGTAAAATTTTAAGTCTAAGTGCTGCCAATACAGAGAGTTGGTTCTGACATGTGCAGACAGCCTAGGCTGATGGAAAATTCCATAGCATGCCCAGCATATGCCCCTTGCTTGACCCCTGGGCCTGTCAATCAAGCATGACCTAGTTTTCAGTTTGCACATGCTCAGTCGCATGAAAAGTTTGTTCAGATGCATGCTCTGTCTGCGGGCAATATGAGGTAATTTGACTAGAAATTTCCATGAAAAGAGCGATTTGATTGGCCACCAAATTCATATAAAGGGCTTGTGAGCCCCACCCAAGGGGGGAGACCCGCTCGACTGGTGAGCAGAGGCTGTGCTTACAGAGACTGCTCCCCAGCCAGGCCTTTTGGCCTATCGGTCTCCTCGCTGCAGTTTTGCAGAGCATTCCAACCTATTTTCATATTGATTGATTCTTTTGGCTATGTGACTGATTCTGGCACCGGCTACCAACTACGATTGGATCATCCCTACTTACCTTGACTACAGTTTCATCTTCTTCTACCTGGCATTCGACTCTGGCACCGTTCATCGACCACCCGTTTCGTCCCTTTGGACTGGCGTCACGACGTTCGTTCCAACCATCGAGTTACAGTTTTGTTTGTTCGTTTACTCCGTTTAATGAGCTGTTGACCAGCCCTGGGACTATTAAGTTGGGCAGCCACACCTAGCTCCGGCTAGAATGCAAGGGCCCGGTTGAGAACCCCGTGGGCCAACAGACCCCTCCGTTGTTTGTGGTTCGCATTTGTTTAACTGCAACTGAAGAAAGCATCATTACCTATGCCTCACAAGCATAAGTCTAATAAATCATCTTGTTTATTTGAAACCATATGAATCCGTGCCACTCAGAGCTCCTCACCGCTATCCCGCCTGTCTTATATCCAAGCCACCGCCTGGCCCACCATGACCCTGGGGCCTTTACTCCCTGACAGGTGGGAAACCATCTGTCCATGCATAAAGTACAGTGTGTTGGAGGCACTCGGTTCCATGCTCAGGATAGCAGAGGGGTGGGGGAGAACTTGCTTGTGTGCATGGTGCATGGGGGAGTGTCCTTCCCCCATAGACATATGCGGTGTACAACCTAGAAGGTCCATAGCCGTCACTAGTGCTCCCCTGTGGTGTGTGCCCCCTGCCCTCCCAATGAAGCCTGTAGGGTACATGGATCCTTCCACTTTGCAGCTGGAAAGCCTCAGCATAAAAATCATACTAATTCCCACCTATAGAGGAGCATCTGAGACTCAGGTTTGCAAGTGCTTAGAGCATATAAAAAAATCACCTTCTTAAAGAACTGATTCACCGAGTGATAATGTTTCATTTAACTCTGGCTTGGATGGCTGAGAGGATAGAATATCCATTCACCATGGGACAAGAAAGGTATTTCCAAGATACTTCTGTCCCATTCCTCTAAGGAACATATCATTCTTTTTGTTCCTATTTAAAATCATGACCCACTGTTCAAAACTATCAAGAATGCTTAATGGTAATGATTTGGCATCAAAACCCACTGATATATGGTATGCTTCATGGATCAATTGAATAAATTCTGGTGCAATTTATGCTAGAGTTTATTGCTCCTGAGCACTGAGTTTACATGTGTGCCCAGGACTTCTGCATGTTGAGCCAGGTTGAAGCAGCCCCACTGGCAAGGGGTCCCAAGAGTCAGCTTGTCAGCCCAGGACTGCTCCAACCCAGGTCAACCTGATGTGGAGGGGTTGGCTGGGGCATGAGGGGACTTCAGTGGATATGGATTTTACTTGCCTTTCCACTATAAAAGACAAAAGAAGAGAATGATCCTACAAAATACTAGGCTTTTTTCAGGGACTTTCAGGAAAGTGCATTAGAATCCTACCTAGGCTGTGTCTACATGAGACACTGACTGCATAGTAGCTCAATACTACTGCGTAGTATCATCATGTGGCAAAAACCATGATATGATGCTACTGTGCAGTAGCATCGCAAAAAAGGTGTTTGTTGGCACTACTTCACAGTACAGCTCAGGTTATTGCACATGCATTTAGTACTTGTTTATGTAAGTACTAAAAAATATACAGTAACACCTGTGCAGTAGCATCTCATGCAGATGTGGCCCTAGGCACTTAAGTCCATTTATGTGCACAGTAGGTGAAATAGAATCTTGCCCTACGTTAAATAACACTCATCTTAAAACCCAATATAAACAGCTTGATTAAAACTACAGTGCTGATGGTGCACAACATAGCAAGCACAATATTGTTTGTGACAAGTGACTAGCCCCCAAAAAGTTGAGTTACTCTCCTTTTATGTGTCTTAATATGTCTTTTAGATGCCTATTCTAATACCTGCATATACCTTATGGAGCAGATCAGATGACCTCATCTAATGAACAAGACCAGATTACATTTTGACATCATCATTCTTTAATATCCTACATTCAAATCCTAGCGCTAGTAATCCCTTTAGATCGTAGGCGTTTGAGTTCTTAGTATTATACTATGGATTATGTGGTAACAAGTCATAGAAGTGTCTGCATATACACTTATATATATATAAGCAGGCATAAAGTAAACCCGATACTACCCCCTTCCATGGAATAAATTAACCCCTAATTCACATCAGGCTATTATCAACCATGTAAGAAGTCACTATCTTGACCTACTCATATCAATATTACTAAGGCCTGGAATAATATCAATAAGCCATACTAAGCCAGAGTATAATACTAAGAACTCAACACCTATGATCAAAAGGTATTACTAGAACTAGGTTTTGAATTTGGGTTTTATGAAAAGTGAATGTTTAAAATTAGTGACTAGTGTCATGCTTTCTCCAACTGGCTACAAATTACCATCTAGCTCTGTCAGTACATCTCAATCTTTTCCTGTCAAAACATTTCAAACCTTTTTTGAAACATCCTTGTTTATTCCAGTTTAAGAGCTCAGCAGTATTGTTCAACAAACAGTAAGTGCGTAACTTGGTAAAAATATACAGGTTGCTTAACCTGCAGGTCTTAAAAAAAAGGAGAGGACAAGTTTAATTATCTATGGTTTAATTATCCATGTTTTAAATAAAACAACAAATTTTACCCTGGATTATTTTCCTATCTAGTGCAGAGGCACATAGGTAAAAAAAAAAGTCATGACAGAATTTCATATTGATACTAAATTGTCTATGAAATGTTATTTTCTATTGCTGATTTTCATTTGGCTGACTCCCATTGTATAAATATATAGAACGATTCTAAAATGCCTCTGCTATTTCTAACAAATGTAAAGGCTCCCCCTGCATCAGCATATCAAAAGAGAAGTGTCCACAGCTTCATCAGTAGATTTTCAGACCCCACGCCCTGGCATCTTGGCCAGAACTGCATGATGCAGAGTCTAAAGCCACATTCAGGAAAGCTGGCTTAATGCACTCTTTAGAGCTTTCAGGCCATTGGAAGCTTGAACCTAGGGAGCCTCACCCTGTCATTTGGGTCTGAGCTCCTGGGGAGTTTTAAGAGGAACAGCATTCAAGGTCTATGCAGGGGGGATGCAGTGTTGCAGACATCCCCCTCTCCCCACCCATTTCACTGCACCCCAGAGGCAGCAGCCAGGTTCCCAAGGTTCCCAGGTTTTTTCCAAGTTCCCCTAAAGCTAGAATTCCACCCTGCCTGCTTTCTCATCACCCTCCCTTCTCAGCAGCATGTCTTCTCCCTCTCCATCAATTTTCCACCTCACCCACCTTCTGCTGCTCTCCTCAGCTGATCTAGGAGTGGGGACAGGGGGTAGGATGAAATTTCAGGGTTGCTCCTGTCCTGCTCCAGCCATGAATGGCAGCAGAGGCAGTGACACGCAGGTTACTCCTTCTTATCTGCCCCCTCTCCCCCCCATTGTTCCTTGACAGCACAAAAGGAAACAAACATGGAGTGGGAGAACTCACCTACCACCATCACCACTGCCATCCCCTGCTGAACCCAGCTGTAGTGGCTTTGGCAACCTCCCAATACAATCCTCCTGAGCCACAATCCAGAGCGAGAGTGTGAAGGAAGGAGGAACCTGCTTGCTACTGCTGCCACTGTTTCTGGCTAAATCAGGGCAGGCTCCCACTCCTGGCCTCCCACTTCTGGGTGAGGGGGAGAGGGGGAGAATGGGAGAGGAGAGTAGAGCAGATGTGCTGCTGAGGATGGAGGGGAAAGACACAGGTGCCAAGGGTGGGGACAAGATAGTTACCTTTTTAAGGACATGAGAAAGCCCTTGCTGCTGCTTCCTCTGCACAGAAAGCCCACCCTGCAGCACTGGTCACTGCTCCTGCACCGGCCTTCACAAAATCCTAGATCTGCTCATGGCTGCAGCACAGCTGGAGGCATGCTCTTTAAATCTCCCATGCATCAGGACCCATGGTGTGGGGCAAAGACACCTAGGGATCTGAAAACTCCCAACTCCCCAGATGCCCATGCCCCACACCATGAAGCTGTACAGGGTGTGAAGAGGTTCCAGCTTCTCACCTGCCACTTCTATGTGTGTCCCAGGAACTTAAATAAAGGGTGGGGGGCGAGGAGGGACACAAAGCTGGGGCTCCCAGTTGCAGGCCAGCTTTTTCAAGGTCTAGCATGCAGTGAGCCCGAGATCAAGGAGATTCTTCCTTATGCTGCCCCCCGCATCAGCCTCCAGGAACTGGAGAGGGCCGCTGGGTCCAGGATCCAGTTTGGACCCCACCCTGATGCAACTGACTGGGTGGGACAAGATGAGAGGCAACATACTCATTCTTCCTCTTTTACTCCCATTTTGTCTCTATGAATATTGAAATGTTTTCCTACATAGCAGCAAAATCAGCAAGCCCACAAAGATAGTAAAGCAAAATTTGCTTTGAAGTAAAAAAAAAAAAAAAAGGTCTTAGAAATAAAACACCAAAACTAAGTTTAAGTGGCAAAGTATGGCATATGTTTGTCTCTAGTCTTACATTACAGTTTACTTAGATATAAGTCACAGAAACGTCTGCATATACCATCCAGTACTATTATTGGTATTATTCAAGGTCTTAATGCTATTGATATCAGAGGAGGTAAAAGACTTCTCACACGATAGAGGTTAGCCACTTGCGAGGTAGGGAGTAATTTATACCATGCAGAAAGAAGTAACATATTAAAAGCTACAACTACTAGAGGAGCATTTCAGGTTTGTGATTAAATATTACTTGTGTCATAAGTCTTTATCCAAAATCTCACCAATCAGCAAAAACAACATAATAGAAGTACTAAAAGGAGTAAAAACCCTGCTTCCAGTATTACTTAAACATCAGGCGACATTCTCTCATTTCAGATGTGCTGGTGGTAGATGCAAGTGATTAGATAACATATAATGTCCGTCAGAAAAGAGAAGAAAGGAAAAGCTTCCAATTTTAAAATGAGGTAGCAAAGAATGGTTGCACTGTTACAATATAAGACCCAGCAGAAAAATCCCTCAGAAAGTGAATTCAGAAATAACAGCCAGTTTGTACTCAAGATATATTGGCTCCGGTATCAAAGATGTATTTGAATGAAGTTCCTGGCAAATGATCCAAGATACCCTTAACAAAAGACCTCATACTGAGATGTAAATACAGTAACGCAACATTGCGGCCTCAGAGAATTCAATGATGAACAAAACACCACCACAGTGTTTGGCAGCAGCAAAATCAGCAAGCCAGCCCAGAAAGTAAATTTGCTTTGAAGTAAAAAATAGGCTTAGAAATAAAACAGCAAAGATAGCATACAACATGCCTCATAAAATGCAGTCAATAAACACATCTACCCAGAGACTGCAGGCTCATTCAGCCAAAAGAGGAAGTCATGCCTGCAGAATTATGGATAAAGAGTAATTCTAAAATATAACAGAATTGGATAGGGCAACTGAGGTCAATAATACAACATAAAAATAATGCCATCAGGCAAATGAGATCTAAAAAAATGTAGGGAGGAAAAGCAGCATAAATTGACCTATAATTCAAGTATATAACTTCTGGTGCTTGGAAAAAAAACCCTATATGCCAGGTACAATAGATAAATCACTTGGATGTCAGAAACTTTAGTAACGTAAGTAACACAGCACACATGGAGATATTTTGTACCAGGGCAGCATTCAACCTCCCAGTTAAACTCACATAGAATTTTGCTACCTTCCCTTATATGAACTATGTTAGTGAATTCAGGTACATATGTGTGCGCACCTTTGAGGTATGCTGTGAACTTGTGGGTATTGCCTTTTATTATGTTTAATTCATAAACACTCACTAAATATGGAAGAAAGTTTTTGTACCAATTTTGGGGGGGTCTCACTTGTGCTTTGGACAATAGAAGGATGTCGTTTCCATTAGGAAGTGACAGAAATTTCCTTTATTTTTTTCTTGTTGTTTTTGCCATTAGTTTCTAAAACAACCTTGTAATTAAGGCAGATTTGGTACCTACTTATACATTTTGCTACGAGAGGCACTTCAATAAGCACAAGTTGAAGTGAATGCCATTACCACCTATACTGGCTTCTCTCTCACTGTGTGGCTGTATAAGGCTAGGTACAGACATTCAAAAAGCCCAAGGTGGAATTGATCTAAGTCATACAGTTTTCTGTAAGTGGCATAGTTTAGATTGGTAGCAAACAGCATGCAAATTTGCCCGGGGGGGGAGGGGAGGGGCAAATCTTAGACCAGGTTCCTCCATTTTTAAACCAGTCTATATATGCCTAACTTCTGTTCTGTTATAAGTATAAACCAGTTGTGTGCTGAACTTCTGTTCTGTTATGGGTATAGTCTGGTTTCTGATCATTTATACTATGGGTGGGCAATTTTTTTGGCTAGAGGGCCACTTAATGAGTTTTGGTTTCCTCTCAAGGACCACAGTTCTCACCCCCCTTTCTACCCTCCCCCCATGTCTCCATCCTTACCTCACCTAGACTTGCAATATGCCCTCCCCATTCCTCCCAGAACCAGCTAGCCACATCCACAGCTTATGCCAGCACGTGCCTGGTGCAGCAGAAGGAGCCCCAGGTGGGTGCATCAGCTGTGGACTCAGCTGGCAGGTTCCACATGGGGATCAAGGTGTCCCTGCCCCTCCTGGAGCTGCAGCATGTCCCAATCCCCACCCCACCTGGAACCTGCTGGCTGCATCCACAGTTTATGCCAGCACCCGCCTGGTGCAGTGGAAGCAGCCCCAGGCAGGTGCTGGCACCAGCTGTGGACATGGCCAGCAGGTTCTGAATGGGGATTGAGGAATCTGCCTGGGTGCGCAGCTCAGTGCTGGGTAGAAGCAGTCCTACCTTCTCACCCAGCATGGCAGAAACAGTCCTGCCTGCTTGGCAGCATGCAGTGGCCTGAGTAAGAGCTGCCAGCTGCCAGCTGCCTGTGGGCCAGATCCCATGAGTTTGTGGCCTCCCACCCACAGGGCAGGTTTAAATCAGTTGGGTCAAATCTAGCCTGCAGGCCATATTTTTCCCACCCCCAACTTATACCAATAAAAGTGTAATATCTGTACCTTGCCTAAGTGAACAATGGTCTATGCTTCTTCGATTATCTATTTATATTAGATCATTAAAAATGAGTAAGGCTATTTTTCAGAAATGATAAGTAGCCATAATTTCCCCTGAAAAAACATGGTCAGTGGTTTGTGTGTTAACCTAAGACTTGGAAAACCTAGGCTTACATTTTCTGCTGTACCATAAAACATCCTGTGTGACCTTGAGCAGTTCGTATGATCCCACTGGTGCCATACATAGTTTCCCCAAATACAAAAGAGCAATAATAATACTTTTCTTCCCCCTCAGTTGGGTTGGGAGGAGAAATATATTGAAAATTGTGAAATTTTTAGATATAATGGTAATGAGAGCCATATAAAAATATTAGACAGACAGTCGCCGTAAGTTCAGGTGCTGAACAGCCCTAATAATAGAGGTCTAATATACGCACCTTTCTTTCCAATTTAAAATAATTTAAGTGATTTATAACAACCTTAAGGAACAAATCTTCACAAATTACTGACCCACTCTCCATGTCCTCTACAAAATGTGAGCAGAAGTGAAATTCAAAATCTGCTACATTCACTGGCTTAGATATGCAACACTATGCTGATTTAAACAAAAGATAATTTTTACTTTGATGTTCAATGATAAGAACAGCATATCCTTCTTAAAAAAGGGAAAAAAAAGTCAGTTTATTCATGACTTTGTCCCCAGGTTTTCTTTGTTGTCAGATTTTTCCCAAAAGAAAAAGAAAAATGTTATAAATAAAAATGTTTAGCCAGGCAAGTACTTGGTAAAGGGAAAAATTTCCATGCTAAAGCAAAATAGAACAGCATTAGATCAGAAAGCAAGAGCCTGGATGTGGGTGATTGATGGCTGACACAGCAGGGTTCTCCCAGGATGACATCTATATCAAATGTACTGGTAGCACTAAAAGCACACATACTAATGTATGTGTTGAGCCTTTAAGTCCTGATGAAAATGTTAGACATGGCATGGAAGGCTAAAACCAAGGTGATAAATGGCAAGAATCACAAAGCTTTACTCTTTTACAGCTGAAATGTAATGTTTTTAAATGTTTTTAAATAAGCAGTTTCCTTCTAAAGAAGAACAAGGGGAAAGATTAGAAGCAAGAGCAGTCATTTTGAGATGGTATTAACACTAATATAACACAAAATAACCCTTGTGTATGGCAGAATTTTTTTTAAAGGAATACCGATTGGTAATGTCTTTGAAGGCAGCTATGGATGTATTTCCTAGATGAAAGAGGGGCTCGTGGCTGGTAGTTAGGCCAGTTCAGTTCCCATAAATTGATTTTAGGTTTTTTTTTAATGGTAAGACTAATTATGTTGTGGTCTAGAGACTCATATAGACAGTGTTATTATTTTAAATCTAAACAAAATAAAAGTAATAGAAAATCTAAATGGGTTAGGATAAATTTTAAAGCACTTGCTTATTCTACTTCCTCTAAATCCTTCTATGAACTATGATACTTTTACAATTCTATTTTCCAATTTAAAAAAATAAAAACAAATTTCCTCTTCAATTCCTGTTTGAAAGATCCAATAAAACAAAAGGGGAATTAGATCCCACTTTATAAAGGGAAAACTGAAAAGGGGACTTTGTAAAAGTGTCTATTGTAGGTACCTACATGTTCTTCAATACCACCGTACTTGAGCATTTCACAAGCTTTCAAATATTTATCTTTACAACATGTTTCTATAATATGTTGAGCAGGGCAGGAGCAGCCCTGGCTTGCAGAGGGCATGGGTGGGGGTCAGCCTGCCAAACCAGGGCTGCTCTGCCCCAGCTCAGTGTGATGCACAGGAGTTGCAGGGGCACAAGGCTAACCCTGCACCCTTGTTCCCAAGCCAGCTGGGTCAATGTCTACACATGTGTTGCTGTGCATGAAAAAGACTCCACAGCAGGAGTATTTACAACTACTAACCTGATACAGAGTTTATTGTTTTTTTGTAGCCTAATAAGGCTGCACATGTAGATGCCAAAAGGTTTCCTGCAGAGCTAATTAGGCAACCGCAATAAACATCTCATGTGTCTGCACCTACTGAGCCTCACCGCTCAGCAGTAGGGAAGCTGATACTGGCTTTTAGACAAATGTTTACCTTGAGATGGACTTGGATGTACAAAACCTGAACTACTGGAACTTACACCAGCATATTTAACCCCCAGATTTCTCCTCAGTAATTCTCTACCACACTGAGCAAATAGACTGTGTTAGATGTATATATCATCTGTTCACCGCTTCTTTAAGCAAGTATAATGCTGATTATTCCTGTTGTAAACATTCTCCATGCCCAGGAAACTGTAATATATCTCATCCAGTGCACTAAATGCCCTGATGGAAAATATGTAGGAGAAGCCAAATAACAACTGCAAATCAGAACGGACGCACACCAAAAATCTAATCAAAGACAAAAATACCCAATTACCTGTGGGTTCACACTTCTAAAAAGACAATCACTCCCTCTCTCCAATCTCTCAATTCTAATCCTCAAAGGAAAATTACAAAACTTCTTTTGTAGACAAGCCTATGAACTTCACTTCATAAATCTACTGGATATAAAAAAAGAGCCATGGACTAAATATAGACATTATATTTATGGCATATTATAACCTGTCTGCCACCTGATAACCCTAGTTAACCTCTCTACATTTTACCAGCTACATTCTATCACCAGTTCTACATTCCTCCTTCCCCCCACCTGTCTCTCACCTATTGTCTCCCATTCCCTCAAATGCTCACTGCCATGTATGTGCATTTTTACAGACCTGCATTTTACATATTGGCTTCTATTCCACACAGGAGAACACAAAAACACCTACAGACTTTTCCTATTGCCTGAAGAAGGGCATTTGTTCCTGAAAGCTTGCAAAGAACAATTTTCCCAACTATTTAGTTGTCTAATAAAATCACATCTACCCAAAGGACCTTATCTGCCCTCCCCATGCGCGTGCCTTTACCCTGCCACAAAGCAGGGTACATTAAAACATGTAGCAACTGCCACCACTGACCCTATAGCCACAACCATCACCAACACAGAAGGCATGCACATCCATGTGTTTCTCAGGAGTCTTTGTGGTTCAATTCTGCAACCAGTCTATCGGTGCACAAAGCGCACTGCCGTTGAATGGAACGTGGCAGCCTACTGAAGGTGTAAGAGTGTCTTCCTGTAGCTTAAGCCAGTTCCTCCACTCAGGACAGCTAGACTGCAGAGGTCAGCAATGTTTTTGGGAAGGGTGCCAAAAACACCCAGAACCTCAACTTGTAAGATGTTGGAGTGCAGGGGTGGATGGCAGGAGCGCCATGAGGGACACAATCCTTGTTACGGCAGTGCAGCCCTGGCCTCTTTCTCATTGTCCACCCCGAGGCACGCATGTCAAGCAAAATGCTTTTGTGTGCCACATTCTGGCAGCTGTGCCAGGAGTTGCCGACCCCTGAGCTAGAGTGTATCTGGTAGCAGAGGCTTCTGCTACTGTAGAAGGGCTAGGAGTGTGAAAAATTGTCAGTTCAGCCAGCAGCACATGGTAACATAAATTAGTCTATTGGCTGCTTCTGGCACACAACCTAGCTCATTAAAAGCCAGTTTCTGTATCTCTAAAGTGCAACTCATGCTGCCCAGCTCAAGCATTGTTTTCAGTGTGGTTGCCCCATCCTCAGTGATTTGATAAAGGCCACAGAATGACAGATTCAGCAGACTGTAGGTGTGTCTATACAAGATGCTATGTTGCCATAGTGACAACCTATGGTGACTTAACATCAGCAGGCATAAACCATGATGCTGATGAAGGGTCAGAAATGACCTATGCACTGCCAGGACTGTGCAGGAATGGCAATCACTGTGCAGTCGGAGGCACATGTAGATGCACCTTGTTGCCTTATTATATGCCTGTTAATCTAAGCTTAAACTGCTTAACTTGAACTAAAAACTAATGTATGGAATGGAAAGGGGAAAACTCAAAGTATAGCTCCAGCTCACAATTCACTGAAGAACAGATGTAAGTAATCTGAAAATTATTCAGGAATTCAGCATTTGGAAGTCGACATCATCTCTTGTGGGGTTAAGAAGCTCTCTTAAGGGCCAGTTAGAAGTAGAAGATCAGCTGTGCAGAGGATCACATTAAAGCAGGGTCAGGGAATTATTTCAGGTGGGGGGCCACTTAACAAGGTTTGGTGAGCTGTTGAGGGCCGCATGGGTAGCCCCACCTTTTGACAGATGTCCCACCCCCTGACTGCTAACTTGGGACCAGAAGTCCCAGCCCTAACCCCAGACCTTTGCCACCAAAACTCCCTCTCCTTGCCTCCTGGAAATACTCCTTCTGGGAAAGGGAATTTCCCATCTTAGAACCAGAAAAAACCAAATCATACACTAAAAGTCAAACACCTACTATAAAATACTTTAACTTTATTACAAAAAATATTTTTGTCATAATTTGTTTGTGTGCACTGTGGGTGTGGGTATGTGGGGGTGTGTGAGAGGGGGTTGGGTGGAGGTGTGACTGTGCGCAGGGCAGGCATAGGGTATGTAGGGGGATTGTGTGGCTCTGGAATACACTCGTCTCTGGAACACACTGTCCCCTCCTGCAGTCAATGCAGGCAAGTGTGTGTGTGTGTGTGTGTGTGTGTGTGTGTGTGTGTGTGTGTGTGTGTGTGTGAGAGCTGTGAGGGAGGGTGTGTGAGCTGTGGGGACCCCCACACTCCCCCCATGGTGCAGCAGCAGGCAGGGTGCTAGTGCCTGGATCTGACCAGTGTTGCATGCTGCAGCAAGGAGTGCAGCTCCCACCAGGCTGTTTGTTTCCCTGGCATTCCTTGCACTTATGGGGCACAGGAGGGAAGCCCCAGGTGCTAGAGCTGGCTTCTTTCCCTACCCCAGCCCTTTCCAGAGCCTGGGGCTTGCCTCCTGTGTCCTGCATGTACAGGGAGTGCTGGGAAAATCAATAGCCCAGCAGAAGATGCACTGCTCACAGTGCTGGCCAGAGCCAGGCACCAGTGCTGAACAGAACGCCCTCTCCCCCTGCTGCTGCTTCTGCCTCTGTTGCCTCCCAGGGCTGCATGCCATGGGGGGAGTGTAGGAGGGGTCCCTATACCCCTGCTGCCTCACTCCCACATGTTGCCCACCCAAGCTCTGCACTGCCCCTACCTCTGCCCCTCTGGATGAGGGCTCTGCACTACAGACAACCCCAGCCCCCAGCTTGACTACCTGCTGCCCAGAGGGAGCGGGACCCTGGGAAGCCTGCAGGAGCATCCCTGCCTGGTGCTAGCAGGGCCCACCCTTGCTCCCGCAAGGGTGGGAGGAAGGCATAGTAGGATATGTTGGGGTGGATGTAGATGCCTCTCTTTCACCCTTGTGAGCAGAAGGGCTGGGTGGGGCGCAATTCATTGACGGGTTGCCACAGGCTGGACAAAAGTGTCTGGTGGGCTGGATCCAGTCCATGGGCCGTATTTTGCCCACTCCTCATTAAACAATACTCAGTTGTTAGAACTGAGACATTGAATAAAACAAACCTCTGGTAGACTGTGCAATTTTTTAGTACAGTAGTAAACCAGTGTGCTGCTTGCAAGAACAAAATGTTAAGCTGAAATTCTCCAAAAATGTGGGTGAAATGTTCATTTTTTACTCTATAATTTCTTTCAGAGTATTTTACTCTGTAGCTGCAAGAAACCAGGGCCAGAAAAAGGAAGCTAGTTCAAAAGTCCTGTAATACTCATAGAAATCAACAGGTTTGGGGCACATTGTAAGTAACAATTCCACATGTGCAGATAGAACTTCCTTCTAGTCCATCTCATATAGCTTAGCAAACATAACACAATATACCAAATCAGAAAAAAGCTTAACACCAAAATAAAGGTGCAGTACAGTCTAGTGCTGTAAGTATTGTTTATACTGATCATTGGATACCACACCCCAACATGTAGTTTAATAAGAATTTGAAAACAAATGTCTTACTATTGTTGTGATTACTAGGAATCCAGACAGTCTGTCATCTCTGCAAGTTTCCCCTCATTTGGAGACCAGTACTGTAAGTAGGGGTGGGTGAGAAGGGCTCCAGCCCCAGGCACTTACATGAGGGATGCCAGAATAATCCCCCAACTCTGTGGACTCTGAATGTTCACAGTAAGAGCAGCCCCACAGCATTGTTTTTGCACCATCAGCCAGTGCACAGGTACAATTCTGTCTGTGCTTTAAGAGCAAGAGCTGGGGTGGGCAGAGAATTTGGCAATAGCAGTAGCAATAGCAGCTGGGTACAGTTTGAGGTGAAAATCCTGTGGCCCCCTCCCTGCCACCTCAATTCTTGAGCTGTGGTCTTCCTCTCTCCCTTTCTCTCCCCCAGATTTCCTGCAGGGTTTGTACAAAACCCTGTTTGTTACACCAGTGTCATGAACAGAGGTGTTGAGTATGTGGAGGCCCAAGGGCTCTGGCCCCTTTCAGGAAGAGGGCAGTCACCTGAAATGCATAAAACTTTCTACATGTCCATTATATTAGGCTGCCCCTGGCAAAAATAGAAGTCAGTGTCTATGGTCAGGAACACTGATTACATTTAGATTTAGATGTAAATTATTTTTAATACAGAACTGACAACCTCCAGATCCACCTATTCTGGGCAGATTGTTGAAGTTTGCAATGTGTTGAGGAAATACCAGTTCCACAGCCTCCACAACCTATTTTCCTTTGCTAGTTAAAGGCAGTTGCTGGATCATTTCCTAATCCTCTTCAGAACTTCCTGAGATAGTTGCTGAGGGGCTTTGTTATTGCTGGATTGACCACACATTAACCTACTAAAGTGGTTTAAGCAATCGCTATGCAGCTAAACAGTTATGCTACTCCAGGGCAGGATTATCTCTGATCCAGCTCCTCTTATACTGTGGCCACTCCCCAGAGATAAAAACCCATTTTTATACTTCCATATGTGTAACTCTAGGTCAGGGGAGAGCAAAATATGGCCTGTGGGCCAGATCCAGTCCACCAGGCAATTATATCTGTCCAACAAGGTCCCTAAAAAAAATTAGAAAATTAATATAGATCTTCTCCTGGCTGCCTGTCAAAGATGACAGGAGCCAGGGGCAGTAGTACCCAGGGGGAGTTTATGGCAGGATTAAGTAGCCCACTGGCAAGGCCCCCTCAGCCCCATCTCTCTTAATCCCTTCTGGCCCCATCCCTGCCCCCCACCTCCAACCAGAAGCCCCTGCCAAGCAGAGGCTTCTAGCCTGGGCCCCTGGGGATGTTCCTGCCTCCCTGCACCAAAGAAGGAAATTCAGATAAGAGGGGTATGGGAGGAGGCAGGGGATGACCATGGGCAATCACCTCAGTCCTCAGGTCAAGGTTGGGTTGCTCATGCTGAATCCTGCTGTCACAGTCATGCAGCTGGGATCCATGTGCTGCTGGAGCACTGCAGCAGTGGCAGATGGGGACAGAGCAAGTGGTAGGCAGGACGGCAGCAACAGGTGGGTGGGAACATGGGGCCCATGCTGGTGTCCTAGGCCCAGGGCCAGTGGGGCCCAGAGCAGGGCAGCAAGAACATAGGGCACAGACTGGAAGGGGCTGTATGGAGCTGGGCTGGGCTATGTCAACAGGAAGAGGGGAGCCATGGAGCCATGTTCCTGCTGCCCCACTTTGCCCCCAGCCAGACCTGGGCAGGCCTCACACTACTGCTTCCTACCACTTGCCCCTTGCCCCCACCTACAGCTGCTATTTCCCTGCTTTCCTTCCTGACTGCCCACTGCTCCAGCACCACATGGCTCCCAGCTGTATCGCCAGACCATGGTAGAATAGGGCCCACGCCGGTACCCCAGGACCAGGAGCAGGGGAGGGGGTGGGTGCATGCATGTGTCCATGCAAGGAGGGAGGGAGGGGGAAGGAGAGAAAGAGAGCAACAAGGGAGGGAAAGTATGTGCGTGTGTGTGCGCGCGCGCACGTGTGCAATGAGGGAGGGAGAGACAGTGTGATTCATAGATTCATAGATTCATAGATTTAGGGTCGGAAGGGACCTAGTAGATCTTCTAGCCTGACCCTCCGCCAGGGCGGGAGAACAACAAAACCCCAAAACAAGAAACGGGACTCAAATGAGTCCAGCCAGGTAGGCATCCAGCCTCTTCTTAAAGACCCCCAGGGTAGGGGCCAGCACCACTTCCCTTGGAAGTTGGTTCC
>NW_017728992.1:81104437-81144717 GCF_001723915.1 Gavialis gangeticus | reverse complement strand
TTGTGGAGGCTGAATAGGTTCAGGTCCCGCAGTCTCTCACTGTAGGGTCTGCCCTGTTGTCCCCGGATCATGCACATGTGCATGTGCATGTGTGTTCTTAGGGCAAGTCCCACATGCACACCACACCATACATATGACTCACACCCACCTTGCACTGACATACACTCAGACCACTACACCCACACCCCCTCATACACCTGAGCCACCCTTTCCCCCAGACACAGACCCCCACAAACCTCATACCCACCCACACCACACATATCTACACACACACCCATATGCTCCCTCACCTCATACCCACACCTCCACAGCTATCCACCCCCACACACATCCACAACCTCCCCAATACCCCACATACGCACATACCTACAGCTACCTACAAACCTATACCAACCCCATGCCCACCACCCCACATAATATACAAGGGTAAGACTTCATTATAAGCTATTGTGCAATCATCTCTATGTACACTATACAAACACATGTAAATCAGGACAAAAATATTTGTTGAAATCAAATTAATGAAAGTTATAAATGTTCACTTTTTAGAATATTTTTCTGATTCAAAACCCCTTGTTGAAAGGAGTACTTCTGGGGGCAAGGGGAGGGACTTCTGGTGGCAAAGGTCAGAGGTTAGAGGATGGGACTTCTGGTCACAAGATGGCAACTGGGGGCACGGCACCTATTGGGGGTGGGGCAACCCTTGTGGCCGTTGACAGCTTGCCTAAACTCAGCAAGTGGCCCTTAACCAGAAATAGTTGCCCAGCCCTGCTCTAGGTGGAATCTGCTCCATACATGCATCCAATGTATTTTCTTTGCCTGTAAAATCCCGTTAGAGATTATAAACTAATGTACCATACAGAATTTTCCCAAAATTTCTCCATGGGGCACTGGTCCTTCACTACTTAAATGGTTCCAGGTTCTGTGCAACATGTTCAGCTGCATTAAAGTCAATCATCAACCAGCCAGGATGACACAGAGAAAGTTCTTTTGAATGGCCACTTAAACCTATACAAATAACAACTATACAAGGTCTTCCCCCTTACAAGCTGCCTTCTGGCTTACCATTGAAAAAAATATGTTCCACACCTGAACTGCTTAAAATACATCAGCTCTTCACTAGAAAAAAAAGAATAAATTCCTAGAAGAAATAAGGTACTATAGTTTTGCAGTATAAATTGTAATTTTCTTGAGGGAGAAGGTATTGTTGACATTTGCAACTAACATTTTACCACTAACTGACTGAAAAACTAGCCTTTCTTTATTAATGACATGGTTCTAGATACCACAGTAAGGGAAAGCAACCAGCCATGGTAAGAAATAGAATGCTCCTCAACTCATGGCTTATGGGCAACACTGCCTACAAGACACAGGCAACCTGAAAATTACACAGGAAGTTGAAGCTGAAGTTGACAGGAATACTATACCATGGTGTTTCTTGTAGCACCTTACCTGATCAGTATTGCTTCTCATAGGCCAGAAAATATGGCAGGCCCTGAAATAGAGAGAAAGGTGTTGAATTTGATTGACCTGGCATGTTCTTCTGCAAAACATCAACCTGAGGACATCATTATATTACTTGAACTATTATAGAGAACAGTCTTGTCAGCAGCATAAATGGAACATGTTTAGATAGGGCACCTGAATTTCCTCTAATTAACGCAACTAGCATAATGAAAAAGCCTAACATCCAGTACTGGAGCTGAAAATTACATATTTTAGGTAATTAGATCAAAAATATTATTTTTGTTGGTTTTAAAAGCAAAAAAAGTTCCCACTTTAAATGAGCAGAATGAGCTTTTGAGAACTGATTCTGCTTATAAGCACTGTCTAATTACAAAGAAAGACTACACTTTTAAACAAATGAAAAACATTCCCAAGAAATGTATTCGATGCAAACTTGATATAGCCAAGGTATGTAGAAATAGAAAGTATGTAATGAGCTGTGAAGAGTCAGAGATTTTTAAACCAAAAAAATATGGCAACATTTTCCCAGTCACCCACTTGGAAGTCTCTAAGAATACTTCAGGCTCCTTGGCAGATTCCATTTTGGTAAATGCTACACCCCCATCCATTTCAACACAGCCTAGGGATATATTCTGCTTGCTCATGGCTTGAGGGTTGCCAGTGCTCCCCACCAGTTGTAACTGGGCTGATGTGACTGCTCCCATGCAGGCAGGCTTTTCCCCCTTAGGAATCTCTCCACCTGTCCAAACAATAGTCCATCATACAAACTGTGACTCTCAATCCAAACAAAGGAGCAAAGCAAATCTTCAGCCTTTCCCCAGGCAGCAGAAGAGGCTGTTTTTAGTTCTTGCCTGTCCTCGAAGCAAGTTCCTCTGGGTTTTGGTCTGCCTCCTGGACACACATTTCTCCATCTCCAACTCATGCTCCTTGCTCTTTCCTCCTCATCTGCACCCCCACACACTTCCACTTATGCTTTTAACTGCCAACTAATCATTCATAGCTGGGCTTCCACCCCAAGGCTGGCTTGAAGGACCAGACCATACAGATACATGCACTTAGCTCAGTGGGATCCTGGTCCATGGCTAAGGGTCCTGAATGGCATAACACTATAAATGGAAATACAATATAATAATAAAGACAAATTGACTTCTCTTGAGTTATAATTGAGAGCCCTGAAGTCCCATGAAGTGGATTGAAAGTTTATCTAGGTTAAACTTTAAAGTGACATGTCTATGTGTCTTTAAACCAAACTTTACCCAAGATTGAAGAAGTTACATTATTAAAAAAAAAAAAGTATTATGCTCCCCTGTGCTTCCCTCAATGCCTTGACAATACTTATTGCACAGAGTCAGTGGGAAACAAGCCATTAATCAAACAAGCTATACAGAGAATCATTGCTGATTTAATTATTGTGGTCCAACTCAGAATTTTTCTCATATTTCATAAATGATTTGTTCAATATCAAAAGCTATTGTTGATCACAGCTATTACTAGGTCATTAAATCTTAGCTTTGCACTAAACTTAAAAAAGACACCTTTATTTCATATTATTTTGAAAAATGAGATGCAGTAATTGCAGATGGATGGAATTTGTCTTATTTTGCTATTTGAACAATGGTGGATGATATGCCTTTTAAAAAACTATCATGATCCCCCATCAGCAAGCTGATCCATGTTTAATTAAACTGGCTAGTGACTTGGAGTCAAATGAGAGTGAGGATTTCCAATGTATCAGCTATTCCATGCCAGTTGCTCCTGTGAACATTCTTATTTGCAGTAGATAAAAACTCAACTACAGTACACTGGTTGATGAGCAGGACAGGTATTCCTGAGCAACTGTGGCCAGATCCTGCCACATCTGGATGTGGCTTGCCCAGTAGGCCAAGGGATCACAGAGCAGTGGCTCCATGTCCTCAGTGAGATAGGTAGGTACCATGGCCTCAGTGCTACCAGCTTGATGCTGAGGTCTGGTGTCTCTGCACCCCAACATGGAAGTCATGCACTGGGCCCACATTGGCAGTGCTTGTGGTGGAGAAGACTAGCTGGTGGATGGAGTGCTGGCACGGGACAGTGGTTCCCCCTCTTCTACATCACCCCACCTCTGCCCTTCTGCCTCCCTGACTGTTCACCAGCAGCTCCGTGCAGTGATCCAGGGTTTTGCTGGTGCACACACTCCCGTTCACCCTCAGGTCACACATGGCTGTCAGCACATGGACCGTACTGGCCTGCAACAGATTCAGTCATTTCTTGATGCCCTCCTTCACCAGTGCCTGCACTTCTAGTGAAAACAGCTTGTCCCAGCCAGGAACATCAATCCTCTGGAACTTCTCTATTTGGTTCTGAAACTCCCTCAGTATGGGGATCACCTGGCTAAGGATGGTATCGCCAGTGCTGAGGCTCTCGGTAGCCTTGAAGAATGGCTAGAGGACCACCAAGATCTGGGAGATGGTGTCCTACTCAGTTTTGTTAAGAGGTCCGCTCATTCCAGTCTCACCGAGCAAGGCCATCTCATGAATGGCCTTCTGTTGCTCAACCAGCCTTTCAAGCATCAGGTATGTGGAGTTCCACCAAGTCTCCACATCCTGCATGATTTTGTGCTGCAGGATGCTCAGCTCTGACTGTTTGTCCTGTGGTATCTTGCCCCACTTGATGCTCCAGTGGAAGTAACCCACCACCTTCCTGCATTTTGAAATGAGCTGGCTGGTAGTGGTAGTGATAGTGCCATCAATGGGAACCCTGTCCCCCTCCAAAGCGTCCCTGACTATGAGGTGAAACTTGTGTGTCACACAGCAGATGCCAACAAAGTTGATATGCACCGCCTTGACCATATTGGCCCCATTGCCATTGACTGTGAACCCACAGGTAAGCTTGTCCTGCCCAATGAGCCACCCCTGCACCACGTGGTTCATGGCCACCATGATCTCCCTTGCTGTGTGAGGCTCATCCATCACCTCCGCTTGAAGGAGAGCCTGCTGACACCATGAATGGTTGCACCAGTGCCCTGTAAGGGAGAGGTAAACATGATCTCCACCCCGGCTGCTTCAGATGTCCAAGGTGAAGTGAAAAGCTACTGCAGCCCTGCCTTCTGTAGCTCCTCCCTCAAGTACTCCCTGCATGCCTCATACAGGGAGAGCACCATCGTCCTGCTAAAGGTGGTGCATGCAGAAACTCAGTACGATGGGGCCATGAGTGCCATGAGCTGCCTGAACCCTGGATGCTCAACAAAGGAGAAGAGCTGGCCATCCAGAGTAAGCATCTCCCTAATGCTCTGGGTGACCTCAGTCACCTTGGGAACACTATCCCCTTTGTCTTCACCTTTCCTCCACTGGTCCAGGGTGGCCTGCCTCTGCTTTTTGGGGAGAGGGGCTGTGGAGCAAGAGGGGGATTTCTTTTTAGGCATGCTCTCACTGGTGCCAGGCTGAGGAGGAGCTAGGGCAATGGGGTGGTGCCTCCTGAGATGCGTCAGCATCCCTGTGGTGCTGAACTGTTTCACTTCCTTGTCCCAGCTGGTCTTACATTGGCAGTGCAGTCAGATAGCATACCTGGGATCATCTGCCACCTCAAAATGATCCCACACCACACAACCTCCTTGCTTTTGGGGTGCAGGTGCGGATCCTGCCTGATCCCCTTTTTCAGCAGGCAGAGGCACAACAACAGGGGGGTGGACTCAGCTGAGACACTTGCCTTCAAAACCTCAATGTCAACCTTCTCCAAACTTCCTTCTGGGAGGGAGACCTGGCTCTAGGGGAACTTGGAGAGGAGTGGAGCACAAACTTAAATTCTTCCTCAGTCCCCATAATTTCTTTTGCTAGGGCACTCAGATCTCCTGCTTCCAGATCCAACCCCTCCTCTGGCACTGGAAGCCTCAGGCTAGGAACTGAAATGCGGGTGGAGGAGACTGTCATGCTAGTGCTGCTTGTCATGATGATCCTGCTGGGGGTTATTATTATGTCTGGTGCTACTGGAGGGGGTGCAGATGTGGGCACTTGTCCCACCTCCTTGCTGCCATGAACACCAGAAGCCTCATGCCTGCTAGTGCTAGGAAAGAGGGTGGGTCTAGGTTTGGTGGAGGGGAAACTTACAGCTATTCCTCTACCCCCTCTGGCTCCCCTGCCAGATGGCCTAGCACCTGCCTTTCCAGCATGCTTCATATTTCATGTGCTGGAAAAAAATGTGTGTCTGTGTGAGTGTGTAATGTCTGTGTAGTGCTTTCCTGCAGTGCACAGTTATGAGACACTGCTAGGCAAAGCACTGCTTTCTTTTTGTTTGAGGGAGAAAAAAATAAGAACAAATAACAGGGTTTTGGGGGAGTAAAGAGTTGTAAGGGATAACAATAGGGAAGATAGGCACGGGTAAATAGGAAAGGATTGGCTACAACTTGGTAGGAAGGCACTACCAGGGGAGGCACTGCCATGCCTAGGGTCAGGGATGACCTAGTTTGGGAACTTTTCAAGGGGCTGGATGAGTTTGAGTCAGTAGGTCCAGATGCTCTTCATCTTAGGGTGCTGAGGGAATTGGCGGGGGTCATAGAGGGGCTCCTGGCACGGCTCTATGAGCACTCATGGGGCACTGGCCAGGTACCAGAGGGTTGGAAAAGGGCCAATGTGGTTTCCATTTACAAGAAGGGGAGAAAGGAGGACCCCAGCAATTATAGGCCAGTCAGTCTTACCTTGGTCCTTGGGAAGACCTTTGAGAAAATTATCAAGGAACACATTTCCAAGGCCCCAGCAGGGGAGGTAATGCTCAGGGGCAACCAATATGGGTTCATTGAGGGCAGGTCCTGCCTGACTAACCTGGTTTCTTTTTATGATCAGGATACAAAGTCCCTGGACAAGGGTGTCAGGGTAGATGTCATCTTCCTGGACTTTAAGAAGGCCTTTGACATGGTTTTCCACCACATTATCGTTAAAAAACTAAGTGACTGTGGCATTGATGCCTACATAATCAGATGGGTGGCAAATTGGCTAGGTGGTTGCACCCAGAGAGTGGTGGTGGATGGGTCATTTTTGACGTGGAGGGATGTGGGCAGTGGAGTCCCCCAGGGCTCAGTCCTGGGGCCTGTACTGTTCAACATCTTTATGAGTGATCTGGATGTGTGTGTGGAATGCACGCTGTTGAAATTCACTGATAACACCAAGTTGTGGGGCAAGGTGGTCACGCTGGAGGGGAGGGACAGAATCCAGTTAGATCTAGACAGGTTACAGGGGTGGACGGATGAGACTAGGATGGAATTCAACACAGACAAGTGCAAGGTGCTGCATCTAGGGAGAAGGAACCAGCAACACACCTATAGGCTGGGGAAAACCCTTCTTGTCAACATGGTAGCAGTAAAGGACTCTTGGAGTCATTGTTGACTCCAGGATGAATATGAGCCACCAATATGAGGAAGCAGTCAGTAAGGCTAACTGCACCTTGTCGTTCATCTACAGATGCATCACAAGCAGGTCCAGGGAGGTGATCCTTCCCCTGTATGTGACATTGGTCAGGCCACAGTTGCAGTACTGCATCCAGTTCTGGGTGCTGCACTTCAAGAGGGATGTGGCTACCATTGAGATGGTCCAGAGGAGGGCCACTCACATGGTCAAGGGGCAGCAGGGCAGGCCCTACGAAGAGAGGTTAAAGGACCTGAACTTACTCAGGCTTGACAAGAGAAGGCTGAGAGGGGATCTGGTGGCCATTTACAAACTCACCAGGGGGGACCAGCAAGAATTGGGGGAGGCTGTGTTCCCCTGGGCACCACCTGGGGTTACTAGGAATAATGGCCACAAATTATTAGAGAGAAGGTTCAGGCTGGGTATCAGGAGACATTACTTTACAGTTAAGGCTGTCAGGCTCTGGAATGGGCTCCCAAATGAGGTGGTACTCTCTCCTACCTTGGGAGTGTTCAAGAGGAGGCTGGACAGATATTTGGCTGGGGTGACATGATCCCGGCACCTATTCCTGCCTGGGGCAGGGGGTCGGACCTGATGATCTGCTTAGGTCCCTTCCAACTCTAAGTACTATGATACTATGATACCAAGATGCAGCTGCAAAATGGCAAAGAGCAGTTCACAAACAGCCATTTATGGTGCTTCTCTGTCCCTCCCCAGAACACTGGGATTGGAAGGTACTTTAGGGACGGATCATATTCACTGGCCAGGTACAGATGCAAATATCCCACCCCCCACCCTGCTCTTCTTAGTTTCTCTTTCCCTGCAGGCCCACCTCTGAAACAGTCTGAAACATCCAAAACATTTCTAAAACATTTCCAAAATGTTTTGGATGGATCTGGTTCAGAACCTTGCGTTTCATTTTGAATTCAGTGTTTTGGCTGCCAAAAAGTTGGAATCTAAAATGAAATGAAATAGCCGCCAAAATTTTGCATGGCCCTAGTAGCTGACATGTACCAAATCCCAGCCTTCTTTAATCTTTCATTACCTAATCTGTCTGCCCATTCTCTTAAAGTAAGTTCAAAGTCTCTGAAATTAGTAAATGGGAATGAATTCTGTGTGTCTTTCTTCTGTAGTAGTGATACTCATGTTTTTCTAGTAGATCACATTGCAGTAGAGGAAATCTCTTTCCTTTGCCCCATGCAGTTTGCCCTTCTACCTCTATTATGGTTTTGTTTTTGTTTAAATTGCCCTTTCCCTTATTATAGTTTACTTTTTATTGTAGCTTAAATAATTTGTGAATGAAATATCTAAATATTCAGTCAAACAACATTTTTTAATGAATATATATATGACTTTTTGGCCAGTTTGATCTTCCAAAGTATTCATTGTATATAAAAGACATTTCTATTCTTCTTAAAAATGTTCATAAATTTGGTAGACAATCTTCAAAGATGGCATTCTGGTTTTTTATTAAGATCCATTGGTCTAAGAGCTACACATAGACTGAGCCAAGCCAAGCTCAATATTTACCCTGAAGTCCAATAAATCCTGATATTGACTAAGCCATTGAAATCAATGCAGGTATAATTGGACAGGACTTTTACTTAAGTAGAAATCCCACAGAAGACTTTGAAGCTTTGAGAAATTGTTCATGAGACAGAGTAGCTGGAAATCTACTGATAGTAGTTATTGACTTAGGACATGGTTGTTGATGGGTGAATTTGTTGTAAATTTTTAAAAATCAGTATTTTTAATCACTATATTCAAAGACCTCATGGACTTACTTTTCAATGGCACATTTTTACTATTTTTTCTAGTATAGTCTAGAGAGTGCTGAAGCTGGAGCTACATTAAAGACAAAACCGACAGATGTGCACAGAATATAAACATGAAGAGATGTTCCTTATGTTAAGTGCTTTCCCCTATAAAGATCACAAAAACTGTACCGCAACTCCATCTGACAGTGTTACTCAATGAGTGTGTTAGCAAGAGTTTAGGTTGAACATAAATTTTCCCCTACCATTTCCATGGAGCCTACACCCATCACCTCTTTGATATGACTGAACATCACTAGCAAATAGAGAACGCAAATCACAAGATTCCAAAAGCTTCCCTGGTTGACATAACCTGTGAAAGGGCTGTGGTGGGCTTATGAAGCATCTTCAGACAGGCATGGGTCCCTTTAATTTCAGCATTGGAAATAGGATATTCATATTTAATTTGCTCTGAAAAATGAAATGGGAACAGTAACATGCCTTTTTAGACAAGCTATTTTTATTTTTTTGTAAGATTATTAAAGTCCTTTTTGTACATTATTAGCAGACATACAATTTCTGTTTCAGGAACTGTCAGATTTGTGTAAAAATATGTTTCCTGTCAATGAGAAACTAGTTCTTGCCTTACACATCTACTGTCTCAACTCTAACATCAGTTACATTCACCACATATGTATTCTATTTTATTGCTGCCTTGAGGGAAAATTCTTCATTACAAACCAGATCTGTAAAAGATGTGTTAAAGAACTACAGATACTGCCACTGTCTTGCAACCAAGTGCCAACCTGCCACTGAAAGTATTGGTGGGAAAGTGGCAAAAAAATCCCCCACAGACTCCAAAAATGAACACCCTATTTTCTGTTGTTCTCATATAGTGAAAGGGATTTTTAACCACAAAGTTGTTGAAAATTTTTAATCGTCTATACCTTTTGTTCACAATAGGAGTTTTTATCTCAAAGGAAAAATTATCCCCTCAGAATAAAACCATCATGCATTAAATCAAGCTTTCAGTAAGACTGTGGTTAGTTCTCAGAGTGCATAAATCAAATAGCTCCACTGACTCACACTGGCTGACTATCCAACCTAAAATAGAACTCCTTCTATTTATGTAGTATGTACTATTGTTTTTTTCTCTATCTGATAACTAATTAAATGCATATGTTTGAAAAATAAAGATTATAGAGCCCAGATGTAAAGCTGGAGGGTACTTGTACATGTGACAAGGATTTAGTCATTAGGGTTGCATTCTATGCCCCCTAATTTGAAATGGTGGATTTTTAATTGAAACAGTAGGGTTTTATTTTTCTGTCACTGTTACGGTGAGGGGTCTGATCCCTTTTTTATCAGCGGGGGGGCCTCATCCTTTTTTTTTTTAGCAGAGGCTGTTTGTAGCTGGGTGGGGGGTGAGCTGCTGGTGGGCTGAACAGCTCCTGAGCTGTGGGGAGGCCCAGGTGCTTTCCTCCATGGTAGCAGCATCCCCCAGGGCCATCCAGGTGGGCTGCTAGTGGGCCAGGTACTGCCGCAGCTCGGAGGCAGCACCTGGCCCAATCCAACTCTTTCCTGACCCCAAGCTGGGGCAGCACCTGGCCCACTAGTACCTGGGGGCCACCACCATGAAGGGAAGGATCAGGGTCCCTTGTAGCCCTGGGCCACTCAGCCTGCTAGCAGCTTGCCACCCTGGTTGCAGGAGAGGTGGGCAGGCTCTGCTGGAAAAAAAAAAAAGAGCAGGCCCTTACAGCTTCCGACGTCAGCAGGCACCTACTGAAGGCAGACATGGTGAGGGGCTCAATCCAGTGGTGACATGTAGGGGGTACACCCCCTGACTGGCCGCACTCACTGCTTAGGCAACAGGCAGGCAGAGGCAGGCAGGAGTGCTGGTGCCCCTGCCGCAAGTGCTGACTGGGGAGTGGAGTGACATGGCACCCTCAGAATGTGCTGCAGCCACTTCTAGAAGTGGCCACAGTGATTACCCGCAGCAATTGGCCATCTCGCAATTGGCCACAGGGGAACTCCCCCCCCTGTAGCTGATTGGTCGCTGGGGGGCACCCCTCCTCCCCCAACTAAGGTGGCACCAATCAACCATGGCTCAACCTTTTTTTTTTTCAGAGTCTGCTCACCTCTCCCACAGTCAGGGGCCAAGCTAACTAATAGCTGAAATGCATCATTGAAAACGAAACTACATGGGGATGTAGTTTAGTTTGCAATGATACAAACTCATTTTAAACCCCCAAAACTCTTGAACATGTACACTGTGGCACCATTAAGCCACACAAAGTGACATTTTCATCACATGTACATAATAATGGTGTCATGTGTACAAGCACCCATAGTCTATACTTTTCATGTTGAGTTCAATCCTGGACATAATTGTAAACCAGTAGTTAACTTTACCACTTTCAATGGGAGCAGGACTAGGCCCACTGGAGGTGACTGTTTGTTTATAAATGTCAAAGATGAGATAATAACTATCCATAATCAAGTGGTTTCTGTGGGAGGAGGTGGTGGGAGAATGTCCTAGCAATTATATTCCTGAGGGCATTTTGCCTATAGATGCAATGTGTCTAGTTATCTTCATGATGGCAACACAGCCCCATGTGTCTTGTATCTTATGCTGAGTCTTAAAGGAACTTTAAGCAAAGGTGTAACTAGGCAGTTTTGCACGATGGGTAGTGCTAGCACACAGGATAGCAACAGCAGTTGGGCCGCCACCACAGGTAACCAGACTTGTTACCAGTGGCTGCTATTGTTCCTCCCTTGCCCACCTTAAATCTGTTCCCAGGGCTGGTACCCTGCTCACCCACACTTATTTATACTACTGGCTTTAAGTATAATTTATTTCCCTGTAGTTCCCATAAAAAAAATGTAAAAATTTCAGTGCTAAATAACATACACAGTACTACATTAACTACAGTATCCACCTTAAAATGAAACATACATTTTGTCTCTCTCATTTAGCATTTTTAACATTATTTACAATAGGCATTTGAATGAACACTTCTTGTTCTGCAGCTGCACTGATACACTGTCAACAACAGCAACAAAAAATAGGCCCATGATGACCATCATCAGTTCAGTATCAATTAAGTTACTAAGTATTTTAAGGTTTTCTTCACTGCTACCTTTATACATACAGTAAAGGTGCATTTTACATGTGTGCATTACTACAGAGTAGACTAATTAGTTTTGCAGTAAAGCATCACTGTCTACACATCTGCCAGTATTAGAGTACAGTAAACTAATTAACTCCACCATAAAATAGTAGTATTGGGAACAGTACTATCTTATGGCAGAGTAAGTAACTGTACCAAAATGTACATGTAGATGCCCCAGGAAATGGCTGGGGCATAACAGTGCTAAAGTGCAGGGCCTGCCTTCCACCTAGCTACACAGCTCCACACTCTCAGCACCTTTGTACTGCAGCCAGTCCCTCTGCCACCTGGCATCACCATCCAGAGCCTGGGGCTGTCCCCGTTCCCCCTGCTAGCCCATACCTGCTCCATCCTGGTTCAAAATGCTGCTGTCCCAGGCAACTCAAACATCTCTGGAGTTCATTGCATCACATAATTGCAAAGGTAGATGCACCGTCAGAGGAATTTCACACATTGAGGAAGACTTTACAAAGCAAAACTGGTTATTTCTTGTAGAGGATGTAAGATCATAGGCATTACAGCTACAAATGACCATTATAATTGTTTTAACAGTTCTCCTAAGATAGATCTGTTGTTCTGTGTGTCATATGGCCAAGCTAAACATCTTTACATCTCCAGTCTCCAGGTTATTCCAGTCTTACACTGGAATATGGAGTATGTGTATGCTATGGGAAAAACTAAAGAACATATCACTCAAGGGTGCATCTACATATGCACTTTACTGTAGAGTTGACTAATTAGTTCTGAAACTGTCACTGTCTACACATGTGCCCTTCTCAAGGTGCAGTAAATTAATTAACTCTGCTGTAGGATAGTACTGTCCTGGACAAGTACTATCCTATAGTGGAGTTAAGTGCACTGTAAGTGGAGTTATTTAGTGCACATGTAGACTGTGACTGGGGATGGCTGGGGCACAAGGATGCTACAGTGTACAGGCTGCCTGCTGGCTAGCCCACCACTGTAGCACCCTCATGCCCCAGCTAGCCCCTCCATAGCACATTGAGCTGGGGCATAGCAGCTCTGGGGTGGCAAGCTGATCCCCCAGAACCCCTGCCAGTCAGGGCTGTGCCACCTTGTCTCAACATTCTGCGGTCCTGAGTGAGTATGTAAATGTGGTGCCCAGAAGCAATGAACTCCAGCGAGAACTGTGCCAGGTAGATGCATCCAGGGAGTAACATTAAGTCAGTGCAGCACAGCATGATGCTCAAGCAGTTCAAAGGTACATCTACAGTGACATACCAAAACATGCTCTCCTCCTCCTGCAGACCCTGTGCCAGTCTAAGAGAGGTATTATGGGGAATAGATGGATCCATATAGATAGCACACCTTCAAAAAAGGTAGACAGAGGAGATGCAGTCTTTTGAACGGTGTGAACAGAACAAGAAAAAAAGAGGAAGGAAGGAAATAGAAACTCCCAATTAAAAAGGACAGCCTGCTATTGGGGAGTAGGGACCTGACGTTGGAAACTAAGCTCTGCTTTTATCCAAAGCACCTGTTCCTATGTATTTAGGATAAAAGATTCTGATTTCCTTTTTTGGGGTTGTTTTTTTTTTACTAAGGTTTCCAATGTAATATCTCATTTTATTAGCAACACAGTTTTGATATGTCTCCCTCTACATTCTGAAGCACACGTTATGGTTTTAGAAGAAACACACTGGTCATAAAATAAGCAACTGATAATGGTTGCTTAAAAATGCATGATTGTGCATGTCTGTCTCCACAAATTTGAGTCAGCTTAGCTTGTTCATTGCTAATAGAATGTTGTCAATATCAACAAAAGAGTACACCTGGATTTTAAAACTGAATTCAGTAGCAGTCTAACAAAGAAAATGCTTTTTAGCAGGTCAGTCACATTTTGTATTCAAGAAACACACCTGCCTTCCCTAATAATCCTATTTAGGCTTAGCTTAGCCTTAATTCTAAAAACTGATGGGTAAAGCCAATATGGAAGTACTGTACATCTGTTCCTTCTACAGCAGGGAAGATAATCTTACAATATTTAGTAATTTGATTGATATTGAACTGATAATAGTCATCATAGGCCTATTGTTTCTTTTGTTGACAGTGTGTTACTGCAGCTGCAAAGTGAAGCCCTACATAATGGAGACTATGCAATATCATCAGCAAAAAACATTATGTTTTCTTAATTCTATATTATTTGGATCCAATGTGGCAGTCTTTTGTTACTCTGGTACATGGAAAATAAACTGTGAGTGAATAAGCTATATATTCCACAATGCCTAAATGACTCCCTAAATACGTGTGTTCTGCTTGGCAATTTCTCATCCATGCATCAACTTTTTCCATTACTCTTCAGTCAGAGGAGGGAATTTAAAACAGGCTTCCCATATCCTGGCTGATTGTCTAAGGCTCTGCTGTTGTATAAAGGGCAAGCCATGTAACACTGTTTTGACATAAAAGTGACCCCTTGCTCAATCTTTGGAAGAAAAGTTGCAGGTGTCTACCTTCAAGGATATGGCTCCTGAGCAGTCAAAGGAGCCTTCCAGTTGCCCCAAGACGAAGCCAAAAGTTAAGACAATCCTGTTCTTACAGCTTCTTTTTAGCTACCTGTAGCTATCTTCATGGCCAGTGTGCTAACTTTGTGTAATTCTTTCTCTGCATGTTATTCTAAATGTTGCATATGGAATTCAAGTACTTTATCCAGAGTTCCAGATTCCACTCAAGCAGCCAGGCAATCCCTAAGATGAGCTACAGAAAAGCCTTCCAGGTGACTTAGTTGTTTTTTGGATCTGGTCCAAGCAATGTAATGAACATGAAAGAGATGAAATCACAATTCACATAATTCTACCAGAAGGCAACACAGTTACAAAGTTATATCAAGTAAATCAGACTAATTATTGAGGTGTTGTTTGCTTGTTTGTTTCCCTGGTATTCGAAAAAGGAAAATTCAAATAGTTGCTCACTACTTTTCAAGCGTTAAGTTCTTATCATTAGAAAAGGTAGGTTATTATTCCTAATATGTAACAATTGAAGTTACCTCAACAGAATTTACCATCCCAAAAATTATTGTATCTGGCATTACTGCAATCCTGATGTCGTTGTATGTGCATGGAGAGGAGATGCAGGGAGAAAGCGGGGGCAGACGTTAGGAATCAGTTGCTTTGGGGGGGCGTTTCTAAAAGGAACAAGCAATACTTCCCCCAAAACAAAAATGAAACAAGCAAACCTCTTCTCCCTCCACAACTGAAGATATATTTCATTAGGCATTTTCATTTTATATATAATGGAGAATAAATTGCTGTAAATTTTCATTGTGGTGCTCAAGCATAAATTTTCTAATATACTGATTTTTTGGCATTAGTCATTCCCTTGTGTACTAGGTACCCCTCACCCATTCTATCAACATGATTATTTATAGCATTTAGTTTATTATACTGTTCAAGGCAAAATTTGCTATTGTAAAATAAATTAAGAATACATTTAAAAATTAGAGTAAGAATTAAGTTACAGATCAGCATAAAGCATATCCTGCTCCTGCTCAGCTATCACTTCCTTCACTGCTCCAGGTAGCAGCTGGGGTCACTGGCACAGACAGCATGACAGAAGGCCCAGTGAGACTGCTGTCATTGTGGCACTGACAACAGTGGGGACTCACCTGAGCAACTTGTTCACATGGAAGTAACACCCTGCATTTGCACAGTGGTGACAGCAGGGTAAACTCATGCAGCAGTGGTGACGGGGATTGCAAGTGGTGGTGATCTTGGGAGCCCGTGATGTCCCCATGTCATGCAGCTTACCTGGTGTGCAGCTCAGGACCTGAGACTTTTGTGGAGTGTGGCCCTCAGCTGCTTTTAAGTTAGACAGCCCTCATTATATTATTCTATATAAGAAGAATAATATGTTATATTATTCCATATAATAAGAATCAGATTTGCTCTGAAACACCTAGATAAATCAGTAAATTTCTTTTGGTGAACATTCTGCCATTAAAACTGTTTATGTTGGAAGAGGAAAAGGAAGAGAAATGGAAAAGAGGACTATCCTGGCCAGAAGCATCTTAGTTCAAAATCTAAATGTCTTGAATGTCAAGTATGGCAACTTTCATGCACATTCTACTCATAAATAATTCTCTGATATACTGTATTGGATAAATTGTTGGCAATCCCTTGGTATCAGGGTGAGTCTTCCAGTAAATAAGGAAGTCATTGATGAGTTTGTAGAGGACTGAGGAGGCCAATATGAGATTCTCATGCATGACTTATTTTGACATACGTATTTTTGGATAAATAATATGTACGGTCAAAACATATTCTTTAAGATCTAATAATCTTTTTTAGCTCAATATATATTGCCAGTATAAAGCAGAAGGTACCTGGTTAAGCATTCACTTTTTCAACACATGAAGACCATGAAACAATGAAAATCGTCTTTTATCAGCTCTCAGAACTCTTCCCCCATCTCTACTCCTACAAACCGAGGAGGCCAATGACTGATTCTGGTAATAGCAACTTTCAGTTTTTCATTGGTTTCAAATCCAGTTCAGTAGTAGATTTATGATGGTAACACAGGAAATGGTGATCTCAGAGAGCTGTGCACATTTTTTTTTAAATCTCATGTACACATGTGCAAATAAGGCAACAACAAGCTTTTAGCACCAAAAAGTCATGGCTCTCTGGGGTCCTAAAAGCTCTAATAATAAAAAAAACATCAAAACAGACCTGATTTTTTTTCCGAGTAATTGTTCTCCCCACTCTACTGGTGGGGAAAAAGGACTCAAAGATTAAATATTTAGATAATGGTTGGTTAATAAAGCTTCAGCAGTTAAGATGGCTGATGCCATTGAACTACATAAAGAAAAGTCCCAGTCTTGGCTGATCAATTTTCAATTAATCAAGAGGAGACTGATATCAACTAGTTGAAAAATATGTCATCAAAGCTGGCTTTTTTACTACACCTTTTGTGAAAACATTTCTATTTTCTATGAATTTTCTATGAAATTTAAAGCCTTTTTCAGCAATTTGGGAAAAAACTGAAAATTAGGATTTCTGAAAAATTTAGCCTATCATAGTTATAGTCTGGGTGCCTTAGTTTTCCATTTCACTTATGGCAAAACTCCCCAGATAAATGACCTAAAGATAAACCATAACCATGAGCCCCTGATGATGCACAACCATGGTCCAGTAACAGAAAATGGCATAGTGCATTATAGTAAATATTCTCTGACTAGAAAACCTAAACACACAAGATTTTCCAACGAACTAGATTTGGATTTTAACTAGATTTGGATCCAACATTCAGGGATATTCAGAAAATCTAAGGGTTTGATGTTGTCCAAGATAAAAAAAGAAAAAAAGAAAAAACCATCCACACGCAAAAATACATTTATTAGTAGCCAAAATAACTTGTCAGTTTAAAGAATATTATGAACAAATGTTATTCAATCAGGTATAGAGCTTTCCTTTTATCAGCAGCCACTATAAATAAGAATAATTACAATGAACTTTAATGATCAAATTGCTAGTTGCCAGGTAGATAATGAAATGTTTCTGCTTAAGTAGCATCTAAAGAATTGTTTTTAAGTAATAAAATGTTGGCAGAAGAAAAATTGTGCACGTTTTCCGATTTGATCTAGTGTGAGCAGCTAATAAGAAATGTACAAGATTTGACAATTTCCAAATGTAAACATTAGAGCTGTGAAGTTAATAAGAATTTATTCTCAGAAAGAATATGAAGAAATTGAATTTGACTTTATTGAAAATAAGATTGAGGGAAAATGTTTAAAATTCTCGATGAAACAAAATTTAAAAAATAATAATTTTAAGTTAATAGAAGTTATCAGTTTGAAAAAAACCAAAACATTTAGGTTGCCTATAGACGTGTTTGTTCACATTCTAATTAGAATGAGAACAAGTTGCCTCACCATCACATGTATTAAGCACCCCACCCCATTTCAAAATGGCCACAGGAGTGCTTTAACTAAATCCCATTAAATGAATTTTAGTTAAAATGCCCCTGTGGCCAATTTGAAATTCAGGGGACTTAATACATGTGATGATGAGCCATTTTAATTAGAATATCTGCCCAGGAACCACACTAACTAAAATGCCACCCCCTCCCACCACCACCTCTGAGCACATGCATAGGCAGCCCTAATTTCTACTGGGATTTTTTGCATTGTTTAGAAATATAAAATGAAAAAAAATCAAAATGAAAGATTATTTTAAAAATGAAACATTTCATTGTTAAAATGTTGAAAGGCGATTTCCTTTCCAACACTATTTCTCCCCTATTTTTTATTTCAAAACAATTTGTGGGCAAATCAATATTGTGAAGCATTTCAGTTGTAATATAAGCATATATTCTGACTGACTGTGATTCTACTGAAACCTCTGATCAATTCTATTAACTTTTTGTTTGGTTACTTTACCTCTGTTACCTGAGAATGACACAGTACAACTTTCTTATTGCTACAGTCACAAAATATAGCATTTCTATATTCAACTATAGTTCAGAACTCCTGACATAGTATTAGATTAGTATGGAAAATGAAAGAGAATTGCAGCATTAATACCATGATTAGCTAAATATAATGCTATTAGAAAGATACCGTAAAGGCAAATAGCAAAGACCATTAATCTCTTCAAGAAATGCAAATCCAAAAGTTATTTCACCTGCAAAGAAAAAGCCTAATTCCTAATGCATAGTATACTCAGGGAAAAAAGCACTGTTTAGATATCATATTAGATAGACAGATTTCCCCAAAAAGTAAAACAATGAATCTGCATTTAACATTTGAAAGCAATTCAAATTTAATTTGAAATAGGCTGTGGAGTCTTTTAAATTTTATCTCCACATGTCTTTTAACTTGCAGGAATCCCTCCAAGAATTGCTTTAATCTGCATAAGCATATTATGTGCTCTCAGAAATCTTACATAATTCACACTGCAAATGCTTCAAAATCCTGGTTTCAAATTGGTTTTCTAATTCATGTTACAATTTTAAATGCAATGAAGAAATTCATATAGGGAAAAGTGTTGAAGGGCAATTAAGACATTTACCATAAACTGAATTGGAATATTTTTAAGGTGAACTATTGAAGGACTAGGGCTCAAAAGAATATGGCTAATAACACTTAAAAGAAGTCTCAGTAAACTATTGTGTTAATTGCCATAGTCCTTCAATATTAAAGTGTTGTAATAAATATCATTAGTTGAATTATAATTAGATAAAATGCCACCATCAACTGTGAACTATATCAGAACTATATCAATTGTAAAGGCAAATTATCACCTGGATTAGTACTAACAAGACACAGAAAACTCTTAATCACCTGTTTTACAGATGTCTGTGCTGAGGCAAATTGTAACCCACCTAATAATCCACAAGTCAGAGGCAAAATGAGAACAATAAAATGGTACATCACATGAGAAGCAAGCAGTTTTGGGAGTGATATCTTTCACTGGAGCAACTGTATAGCTGGAAGAGATGTGGATATAGGAACACTTCAACCCTACATAGAATGAGAAGCCCAGGAAAGAGATATAAAGCCGGCTTTATGAAAATTTTGCATTACTCAGATTGTGAAGCAGCTGGAGATGCTGTGTCTGTGGTAAAAAATAGGGCATCTCAAGGGATAACACTCTGCACTAAGTGCATGATCAAATCATAAAGAAGGTATATGCTAGTTTCTCACTGCTGTAAGATAGCACAGCTTCATTCATTTCTTATAGCATTTGAAGCAGTAGGCTGTAAACTATGAAAGCTCATGCCTATCTAAACAAGTTAGTCTATAAGGTGCCACCCTTTTTTGCCTTATGCCTAATTTGAGACTAACATGGCTAGCTGCCTCAGAGGCATGCCCAAAGAAGAGACCTGAAGAAAAATGTACTGCCTTCAAAAGCTTATCTAAGTCTACCCCAACTGCACAGTTGGTTCAATAAAAGACATTGTCCACAAAAATACTTACCTCTTGCATATTTCTTGGACCATCATTGCTGCAAAATCACTTCAGCACTACCTTTCTCTGCTAATTTCTAAAATACATGTATAACTCAGCCAGATCCTATGGCAAAAGAATCAATTTGTGAAATTCTGGGCATATCTACATGAGACGCATTAATGTGTATTAGTCTAAGTTGATGCACATTATAGGCACACATCTACATGTACACACCCTTAATATACATTGTCTTAGGCTAATAATGCCTAAATTTGATATCTGCAGGTATCAAATTTAGGCGTGATTAGTTAATGCACATTAACACGTGTAGATGTAACCCAGCACTAACTTTAGTGCCAGGTCTGCCCCACCACTAAGGGGCTGATCTGAGCCCAGCCCCAAGGAACATCCAGAGGTTGGGGTGCTGGGCACTTGCTCAAGGGCTCTGCCCCCTAGCATCCCACCCCTCACACCTCCACACTCTATGCTTGAAGACCCAAAATATTGCATATAGTTTCATCCTTGTATATAGCCTCCCACTTGTAAGTGGGTTTTATTGTTGGTGGGTGGGGAGGGTGGTGGAGGGGCTCTGTAGGTTGAGGGGGGAGGAAGGAGAGGGTTCTGTTTGTTGAGGGGGAGAGGCATGGGGTGGGTGCTATATGGGTAATAAATTTTTTTTGTTTCACCCATGTGCATGTCCTGAGTGTGGTGCTGGGGATGGGCAGGGAGTAGGGGGTCTGTGGATGGTGGGGCAGGTGGGATGGAGTGGGGAATGCAGGAGGAGAGGGTTGGGCAGAGCCTCCTGCAACCAGTTCCCTGGCCTCTGCTGGTGGGTGCATGGCTGTCCTGGGGGCCTGGGCAGGGTGGGGGGGCTGCTGGTGCCAGCAGGGCCAGCACCATGCCCACCAGGAGTGTGGTACACTGGGCATCACAGGCAAGGGCTGGGCTGGAGCAGCAGTGCACTGGGTGTTGCTGGCAGGGGCAGGGGCAGGGGCAGGGGCAGGGGCTAGAGCAGCCCTGGTGCAGGGAGGTAGGGTGGGCAAGGAAGGAGCTGCCACAAGTTGGCCCTGTGCTGGGCACATGGCTCCTAGACAGGGAAAGGGCTGGCCAGAGAGCAGAGTGGACCAGATGGCTGCCAGGTGCTGGCAGCAGGCTCTGGCTTCAGCATGGCTGCCAGGTGCTGGCAGCCATATGGCCAGAGGCTAGAGTTCCCTCCAGTGGCCATAGGGGCACAGGTCAGGGCTACAGGGACTTGGGACTAATGTTAGTGCCAAGTCCTTGCATGTGTAGACACCAGCCAAAAATTGTTTAATGCACATTAAATATAGTCGCACTTAAATGTACATGTAGATGTGCCCTCTCTGACATGTCTGCAGGATCAAGGATTCCTTCTGGCCTCAAAAATCGATCTATCTGTCTTCAACAGTAGAAAGACTGAATACACTCTTCCAGCTCTTACAGTCATTTGCTCTTGGTATTTGCTGTTGACAGATACTGACCTCTAATATTCCATGCTTTACATTCCACTATATAGGTCCCATGGTTAATGCAAGGTGTTGACAAAGCACTGTTGTTGTTATATGCTGATTTAGGTGATTCAGTTTCCAACAAATATGCAGAGTGGGAGTAAGAGACCACAACCTATATGTATGACTACCTCCTAGCTTGAGTGGAGATTAGAAGTAGGAGGATAGTTGCAAAAACAGAAAATATAATCCCATTGTGACGTCTGTAGGTATGGTAGGGCTTGCTAGTACTGCCCTGTGCTCATCAGCCTACAGGTGGCAACAGGGTAGACATTGGCTCTTGATCACCAGGTCTGCCAGGAAGTGGATCTTACATTTTTCTCACCTGCCATGACTTTGATGACCTTTATATTCCTGGGAGGTAATGCCCACGGTGATCCTGCCTGGTCTTGATCCCTGTGTCTTTGGTGGGCTCCAAACCTCCTCTTTACCCCAGCCTAACCTCTCCAGATGGTGTTTTATGATGTTCTTTCACAGCCAGGTTGCAGTGCTGCCTGTTGTAACCTTCTCTGCACCCCAGGGTGTCCTAGTGCCTTTTTTGGGTACACACTTCCAGGGGTCAGTTTTGGCCTGTGCTCAAAAAAAACCAAAAAAAAAAAAAAAAAATAGACAGCAAAAGAAATCACAGAAAAAACCCACCCGGCTGCTTCTCAGCCTTCTGTCGAGCTCTGGCAATGTCCCCAGAACAAATCCCTTAGTCCATTCTCTTCTGTGCAAGCCTGTCTTGCACCCCTATGAACGTTCACAGTCTTTCGGGGTCTCCCCCCTGTGCAGGAAGGCTCTACCTCTGACTGTAGATATTTTCCCTTTGGACCCTCCTCTGGATCCTCTGCTGGAAAAACTCCAGTCTGGAGACTTACTCTGGCTTTGTGAACTCCCTTGCTTCGGATCCTCAGCTGTGGCTCCGCTCCAGAGATTTCCACTAACTGCTTGTTTGCAGGCCTCCACCTGCCTCAGGATCACTCCCGCACTGTTCTTCAGGCATGCTCTGCAGTTTCTGCCTGCCAAGACACTCAGCCACTCCTCTTTCCCTGCCGCCTGCAGGGAACTGACCCGCTCCTTCCCCTCTCCAAGGTCGGAAATGCCTTTGAGCGGATTCTCTCCACCAATCCTGAGCGAGATGCTGCTCCAGAAATTGGGTGGGTATTTTAGTTCCTTTCCAGGCTGCCACTGCAACCCAGGTGGCCCTCCGTGCTGTACATTTGGTCTCACTCCTTCACACCCACCTATCCTTTTTCCTTTCCATCATCGTGTTTACTTTACTACAATGTGCTGAAGAAAATGTCAGAGGGCTAATAAAATTTCTTCCCCAAATTTTAATGAGCATTACTTTTCTAGCTAGATGTGTGTTTGATTTTTTTTAATAAATGGGCAGTATTCCAAAGTTTCATGGAAAAGTAAAATGCAAATGGCATAAATTCATCCAGATCAAAATATTGAAGAAAAATATTAGTCAAGAAATTTCAGCAATTTCATGCAGTTTTTGTCACCTACAGGTAAGTCTCTGTTTAGTAACTTTGTTGAAGAATACATTGTTATCTAACTAGAGCTAAATTGTATTTATTTGTCAAAGTATTTACTTTACCATCACCTCTTTATCACATTTTCCTTCCTTCCCCATAAAAAAATACATAGAGGGCAAGAGGAGGAGAAAGAGAGGAAGAGGAGACAGCTTTTTAAAAACTTATTATATACATAATAATAACATGTTGTGAAAATGCCAAGGTATGTGGCCCTCCCAGGGATTGAGCATGAAACCCTTGTCAGTGACAGAAAACACTATGTCATTGCAGAGTGAAATCCCCCTCAACCATGCCCCTCATGGGGCTATGCATGTAGGACAAAATGTTCATTTTCTACGTACCATGACATAAACATCTTGTTGAAAGGTGAAGTGTCTAAAATTAACTGTGACATGCACCCATAATAGTTGGAGAGTGTTGTCTGAGCTGGCCCTTGCAAACTGATTTTTGTGGCTTTTCAGAGTTGCCAGCAGGAAACTGGTCAGGCTGATCACACTCCCCTTAACCATTTGGTGTGGGATAAAGAAGATGGACACAATCTTGAAGGACTCAAAGTCCACCATGCCAAAGAGGGTGCTGAGGGTAGCAGGACTGAAGCTGAGGACAGTTCAGAAAGACATGGAAGAGAATCTTCTCCATCTCCTTCTTGCACAAAAAGGCAGGCTGCCAACATCATTGGGTCTAAATGGAAGACAAAGGTGCTTGTGCTCCTTTCGGGTTCCACACAGCAGCTGCTGCTGGAGGTCATCAGTTCTTTTGGCAATGGATAGCTTGTACAGGGTGTGCTAGGTGGGGTGGGCTTGCTCTGGTGTTGCTGCCACTACCATCTGCCTGCAAGTTTGTCAGGGCAAGCGGCAAAGATATGACTAAGACACAGTTTGATTGTCCACATGTACAGTGCTTTCCCAGACAGGATCTCAAGGCAGATCCCACCACTGTTCATATGGAGCATGGGGAGGGACAACTGAGTGCCAGGCTTGCCGCTTTCATAGCAATCAAAAGAGAGAGAGAGAGAGAGAGAGAATAAACCCATATGTAACAGATCTCTTCTTAGCTTCATTGTGGAATTATGTCAGGCCCTATGTACGCATGAATTTACTAGCCCTAGTCTGATGTCCTGAATGTATTGTTTAGTTTTATGTTGTTGATTGTTTGGTTTTACTGCGTACTTGAACTATTCTTTTAAAATTATGAACCAAAATTCCTTTTAAAAAGCCTCCCCTGCTGCTATGCTTTCAAGGAACATGATGGCAGGTAAGTCACCTAACAAAAAAGAGATGAAGCCTTTGAAGTCTTTTCATAGCATTTTTTACTAATATGATACCCATGGAGTACATTTCTAAAGTCCACCTATTTTAAGTTGCTAGGCAACAATATTCTAGCTGGGACATGACAGTTACCAATGACAGTTTGTTTCAACTCTAGGATGCTTGTATCTTTATATCCTTGCTGGAATAGCATGGGGAGGGGGAGTTGCTACAACTTTTTCAAACAACTCTTTTCCCTAGGCTACTTGTGCAATTCAGTTAAGCCTTTTCATAATTATGCCCTAGTTAATTTTTTCATCACCTTTCATTACATGATAATAGTAAAGACAATCATTTAAAATACTGAATAAGAATTTGTTTCATAAAATAAGGACAATAGCTTTCAATTCTCTAAAGGTACATTTTCTGGCTTCCAACTTCCCACAGCATTTGACCAGATCCTTCCCCAGCCTGTGCCCTGCTTAATTTTCTATGAAAGCTTTAAAGAACCTGTAAAGATATCTTCACTTTTTTAACTCTCAGATGCAACAGATATAATTCTACTCAATTGTACAGGCATGTTTACAATATTTCCTTTTCCAATCTGCTCAGCAGGCACAATAAAAGTGAGACGCACTATGTGGTACTCAAAGTCCTTGGCAGATAAATCTGTGCACAGCTCAGTTGGTGCATCTGCGTTGTATTTTCATGACATTCATAACTGGCCCATACATGCCACACTGGGGTAGCAGAGGCTGCTATGAGACTTGGTAGTTCAAAAAAAAAATTATGAGGAAAAACAGAGATTTTCAACACGCGCACTATTTGCTTTTTATTTTGATATATTTTTCTTCTCCCTTTTTTTTTCTCATATTGCCTCAGGCTTGTAAAAGGGTTTAAAGGTTATTTTTAACTCAGTGATAACCTTATTTTAAGACCATTACTAAGTCAGCTTAGCAGTAGGAACAAGTACAAGCTTGGCAAACACCTCAAAACCGAAGACCCATTTGTCCACACAACAGAGACAGTATGAACATCCACAAAGGGCTTCTTTCTATCACTTGTCATTGTGTCTGGTCTTGTTGTGAAGTGACTGCCTGAGGACTTAAGACATGATTTTTGTCTCCTTTCTATCAATTTTATCTCCCTTTTGAGACTACAAATGTTTCTAATTAGGATGTTGGTTCATGGGATATGGACACTTCACTAAGAAATATCATTGACTTATTTGGCACAGGCTGGATCTATATTTTATTAATCACAAATTAATCAAATACAGGTCTTTCTAAGATGAATTCAGTCATTCTGTAAAACGGAGTAAGACCAGAGCTTGTATATGATCCCATAACTGCATCAGTAGCATTGGGATTCTAAAAAACAATTCAATAATATAGTAGCAAAATATTATGTTTAACAGTATTTCTTAGGCATTAGTGAATCTACTTAGCAAACTTTATTTCAGGTGTCCAAGAACATGGCACTCCCAAGTTGTTGTTTTTTTTGGGGGGGTGCAATTTTTCCACATTCCCATTTACGGACCATGCCATTCTTCCCTTCACTGTATCCACTTTGAAATCTGTACTTCAGAAAAGCATCAGGTTCATTTTTTTCCATGAAAGTTTTTTTGCTATTAAGCCAGTTCTCCTGATGGCTATTGCAGTTGTAATTTGGAGTTACTGCTGCAACCTGTTTTTAAGCACACAATGTCATCTTCCAATCTGGTGACACTCATCACTTCCATTCTTTTACGATATTTCAAAGCATAGATTCATATGGAAAAAGAAAACATAAATTTCACACATTTCAAACAGAAATATGTCTGAATACTCATTGCAATAGTCACTCCAACAATAAATAAAATCATTGCACCCTAATTTGCTTCATCAAAGGGCAAAAAGAAAAACTTGTCTTCACAGCTTATGTTGGCTTAGGTTACTCAAAATGAAACTGGATATAGCATCAAAGTAATTCATCTGCTGTATCTGAGTGACACAATTTCAAACCAAACAAAAATCTGGAGTAGTTTCCAAGTTAATTAGAATATTCCTTTAAAATGCTTGTCAAAATGCATAACAATAAAGTGAAAAAAACAAAAATGTTTTCACTTTAAAATGATGTTTTACCCTCCTCCCTTGACCTATGTATTGTGATAGTCTTTAACAGCATATCACATTATATTTTTCTATTAAAAAGCCTGCCTTATCTAACACATAATTTCAACAATGCTCAGTAAATGGGGCATATTTTCCCGTCTTTTTTCTCTTGCACTTCAAAGTATAATCTCCTGTGTCATGTCCTTTATGCAAATCATTCTCTCCTTTGAAACCCTGATTCATTATGGTAAACCCATGCCCAACTTTAATGAAATGAGAAACTATGCTGGAAGTCAAATATGTCTGGACACTGTATAGGTGCCTGTACAAATGCTCCAACACATACCGATTAAAACATGTCACAGCAGACTCAATTAATCGAGTATGCAGTTTGGAGCATTCTAATTAGAACGCTCCAACGTGCTGCAGCATCTCATATATTCAGTGTCCCACATTTCAAAAAAGCATTCTGAGAGCTACTCTAATTAAAATGCCTCCCCCCTCATCCCTCCCAAGAGTACATTTATAGGCACCTTATATAGGTTTTTTGCTGTCTGCCTTCTCTCAATGCAGTGGAGTTAGAATTTAACCCTAAAAAAGTATTTATAAAGTTTTAAGCAATTTATTACATATGAAAATCAATAGAAAAGTAACCATGTATTTGGCAATGATTAAAACTAATGCAACAAGAGAAAACTAATGTAATGGGATATTACAGCAACAGTGTGAATGCGTTCATACAAAAATAGCTTAATTCATACAAAGTATCACAGCATTTCATAACTGATATGTTATATCAGGACTGTCCAACTGATGGCCCATGGGTTAGTTGTACCCTCAAGGGTCCCACACAGCCACGCTTCCTTCAACATTTTGACTGCAGCAGCAGCAAAACCCAGAGGCTCCAGGCTGCCCAACCCTCTGGCTTCTGCTTCCTGCCACCACATCCACCCCATTCTTTTCCTTTTCTTGTCTTTCTCTCCCTGCTGTCTGCCAGAAATTTTGGAAAACATGTTTGGCTTGTGGTTGTTCTGAAATGGATTTTTTTTTCCATTGGCTGAAACTATTTATCAAATTCAACTTAAATTTGAAAATAGTTTAACTCTGAAAACCTCCCCATTTTAATATGAAACATTGAAATCAAAGAACATTTTTACAATTTTTTCAGCAGACTTTGGATCAGGTCTTGTCTGCAAGTGAAAGAATCTAGCCGTAATACTCTTTACTAGCACTGGGAAAACTGTAGTGGCGTCAGAATAGTCATTTTCATAAAACGTAAATGTGTTTTCATATTTAAAAGTTTGTCATGTTCTTCCTACAAAGTTTTCCTTTATAGCAAAATCTGTTCCTGTAGCTATAATTTTGCTGTCAAATCTTTAAGGTTTTAAGATCATGATATGAAATGTCAAACAACCACCCAAAATTAAATCAAAATGGTTACTTTCATTAAAAAATGACTGTTTGGTTTTGATGCCACTTTAGAACATAAATGATGCAACTAAATTTTATTTTTGTCTGTCTTCAAATTAAATTTGTATTGTTTCAGAGTGACTATCATTGCTGTTATAAGAAATATCAGCAGTCTTCATGATAACATATAGCCTGAAAATAACTATTACAATTGTCTGAAAGAATATTGTGTTATCTACAATTCAATTTATAAGCAAGCAATGCTTTAGTAAACAAATATTTTAAATGACCAGTAGTGTCACTGCAACCTTGAATTGGAATAACAATTAATCCTAATTAGTTTTGAAGAGAAATACATTAAGAACCCAAGATTTTTAAATACAGTGATGGCTTAGGCAAGCTATCATATTCAATTAAAATCACTTGTTTAGTTTGCATCCTCACATGTGATTGAAAACAAAAATTCAGAAAAGTTTCACAGTAGATTTCTATATGTATTCACCTATAAACACAAATGTGACATTATTTTTTTGTTTTTGTGCTACCAGATTATATGGTAACAAAGGTATTATAAACTACTGTAAGAGTATAGCTGATTGGCATCTTGTTCATCCAAGAAAATGAGTATTTCAGGAAGATAATTACCATTTTTATTGTCACTATTATTTTCTAAAAGAAAACTAAAGAAGCTAAATTCAAGAGAGAGAGATGATAGTCTGAGGGGCTATGATCTGGGATGTATGCTCGAAAGGGAGAAATCTGAAACAGAGAAGAGGAAAGGAGCTGGTTAACCTAACTAAAGTAGATCCTCATAGAGGGGAAACTGATGTAGGAACACCTGCAGTGCCAAGAGAGGCCATTTTAGCTTCATTTTAAATTAACTTTAAGGCATAGTTTCACCTTACCTTTTCCCAAAAGCAGTTGCATAGTATTAGCTCTCTAATGCCACTAAAACCTGTGAAATCATTTATAGTTCATTTTCTGCTCTTGTACTTCTGCATCACAGTAGCACTTTCTTTTCTGAACAAAAAGACAGATCACACTCTTTTCAAAAAGACCACACACAATATAGCCTTTTGCTACTGAATCAATAAGTGCCTATTAATAGGTACTTGCTAGGACGGTTTCACTCATTTGTCATATTAAGAGAAGTTAAGACCACAATTCATCATCATATCTATCTGTTTACCTGTATAGCACACTATTATACATCCAATCCCTGACTACAGTAACCAAACTTCAATATAATCAACAAGACATATGGGGAAAAGAATAGACAGTGCTTAAACCATTCATCATGATTTTCCATGTCCTGCTGAATCAGAAATGGCAAAGAGCTAAAGATCCTGAACATTCAATACTGTCAGCACACACAACTGCTGAATAAGTAATGATGGTGAGTTGGTACAGTCCTCTGTGACATTTTGCTTCCTTTCAAACAGCAAAAGGGCAGGATGATTTTATATTTTGCACTGAAAGATGATACGGTGTTCTATAATATAGAAAGATAACCATTCAGCATTATGTGGCAAATATATGCCTAACATGTACATCAAATACACTGATTAGATTTCTTACATGGCCAATGCAGAGTAGTAATAGGTGGCACCACCTTGCCAAATTAACTGGACAACAAAATATCAAACTGGTTGTCATGTGTGTCCTTCTCCTATTTTAAGCAGTAACTAAAATTTCATTTTGCCATTCATTTCTGCCAGTTATATTGACTAGACCTTGTGAATCTTTACAATCTGCCTGAGAGACATTATTGTGGACAGAGGCATGTATCTGAATGCCCTGCAAGGCATGACTAATACTAAAAACTAAAACCTACTATACCATGGCAAAATGCTAGATGACAGTCTGTGCTTTCGCCAATGTGCTGCAGGGAGCTTTTAACGCCATTTTGTAAAATTACCTTGCTCACCACTTCTGATGCAAATCACATACCTTTCTTTTCAAAATGCAGGGAAGCAATGGTTCCCATGCCATAATGTTAATTATCTTCTAGAACACCTTTTTGTGACCAAAAGCCTGCAAATCTATGTTCATACATGGTCTCCATCAATTAATGCCTCCCCGATGCTATTTTTATATTGTTTCTTGACAGAAGAAAAATACATTTAAATCATTTTTTTTCAAATACACCCTTATTCCACAACCTCAGAGTTAACCAAAGGACTGCGGTGCCAGACAACAAAGACTGGGGTTGTAACCCCAGACTCTGCAAGGCACAAAACCAGGGACCAAGGAGCCTATGGCCCACAAGGGGTAAGAGTGGGGGATGGGGGGCCCAAAGTCTGTGAGGGGTGAGACCAGGGGATTAGGGGTCCAGAACCCACAAAGGGCAGGATTGGAGCTAGGCTTTGGGTGTCTAGGGTCCTCGTACCATGTACCTGAGTGGAAGGACCTAGCTAGAGTAAAGTGGGCCACACCCATGGTGCCTCAGACCTGACAAAGGCCTAAGACCCAACCCCCTCCCAATTTAACCATAACATCAAGGTGTGGCAGGAAAAAAGAATGAGACCCTGAGAGGCCAGAGTGGGCAACAAGGTGGAGTCCAGGAGGTGACTTTTCCACTTCAGCCAGAGGCAACCCAAGCAGGGTGTGGGGCCCAGGTCAAATCAGCACATGCAGGACCCCGCCTCCTCTCCGATCCCAGACCCAAAGAAGAGGTGGCATCAGTAGCGGGGGGAAGGGAAGTAGCAAGGGCCCTCCCAGAGTGCAGGGCTTGAGGCGGTTCTGGGGCCCGAGGCTCCGCCTCCCCAACATCCCGTCAACTTGCCAGCCGTCAGCGCTGTCAAGTCACTGCACCAGCTTCTGGCCTGGCTTCTTGTATCCAACCAATGGATCTCTAACTCCTTGGCATCTGCTCAAAGTGCAGGCTTACCTGCCCTTCGCTTCTGTTCCTTATCCTGGCTCTGCCCCAGTGCAGGGCCTGTATCTGCAAGTCCCACTGCAGGCACAGGACTGAATATGCCTGGCATGAGCTCTAGGAGTGGTGGCCAACCCCAAGCTCTTTCCCATGGAGCTTGGGGTAGGGATACCTCGCCTAGCTCCCAACTGCTGCCCCGACCATTTTCAACAGGGCAGCATCGTGTGGGGGTTTGGATCAGCCAGGTCGCTTCTCAGCAAGTTCAGTATCTCATCTCCTGCCTTCCCCTCTGCACCCAGCTTCTTCCAGGGTTTTTGAAATCTCCCACGGTGGCAGTCGCAGCTGGCATCATCAGCCGGCCACTGCCTAGCTTGATTGACAGCCACTTGAAAAGCCGGCACAATGCCAGCTCACGTGGCTCCCTTCCTTTCTTGGTCTTCCTCTCCAGTAAGCTTTCTGCAGGGCCAGGGTCCCTGAGCCCTCCACCATAAGTGTTGGGGTCTGTCTCTGATGCTTCCAGCCCCTGAGGGCAGCTCCCACCGTCACACTAACAAAGAGCAAATGGATGTTCTTTTCACTACTAATCTAAACTACACCACTTAATAAAACCGTGTAACTTAGATTGATTCTGCTTTAGGCTTTTTGAATGTCTGTACCTAGCCTATGAACTGATGAAAAGTGTTAAGTATTAATGACTGTTACTGTGAGTGTTTTGGGGACTATTATTTTCTGCACACTAATATTATGCATGTTTTCTTAAAAATATAAGGGACTTCCTTGAAAAAATTATCAGGCCAATTCAACCCTTCTTGAGTGGAATTATAAAAAGAGGGCCAGGTTTCAGAATAGATTTATTAGGGTGTGGCATCAGAAACTGAGGACTGCAAAGTGAAGTCAGGCTACAAGACATGAACAGGCATCTCAAGCAGTAAAGCTAACCTCTAAACCTGTCTTAAAACTCTGGATGCTTGCTTTCCTGCTGCATCACTTACTGCTAATGAAACCTTTCATAACCTGCAATTCCTTGTGAGAGGTTCAACAACAAAAAAGGCAGATTGTTCCAGCTTCAACGGAAGTGCCAGTTAGGTGCAATTCAATACTGTAGATGCTTGTTTTACTCTGAAACACCCAAGAAAGGGAGGGTCATCTGTTTCTGTCATTTTCACTGTGAAAGCCTGCTAAACTCTGTGTTTTACTTATGTTCTCTAGGAAAAAAAAGATTCAGAAGTAAAAGCATTGAGGAATAATGAATCTGGAATCAGTCAAAGCCTGCTGACTAATTAGTGTTTGTCAAGTACAGAAGGAGGGGAAAAAAGATGAAAGTATTATTATTTGCTGGAGAAAAAAAAAGGTTGCCACAAAAATACTTTGAAGTAGCTAATTAATGATACTGCATTACTATGATGCAGATGACATTTCAGAGATTAAGCAAGGCCTTCACATAGGTTGTATTAGAAGATCAGAGACACACATTATTATATTTCTAAACCCCATGATCAAAAAGATTTGCTTTTTTCTCTGAAAGGTTACCACTAAAAATGCTAATAAATAAGTCTCAGGAATTATGACTATCAGCCAGTGTATAATAATCACCCCCTTCCAAGGGGAAAAGTGCAGGCTGAAGACACCCTAGATACAAATAAAGTACTTTGGCTCCTTTGTTTTGGAGAGGTGGGGAACAGGGAAGGGAAGGGAAGGGAAGGGAAGGGAAGGGAAGAGGAAGTTCTTGGTTTTCTTTTATTTCATGTTAGTCAGTACATCCAATTTTATGTCTTAATTTATCTCAAATGAAGCAGCCCTTCAAAATTCAGAACTATGTATTCTGAGCCTTAGTATTCCCAAGGGACAGAAAAAAAAGAGAGTCACACACTTCATTTTAACATCCTTTAAATGTCATTTCATTCTAGTTTCAATTCTTGCCACTATTAATTTGTGTTTTTATTTTTTTAAGTCACTTATCAATGGCTAAAAGATGTGGGGTTTTTGTTCAGCAGAGTGAAGTGGGTATCAACACACAGATAAAACAAGTCATAAAAGCTGCCAGGATACAGGTACAAAATAGAGAAGACAGTTAAAGTGCTATATCTGGGGTAAGTTGTGAATATCACACTGAATTGAGGAAAAGTTATAGGAAAGGAAATAGAATATTCTTGGGCAAACTAGGTTTCATTGATTATGTATAAAGCCATAGTATTTGGAGGACCCACAAAGTAGGTATTTGATCACGTAAATGAGGCCAGGACATAGAAGAACCCAGTGATGTCAATTTAGCAGATACAATGGTTTAGGTTCATTGTGCAGAACATATTTAGCCACTGAAGTGTCATGGCCTCATGTTCAACTTGTACTTTTCCTAAAAAGTGTAGATGTGGGATGTCCTTTTTCATTCTAGGTATCATTTTGTTATTTTAACAACAACAAAAACACTTTCATTGTTTCAGTAAGAATTACAGTTTTCATATCCAAATTGAAAAGCAACAAAGGGAATGTATACTTAGTAACCAGATCTGCCATTCAAATTCTATTGGCATTACAAAGGATGTGAATGATGCAAAAAAAGCAAATATAAAGTTCCCATTAAAAAAGTTGGATGAGTGCAGCTGATCCAAATCAGCCGATCTCCACTGATTTTAGTGGTGATTCCTGGCTTTAATGAAGGAGCAACAACTGACCAAGCTGTTGGCTGTCTCTCAATCTTCACTAAATAAAGAAGGCAGAAATCAAGGCAGGGTAGCACCTCAGGCCATGTACAGATATCTAGTTTCTACTGAGAGAATCATTGTTCTTCTAATAGAAATAAAAAATGTGCAGACGTTCAAGATCTTTCTAAACCAAAACTCATAGTTCCAAGAGAAAAATAAGTCAATCACATGAGCGTCCCTAGAGTGAGAAGTCAGCTGGGAATCTGTGCTGCACCCCTCCTGGACTGATCCAGCAGGTAAGGAAAGCAGCATCCATCACTCCCTGCCTCCCTACAATCCTTAGTTTTGGGAAGAGGTGAGAAGCTTTGCTAGCTCCATGGACTTTACCTTGCAATCTGCACCACCCAGGTGGATGGCAGGGTCCATGATTTAAAAGCCCAGTCCCCAGATCTGTTGGTTTCCTCTTGCGCCCACACTACCCAGCTGAGTGGTAGGTGCAACAATTAAAGAGATGGCAGGTCTGGAAAGTGGTCTTGGGGAAACTATACCCAAACTTGATTCCTGGACCTCCTGGCTTTAAGTTGCTCCCGTATGCCACCCAGCTAAGCAGCCGTGGACAAAGGGAATCTGGTGGGCCTAGGGACCAGACTTGGGAAGGCTCTCCCTGCAGTAGCAGGGCCAAGCACCACTCTACTCCTCACAACTGAGTCCCAGGTGTGTGGAGCAGGTAGTGCTTTACCACAAGGTTCAGTCTGCTTAGCTCCTAGTGCTTGGGATCTGAGTTGGGGAAGCAGCACTGCACCCTGCCTGCTTCTCATTTCTGACTCCTAGCTGCTCCCTTCACTCCCTTCTCTGAGACTGGGAGCAAAGTGGAGGAGCAGCTGCTTGCTGCTACCCACCCCTTCCCCCCACTGGGGTCCTCAGTCTGGGATATGGGTAGAGGACTTTGCCCTGTCTCTCTGCTCCATTCTGGATTGGTCCTGGAGGGAAAGGTGCAGTTGCCTTGGCTCTTCCCCAAACTGGGCACTGCCTGGGTTAGGGAGGGGGCTGGCAGCTTTTCCAAAGACCAGGAGTGGAATGGAAAAGACTCCTTCACACCTGTCCCCAAGACCACAGTCTGCAGAAGGTGTGAGGAGTCTTTCCCCACTGCTTCACCCTGGGGACTAGGAGGAATAGACCAGGCTCTGCTACCTATGCCTTCCTCATATGAGGATCACCCCAGTCTGGGGAAGCGGGAGAGAGCAGGGGTGAGTGGGAGGCTTCAGGCTGGATGTCTGTATGCTCTCTCTCCCAGAAAGCATTCTACTAGTGGAGATAATGGAATTTCTATCAGTAGAAGTGAACATCTATTCACAGCCTCAGACAGGCATAAGTTCATGTTAGCAAAAGCCTACTTCATCATGTTATGAACATCTGATGTCTATGAAAGCTTGTGCCTCTCTGAGTGAGTTAATTGCTAAGGTGCCACCCTGTCCTGTCTGCCAGACCGCATATATTAACATATTCAAGTACTCCTTTCTAAATACAGAAGGACCTTGTTTGCTAATCTGGAAATGGAAAACGGTAGAAATCTTGTTTGAAACAAACAGTAATCAAGAAAAATTAAATTAGGAGTAAACATAGGCAGCGTTAGAAAGTCTAAAAGGAAATCTTGTTAAAAAGGATAGGAAAAGCTGGCTAAAGGGCATACATAAAGCTTTTACTTTAAAATTGTAAGTTATATATAAATTAGCAGTCTCTCCAATGGCCCTTCATAACCTCCAAAAAGAAGTTATGCATTCAGTGAACTATCTGAAAAGTAGCTAAATCAGCAACTTTCCCCTAATTTCTGTTTCAGATATGGATAGTGGCTAGGTCCCATGAAGATTTATGCAGTGAGGAAGAAAAGACTAAAGAGCAAAACTGAGATAAGCATAATTAAACACTTTAAAGACATCACAATTCAACTCAGAACAAGAACCTTATAAAATAATTAGGGCTGAGAAATTATTAAAAAATTAATCACAATTAATTGTGAGACTAAAAAAAATAGTCACAATTAATCACAATTTTAATCTTACAATTAATAGTCGGCACCCCTCCTCCCCCACATACAATAACCCAGAGCCCATGTGCCCTATGGCTCCTTCCTGCCATCAACAGTCCCGACCCCAATCTGCCCCATGCTTGCTCTGGACTTGACCCGGCCAGAGCAGACTAGCTGGAACCCATGCAAACAGTCCAAACCCCATTCCAGAGCTGGGGGGATCTAGTGGCCTATTACAAACTAGTCAGAGGGGACCAGCAGGCATTAGGGGAGTCCCTGTTCCCCCGAGCACTACCAGGAGTGACTAGAAATAACAGTCACAAGCTGGCAGAGGGTTGATTCAGACTAGATGTCAGGAGGCACTACTTCACCGTTAGGGAAGTGGTGCTGGCTCCTACCCTGGGGGTCTTTAAGAGGAGGATTGACAATCACCTTGCTGGGGTCGTTTGACCCCAGTACTCTTTCCTGCCATGGCAGTGGGTCAGACTTGATGATCTGCTTAGGTCCCTTCTGACCCTACTGTCACTGAAAATCTTAAAGGTGTGCTGACAACACAGAAGAACTGGAATTGACATGCGCAAGACAGGCTCATGGAATTTTCCATTGGGCTCACCCAGCCTGTGTCCCCTGGGTGACCCCAAGAGCTGTCAGTCAGGCTGACCTACTTTTCAGCCCTGCGCCTGCGCCTGCATGGTAACAGCGGAGAGCTCAGGCTCACACATGCTCAGTCAGCTAAGAGCATGATGTCATTCGGCTAGAAAGTTCTTTGAGGGACACATTCTAATTGGCCACCAAATTGTTATAAAAGGTTAAGGAGCCCCTCCCTCGGGGGGAGATCCGTTCAACTGAGGACAGAGGCTACTTCGTAGGGACTGTCCCTCAGTTAGGTCTCCTCCAGCATGGGCTCTCGCTGCTTTTCATACCTCGGTCTTGCTGTATTGATTCTCTGGTTACTGGACTGTTCTGGCTTGGACTCTGACTTCGCTTTCGGATCACCCTCAATACACTGGCTACGACTTACCTGGCTTTCGACCTCGGCAATCACCTCAACCATCCGATTGTCCTTTGGGACTGGCGTCATGACTTATCGAGTTACAGTTCATCCTATCGTTTGTGTTTATCCTTTCATAAGCTGTTGACCAGCTCTGGGACTAGCCAGCAGGCAGCTGCCCCTAGCTCCGGCTAGATAGCAAGGGCTTGCTGGTGAACCCCGTGAGCCGACAGACCCCCCTGTTTGTTCAGTGTTACCACCCACTGTAACTGAAGATCGTTGCCTACGCCTCAAAAGCGTAAGTCGAATAAATCCCACTTGTTTAAGAAACCGTTACGCTTCCGTGCCTCAGACCTCCACGCCAATAATCCCACCTGTTCGTGTTCCAATTGCCAACCCTGGCCCACTGTGACCTTGGGGCCCGATTCATTCGGCGATTTTCCCCGACACCTACCAACTCTGAAACTATGAAACTATGCTGGTCAAAATAATGTACATGATTAATGCAATTTAAAAAATTAACACATTAATTTGTTTTTGCGTTAATCGCATAATTTAACTGCAATTAATTGACAGCCCCAAAATTAATTAAAAACATTGCAGTTTTGCAGATGGCCTCAGATAAATTGTCCAAGTTCATTTATACCCAGTGATCAATAGAAAGCTCAATTAACACACAATTTTCAAAATGTGACACTCTCCATTAAAACCTACTTATTCTACCGAATGGGCTAACTATGAGGAATCGTGAAGAATCACCATGACAAATCAGTATGAGTTTGCTGAGTACCAAGTCCAGCATCCTTATTCCTGCTAAACAGTAGAGGCAAAGGTATAGGACAACCTGGCCATTAATGAATGATGTAGTGGAGAGTTAAATGCTCAAATTATGAAAATGGTCCAGAAACATGGGGAAAAAAATGAACAAGCTGCTTAGCTTCTCAGAAGCACAATTCAGTTAGCTGTGGAAGACAATTCAATTGTATCATGAATTTGGCATCTCTATATTCTGAACCCTTTCTGCCTTTGACTACATTACTTCTGTAGTGTATTAGACAACGAGTTTTCTTCAATATCATATTCTCATATGTAGTGGGTGACTCACCTGGCAAAAAGAAAATTGTCATACTCTGCTCACTTATTTCTGCAAACTAAGTGATTATCTAGATAGTTTATGAAAGTGGATTAGGTCCAATGAAAGGAACAGGTTTATTCTGCACTATATCCCATGGGTCTCTAGTCCAAGCCAGTGTCTATCCCCAAGTTAGTACATTAGACACAGTTTTCTCAGCCAGTTTGCTCACAGTGGGTGTATCTACATGAGACATTTACTGCAGAGCTCACTAATTATCTGCACAGTAAACATCTCAGAGTCTACACACATGAGCACTTATTAGGGCACAGCAAACTAATAAACTCTGCATCTGGGTAGTGCTTGTAAACACAAGTACTACATTGTTGCAGAATGTTTTTATGCACAGTGCACCTGTAGATGCTGAGCTTGGCTGGGGCACAAGAGTATTTCAATGCAGAAGATGCTGGCTGGCTAGCCTATGCTGCAGCACCCTCCTGCCCCAGCCAGCCCCTCTGCAGCACACTGAGCCTAGACAGAGCAGCCCCATTCTGGCAGACTGAACCCTGTGGTCTCCTGCCAACTGGGCTGCTCTGACCAAGCTCAATGTGCCACGGGCTGGGTGCACATGTACCCAGCATGCCTGTGAGCTTCTCAGGAGCAATAAGCACCAGAGTTTATTGCTACTCATTAATGGCACATGTAGACATACCCAATGAAAGCTCAACTGTGATAATACAGGTGAGGGACTGTAGGCAGCAGTTGTGAAATAAGAATTTCTATTAGTTTTCTGGCTGATGAAACAAGAGAGAAAGAAAGAATTGGAGAAAATCATTTGTAACTGCATACTGATAGAACAATTAAGACACAGTATGGGATGAGAATTAACTGAATAATAAATTTTCCAAACACTTCTAGCTGTTGTTTACACTTTATGCAGCAGAGCTATGGACGCAGTGATCATGAAATCACATTGGAAGCATTTCAGGAAAAAAACAAAGTCAAACCAGCAGACCAAACAAAGAGAAAAAGAACTGGAAGCAGGGAACATTGATAATATCAAATTGAACAAAAATAAAGCATCATATACAGTGAAAATTATCTTTTTCATGTATAAACTAAGTAACCATGGTGTTGGTGTCTCCCTCTCTCTGCCCTTCCCCCTGCCCCCCTTCCTCAACTCAATTCAATATTACTACCCCTTAAAAACAGTCAGACTTGGGTGGGTGTTCTCCATCCCTCCCCCACCCTTTTGATTAGTATAATTGCAGGACTGAGAACAATGCTTTTCAATTTTGATGTTGCAATCACTCACTGAAACATGTATTGATTGAAAAAGCCCCATGAGAACTCTGATTATTCTAACATATTTCACTTACAGTGAAATGGGTAGCCTTTCTTATTTTGTTTTATGCAAAATTACAGTAATTGGTGTCTGACCTTTTTGGAATAGACTGTTAAGCTTTACACCGCTGGATCTTTTCATTGAATCAATTATTTTAATTACGGCTATCTCAAAAGGAGCAACAGGGTATAAACAGGAATAGAATATTTAAATAAAACTGAAAACAGACTAACCACCACCACCCTACTAACACAATACGTGCTATTAGCTGCAAATCTCACTGCTAGAGGCTAGCACTTAGATTTAAATTTAAATTTCAAATAATTAAACTAGTTCAGGCAAAGACAAATGACACCTCTGAGCACAAAGAAGAAATGGATTTTTTTAAATGAAAATACAAATATAGGAACAACAAAAGCCAAATTGAAATGAAAAAATATAGCTCAAAGAGAGGAGGTATTTCAAAAAATGTATAGAATAAACTAATCAGAACAAGCTTCACGTAGTTTTTAAGAATAAGTCTAGAAAAATGTATAAAATAAGGTGACACAACAGACCAACAATAAAATTAGTGATTTTCAGTTCTAGCCATACTTACATTTAGCCCAGGTTGGAACTGTATAAACATCATTATCCCTTGACTTTTTGACAATCAAGATGTGAAGAGGGCAATAGAGATATAAGGGATAGCATAAATACCCCTGAAATTACTATGAACAAATGTATATCAAAAATATCTGATGAAGATGAGTAATAATCTGGAAACCCAGAACTCTCAGAGAATGCCCTGTCAGCTGCCCACTCCCTATTTTATCATGAGATAACACCTGTGGAGGCTGCAACTATGACAACTTGTAACCACTTTATATGTCAAAACTAACATCACAAAAATATGCATCAGTGCATGTCACAGAGCATAATTGACCTGTATTTCCTGTAAGAATCCCTACATATTTAAGGAATGGTCAAAGATCCACTGAATTTTTCAATGATACTGTAAACTGAGAAAATGAACGTGTCCTGTAGTATTGAGAACTTAGTTTTGGAGAAAGGAAATGCATATTTTATTATACAGAAGCATTTGGAACTATAATTTGATTTTTTTTCAAGCACCTTAAGTCTACACTCACTCCTGAATACCACAAGTCTGATTTCTAAGTTGCAATTTATTTTCTGGAATGATCACATCACCACAAGTATCTATTCAATGCAGCACACTATTCAGTCTCTTCCTAAGGCCACTGTCAGCTGCAACACTGATAGAGTCCCCAAATAGACCTGCAGTGACAGGCATCACATCATTCCAGGGGCAGAAGTAGCTAATGCAATTGAAGATATTTCAGAGAAAAAAATTCCTGGCTAAGTCTCAAACTTAGGCCTCAAGTACTAACCATAAAATAAGGCCTGTGTTAACAGGAGCTCTTCTTCCAGCACAGAACTCGTCATAATGATTTAGGGGGAGCTAAAATTATAGAATGTCATATCAGAAGTTCCTGGGTTAGAAAAAAATTGTAAGCATGGAGCTGGCATGTAGAACTACACTGAGGCTTGATTTTAATAGCAGAAAGAGAGTGGAATAATGTAGCTTCATGCCAGTTTTAAACACTTAGAGCACATACAGGCATTGCATTTAGACTAGTATAAGTGAATATAGGTTGATCTAAACTCATAACATTACAGAAGTTTGGTGCACATAGAATGGTGCAAGTTCAGTGCACATAAAATGGAAGGACATGGGAAGTGGGGTCCCACAGGGCTCGGTCCTTGGGCCCGCCCTGTTCAACATCTTCATCAGTGATTTGGATGAGGGGGTGCAAAGCACCCTGTTCAAGTTTGCTGATGACACTAAGATGTGGGGGGATGTGGG
>NW_017728992.1:81089416-81104301 GCF_001723915.1 Gavialis gangeticus | reverse complement strand
CAGCAGGGTAGGTCCTATGAGGAAAGGTTGCGGGACCTGAACCTGTTCAGCCTTCAAAAGAGAAGGCTGAGGGGGGATCTTGTGGCCTGTTATAAACTGGTTAGGGGGGATCAGCAGGCGCTGGGGGAGTCCCTGTTCCCCCGAGCGCCGCAAGGAGTGACCAGGAACAACGGTCACAAGCTGGCGGAGGGAAGGTTTAAGTTGGACATCAGGAGGCGCTACTTCACAGTCAGGGCGGCTAGGGTCTGGAACCAGCTTCCAAGTGAGGTGGTGCAGGCTCCCACCCTGGGGGTTTTTAAGAGGAGGTTGGATGACCACCTTGCTGGGGTCGTTTGACCCCAGTACTCTTTCCTGCCATGGCAGGGGGTCAGACTAGATGATCTGCTCAGGTCCCTTCTGACCCTAGAAACTATGAAACTATGAAACTATGATCTAGGATACACCTGGTCAATTGAAATCCATTTTGTTTAGACCAATGCATCAAACTTCTGTACTGTTTTCATATCACCCAAGTCCTTGGGCAGTGACTTCACACACCCGACACCCCATCATGAAGCATCCCACAATGTATATGCAGACCCCAACATTGACACCAGGAAAACCCCTGCACTCGGGCACAGGCCCATGGATCCAGACCCTGGCACCATACACCCAGCCAGGAGCTACTATGCCGCCATCCTCAGATACAGCCCCATGGAGCTGGCCCTGGCCCTGGCACCTGCACACCACATGTTAGAGGCCAGAGCCAGGCACCCTGCAAACCAGACTCCAGAGTGGACCTCCTCCAGCTCCAAACAGGAGCAGGTGTGACCAACTTATGTCTGCTGGGTCAGGGTGGTGTGAGGCTGAGCATCAGGACTGGGCCTGCACAGAGGTGATCTTGTAACCTCCACACCTAGGTCACTGCCAGGAGGTACCTGGGTCATGTGCACCTGGGGTTCTGCAATGCATTTTTGGCCCACAGCTACAGGGTCCAAGAGTACCAGGGCTTGAGGGAAGGGGCGCTGAGCATCCAAGTTTGAACAAGCATGCAGATGCCCCGGAAAGTTCAGGACTAGGTGGGGTATGGCCAGATACCTTGGTGTTGCAGGTAGAGGACACTGGAAATATCAGGGTGTGGGGCATTGCCAGAATCACAGGGCATCTTCTGCAAGTCCCTGGAAAATTCAAGGTTATGGGGTGGGATGGTCAGTGAAGCCCCAGTCATTCTGGAGCAGGGGCTGCGCTCAGCAGTTGTGAGAAGGAGAGCTGTGCACTCGAACCTGCACCAACATGCACCCACGATTCCTTCCATCCACCCATTCGTGCATACATCTGGCCATCCATCCATAGCCAGACCCTCACCCACCCATGAACATTGAGACTAGGGGTATGTGAAGCTTTGGTCCCTGATTAGATTCGGCAGAGATTCAGCCTGATTTGCTGGCAAAATCTCTGAATCAAATCAGAGGACCCTTTAATCTCTCGGAATGTAATCAGAGCCTTCCGGATCAATTCGGAGAGATTTGGAAAGATTCAGCGATTCAAACATAGAGACAGCTTTAAATGTTTTTTCTGCATACCTCTAGGTAGCAGGGGGTTGTGAGTGCTGTGATGCTGGGGCGCATGGAGTGTCCCACAGAAGCATGGGGGGGGGGTTCCCCAGCAGTCTCAGCAGCAAACCCAGAAGTGGACCAGAAGCACTTTCAGTCCACATCCAAGTCCACTGGGAAGCATGCAGGGGCCCCCCCTGCAGTCCCCCAGCTCAGTGACTGGTGCCTCCTAGGTCTAGAGGGGGCACCCAGGGTGCCCCTGCAGCCAATTGCTGAGCCAGAGAGGCATGGGGGGGGCCCCCAGCATGCTCCCTGGCAGACCCGGAAGTGGACCGGAAGTTCTTCTCGTCCACTTCCTGGTTAACCACTGAGCACATGGAGCCTCCCCACCCCCGCACTCCTGTGGGACACTCCATGCACCCCAGCATTGCGGCATTCATGAGCTGTGCCTGCTATTCTCAAGGTATGTAGAAAAAACTTTTAAAGCTGTGTCTATGTCCGAATCACTGATTATCCAAATCCACATTGAATCTTCAGATTCAGATTCAGCCGAATCAAATCAGGGACAGTGATACAAATCAATTAATTGAATCAGTGTCCCTGATTCAGGACAAATCCAAATTCAAAACAAATAGGGCCTGCTTTGCATGCTCCTAATTGAGACCCCGCAAGCACCACCATGGAAGACCCCTTCCTATTCTCTCTAATACCCAACCCCAGTCACACAACTTGGACTATGGGGAAATAAGGGATCTTGTCACTGTCTGGGGTGAGCAGGAGACCCAGGACCAGCTCTGCAAAGGGCACCTCAACAGGAGCACGCTCGAGTGCATTGCCCAGCAGATGCAAAATCATGGGGTTACAACAAAAATTGGGTGCAGTGCCAGGCCAAGATGAAATGGATTAAGAACTAGTATAAGCATGTACATGATGCCAATAAAAAGAATGGGCCAAGAAGTGGAGCATGCCCTTCTATGAGGAGTTGTCCCACTTCTTGGCATGTATAGGGCCATTACCATGCTGCACACATATAGCACCACCAGGGGAGGGAAGGCATCACTGGCAGGGACTCTACCACAGAAGGAGGCACAGGAAGGACCTGGGATGATGGATCAATGGGTACCTAGAAAAAGGTCCCCAGAAGCAGGTCCTGCTCTTAGTGCTAGTCCCTGGATCATTGCTGGATCTGGGAGTGGAGTTGTACCTGCAGCTGGACCTGAGTTCCCTTGACATTGTCTCAAGCATGGTGAAGAGCATGGAGCACCTTGATAGATATATCTGTCAGACCTGAAAAAGTTTCATTTTCATTTCAACATTTGATTTGTTGATGGAAATTAACCAGAGTAGCAACTGCATTTAAATATATGGCTTAATAGATTATAACAAACATTGGTTTGAGATGAGCAATGTTCCATATGAATTTACTTTGCCTCTAACAGATTTGAAAAATCCTAAGTGCAAACATTAAACATACAACCACATCTTCAGCTCTTGCTGCAAAACATGCTCTAGTAAAAATTTGAGTAACCATTTCTACAACCAGAAGAACATTTTGTTTCTACACATTTTATTTCCAAACACAAATGTTAGGTAATGTAATAAATATTTATGAAGGTAAAGGTAGGCCTCTGAGGCATACAGAAAGTGACATCAATACTTTTCCTCTTTTTGAAGGATAATAAGAGCTATTTTATTTTATTAATTTTTTAGTTATTTTTCTCCTAGTATTAATAATATATTTTACAAAGTAACGTATCTTAGAAAATAGGAGGTACTTTGAATTTCCATCTCCTTTTTAGTTTTTGGCATAATGGAAACAATACTTTTCAATTACTCTAATTCATTTAACCCTTCTGTTTTTTGTCATATTACACAGCAAATAGAAAAGAATAGATGATAAAAGCATACATTTGCTAGGTTCATCTTTGATAGCTAGAACATTTATTGCTACAAGTGTGACAGAAGTGTTTGGGGTAGAAAAAAGAGAGGGCATCTTCTAGGAAAAAAACAGAAAAATACTCATTTGAATTAAGAAAAAACAGTAAACCCCTCTACTGTCTTCCATGGGAACATAATCTTTTCCATAGGAAATTAGGTCTCAGCTTCCAATAATGATGTATCACTGTAACAACAAAACAAATGTGTGTCTTCATTTACCGCTTACAGAAAACTTGGTCTACATAAACATTTTCTAGAAACAGATAGAATACCAACTATCCTCTAATATTTGTCATGAAATACTTCCTCTCTATGACACCAGCTCCAAGAAAGCACTAACTAAATATGTCTACACAAGATACAGTAATGCACATTGCCCTAGTTTACTGTGCAATAAGCATGTGAGTCTACATGTCTGCATGCTTACTGTGCAGTAAAAACCCTTAATCCCACTTAAACTTGCTACTTGTAAATGCAAATAGCAAACTGAAGCAGGATTAGTTACTGTGCAAGGCTGCCAGGACAATGCCATCCAGACCAACAGGGTGCTGCAGGCTGCTACAGCCTCTGGCCAGGCCTGTCAGCTCCCAAGGCCACCTGCAGGCAGCTTCTGGCCAGGAGGGATAGTGCCACCTGCTTGAAGCACACCCCCAGCAGCCTGCCCTGCACCTAGAGGTGCTGCAGGGAATTGCCTCGACCATGTGGCTGACTGTTCCATGTAGTGGCACTGCACTGGTCACTGCTGGCAGCTCTCCAGGCCTCGCAGCTCAGCTACAGATGTGCAGGGGTCCAGAAAGCCAGCACAAGACCTACCATGGCATCCTCCCCATCAGCAGATGTGTGCATGCCTGGGGCCCCAACTGGACTAAGGAAGAGACTGGCGACCTTGTGGGGTACAGTGCCAGATTGAGCAGGACGGGTGCTCCAATGTGCATATTTATGTGGCACTGTTAGGCTGGATGCAGGAGTGAGGGCACAAGTGGTTGGTGCAGCAGTGCCACATAAAGGTCAAGGCCTTGCAGGCACAGTGGATTGCCATGACTGACCACAATTGTCAGTTCAGCCGTGTACACAAATCCATCCCCTTTATATGACAACTGATGGCCATTCAGATGCCTGAGGACACAGGCCACATCCATGCAGTATATACTAGCATGGGTGGCCTGCCTTAGCCTGGCCTTAGTGTGGCACCTAGATGTGTCACCAGGGGAGGGCCCCTCGGGTCCCCATTGTCCCATCCTGCCCAGCTCACAAGCTGCAGCTTCCACTAGCAGCTCAGGGAGCCCTGGCTACCACCTGCCTCACCAGCTCCTCAGCCCCAGGGCCAGCCACAAGGCATGGCCCACCCTGACTCCACCAGCCACCAGCAGCAGCAACTACTACTCAAAAGAGGACCCAGCTGGGCACCTGCAAGGCATGCCCTGTGAGCCAAGGACACTGGCCACAGCTGCACACTGTCAGTGGCAGAGAGGTCCATGCCAATTTTCCAGCCATGCTAGCCCCAGCCACGTAGTAAGCCCCATACTGTGGGAAGGGCCCTCCCTGCCCCTGCCCCAGCCCCTGCCCCTGCCCCTGCCCACCCACACTCTCCTGGCCCCAAATTCCCTCTGACAACATACAGAGAGGCAGGAGACAGAGATAAACTTTATTGAGCAGCCTGTGCCCCCACAGCTAGGTGGCCACAAGCCTGTCACATGTCGAGAAACACATCTACGCCAGTGATGATATCCTCTGAGGCAGCAAGGGAGGGGGGCAGGGACACATAGTATGGCCACAGGTAGCCCTCCAGGTGGTGGTGGAGGTTGTGGGGCAGCCCAGGCTTGCTCCCCATGCCATTATTGCTCATGGTCCCATACTAGGACTGCAGGTGTGCCCACGGCACCATAAGGAGCAGCAGCAGCAGGGCATAATGGATTGGGTACCCCTTGGTCCACACAAACAGCTCATTACACACCAACTGTGGCATACACAACAGGGCGTGCTCGGGAACCAGCTGTAGCATGGTGGTGGGCTGACACTGGAGTGCCTACCCAGAAATGCCCCCAGCAAGGAGGGCAGAGGCACAGGCAGCTTCTTATCCCAGTCATCCAGGAGCCCCATGCTCCCTAAGCCTGGGTGCTCAGTAGGAGGAGAGCGGGGCATCAGGGTATGGAGCCATGGAGATGTGGTCTCAGGATCACTGCCACTAGGCATCCTCCAACTGCTGCACCTCCTCTTCCCAGGCCTCCCAGGTGTTCTGCAGCATACAGGCTGTAACAGTTACCCAGGAGAGGTTGTCCTTGGTGACCTCGAGGTGAGCAGTAAGGGAGTGCCAGCATTCCTTGAGGTGGTAGAAGGCACACTCCACCAGGATACAGGTCTGGCCCAGGCACTGGTTAAAGTGAGCCTGGTGGAGATCCAGGTGGCTGATGTAGGACCACATCAGCCAGGGCAGGAGTGGGTAGGTGGGGTCCCCAGTGAGTAGGGGCAGGGCCACAATGGCACCCACCTGCAGGTTCAGCACCCCTGGTGCAAAGTGCCCACTCTCCACGGGTCCCACCAGACTGAAGTTACAAAATATGCGAGCATCATAGGAACTGCCTGCACAGCCAATACTCTTATGGGTGAATGTGCCACGGTGGTCCATGATGAACTTCAGGACCACGGAGTGAAATCCCCTGTGGCTGTAGTACGGCCAATCTCCATGGGGCAGGCAGGTGATGGGGATGTGGCTCTCGTCCAGGGCCCTGATACAGTGGGGGAATCCCAGGGCATGGAACCCTGCCACCACCACCAGGCGGTCATGGATGCAGAGCACAGTGTGCCCCAGCTTGCCCTGGAGAGCACTGCACACTTCCAAGATGGCATCCCCAGTGGTGGCTTTGCCAACACTGAACAATTGTCCAATGTACTTGATGGCTGGTGGGAATAGCCAGCTTCAGCAGGGTGAGGGCCAGCTGGGTGTCTGTGGGGAGGGCCGGGCACATGTCAGTGTCCTGCTGCTTCAGGTGGGGCTGGAGCTGCTGGAAAGGGTCCCAAAAGATGTCCTGGATCAGTTGGAATGTGTCTAGCCATTGCTCATTGTCTCAGGTATGCTGGACAACATGCAACCACCATTCCTGGCTGGCATAGTGGGCCCAGAGGCAATAGCGCTGGAGGTCCAGAAGGGTGGCAGCAACCCTGGCAATTTCATTGTGGATCCCCTCATTGGCATACCTGCCAGTGGCAGCAGTGTGGTGATGGTGGTAGCCCTGGGACAGTGCACTGTAGCCCTGGAGGGATATGGGCAGTGGTGTTCCCCAAGCCTCTGTCCTTGGACCAGTACCAATTAATATCTTCATCAGCGATTTGCATGAAGGTGTTCAAAGCACCTTGTACAAATTCACAGATGATACTAAACTATGGGGCATAGTAAACACACTGGTGGGCAGGGGGTGAATTCAGGCAGATTTGGACAGACTGGGGAAGTGAGCAGATCCGAACAGAATGCAATTCAACAAGGATAAATGCAAGGTGCTGCACCTGGGGAAAAAGAATCTCCAACACACCTATACACTGGGGGGGAAGGGTACCATTCTGAGCACCACAACAGTGGAAAGAGATCTGGGGGTCCTGGTTGATGCAAAAATTAACATGAGTCACCAGTGTGACGAGGTAATAAGCAAGACTAACCACATTTTTTCTTGCATCAGCAGGAGTATCACAAGCAGGTCTAGGGAAGTGATAATTCCCCTCTGTGTGGCATTGGTGAGGCCACAGATGGAGTCCTGCATCCAGTTTTGGGCACTGCACTTCAAGAGGGATGTGGATAACCTTGAGAGGGTTCAGAGGAGGGCTACTCGTATGGTTGAGGGCCTGCAGGTAAGACCCTATGAAGACAGACTGAGGGATCTGAATCTCTTCAGGCTCCACAAGAGAAGGCTGAGAGGCGATCTTAAGGCTGCCTACAAACTTACTGGGGGGCCAGCAGGGAATAGGGACACTCTGTTTACCAGGGTGCCCCTTGGGTTTACCAGGAATAATGGCCACAAACTGAAGGAGAACCGTTGGACATAAGAAATTTTTATGGTAAGTGTTGCCAAAATATGGAATGGACTTCCAAGGGAAGTGGTGCTTTCACCTACCCTGGCGGTATTCGAGAGGAGATTAGACAGGCATCTGGCTGAGGTTACCTAACCCCAGTGCTCTTTCCTGCCTGGAGCAGGGGTCAGATCCAGTGATCTACCAGGTCCCTTCTGACTCTAGAAATCTATGAAATCTATGAAGTCACTGTGCAGGGGGGAGCCAGGCTGGGGGAGACAGTTGTGGGTCAGCCAGCACAGCGGGCCAACATGATGGCCAGCAGGAGCCCAGGGTGCTGGTCATTGCTGCCAGGGGCAGGGGTTGGAGCAACTATTGCACAGAGAGGCAAAGTGGCCAAAGAGAGAGCTGCCACATGCTGCCCCTGTGCTTGGCACGCTCCTTCTGGGCAAAGAAGGAGCTGACCAGAGAGCTTTTAAAGATGGCTGCAGCTGGAGCCTACAGGCTCCCCCTGGTTGCATTGCAGGGCTGCAGGACACTTGGTGCAAATCTGTTCCCTAAACTTCACATGTGTAGACACCTGCCCTAATGGGTTTACATCAGATTAGTTTACAGCAGAGTAATTTTAGGCCAGATCAAATACATATGTCAACGTGCCCACTGACTACATAATGTATACCCACTGGAGAATAACAACCAAGCTGTCCATGAATATTTGTTTCGTTATCCCTCTTTTTCTTTCTGTAATACTCTAGCCCAGTGCTTCTCAAACTATCTGATGTGGTGGACCAGCAATTTTTTTTCCAGTGGGCCAGGGATCGGTGCCCGGTTCAGCTGGTGGCAGCAACTGTGTGTAACAGTGCTACACAAATGCGTGACTGGCTGTTTCTTTCTGTTTCCTCACCTTGCATGACGTGACATCACCTGGAGTGTTGGAATGTACGAACTGTTGCGCTATGACATATCAATGTTATGCTTCTGAAAATATATTTCTTTCTTCCCTGGCAACTCGCTGCAGACTGGCGACCGGTGGCTCGTGGACCGGCACTGGTCCGTGGACCACCACTTTGAGAAGCACTGCTCTAGGTGATCAGTTCACTGCCACGAATGTTTGTGAAATCCATGAATGTTAATTGACTGTAAAGGAAAATGGATACTGGTGGCAGAGTAGTTAAGGTTTTCTGCTGTAGATTTAAAAGTGTGAGTTTAAGCCAAACCAAAAGATGAAGCAGTAATATGTGATGCTAGCCTCACCATTCACTTGTGTTCCATTACCTACAAAAACCTTTATGCCTTAAGCACCCTTCTTCAGTGCACTGTTAGGTTTATCTGGACAGAAGAAAACTTTCTAAATTAACAATCTGCTGTATTTCCAGTGGTAAACTGACCCTGAACAGTTATAACCACATTTTGGGACAGAAAAATATTTAAAATGTTTGATCAAAATTTTTGACAAATGTTGTTATTGCAATGAACTAGTCATAGATCATAAGTCAGCAATTTACAATAATTATATGAATAATATATTTTTTAAAAAGATCATGATTAGTGTGAATAATTCATAAATGGGAAAAAGTGAGAAATTCAAATGACTTAATTGGTATTTATTGCTCATTAAGCTCTCTTACTCAAGTTTTAATGCATATTTTTACTGTCTTTGTTGAAATTCTTCCTGATGGCTTCATCTTCACAAGATGCTTATTGGTCAGTAGCTCATTACTACTGTGCAGTATCATGGGGCACAAACCATGATGCAACACTACTGCACAGTTAGTCACCACAAAGTTGTGTGGAGATGCTACTGTGCAGTAATGGCAGTTACTGAGCAGTCATTTAGTACTTGGGTAGGCAAGCACTAAATGATTGAGCAGTAATAACTGCATGGTGTCTTGTGTAGATGCAGCCTCTGTAATGCAAGAAGGAGGCGGACATTCATCTTTAAAGAAAAATCAGTGCATGTATCATGTATCCAACCATGCTATACTTAGCTGTTACACCAACCTATGACAAAGGAAGCATTATTACCATTCAAGCACCATGCATGCATCAGCAGCAAGCACACAGCTAGGCATATAATAGATTATCATAGAAAGTCACAAGTCCTGACACAACTTTATCTTGGCCTTGATGCTTTGTGGGATTCCTAAGCTGCACATATGGAGTGCTGTAAGTTTTTTTTTTAAAATGTTCCCAAGTCAAAATAAATCCCCAGTAGTGACTTTAAGATTCACTGCTGGGATTCCATTTCTCCTATGATAAGAATCCCATACCAAAATACCATGTATTTAGAACATGTCAGAGTTACCTGTTATGAAAAGGGTGCTTAGCATGTCTGTCACTTTAACAGGAGAGATGGCTCTAGAAGCAGTTCAGGCAGTAATCACAGAAGACACCTAACCAGAAGTGGGATGGGCTTGATAAACCCAGGGCCTGAAGTAGGTAAGCAGTTTAATCCAGGTAGTTGTTAGGGAAGTAGCTCCTTAGTAGGGCACTGAGAGCATGACTGGCTTACACCAAGCACGCCTGTGGGTCTGCAGCCTTAGGGTCAGTGGAGCAGCTAGCATGTAGCCTGAGGGCTGGGGAGTATCTGGTGGCTTGTGCAAGGGACTAAAGCGGGGTAAGGAGGCAAGGAGGTCCCAGCTGGCCCAGGGAGAGAGGGCCTAGAGGGCCCAAAGACAAAGCAAAGGCTAGAAGGCTCAAAAAGAGTGCAGAGAGCCTGAGGGCCCCAGGAGCAGGTAGAACCAGAGTGCCCATAGATCTCATTGGCCTAGGAACAGGGCCAGGGCTCAGAAAGGGTGGAAGACCAAGAAGGGCCACAGCCAGGGCTGGAGGGCCCATGGGTCTCTACTGGCCTAGGAGCCAGGACAGGGTCTAAGGCGAAGTACTGGAGGCCAGGAGGTCTACAACCAGAGACCGAGGGAGCCAGAGTGCCCATAGCCCGGAGAGGAACCACGAACAGAGCCAGGAACCCTTTGCCCATACAGACAGTTATGATGTGATTGGTATGTGTGACATCTGTGAGGCACTGTAGTGGGTATTGGAGACCATGGGACTCAACAAATTAGCCCAGATGAGATTGCTCAAGGAGAATACAATTGATAAGGGCTGAGGGGGCTCTAGGGGCATCATGGCCACCCCTGCAGTGGGTCCTTGTTAGACCTGGTAAACACTCCTCTCACCACTTCTGGTCTCTTATTGTAACCTGCTCCCCAAATCTCAGAAAGAATTACACTGCTAACTAGAGATTTAGCTGCCTTCCTGAAGCAAAGTATTCTACATTAAAAAAAAAAAAGCATTTAAGAGAAAATAGGTCTTAAGACTATGCAAGAGACTATGAACATATCTCACTTACCAGGCATGTAACAATTTTCTACATGGGGATCCTGGTCAGTCTAAACTTCCTACCAGATTCTCTCTCTTCAAGGTGGTGGCTGGTTCTTGCAACCCACGAATCAGTTTCTCTCTCTTCAGAAAGGAGATCAAGAAGGCAGCTTTTAAAGAAGATTCAAGTTCTCACTCTGCCAAAGCAATCTTATGCTGTTCTTAGAGGATATAAAATGATAGCCTTACTAGTTTGTGTTTTAGGATACCCTTGATCTGGGGTCACCCCCTTCCCTTTCTATCACCTTTTGTAAGCTAGCAGGATAGTTTTATAACACTGCATACAGGGATTTAATTTTCCTCAGAAGTGGAATGCATGCAGCGCTTGTACACTCAGAATAACCTCAGTATTCTTAGATTAAAACCTAGCTAGCACATGACTGTCACAACTCCGTTTTTTATGTAATATAAAATCTGTCTAAATCCCTCCACCAAATTGCTTCTAAATATTTAGGCTATCAGCCTACAGGTGTTTCTTGTGAATATATATATTTGCTACAGTTGACAGTATTGTGAATGACAAGAACAGACTGTCAGAAAATATATAAAGAATAACCCTGACATTTATCACTGTTGAGGAAATATATTTTTTTGTTTGTCATAAGATTATTGTTGCTGATACTAGTGATAAAGCCTTTTCTGGTTTTTGTGCAGCTGTAACAAGAAGTTCCTGTTGACTTCAGATTTATAACATATTGGCTAATTTCTCAAAAGTATGATGTGGTGGCATAGAAGTAAAATAAGGACAAATCATTTTTTCCCCGTGGAAACCATGTATTCTCTTGACTGAAATGACCCAAATATTCTTCCATTGCAACAATGAAGAGAGAAGACCAGTTGCCCAAGAAGAACTAGTGCTATATAGGCTCTCATTCAGAGCAGAAGTGCTAATCACCGATGGCCTGTCACATGGCTTGCTACAAGGAAGCATGAGTTTAAAAAAGAGATAACCCAGTCTAATCTTTTCAAGTTCATTTATCTGCAACTTAGCAGAAGGATCAACACTGTCCATCTGAGTTCATCTATAACTTGGACAGGTATTACATTTAACTGATTACACTAAAAATATTTAGATTGTTCACTTGATCACTATTGAATCAATTTTTCTCACAATCCAATAAATATCTGCAGTTTCCTGGCCAGTGTTTTACAGGAGGATAGATGGGACCACTAAAAGCCCTTTCTGGCCATAATGTCTGTCTAACCATTTGATAATGGGAAATGTTCATTCAATAGGGACATACAGGTTAGCTGTGGTAAGCTTATATGACCATCACTTGAGTACATGCCATATGCTAGTTGCTTTCTATAAATTTATATTATATATATGAATTAATTTGAACAAGATACCACAGCATGTTTTCCTTCTTCATAAGACATTTACCAAGATTACTGTGAAGCCACATGTATTTATATCTGGAACTGCATTCTCTATAATGACTCCTAAAGAAAAACATCGTTCCAAATATTTCACCAAACTCAATTAAGTCTTAATGAGACAAGATATTTGAGTTGGGTCTGAAGACCCATCAAAGTTTAAAATGTGCCTGTCTTCCTCCCTTTCTCATGACAATTCTTCTGTTATTCCTAATTCAAATACAGTTGAATAAATAAATACTTTTTAAAATGTGGAAGGTTTGACTTGAGCTAAATAATTTAAAAAGTCATAATCATGAATGAAACAAGATCACTCTTTTTTTTTACATTTAGGTACTAGAAAAGCCTCAGGTTTTTCATGCTTGCTAGATATGTAGCAAGTTTTAGGCACAAAAAAGGATGAATTAAAGATGAACTTTTAGCCTGTCTACTTGCTTTTGTGGATTGCTTAAGACCTTTTGTTATCTGAACTAGCAGCCTTTGGTACCCAAAGGACTAACCTGATTCCTGAATATGTAATTTTGATATTTTTTTGTTAGCCATTATGAAGCAGCTATATTAAAAAATAATTAGATGTGAATTATGTATCATTTTATTGAACTAAATGGCAGGCCTTAAGTCATTTTCAGATGAACTGTCAATGTAACCAGCTCAGTTTGGATATTTTTGTCTGCATCCTGTATTACATGCATTATAATCATGTGAATCCTATCCACTACTTTCAAAGAAGTAATACGTTGTTGTGGAGAAATAGAAACAAATAGTCTCTGACACCCCAAGAAATTAAAATGGTCCCAAGACAAAGAATAAAGGAATTTTCTTCCTACTATAATATTCTTGCTTAAAATTTCTGTTTTGGATTTTAATAAAATTGTGAATGAAAAAGTGTCTGACAAACTAGGTAGTTGCCTAAGAAAGCTCAAGGCTGTCTGAATCAGTTAATCTCTAGGGCCCCAGTTCCACATTCTGCCTGTCTTCAGACTAACATGACTGACCACAGCACTAATGTCTTGATGTTATCTATAGCAATATCTATATTCCAAATTGGAGTTAGGATATTTATTTTATCAAGAAGATCCAGGCTCATTAGAATCAAACTAGGTAATAAAAATGTCCTTTACTTGAAGGTTTGATAGGATAAATTCTGAAGTAGAAAATCTAAAAATTAAACGTTAAACTTTAAAAGTTTAAAATTACTGAAACTTTAAGAAATACCAAGTTGCAATGGAATACAAGAATTTTTGCTGTTAACTGTTTCAAAATTTAAAGGAAATTAGATAGGTTTTTTTCAGATATGTCAGTAATATACATTTTAAATGATAATACTGAACTAAAATTAAGGAAAAGGGGAAGAAAATATTGAAACACAGAAAATAGACTTGTCTCAAGCTTAAGTATCATCTGCTAGAGATAATCAATTGATAAATGTATTCTCTAAACCCCCCAACATTGAACAATGGCCATCAAGAAGACCATTGGGAAGGAGATACCATCAATAAATGGATCTCTGCTGACACTAGAGCATATGCATTTGTTCATTAATAAGAAAAATAAAAGAATAACGTATAAATAGGATGTCAGAGTCCATTGGGGTATTGACCTGCATCATCAAGAAATCCAGAACATCTCTTCACTCCAGAACTTGATATGATCCAGATGGATTGTTTTGATAAACATCTGTCTTGCTAGGTATCTTATAGATATTTTTCTTGATAGACATCTTCGTTAAAGTCCTTAAACAGATGTCTTGCTAAAAGTGCTCATAGTTTCATAGTTGGTAGGGTCAGAAGGAACCTGGACAGATCATCAAGTCCAACCCCCTGCCATGGAAGGAAAGAAGTGTTCATCCAGCCTTCTTTTAAAGACCCCCAGGGTTAGGAGCCAGCACCACTTCTCTTGGAAGTCGGTTACAGATCGTAGCCATCCTGACAGTGAAGTAGCGCCTCCTGATATCTAGCCTGAAACTGCTCTCTGCCAGCTTGTGACGGTTATTTCTTGTCACTCCTCATAGTGCTCAGGGGAACAGGGACTCTCCCAATGCCTGCTGGTCCCCCCCTCAGCCTTCTCTTGCGGAGGCTGAACAGGTTCAGGTCCCTTAGCCTCTCCTTGTAGGGCCTGCCCTTCTGACCCCTGATCATGTGAGTGGCCCTCCTCTGGACCCTCTCCATGTTGTCCACATCCCTCCTGAAGTGCAGCACCCAGAACTGGACACAGTACTCCAACTGCAGCCTGACCAGTGTTCACCTAACTGATCTGTTTTCTCCCTCAAGAAAAATGACATTCTTAAAGATATGTCAACCCTGCACCTTAGGAATGTAAATTAACTTGTGTGGTTCTCAGTTCTGCTTATGTGGATTGTTTCCAATAGTTAATAGTTTCAGAGGTAGTTCAAGTATCTACATTGCAGTTGTATTATCTACAGTGTAGACATTTTATGGACAAGAACCTTTGGGGTTTGGACCATGCACCACCTTTGTGGGGAGGATTGTCAGAACACAACCTCAAACCTGGGGTCTTGATCCAGGCTGGTTAAAGCCAGTGTAAAGACTCCAGTAAGGCCACTCTGCCCACTCTGTTACCAGAGTGGTCAGCTAACCCTCCACCCCCCCATTGTAGGGTCAACTCAATGACCAGACCATCAACTCAACAACCCAACCA
>NW_017728992.1:81081330-81084416 GCF_001723915.1 Gavialis gangeticus | reverse complement strand
ACCCCCCCCATTGTAGGGTCAACTCAATGACCAGACCATCAACTCAACAACCCAACCATTGCCTTGCATTGACTCACCCAGGTACTACAGACCTCACCTAGGAACACAAAACCCAGCATTTGAAAGATAAAGAACCTACAAAAACCAGCAACCCCACCATTGTGTCCTACCAGAAAGTGAGGACACCTGGATCTGCACATATGCATCTGAACAGAACTGTCCTTGCCTGGATATGTCCTTCCCACAGGAGACACAGGTAGCCTGCCCGTATAAAAGGGGTGGTAAAGTGTGACGTCCTTGAGATGCCCTCTCCATGTGGACCAGCACTATGTCACGCCACGTATCTACCCAGAGGCCTTGCCGGCAACCCCCTTTGGATAACACCTTGCTGGAGAAGACCCTGACTGGCCATCGATGATCAACTCACAGCCCAGGATAGGTAGCCAATAACTTCATGAGATGTATAGCATACTGCCTGTCTAATAAAACTGATATTTTTGACCCCAAGTTGGTCTCTTTCTTTCTACAGGCTCCCAAAGAAATCCTCGTCTCTCTGATATCCCTCTGGGCTTCATTCCTCCTCTATCTCCCCTGGCTCTGGCTTTCTCTCCCTTTCTGCTGACCGCCCGGCCCTGCTTTTTGGTCTCCCAGCTCTAGCCCCCCAGCTCTGTCCTCCACCTCTGCCTCCCTCTTGACTTCCTGGGTTCCCACTCATGTCTTGCCACCTCTGCCTTCTCCGCGATCCCCGTCTCTCTCTGCTCTCCACTTGTGCCTTGTTACCTCTGCTTTCTTTCCCTGTTTGTGCCCCATTGCCTCTGTTCTCTTTCCCCGATCTTCCCTGCCTCCCTTATCTTCATTTTCCTGGATTGCCTCTGCCACCGCCAGCGGCTCCTCCCTTCCTTTCCTGGCCTCACAGCCTCTCCTGGCTCCCCACAGTTTCCCCAACCTGGTCCCGAGGCCCTTGGCTAACCTGCAGCTACCCCGGCACCTGTAGCTTCTTCCCGGCTCACCTACAGCCTGTCCCCCACAGTCCCTCTCCAGCTTCCAGCACCTGGAGCCTCTCCTGCAGCCCCTCTCTGGCTCCCAGCACCTGCAGCTCCCCCTGAGCCTTTCCCCAGCACCCACAGCCTCTCTGGTTTCCCTGCAGTTTTCCCAGCTCCTACAGCCTTTTCTGCAGCCACTCTCTGGCTCCCGGCACCTGGAGCTCTCCCACAGCTTCTCCAGTTTCTCTGCAGCTACCCTGATTCACCCGCAGCCTCTCCAGTTCCCACCCCCCCCACAGCTACCCAGCTCTTGGCTCCCTGACCCAGCTCCCCGCTCCCCAATCCCCCAGCCCCAGCTTCCATCTCCCCATACCTCTTGGCTTACCCACAGTCTCTCCAGTCCGGCTCCAGCCCTGGCCCTTTTGCCGGCTTCTCCCCGGCATCGCTCCTCCACCTTGCCACCTTTAATTTTTTTCCTCTGCTCAATTAACACCAATTACCCTCAAGTTATGCCAAGCCACAGTGAACTCAAGTAACCCTGACTCCAAGTGATCCCGAGTAATCCCGAGGCACATTGACCCCGAGTAACCCCAGGGACCACTTGACCTTAAATAACTCCAAGCACCAAGTTACCCCAAATGCCTCCTAGTGTTAACATACAGCCATGAAAGTGCGTGTTCATGTGTTTGTGTATGTGAACTCATAGGGTGCGTCCACACATGCAAGCACGTGTGCTTGCAGCAGCTCAAATAGAAGCGGTGCAAATTTGAGCAGGGGCTTTTTGCCTCAGTGCATGTGTTCAGACATGCACTTTGTTGTGGAGCAGATTGTGACACTTGGGGCAAAATAACCCTTACTGGCTTCTCCCAGATCTTCGTCCAGGGGGAGCTAGAGCCAGGGACTAGCACCTGTGCTGTCCCCAGAAGTATAAAAAGCCACCCTGGCAAGTAGCTCAGGGCTACTAGCTGTCAGGAGCTTCTGGCACCCAGCCACTTAGTACCTGGGACACTACCCCTTGTGCCAGCTGGACTGCTGAAGCAGCCCTGAGAGTTTCCTGCACCCTCTACCCACTGCAGCAGTCTGGCAGTGGGGGCCGCTGCCTGGCTGTGACCTGCTGTGCACCTGCCAGACTCAAATGGGGACTACAGAGCCAATAAAGGCCCTCTGGGCTGCCAGTGGACTTTGGTTGCAGGGTTGGTACTACTGCCATTTGTGCCACCTGCCTGTCCATCTGGGCAGCTATCACCCTGAAGATGTTCCAGGTGTGGTGGCCTGCTTTGAACTGTCAAAGCATGTCCTCCCAGCCACATTTTGCCAGGAGGTCAGCCACGGCCAGATGCATCCAAGGTGCCAGCTCTGAGCAGGCAGTGTCAAGCCACTGGCCTCCCTAGCAGGAATTCTGGTGTTCTATATCGGAAAACTGAAAAATACCTGATAAAGAAAATCCCAAAGTCACTCTGTAAAATACCCCAAATCCATGTTCCTCCACAAGTAAAACAAAAGACCACTATAGAGAGAGAGAGTGAGTGAGACAGAGATGGTGATCAGTTGGACAATATTTTATTGATATATCTGCAGTGTTAAAGCAAGTCTCTTATCATAATAATGAAGTGAACCTTAAATACAGGTTTCATGAATTCATGAATACATATTTTGCTGCCCTCCCACAGGGCGATGGCCCCCACACAAGGGCTACAGCCCCCCAGCAGGAGATTGAGCCCCTACACAAGGGGTTCAGCCCCCACACAAGGGGTTCAGCCTCCCAAGAGAGGGTTCAGCCCCCACACAAGGACTACACCCCCCCAACAGGGGGTTCAGCCCCCCAACAGGGGGTTCATCCTCCACACATAGGATTTGGCCCCCCAAAAGGGGGTTCAGCCCCCCAAAATGTAGTTCAGCACTCTCACAAGGGGTACAGCCCCCCAACAGAGTATTCATACCCCACACAAGGGTTATGGCCCCCCAATGGGTGCCAAATGGCTCCCACAGGGGCTACCACCCCCCTGCAAGGCCCATATGCCCCACCCCAGCTCCCCATTGGTGCCCCACCTGGCCCCATCCCCCACCAGCTTCTACAGCCTCCCCAATGGCTGCCCCACCCCG
>NW_017728992.1:81071454-81081289 GCF_001723915.1 Gavialis gangeticus | reverse complement strand
GGCTGGGGTAGTGGGAGGGGCCATTGGGGATCCCTCCCACAGTCCTTTCCCCACTCCTCTAGGCCCCCCAACCCCTTACTCACCGGCACTGGAGCCCTGGTGTTGAAACACACAGCCTGGCCAGCCGCTTGTTTCAGCACCAGGACAAGGGGCAACCATAGAGACACTCTGGCAGCCAGAGCTTCTCTAATGAGGACCCGGCCTCAGTTTGCCTCAGGCCACAGTCAGGGACCATGCTCTGCCCTGCTTTTGTATACTTCGCTCTTTTTAGAGCCCTGTATATCCAGGGGTCTAATTTTCTCCCCGCAATGCAAGTTTGCAGCATGGGGAACATTTTTTTGTTCCTGCACATGCCTGTTGCCCCACCTTAAAGGGGTTTGAGGCAGGGCAAGATGCATATGCGCGTTCGTGTGGACGTGCCCATAGTGGTGTTTACGTAGTTTGTGTGTGGGTATATAATTTTGTATCACACTTTCCTGTCTAACAGCACAATATTGGGATCTTGAGTGTTTATCTGGTCCATGTCAAGTCAACAAGTGCAGGAAAATAGTTTAAAAAAGAACAGAGGCTATTTAGGCACTTTTAAGAAAAATGACATTTTGGCTCTGGAGAGAGACAAAATTGCTTTCCTAGAATTTTGAACAAACTGGAATTCAGATCTTTATTCTATAATGACTTCTTTGCTAGCAATATTTCAAGCTTGGAGCTACAAACATTTTACAAAATAACAACTTCTATAGATATTTCTGAAAGATCCTAATTTCAAAATACCAAGGAAGATGATATTGGTAATAAGAAATAAAATAAATTGTATAAAAATAGCCTGAGGACTTTGAAATCTTTCTTCTCAGAATAATAATTGGACTGAGCTATAGCATTTCAAATCAAACACATTGAAGCTAAAATCCTGATTTAATTGGTGTCTATTTTTCAGAGAGAGAAAAGTGATACTGTCTGCATTTTGTATGTTGAAGCTGATCTTGTGTACTGCTCGAAAAAGCTAGCATTGAGGTTATAATTATCTTGATATGTATAAACCATAAACCTGAACCTTGGAATTGTTCTTATTCTTTCATTGCATCTTTATAATAGTTCACTGTTAATGGTTTCTTTCATTCTATTGTCCTATAGAAATTCATCCCTGATATTAACTTCAACAGTTTATGACTTTTCCCTGAATACCAAAGATGAATTTGACATGCAGTGGAATGTAGACCATTTGGTCACAGTCAACAGTAAAAAAACAAATATAATGCACCAGCCTTCACCAGGAAAGTCTTACGTAGAGCCTATCATCACAGGGAATGGCCAGACCCTCCAGGCAGTGAACAAGTTGACCTTCCTTGGCAGTACACTGTCATGTGCAGTTCACATCAATGATGTAACCAATGCCAGAATTGCCAAAGCAAGTGTGGCTTTTGGCAGACTATGTGCAAATGTGTGGGAGCATGGAGACATCAGTCAGTAAACAAAACTGAAGGTCTACAGAGCCGTTGTGTTGCCAATCCTGTTGTATGCATTCAAAACCTGGACAGTGTACAGACACCATGTTATGATGCTGAACCATTTTTACGTGGCTGTCTGAAGATACTGATGAGGATAAGATGGGAAGACATCACTGAGGCTCTGACATGGGCAGGCATTCCAAGCATCCACACACTGTTAATGAAATCACAGATGAGATGGGCAGGCCATGTCATAAGGATGTCAGATGAGCAACTGCCAAAGAAGTTCTATGGTGAATTAAAGGGGGGAAAGTTGTCTCAGGGAGGCCAGAAAAATCATTTTGAGGATTCCCTCAAGTCATCTTTGAAATTTTTCAACTTTGACCCTACCCGGTAAATCTTCAAGAGGAGACTGGATAGTCATCTTGCTGGGGTCACCTGACCCAATCTGTCTTTTCTGCCTGGTGCAGGGGACTGGACCCGATGATCTTCCAAGGTTCCTTCCAGACTTAAAAGCTATGAATCTACTAATCTATGACCCAAAGTATTGGGAAGATGTCACTCATGATTGTTCCACCTGGCAACGCCTCACCCATACTGGAGCTGCAATCTATGAGTGAAGGAGAACTGCTGAGGCAAAGCAGAAGTAGAAACAATGTAAATCTCACAGCAGCACATCTGCTGTTGATGAAGCAGCCCAAAGCAACATCTCTTGCTCAGGGGGTCACAGACAGTTCAAAGCACAAATTGGCCTGATCAGCTACTCATGTGCACACAGAAAGCAAACCAACCAGTGATGTCATGGTCATCTTCGAATTTGAAGTAAGAGCAACGTAAGAGTTCACTGTGAATGGTTTTTTTCATTCTATTGCCCTGTAGAAAGTCATCCCAGATATTCAAGTACTAGTAAGAAAAAATGTTTTGTGCATGCTTACTGTAACACCAGCTTCTGTACTGTTATTGTGACAATTTTCAGCTTTGAGTATTGTATAACCTTGACTTAACCTTTAACTTAACCTTAACTAAGATCTTGACATTTGTCTTTGAGTCTGATGCTTAACTTCAGTACACTTTTTTGAAACAGTATTATTAATTGTGTCTTTGTTTAAGCAGACAATGAATAATATATAATCTAGTTTACCAATTCATATTTCGATTTTTCCTTTACTTTGAAAGGTGCTTGCTTTTAAATTGAATTAGTGTTGTAATATTTTCCTTTTACATAATTTACCCATGGTGACTTTTTAAAACCATTTTGCCACTTTTAGTGTTCTAAATAAATAAATACTATTTCTTCACAAAAATTAAAAGCTATAGATAGAGATATTATGAATACTGATTTTTTTATCTCCTTGAGAATCTAAGGATTTCCAGAGTATTGTCAAATAGACCTTGAATTTTAAGGCATAGTAAGATTTGAGGTTAGTCTGGATTGTAATACATAGAGAAATAACACAAATACAAAAGTTAGGGAGTGCATGCTATTATGAAAATGGTTGTTCTACATTAACATATTACAAGTAGTCATAGGACATCAGAATGCATGACTATCACATTCACTGCAGCCAGTGGGTGCACCACTGGACAACTAGCAAAGATGAAGAAAATCTGGATTAGCAGCAACATCACAATGGGCACATCTACATGTCACTGTATGATGACATTGTTACTGCGCCACACTTTAGTAGTTCCTTTTGGAAATACTAAAGCATGGTGCAGTAACCATAGATACTGAGCCATATGGGTAGCACACACAAAGATTTCCCATATATGTGGGGAGCGCACTGCTACGATGACATAGCTAGCTATAACGTATAGACTCGCGTATTCACTATGTCGCCACAGTGCACCGTATGGCGATGTAGCACGTCATACATTGCTATAGGGCAATGTGTAGACGTGCCTAATGAAAAAAACCCTCCAGCTACTGTATGATGTTGCCATTTCAACAACTGTCTATGGCTGAGAGACCTGAACAGTCACTAGAGCACTAGAAAAGTGAATTGAGACTTCTATACATACCCTACACTGCACATAGAACAAATGAATCTGCAAAAGATAAAATCAAACAAGACGTCAGCAAATGCAAACCCTTACTTGAATTCATAAGAAGAAAGATGCAGTGTTTTGGACATGTAACAAGAAGGCCTGGCACCTTTGCCAATAGCATCCTGCAGGGTGCTGTGGATAAACAAAGAAATACCTGGACATACTGGACCACCAACATCAAAGACTGGATGGGATTAAAACTGACTGATTGTACAAGGATTGCAAAAAATTGGGAAGAATGGAGGAAAGTTATTGCTACACCAAAGGTGCCCCAATGGTCTGTGCGGCCTTGGGACTGACTGACCGCTGGAGTGGGTGCAAACCAACATTCAGAACACTGGCTCGGGTTAGGTGGTTTGAGCTGCCTAAACCTGTGTTTCAGGTTCTGTCACATGCATGCATTCACATGGCCGGCCAGAGGTAAGTAAATCTGGGGGGGAAAGGGCAGCAGGTCAACAAGGGTGACTACATTGTTTAGGGGTATTCTGGTTGGGGGGCAATGATAAAAACAGTATATCCCTAGGCCTGTGAAGAGTGGCTGAGCTTTTCCAGCCCTGGGCTGAACTGGGGATGTGTGCAAGCATTCACTAGGCTGACTTAACCCATTTTAGGTTGGGTTAACCCAAGCCAATCTAAAGTCAGTCCTTGTCTGGTAAGAATTAACTTTAGATCAGGCATGCCAGTTTTAGGACAACCTAAGCCCTGGAAAGGCTTGCACACCTGGCCTTTTAGATCACCCTAAGCTTGGTTAAAGCAATCTAAATGTATTGCTTGTATATAGCTAGATTCAGCAAGATACATCAAGAGAGATGATGGACTAAATAGTATTTCACTTCTAGCCTAACACCTAGGAGTTAAAGCACTTGTCTAGGGACCAGGAAACCCAAGGTATAAGGCTTGCTCAGCCTGAGGGGTGAGAGAGGGCGGATCCCATATCTCCCATTTCCCAAAGTACTCTAACCACCAGGCCATGGGTTAGGCACTACTGAGAATACTCAAATCCTATTCTTGAAGCTGGACTACTGGGCACCCAAGAGGGGAAAATATGTAAGGGGAGGAGGACAGCAAGCTGGAAGGGTGGTGAATCAGTAAGACAAATGCTGCTCTAAAAGAAAAAGATCTCTTGATTCTGGTCTTGACCCATAATGACTTTGCAGTCATTGGATAAAATGAATAAACATTAGTGGGAAAGTTTCTGCCTCACTCAGGTTAGGGACTGGACCAAAAAGTGCAAAGGTCTAACTCCTTCTCATGTCTTTGTGTTTTTTCTGTGACTAAAGACTCACCTAATATTTGATGCATGCCCAGATGATTCTGTTCCACATGGACACCTAGTGAGCATGTCCAGAAGGGCAAGGCAGAACAAGCCTAGCTATGCAGATACAAATAGAAGCCTCTGAAACTTGTGGGAAGTTTCTTGTTCGACAGAAGTGCTGAACTGCAATAAAAATAACCAGGGGTTATTTAACCAGGGGTGGTGAAAATGCATCTAGTGTGCCACAAGGTGGTCAGAGTGGCCTAGGGCAGGTGCAGAGCTAATTTGTGGCACACCTGCCAAAAGGTTGGCCCCACTGAATTAAAGTGATCAACTTCCACTATAACTGTGCTGTACAGTTGTTTGCACCACTACATTCCTTGCACATGAAACTATGTACATATGAATACCTCTGAAAGATTTCTGTACTTATGCCACAGCAAATATTGTGTATTTCCAAGAGTGCTGGAAATCATGTCCCCTTTGAATCCCTTACTCTAACATTATATAGATAAAACATACCTATGCTTATGTTGTTCTGACATCATTTTGCCCAAAACTTCCTTTGCCTTCTCCCAATTTAAACCATGCTGTTAGACATACTTTAAACATGCACAACCAAATACTGGATGATATACTTTCTCCCTGCTATCACAATAATTTTGTTACACACTAATTTTTTCTCTTTATATCTTTTAGAAAACACAAGCAAAATTCTTGACGGAAGATCAAGATCAACTTCAGAGTGGATAGGGGATTGGCAGAATATTTTGCTGAGTGTACAGCAGAGAAAAGAGATCATGTACCAAGCTGTGACAGTTCATGTTTTTCTTCAGTGGGGCAGGAAAGAAAGGTATACAAAACTACCATTGTTGTGTTCATATTTATTTCTCTTACTATGGGTAGCCAGATAATATTGTTTTATAAATTGTTTTCCTAAGGGTCAGTTCTCCAGATGAAAGCAGGAAGAACATAAATAGTGCTTCTCAATTTCAGGATTGGTTGCTGAAGCTGATGAAATTGGAATTCTCTCCTATGATTAATAGCAGCTTACACTGATTTGCAGAGATGACACTGACCTACACACATCCTACACTCAGGAGAGTGTGAAAATTCACCTGCTAATGACATATGCCTGAATGGTGCTTTCCTTTTTAACTTTTTGATTATGCAGGATAACTGTTACCATGTAGTAAGCCAGGTTATTAACTGGATTGGGGCTATGTTGTTAAAATCTTCCCTTCTGGTTTTCATTTTGTTTACATTAAAAAATAAAACAGAAGGTCATTTGTCACCAGTGGACAAAAATGGGTTTGAATTGTTTACAAAATCCCTAGAAAATTCACATTTACTTTTTTGGCAGAAACATGCAGCAATTTGGAGTCTGAAGTGGCTTGTTGTCTCAGCACAATAGTGAAAAATTTGATGAGTGCTATCTTCAGTTACAGTAATGGCAAATTATCAGAGATTCTGGGAATATATGAAGCTCTAGCCATAATTTTAGGGATATCAAAAGACACTTAGGATTATACATTCATTACAACATAAAGCCACAAAACCAAAGGCAATTAAAAATGAACATTAAACTGTAGAGATGGGTCCACTTGTAGCTGCTGTCATGTGCAGCAAAGACTAACTTTTACCACAGATAATACAAATAAAAATTCCCTTCTTTCTCTACATAGCATCTTGCTTCCAAAAATGTCTGCTACAAGGTGGTCATGGACCTATGTTCTAACCATAAATACATTCAGGCCATGTAGCACTAAGGTTTTGACCTCTAATGGAGAGATTCCTACAAGGATTTCTCTCTCTTATCCTGAAGGGTTTCCAGTATGTGTGTCTCCACTGAACTCAGTGTTACCAGTATATGGGACAATTTTCTTATGTAGCACAATAGATGTTTTGACAATGTGATGAAAATAACTATATATGCATAATCTAGGAGATCGGTTACAGCATATACCAATATATTAGAGCAAGAAGGGAGCCCCCCATCCGCCGCCATGCAGACTCAGATCAGCCTTCCCCATGACCCAACCGAGCAATTGGGGGGTGGGGGTGGGAAATGACCATGTGGCACAGGGGCTCCCTTCCTCATCCCCAGTTCCCAGCATGGGCAAAAGCTAGATCAGGCAGTCTCATGCTGCAGCTGCTGACTGCAGCTGTTAATAGGCTGGGGCAGGAGGAGGGACAATGCAGATCCAGCCTGCTCCCTCGCCCACAAGACTCAACCCACCAATTGGGGGGGAGGGTCTGCATGGCATTGGGGCTCCTTTCCACCTGAGGCTCCCTTCTCCCACCCCCAGTGGCATAGCCAAAAGCTGGGCTTCTCATAATGCAAGACCTAACTCAGTGATCTGGGAGGGGTCTGAGCAGCACAGAGGCTCTGTGCCTCACCACTCATAGTTTCATGGTTTCATAGTTGGTAGGGTCGGAAGGGACCTAAGCAGATCATCCGACCCCCTGCCATGGGCAGGAAAGGATGCTGGGGTCAAATGGCCCTGGATAGGTGTCTGTCTAGCCTCCTTTTAAAGACTCCCAGGGTAGGGGTGAGTACCACTTCCCTTGGAAGTTGGTTCCCACTCCTAGCCACCCAGAGATGCGTAGGCAGGCATCTACACATCTCCACATGCAGGTGTACACATATATAGCCACCCAGGCTGTGAAGTAGTGCCTCCTGATATCTAGCCTGAATCTACTCTCAGTCAGTTTATGGCTGTTGTTCCTTGTTACCCTTGGTAGTGCTTGGGGGAACAGGGACTCTCCCATTGCCTGCTGGTCCCCCTTGGCAAGTTTATAGGTGGCCACCAGATCCCCTCTCAGCCTTCTTTTGTGGCGGCTGAGCAGGTTCAGGTCCCATAGCCTCTCCTCATAGGGCCTGCCGTGCTGCCCCCTGATCATGTGAGTGGCCGTCCTCTGGACCCTCTCAGTGCTGTCCACATCCCTCCTGAAGTGCGGCATCCAGAACTGGATGCAGTACTCCAACTGTGGCCTGACCAATGAGGGGGAGAGGAGGAGGATCGTCTCCTTGGACCTGCTTGTGATGCATCTATGGGTGCATGACAAGGTATGGTAAGCCTTCCTGATGGCATCCCCACATTGGCTGCCCATGTTCATCCTGGAATCAAAAGTGACACCAAGATTGTTTTCTGCCTCTGTGCTGACAATAAGGGAGTTCTTCAGCCTGTAGGTATGCTGCTGGTCCTTCCTCCCCAGGTGCAATACCTTGCACTTATCCTTATTGAAACCCATCCTATTCTCATCTGCCCACCTCTGTAACCTGTCCAGATCTAGTTGTAGCCTATTTCTCTCTTCTAGCATGCTCACTTCTCCCCACATATTAGTGTCATCTGCAAACTTGAACAAGGTGCTTTTCACCTCCTCATCCAAATCACCAATGAAGATATTGAATAGCGCGGGCCCTAGAACCAAGCCCTGGGAAACCCCACTGCCCACATCTCCCCAGGTTGAAAATGACCCATTCACCACCACTCCATCTGGCTGTACAGAGAAGAGACAGAGCCTTTTTTTTCTTCTCTGTGACAGTGTGGGGGTGGGGTTGATCCAGTGCTCACTTGGGGAATTGAGCACCAGCTGAAGCTAGCAAGCTGCCCAGCAAGGAGCCCCTGGGAGGCTGGGGGATTGCCACCTACCTTGATTTGGGATGGGATGTTGTACACATATCCAATAAAGCACTCTAAACTAAAATGCTTTAGTATGATCTATCCAGATTAACTTAGAGTGGGATCTGCCATTTAAAGCAACTCACATGCTCTGAACATCTGTCCTGTTACAACTGTTAAGCATTTTTTGCACACTTAATGCATAATAAGTGTAATGTTTTTACTTAGCCTAACAGACTAAAAGGTTTAGCAAGCCCTTACCATTTCCCCTTTGAATGTCTTTCTAGTACAGAGGCAAAAGGACAGAGAAAGTAGACAAGCACTTACCTTCAAATTGATTTTGCCATTTAAACATGGATACAGAAAGTTTCCAATAAAAAAAAAGTTGTACATTATAAAAGATTCTATAAGTTGTAACCCCAACTTATGCACTTTTTGAGGAAAAAAATCCAGAGAACTCTGAGCAAGTGCTGCATTAAGAACTTGTTGTGATGACAGCCTGGAGCCACAACATGAATTCCCAGAATATATTATATTACTCACATAGAGCAAGACCTTCTGAAAAGGAAAGTGCAAGATGTAGAAAGAAATTAAAGCTGGATCTTTCAAAGAAAAGAAAAGGTTCTTTAAAATAATAAGAAGAAATGGATAAATAGTTGAATTAGGAGGATCTTCCTTGATTTTATTATCTGATAACATTTTTATTAACTCAGGTACTATGTTGTTATTCTACATATCATAGTACATTTTAATGCTACATAATTGTTTCATTTTAGTATGTGGCTAAGTAAATCTGGAATCAAGAGGCCAGATCAAGAGGCACAAAAATGTCAAATTCTGGTGTGTCACATGTGGCTAGAGCAGAATATAAAATTAGTTTAAAAACTATAGTTTACATATCATGTTGGAAGTTCTAAGTCACTGCAAATCCCCTTGAAATAGCCAAAAAAATAATCCTCAAGTTCATGTTTTATCTTTCTATGAAACAGGATTTTTAGGATTCCCTCAGGGCATATATATTTCTTTCAAATTTCACTGCTGGAGGAGGAAATAAGTATAGGAGTGAATTCCCATTTGCCAGCACCACGTAAAAGATGTTCCAATTCCCTTATAGCATGGTATTTCCTCTTTTCAATACAGCGTCACTCTTAGCTGTTTCAAGCAGAATAACTCCCTTCAGCTCAAGTTAGCCAGTTTATGTCATTACTCACAACTAGGCTAAAAACATGACCTGGTTAATCAGGGGCTGGTTGACTTGCAACAAAATAGGCAACAAAATAGGCAAGCCAGGACAATTGTTTACAAACAGAGTTTGAATGGATATTAACTTGAATTAGTTTTTTTTGCCCCAGGGCAAGGTGTTAATTTGGATACTTCAGAGGTACTAAGGGTGGGACAATGGCTAGGATCCCAGAATAAAAGGCTTTGTTTATGTTGGGGGGAGATCGGGGGGGGGGGGG
>NW_017728992.1:81062481-81071289 GCF_001723915.1 Gavialis gangeticus | reverse complement strand
GGGCAGAGAAGAGGGAATTGGTCCTATGTTTTTAAATGTACTTATCAAAGAAACAATGAAGTTCTTACAAGGATAAATCTCAGTGTTTACCTGAGACATTTTACTATGCAGTAGACTAATCTACTGCACAGTAAAGTATCGTAATTTACACCTGTGCACATTAAGTGCACAGTAAATTACTCTGGGAGCCCATGGTGGAGCTGGTTGCTTCAGGGAGTAGGCAGGGGCTTGGAGTCTCCTGAGGCAGCTCTGCATGGATTCACACCCCCAGATACTCCCAGATTTCCAGCCCCTAGCCCTCCCCAGAGCAGCCAGCTCCACACCACATGGAGCTGCTCTGGGGCATAGGCAAGGGCTGGATTCCCAGCCCCATGCCTGCTCCCCACAGCAGCCAGCTCTGTGCTTAGCAGGGCAGCTACTGGTGAGCCCAGTGCCACTCAGCCCAACAGGAGTCTCACTGGCAGCTGTCCAACACCCAGAATTGCTCCCAGCAACTCTCTACTGGTCAGTGGACCCCTGGCCAGCCGGGGGCTTCTTGGTAGCTGTTTGTCCCTATGGGCACAGGGACAAGAGAGTTCTACCCACTGCATGGACAGCTCTCTCCTGGCCCTGTACATATCAGGTCCCCTCCTGATGTGTATGGGACCAGGAGACAGTTGCTACCATAGCAGACTGAGTTCTCCTGGACCCATATCCACTGAGTCCATCCCTGTGCCCCATGCCAGCCCCTAGGGCTAGGGAGCAGAGCAGGGCAGGAGTAAATCTGCTGTCAAGAGGGAGCACATGTAGGCATGCTCCTAGGAAAGCTTACTGGGTGTGTTTAGACATGCAAATGCTGCAGATTTTGCAACTTTCCTCACTTGGCTGATTGCAAGGCACCTATACTCAGGGATGCCTACGCAGGCATCTACACATGCAGGTATTCAGCAGCAGATTTTCCGCTCCTGGCAGCAGTGTGCTCCTGCCCACTCTGGCCATGCACTGGCCCCCTGCTGCTACCAGGGGATATGGAGGCTCCAGCCACACCTGCCTGCAGCCAGCAACTTACCACAAAGTAAGCATCTGCATGTGTAGATGGTGACACTTACTGCATAGTAATTTGGCCAACTGTACAATAAAGTATCTCATGTAGACACACCTACTGTGTAGCATTTTACTATGCAGTAAGTGTACTGAAATTAATAGCTCATGTAGACGTGCCCAGTGACTAGCAAAATGGCCTTTGGCCATTGGCTTTTATGGCTTTATGGCTGTTTCTAAATGAAACACAAATGAAGACTTTTCCTCCAGGTTTGTTAGTTCTAATGTTCCCTATAAGTAGGGAATGGGGATAAATATGGGCCAGGGATAAATCTCTTCCCTTATTCCAATGGACTAGTTTTACAACCTTCCTCACTTGACTGGTTGCAAGGCATCTGTACCCAACGATGCTTCAAGGATAGGGGGGAAACTCTGGTTGGAGGGGGACCTCTACATGACCAGACTTTTCATTTTAACCAGTCTTCAAGCACCCTTTCTGAAAAAGAATCAAGATTTTGTGTAGCTTTCACTCTGTTCCTACTTTTTCGGACCTTTAAAATCCCTTTACAATTTTTAATTCCTCTATAATGATAGGAAATGATGATGATTCAGGCTAATTAGTAACATCATTCAATTTAATCACCTAAGAAGGTCAGTGGGGGCCAAATGTCTTTGCATTACAAAGACCTGATCTGTATATGTTCATTTATCAGGAAAATTCATGGTAACTTTATTTATAGCAATAGTTTTGGAGATTATCTTGACTGGCTGGATACTTAAATATTCCCTATACAAAAAGAAGATTTTCCATCGAGCTCTTAAGATGAAATTGCCTTGGTTGGAGAAACCATGTTTTTAAGAAAATATATACGTCTATTTCTTTTATCAGAAGAAGCCAAAATAAAATGGTCTGGAATATACTGAAAAACAATTGATTCTGATAACAGTAGTGTGTACAGTGTATGTGTTTTTTCTTTTTTACTAACTTCATAAAAGGTTGGCTAAAGCAGCAGAGTCCAGTGAGCAACACACTGGACATGCCAATATGTGCCTGGGACTGTACATTTGGTGCTGTGCAGTCCCATCAGCACACAGTTATTTTTAGATGCTATGTCACCATAGCAATGAGCTATAGCAATGTAACTCGTCACTACAACAATGTAGCATTGGCATCACGGTTTGTTCCCACCAATGCTACATCACTGCAGCAACAAGCTATGTCACCAAAGCTCATCTCATGTAAATGCACCCACTGTTTCTTTAGAGTTGGGGGGTGAGAGCAATGCACCCTGGGATGCTGGAAGACAGCCATTCGCAATGTGTAGGGGGCACACACAGGTGCATGTGCACCCCCTTAGATTGGTTGTGCACCCCCTAAGATAGGCCACTACCAACAATGCCAGCAGTGCCACCAGCAGGTGAATGCTGTTTGCCACACCCCCACCACCCGCCAACAACACTAGTGGCAGAGTCTACATGGCATGCAGTCGCCGATCACCACTCAGCACTTGCCATCCCCCCCTGCCTGCACAGTTGTCTGCAGGTGGTCCCCACTCAGCCCGCCATCACCGCCAACATCACTGCAGCCGCCTGCAGGTGGTCCCCACTCACCACCACCACACCTCCACCACTGCCACTGCTGCCACCACCAGCCTCGAGGTACAAGGCATTCATGAGGACAGCGTTGTGGCTTATCTCAGAAAAGAAATTGTCCAGATATTCACTCTCCCTGGAGTGATTTAACTCTGGTTGCTTCCAGGTTATTTTTCTCCTAAAGTATCCATTTTTATTCTGGGAGAAATACCCTAAACATCTGGTTCCAAACCTGGTTTCTCTTGGATAAGAAATGACTCTCCAGGAAGAAAATGAAAGTCTGTAAATTTCCCTTCTTAACAGGATCATCAGCCTCAAAAATCTGCATTTATATTTCAGTAATATATTTGGTCTTGGAAAATATTTTTTTAAAAACCTAGTTAGCTAAACTTTTGATATCAGGATGTAGCCTTACTAACATACTCTTTATGTCTTTACCATATTTACACTTTACTTTGTGGAATGAACTACTTTGGTTCCTTCATTTCATTCAGTCTTTTGCTTCCTATGACTTCTGTCATTTTTCCTTGTATGAAGTCAGAATAGTTTATCACTCATGTTAGCAGTTACTAAATACCAAATCGCAATATTGATCAGCAGCTTTTATATTCAATACATTTTTAGTGAAAAGAAGCTGTCTTGGGAATTCAACCCTGTTAAACACAAAACATGAAATTAATTAGAAAAGCTTATACTGAAATAGACAGGCTAATCAGATGCCCCTTTCATAGAAGTTTCTAGATTCTTGCAAACCATCCACTACTTAGCAGCCCATGGTTCCACTTTTCTTTTTTCTTTTCTTTTCTTTTCACCTCTCCTTTTACTTTTACTGGCAATTTAATTTTACCTCAAAAAGTTACATGCTAGTCTCTAATTGATCCTTCTTTCCTTGGTAGATTTTTTACTGTTATTAGGGCTTATACAATTTCCTAACAGAATTACAAGGGCTCTCATTTAGGATGACCATATGTTCTGTTTTCAACAGGACAGTCCTATTCTAAAAACTTGTCCTGGGTGTTTTGTTCATTTAATCAAACTGACACTTTCATCCCACTTTCAACATGAATGCAGTGGTGGTAGAGCTCCCTAGCCAGAGAGTTAGCCTGGGGGTGTGGGGAGGAGGGGACAGCCCTCCAGCATTTCACTGCACTCCAGCACACTGAGCTCAGATCAGAGGTCAGACAGCTAAAGGTGCCAAAGAGTGATAAAGCAGCATGTCCCATTTTAAGACAGGAAGTACAGCCACCCTAGCTCCATGAGTTTGCTACTTACTCTTATTACTAATTTTAGAATAAGTAACTTTTTTTCACAAGTCAAAAGTACAGCTAAAATGTAAGATTAAAAAAAACCCTTTGAATAGTATTTCATGCACATGTAGAGTTGTCAGTGACTTAATTCAGAAAGAAATAAAAATCCCTAGAAAAAATGTTGTCACAGAGCCAAAGGGCCATGAGTATGCCCTATCTGATGGATTCCTGTAGCACCAAGATAAGACACTCCCAGATAAGTAACTAATGGAAAATTACATGTATAATAGGGAGGCATGTTTAGTCACTTGTGCTAACTGTGAGTAACAGTACCATTGAAATATTGCTAAGTTCAGAAAATCATAATAAATGTGTAAATATATAGGTGCATGCATCAGTGATTACATAACAAGGTCAGAGCTAAGGTGTCTAAGATGTCTAAACAGGATGAACTGTAACAGTATGTCCTCACTAGAGTTCCCAAAGGGCAGTAAGAATTTAACAAAGAGGTTACACCATAGCGTCTTTGAGAACTCATTTTAACTAATCCCTCCTCTCCTCCTTGGGAAGGTCAATATGTAACACTCTTAATACCCAAATAGCATAACAAGCAGGTCACCAGCCCTGGGCACCAGCATGACAGCCTCAAGAGAGCTTACACTGCTGCTCTTATTTCATCAGCCCTTTCTGGGGAGTTTGGCTAAAGTAGCAGCCACTGTGCAGGAAGGTTAGCATCACTTCTCCTCTTCCTGACCCCATAACATCCAGGGCACCAAAATTTCAACTTACACCTCTCTTAATACCCTTGTTATCTACCACCATATTTCTTTTTCCTGTAACAAAGGGACACAATCATACAATAGACTTAAATAAGTCTTTATATGTTATACAATAGGGACAAAAGATATTTCAGATAATTGCAGAACTCACTGACCTTCAAAGTCTGTCTGCTTCAATAAGCAAGCAAGTGCATAAGCTACATAAGCTTAAACTCAGCAGCCCTTGTGAAATTCAGTAATACCGAACAACCTGTGGAATAGATACAGTACAGTTTGTAAATGTCATCCTAGCTGCATTTACTTCTATTATTTTTCTTGTAACAAGAAGCCCCTGCTTGCAAGGACTTAGCACACTCATTGCATGGGTATGGCAGGGCTCAGAGCAAGCCAGAAAGCTGAAATGGTTTTCTGTCGCATAAACCTACAAACTACATCTACGTATCAATTAAGCTAAGTGTCACTAAAGATAACAAAAGAACTCAAATATCCACTTCAAAACAAAGCCTGTAAGATACAAGAAAAGCCAAGGTGCATTGAAAACAGGACTGTAAATATATCCTGGTAAACACATTCCCCCTTTGATGAAAACCTATTTCCCAAAGCAAACTTCCCATATCTGTCTGAAGTTCGTGCTAAATCAGTCTACTGCATTTAACCTAACTCACTATTGCCCCCAGTGGCCGTTAATCCTCACTACCTCACATTTGCATTTAATGATTAAGGTACATTTATTTTTATATTTAATGTCTCATCTTTACCTTGGCAGTCTGTATTTTATATTTTATACTGTTTAACTTTTAACAAATGTATTTTTGTTTAAAGTCAAGTTATACCTTGTATTACTAAAACTATTATTGTAAGAATGCATTGGAATTGTAATCACTGGAATTGCATTGCTGCATTGGGGCTGGTTGCCTGAATGAATGGGAGCAAATCTGAGTGAGTGAGTGATTAAGTAATATGCAGAGCCAGCTGCAGCTACAAGTTAGTGAGCAGCAATTAATAGCTCCTAGCCACAGACTGACAAGAGGAAAGTACCAATACCAGTGCCTGAAACTCCATTCTACATGCAACGATGTATCCACCTTGAACTAATCAAAGCTGAAGACTGGTTCTTGGGACTGAGCACCCACCCTATTGACTATTCCTGTAACCTGTTGAATCAATAAAGTCAAGGGTGGACTCCCAAAATTGCACCATTTGGCAGAACCCCCAGTAACTGTGACTAACAGCTGTCATACACTACTCCAGACCCACGAGGGACAGTGACCTCCAGATTGGGCAGCCAAAATGATTCTGGGAGATCACACAAGTCTGCCAGATAAGGGATAAAAGATAGTGAAGCGTGACCTCAGGGGTGCCCTCTCTTCCAGCACCTGAACTACTGAGACAGAAGGACAAGCAGGTGACTCCTTTCTGGAGAAGACACCACCTTGGAGGAAGCTGACCGTTGACAGCAGATCTGCAAGGCCTTGGATAGATAGATATACTGACACCAGTGTTCTCACAATCACTATAGTACATGGGTTTGAATGAGTGAGTGCATGTGTGTATATGTGTTAAGGTGACCAGTACACATCATAACCCCCAAAGGTTTACATTTATAATTGTATTATAACTTCATATCCCATCTAATAAATTAGAATTTATGATGGTCCTGAGAGCTGGTCCCAACATTCTTTGCTGCTATAGTTAACTACCTAGTTGATGGCAGAAGCATGCAGGATAAGCTGAATAGAGACTTTCCAAGCTAGTTTGTTCTAAAGCAGTGGTTCTCAACCTTTTTTGTACCAGAACCCATTTGTAAATATTGATGGCCAGTCCTGACCCAGTGTCCCTCACTCCTGACCTGTTGCATTCCTGCTCCCAGACCCCCAATGTGTGGGGCAGAAGGGGCCCCAAGCAGCACCAAGCAGCCCTTTGCAGGCTGGAACTCCTGACAGCCAGCAAGGCAAAAGCTATGGTTTCCCACATTTTTCTCCTTTAAATGAGAATCCATTTTTAAAGTTTATTGATCCATTTTTAAAGTTTGTTCACGAACCTTTTAATATACTTTTGCAACCCACTTTTTGGTTTCTGCAGTATTAATATGCACCAAAAAACTAAAAACAGAGCATTGGAGGGGAGTATAGATTTGATGAAGAATCTTTAAAAATACCTTTGAAATATATGGTGCTCAAAAAATGGTTGGGAATATCATTCATAAAGTTAAAGAAGATAAGTCAAATTTAGCTGGGGAGTAGCTAACCAATTTGTTGTTTTTAGGCAATTCATCTGAAAATGTGAATATATTTCCTTAGTACAGGGGTTATCAACTGGGGGTATGACTACCCTGAGGGGTATTTGGGAAAGCCCTAGGGGGTACGTGTAGGTGGGAATGGAGTGCTGCCACCCACTGCCCTGCGCCGCCACCTCCCAAGAGCAGGGCTGGGGCAGGGCAAGGGCAGCAGCACCCCTCTGCAGGCCGTGCAGGTACCACCCTGCTGGCTAGACACAGGGGGGAGTTTGCACATGGCAGTGGTTGGTGCCGCCATCTACCACCCCATGCTGCTGCTGCTCTGCATCTGATGGCATGCCATGCCTTCCCCAGCCTCCACTCCATGTCCAGCTGCCAGGGGTACACTTATTATGAGATGGAAAACTGCTGCCTTAGTAAATTATTTTTTAGGTAGCGGATTGCCCAAATTACGTGATGAGTAATTGTATTGATATTGCCTATATTAAAAACTGGCTAAGTATGGTGGCAGAGAACTTGAGGGTTTCTGCTACAGCTCCAGAGACAAAACCTCAAAACATGCTCATGCTAAAGGCTACCCCCAGCTCTAAATACGTAGCCGATCATTAGCAACAGGAATTCAAGGCTTCTAGACCTGCGTCATGCACCTGGGAGCTGTTCATAAATGAAAATGGTGTACCTCACCCATGGTATCCTAATGCACTGGTGGCTTGGGAAGATCTTTGCCTTTGATAGTCAACAAAAAACAAAGCCTGCTTTTTTTTCCCCTGACACCCAAGACATACAGTACTGCAGTGTTTCCTAACCTTTTCCTGCTGAAGGCACACTTACATTAATAAAAAATTTCCACAACACACTTGTTAAGGCATTCCTCATCATCATACCTATTGTAGCTCATTGCCATGGCAAAATTCTGTGACACACCTGTTCATTTCTGACAGCACACATTTGTGCTGCAGCACACTGGTTGGGAAACACTGAAGTATTAAAAATATCAGTTTTTGCAATCATCAAATCTGAGTCCATAAAATATTCAAGCTTCAAGTCAAAAATGTAAGTTTGGAAGCAAAACAGAGACAAATCTTCTGTACCTTAATATGAACTGAATCACCATAATGTTTCATTCTCTTTGCCAGCTCATTTTATCTTCTTTTCTCTTTTCCCTTTGAATATTTTACACTTTACTTCCCAGTTTCTTTCAAAATGGATCAAAATTTTCAATCAGAGCTAAGTATAGTCTAACAAAGACAATCGTTATGGAAATGAACACAATGCCTATTATTTGAGTGTTCTCTTGCTCTTAGATTCTGTGGGATGTTATTTATTGTTCACCGGGTGCATCTACACAAGTCACTACATTGCTGTAGTGGTGAGTTAATGAGCGACAAGTTAATACGGCAATGAGCTACTACATAATAGGGTTGGAAATGACCCATGCATTGCTGAGACTGTGCAGTACCAATGGGTACTGAGCAGAAATTTAATTGCTAAAGGAAGTACTAAATGACTGCACAGTACCAGCTGCACCATGGGGCATACATGTAAATGTACCCATAGGGGGTGTGTCTACATGAGCACACATGCCTCTTGCCCCACCTCAAACCCCTTTCAGGTGGGGCAACAGGCATGTGAGAGAACAAGAAAATGTTCCCCACGCTGCAAGTTTGCAGCGTGGGGAGAAAATTAGATCCCTGGATATCCAGGGGTCTAAAAACATCAATGTTTAAAAAAGCGGAGCAGGAGGCTGGGTCCTCCACAGAGATGCTCTGGCAGCCAGAGTGTCTCTATGGTTGGCCCTCACCCTGGTGCTGAAACACACGGCCAACGAGGCCATGTGTTCAGCACCAGGGCTCTGATACCAGTGAGTAAGGGGTCATAGGGGCTGGAGGAGGGGGGAGGGGACCATGGGGGGGACCCCTGATGGCCCTGCCCA
>NW_017728992.1:81061742-81061960 GCF_001723915.1 Gavialis gangeticus | reverse complement strand
CGGGGCTGGCCTCATCCCCCCAAGCCCCCCATCCATGCCCCTCCATCCCATACTTTAAAAAACAAAACCAAAAAAACCCAGCACTTACCTCAGTTGGAGCTGTCATGTGCCTGACTGGGACCCCACCTGCACAGTGCAGGGCAGGCTCACAGCCCCAGGAGCCCCAGCCTGAGCCCTCCTTCCCCTCCACTGACCTGTGCTGCCCCTGGGGGCTCTGC
>NW_017728992.1:81055957-81056742 GCF_001723915.1 Gavialis gangeticus | reverse complement strand
CAAGTGGGGCAACAATTGCAGAGCTGGGGTGGGGTATGTGGGCCTTGCAAGGGGGGGTCATTTGGCCCCTGTTGGGGGGCCATACCCCTTATGTTGTGGTTGAACCCCCTGTTGGTGGGCCAAACCCCTTGTGTGGTGGTTGAACCCCCTGTTGGGGGGCAGTACCCCTTGTGAGAGGGCTGAACTCCCTGTTGGGGGCCCATACCCATAGTGTGGGAGTTGAACCTCCTGTTGGGGGACCGTACCCCTTGTGAGAGGGCTGAACCCCCTGTTGGGGGGCCATACCCCTTGTGTGGGGGTTGATCTCCCTGTTGGGGGGCTGGTACCCCTTGTGAGAGGGCTGAATCCCCTGTTGGGGAGGAAAACCCCTTGTTTGGGGGTTGAACCCCCTGTTGAGGTGTTGAATGCCCTGTTGGAGGGGCATACCCCTTGTGTGGGGGCCATCACCCTGTGGAAGTGCAGCAAAACATGTATTCATGAATTCATGAAACCTGTGTTTAGAGTTCACTTTATTATTATATGAGACTTGCTTTAACACTGTAAGATATATCAATATAACATTGTCCAACTGATCGCTGTCTCTGTCTCACTCTCTCTCACTCTCTCTCTTTATAGTGGTCTTTTGTTTTACTTGTGGAGGAACATGGATTTGGGGGTATTTTACAGAGTGACTTTGGGATTTTTTTTATCAGGGATTTTTCAGTTTTCCATAAGGGAACACCAGAATTCCTGCTAGGGAGGCCAGTGGCAGGACCCTACTTGCTCAGAGCTGGCACCTTGGACCC
>NW_017728992.1:81054156-81054571 GCF_001723915.1 Gavialis gangeticus | reverse complement strand
CGGGGCTGGCCTCATCCCCCCAAGCCCCCCATCCATGCCCCTCCATCCCATACTTTAAAAAACAAAACCAAAAAAACCCAGCACTTACCTCAGTTGGAGCTGTCATGTGCCTGACTGGGACCCCACCTGCACAGTGCAGGGCAGGCTCACAGCCCCAGGAGCCCCAGCCTGAGCCCTCCTTCCCCTCCACTGACCTGTGCTGCCCCTGGGGGCTCTGCCAGGAGGCCCTGGAGCCTCCCTCCCTACCCCTGCTTCTAAGGTAAGCAGAAGCTTTTCCTTTTCCATTTTTTGGGGGTGTTTTTTCTGTTTTTTTTTTTTAAAGTGATGGTGCCTGGGGTCGTGGGGGTAGCCATGGGGGTCTGGGGCAAGTTGGCAGGGTGAGGCTGGGTGGGGAAGACATTGGGGGGTATGGGGT
>NW_017728992.1:81045977-81054135 GCF_001723915.1 Gavialis gangeticus | reverse complement strand
GTACCCCTTGTGAGAGGGCTGAACCCCCTGTTGGGGGGCCATACCCCTTGTGTGGGGGTTGATCTCCCTGTTGGGGGGCTGGTACCCCTTGTGAGAGGGCTGAATCCCCTGTTGGGGAGGAAAACCCCTTGTTTGGGGGTTGAACCCCCTGTTGAGGTGTTGAATGCCCTGTTGGAGGGGCATACCCCTTGTGTGGGGGCCATCACCCTGTGGAAGTGCAGCAAAACATGTATTCATGAATTCATGAAACCTGTGTTTAGAGTTCACTTTATTATTATATGAGACTTGCTTTAACACTGTAAGATATATCAATATAACATTGTCCAACTGATCGCTGTCTCTGTCTCACTCTCTCTCACTCTCTCTCTTTATAGTGGTCTTTTGTTTTACTTGTGGAGGAACATGGATTTGGGGGTATTTTACAGAGTGACTTTGGGATTTTTTTTATCAGGGATTTTTCAGTTTTCCATAAGGGAACACCAGAATTCCTGCTAGGGAGGCCAGTGGCAGGACCCTACTTGCTCAGAGCTGGCACCTTGGACCCATCTGGCTGTGGCTGACCTCCTGGCAAAATGTGGCCAAGAGGACATGCTTTGACAGTTCAAAGCAGGTCACCACACCTAGAACATCTTCCAAGTGATACCTGCCCAGATGGCTGGCCAGGGGGCACAAATGGCAGCAGTGCGGCACAAAGGCCAACCCTACAACTGCAGTCCACTGGTAGCTGGCCCAGAGGAGCAGATGCCTCTACTGGTTCTGCAGTCCTTATCCAAGTCTGGCAGGTGCACAACAGGTCACAGCCAGGCAGCAGCCCTCACTGCCAGACCGCTGCAGTGGGTAGAGGATACAGGGAACTCTCTGAGCTTCTTCAATAGTCCAGCTGGCACAAGGGATAGTATCCCCAGGTACCAACTGGCTGGGCCCCAGAAGCTCCTGAGAGCTAGTAGCCCTGAGCTACTTGCCAGGTCAACTTTTTATACTGCCAGGGTCAGGACAGGGCAGCTTTTTATACTGCTGGGGACAGCACAGGTGCTGACCCTGGGCTCTAGCTCCCCCTGGCTGAAGATCCAGAAGGAGCCAGGCAGGGTTATTTTGCCCCAAGTGGCACAATTTTCTCCACAACAAAGTGCATGTCCAAGCACATGTGCTGAAGCAAAAAGCTCCAGTTCAAATTTGCACTGCTTCTAAATGAGCTGCTGCAAGCACACATGCTTGCATGTATGGATGCACCTGGGGTGCCTACATGAGGAATTAGTGCACATGAATGAACTCCAGAGCTTATTTGCTCCACAGTTTTTTGCTCCTGGACATGCCGGTTGAACATACATCTGGGACCAATTAACTCAGGAGCAATCAGCTCTGGAGTTTAGTCATGCACAGCACATAGAACCTGGTCACAGCAGCCCCAGCTAACAGGGGGAGCCATGGATCAGCCTGCCAGCCCAGGGCTGCTCTGTCTGGGCTCAATGTACTGTGGAGGGGCTAGTTTGGGCAAGACGGTGCTATAGTGTAGGACTAGCTGCAGGCAGCCCACACACTAAAACACCCTTGCACCCCAATCAGTTGGGTCAGTGTCTACACATACTCTGCTGCTCATGAAAAAACTCAACAGTAGGGTAGTACTTGTATTTACAAATACTAACCAGCTGCAGAGTTGATTAGTTTTCTACTCCCTAATAGGAGTGCATGTGTAGATGCTGAAATTTTTACAGTAGAGCTAATTAGTCATCTCCCCAGTAAATGTCTTGCTTAGATGCGCCCACAGACTTTCCTGAAAAGTGAGTAAAAAACTGCTCAGTGGCAATAGGGTTTCCCTATTCACTGGTTACATAAGAATATGTCCCATACATCTTACATTTAGCACTACATGAAAAAAAAAACATTTTGAGGGAACCCCCCCAAAAAATCTTGGCTTCATTTTCTTAAAGCCAAAAGAAAAGAAACAAAATAAAATCCAGATACAATTGCTTTTTCCAAAAATTTCACATTTCCCTACAAAATAAATAATGCAATAGTTACTCTTTTGTGATTTGGGTCAAACAAAAATGAAAAACTTTTCTACAGTCACACACTGTTCCCTGGATTCTATTTTTCCCATTCGACACAATAGGTCTTGAAATGTCTCAGATGCCCCACTGATACTTATAAATTTGTTGGGCTGACTGAAAAATGTTAAACCAGCATGCTGTATTTCCACTGGGGGACTACGATAACATTGAATTCAAAGGGCATGTTATCTAATCCACTAAAGCCACTTTGTACTGAAAAAAAAGCAATGTGGCTGGAGAAGGTCAGGGTTCTTTCTCTGCTCTCAGGGTGACTGTTGTAGCTGGTGATAAGTTGGTGAAAGTGACCTCTCACCTGGTAATGGAAGTATCCAGAATGAAACATTGAAAGAGGCAATAGCAGCAGCCCCAGAAAGCAGTAGAATAAATTAGAGCTGTCTCTTTGCAGCTGTAAGTTGCACAAATTGGCTATGAATCAGGATGTGACAATAAAACCAACCCCCACCAGCTCTAGGAAAAATCAGATGTACTGGGGAAGTAAGCCAAAAATTCTAGGCTGACAGATACCTGGTGATAAATAGAGCCAAACAGGTGCAGATCCAGGGGGTTAGGGGTACAGTTGCATCCCCTTTTGATTCCTGCACTAACAGTCTGGAAGGGGCAGTGACATTTCTATTCAGGCAATGCTGACAGAGTCAACCTACTTCATGGCCCATTGTTATCTTCTTAATTCTTGCTGATATTTCTGCACACCACAAATGTTAATGACACCCCTCACCTTGTTAATGCTCCTGATGTTCCACTATTCAAATTGCCCTTCTCTAATTTTGCTGTCTGCTAGACATCCCTGGAAATGTCTCCACTATATCACAGCTTTGCAGACGGGTTTTAGTTCGACCTAAAAACCTTAAATCAGGTGTGGCAATATTAATTTAAGTGTATAAATGACTGAGAGTATAGTATTAGAAGGGATTGTCAAGATACTCAAGAAGGCACATTGTAACAGGGAACCTGAGCCCTGTTACTAGGAAGCATGACATCTCCTGTAAGAACAGAACTTTCAGAGCACAGCAGGCCAACAGATCTGGGGTGAAAAGCTGAGCCTGGCTGGTTGGTCAGGTGACCAGAAGAGAGATCCAGCCAGAGCTATATAAACTGTGGTCTGATCCAGCCAAGGGGTGACTGGCTGAGAAGGTGGACTCTTGAAAACTCTTAGAGAAGCTGCAGCAGCTCTTTAAAGGAGACCATCAGATGCTGTGACACAGAGACAGAGCCATGGAACTGTAAGCAGACAGATTGCCTTTTTACCTTTATTTTGTTTTAGCCCAGGGGCTGACTGCTTATGTTGCATTTTGTAAACTGGTGGTTTGTGGGTGAGGCTGTAGGGGAGGTGGAGACATCATTAGCATCCACAAGACGCAGCTACAGAGGGGCTGGAGAGCCCAGTGCCAGGAGGGTGCAGCAGACAAAGGCCAGGGGCTCAGTTGGGGGCTAGGGCCTTAAAGCTGGCCTGAGACAACAGGTATGGACTAAAGAGCCTAGCCATATACAAAGGGGACCAGGCCAGATAGGCCAAAGTCCCAACAGAGAATCAGGGAACACTGTATCAGACCATGAGCCCAGGGCATACTAAGGGGCTAGAGCTTCACAGCCTGACCTTATCTAGTGGGTCTAGGTTGGTGGGCCTAGCTAGAGAGAAAGGAACAGAAGCTGAGTAGGCTGAAGTCCCAACAGAGACATACAGTTAACACCTGCAAAGTATAAGGCACGTTAATGGAAGGTCGGAATGTGTGATTAGCCTCTAAGGCAAAAGGCACTCACCTTTGGTGAGTGAAAGAATAGATATCACCGGGGAAGCCCTGGGGCAGCCTCCTCTTCAAGAACCAAGGAACACCAAGTCATGGCAGGAGAGTAAAAGGAAGTTTCCTGGGCCAGGAAGTTTGTTCCCAGAAGAAAACAGATATCAAAGGACTTCAGGGTACCTTTGTAGGCTTAAAAATGCCACTGAAGATGCTATCCTGTTACATACATGTGACGGCTAGAACCAGGGGAATTAATAAGCAATAAATATGTGCTTCTTGGAGGCATTTGGTATTTTGCTTAACAGGCAATATTAGCTAATATAAAGCTTGTCAGTTCATAACCCGCAAATGTAACTTGTCTGTTGTAAGTTTAACCAAAATGATAAAACTAACTGTTTGTGGAACTGACTGGGCCCCAAAGACAAAGCTGTAGCTGCAAGATTAGCTGACCTAACCGTTTTTGCTCAGGGTTCAGCCTTGATGAGAAAACTGGATCCAGCCGCCTGGCACACCCAACACATTCCAGGAAAGCATGTCTCAAGAAAGCATATTCAGAAAAATCTAAAAGTGTTGGGTTTAGTTATGTCAATTTCAAACCTAAAGGTGCTGCAGTGTAATCTGCTATTAGATAAACTTGAGTCTGGGTAGTAACCTTTTATGATAATTCTTAACACCTTTCAATCCCATAGGGTAACAGCTACAGGGAAAAATTGTGAGTGGTTCTAAAGCCAACAGATTAGTACAAGACTAGGTATAAAAAGCACACATGTCAGGTGACCAGCAGGAAGGAAGGAACAGAACGGTCATTGCTGTTCCAAGCCTGGACTCTGAACTCCTGGTGTGAGTGAGGATCGGATCCTGACCAAGGGACCTTCCCCAGTAATCCCTCCAACAGTGTTGATCGGGCATGCGTGACTTCGCTGGAATCACTTGGCGCACACCTGGCATCGAGGGACTATTGATAAATTGCCAACCCATGTCTGTCTATTTGTTGTTTTGAACACCCCAGTGGCTGATACCCTCACAGTGCCCAGTTGACCTGCGACAGAATTGATTCATCTATCTGTTGTTATTATTTGTTGTTATTATTTACCATTAGCTCTTTCATACTGCATTATCTGCTTGTCACATTTATCTTTCTGTTAACTGATGTGTGTGTAAGCTATAATAAATTTGCCTTTGCTTCACTCCCAACTCTGCCTCCCCAATCCCGACCCAAACAGCCCAGTGGCTGATACAGTTGCAGCACCAAGGTAGTCTGCAACTAAATTGATACACTCACAGTGCCCAGCTGGCCTGTGACACACATTAATAGATTGTTGTATATTGTAACCCATGGTTATAGTCAAACTATTAAACTTTGGGTTCTAAGACATTTTATTTATCACTCGATTTAATTATTTAATGATTGTTTAGCTATTCAATTGAAGTATTAACAATCAGTTAATCATGTAAGTATATACACATATAATATTTACTCTAATATAAGATTTAATTTTTTTCCTCAATCAGCATGGGGAAAAGAACCCCTCAACTTACATTCACATACAAGGAAACTCAGTACTGGACTCAGTAATGAAAACCAACTATGAAGCTGATTAAACATAGCCAACATTGAGCATAACTATAAAGTATATGACCTATATAGGGTAAACATACTAATAGGAAACATTTTTTTCTTATAATATTTGTGTTCCAGGTCAAATCAGCTAAATCAGTTCCAAATCATATTGATGGAACATAACTCAGTTGTTCCAAAAACAATATTCATGGAGCAGACAAAACTCAATTATTCTAGACACCATGTATGGTGCTACAACAGGCAAGCATCCTCCATCCCAGCCTCTCACCCTGGGACTTCAGATGCTCCCAAATCCATTGGCAGGCATCCTACATGTAAATACAACCCCAGGAGGTGTTGGGATTTGGATGCCCCCAGAAACTACAGGCAAGCATCCCCTATCCCAGACTCTCAAGTCCAGGACTTGAGATACTTCCTAGACTTGATTTTAACCCACAAGAGGCCTAGAAGGAATATTAATAAGAAACTACCACAAGGATACAAAGCTGCAACCCATCTGAGTAAGACATCTGGTAGTGACCATTAAGCACAGTCTCTCTTACCACTAACTCTTTTTCAAGTCAGGTGAGCCACTACATTGCATATATTACTTCCTCTGTGGTCTCACAACTGAGCTTCATATTTCTTCCCTATTTCTAATGATTCCTGTTTCTTCACCAGCCTTAAAAGTCTGGAAAACATCACCAAATGGGGTCCCAAACTGTTTACCTAGAATCCATCTGTTGGACCCTGTCTCACCCTGTTGCATATGATTAATGTGGCCCCGCCCTCTATGATGTGAAGCTGGGACAGGTTGCCCTATGCCTCATCTATGTACACATGTTTGGAGGATCCCAGGACTTATGAGAAACACCTGGTTCCAGTCATGAGTGGGGTGCTAATTATTACATGGGTACTTTGTAGGGGCTATCTGGAGTACGTACAAATAATGAGCAGTACTGAGATGTGGGGTCACCATGACTAGAAATGTTGACTGGTGGTTCAACAAATGAACTATGTAGTAAATAGCCCCTCTGAACTATACAGCCCAATGTATTATATAGCAAAAGATGAGCTTTTTGGCTTTGGACAAATATCATGTATAGTTTGCATTCTAAGTAGGAGCTAAAGTGCTACTTTAAAGTGCATTTAGCATGAAGTACCTGTGCTAAAATTTGCAGCAGTTTCAAATAAGGTAAATGCAAAATTTCTGGATGAGTTAAATCTATGAGTACTATATGCAAATTAATAGACTCATAGAAAATTAGAGTTGGGAGGGACCTCACAAAGTTATCTAGTCCAATCCCCTGCTCAAAGCAGGACTATCCACATCTAGGTCATCCCAGCAAAGGATTTGTCTAGCTGGGTTTTGCACTGTCACCACCCTGCAATCCTGGTCCCTGGCCCCACCCATTCTTCCTACTCCAGGATGCTGCTTCCTTCCTGCCTTATCTAATTTGTTCATCTGAGCATACCCTGCCCACAAGAGTCCTGGGCCAGTCTCCATGGAGACCCAACCTGCCCACCTGGTGCCCCCAGTGTTAAGTGCAGAGTGGATGGCCCAGGCCTGAATAAGACCACTTCTATTGCACCCAGCCAGGTCAGCACCCATCTTCCCCACCCTGGCACCTCAGGTCAGGCCAGTAACCCCCCCACACACACAGCCCAAAGCGGCTCACCCAAACTCCTTAAGTGGCCCTCCCGCCCAAATAATTGCCCACTCCTGTATTAAATCCCACCTCAGTCTTCTTTTCTGCAGACTAAATAAACTTGCTTCCCTCAGCCTCTACTCATAAGTCATGTGCCCCTGTCCCCTAACCATTCTCTTTTCTCTCTGCTGGACTCACTCCAATTTTTCCACATCCTTTCTATAGTTGGGGGCCCACAACTGGGCACAGTACCACAGATGTGCTCTCACAGGTGCAGAACAGAAGGGAATAATCACTTGCCTCACTTTGTTGGCTTTCTTTGCAACAAGCACATACTGTTGGCTCATATTCAGCTCATTGTTCACTGTAACCCCAACATCCTTTTCTGCACAACTGCTGCTTGGCCAGTTGGTCCCCAGCCTGTATTACTGCATGGGATTCTTTTGTCCTAAGTGCAGGACTTTGCACTTGTCCTTATTGAACCTCAGACATTTCTTTTGGTCCAATCTCCAATTTGTCTAGCTGTCTCTGAATCCCCGTCTTACCCTCCATTGTATCTACTACTCCTCCCAGCTTGGTGTCATCCACAAACTTGCTGAGGGTGCACTCCATCCCATCTTCCAAGTTATTGATTAAGATATGTAACAAATCCAGCCCCAGAATTGACCCCTGGGGCAGTCCATGTGATACCAACTGACAACTAGACATTGAGTTATTGATTACTGCCCTTTGATCCTGACTATACAACTAGTTTTCTATCCACCAAATTGCTGCAACTATTTTTATTTAAAGGTCAGTTTTTTTCTTTTTTTTCCCTCACTTCCTTGTGCTCAGGGAGAGCAGGGTCTAGCAGTAAGGAGTGGGTAAAGGGGCAGCAGGGGGAAGAACTTTGGTGGGGTCACAGGACAAGGGGGATACCCAACTCCCCAGATTTATTTTTCCTGCTGTAGCAGCAGGAGGGGGGCAACTTCAAGGCAAATCTCCAATAATTAGATTCTATACCTGGAAAATTATAGCAAATTTATAAATTTTCCATACCTAAAATCTAATACTTGGGGGCTCATTTTATAATCAGGGATGTTTGAGGAAGTGTGGTAAACTATAAATTTAATCTTACTATAGAGTGTGACTGAGGCCTAC
>NW_017728992.1:81037401-81040977 GCF_001723915.1 Gavialis gangeticus | reverse complement strand
CCTAAAATCTAATACTTGGGGGCTCATTTTATAATCAGGGATGTTTGAGGAAGTGTGGTAAACTATAAATTTAATCTTACTATAGAGTGTGACTGAGGCCTACCATCACATGAAATATAAGTGCAAAAGACTATGTTAGGACTGCTAATGCCAATGTCAGATTGGATTCACTGGGCGTGTCTACATGAGATGCTGACTGTGCAGTACCTGAAAAATACTGTGCAGAGAAAGAAGTTAAATGAATAAGGATGCTTTTGCTAATCCAAGAATCTTGATTAGGACAGATTATCTATCAGTATTCCTACCACTTCCCTGCTAATGGTACAATGGTAAACACTACAAAAATATGTTTTGTGTATACATATGCAATGTGTTGAGGGGGGGCACAAGGGGCCATGTGCCCCCCTGCCCAGCAAGTGCTCTGGCTGGTAGGAGGGCACAAAGACACCAGTTACGCATGTGCATATAACTCCTTCACCACTAACTTCCACCCACAAAAAGTAAAAACAAAAGCAAAACTGTATTTAAGGGAAAAATAGCAAACTGCACTCTTAATGTATTAATGATGAAAACCAATGAAAAGGAGAAAAAGTAGCTTCAGAAACGATAGTGTTTAAATCAAGGTATTTGTGTCTCTTCAAACTTGCCACATTTCATTTCAAATATCTTTCCTACTAATTTACTGTCACACACCCTTAATCCTTTGTATTTTGAACGGTAACGATCATTTGTTTAAATATATTCCTTGCAAGTGACTTTTCATTTAGACAGTGAAGCAGAAAAATATGATGTAAGGTGTAAACTGTCATCTATGGATAATGTGAAACAGGGATAATAATTGGGCATTTGTATGCATGGTTGCACCATAGCACCAGGTGCTTTTCAAAGCACCTGGTACTGCATTGCGTGCAGTTGTATAAGCAGCAAAATGTGCATCCATGCTGAGAAAAGGGCAGTGGCACACTTTTGAACTAAACCACCTTGAAGGTGCACTGCCACCATTTTCTGCATGCTTACATGGATTTCACCACTTATACAACTGCACACAATGCAGCACAGTGCACATCAGCTGGCATGTGGAGCAGACTCAATTAATCAAGTCTGCTCCAACTTGCTGGATCTCCAGCACATCGCAGGACAAAAAGTTGTGTGTATAAATGCCCATTTTGTGTTTAATATTTAAAATATTGGATTGCATGTTACATTTCTACAGAGAAAGATTGAAGTTTGAGCTCATAGCTCTGGAAGTTTTTTCTCTATTATAATTGAGTTGAATTAGGCCTGTGTACTGTTATTATGCAAACGAGGTAAATTGATGAAGTACAATAGATATCCTTCCAATAAGCTAAATGTCAGTAGTTAAGCTTCTCGGTGGAGCAAAATAACTCAGTAGGAGCAACTGCCCAAAATAGAGAAAATAAAAAGCAAAAAGAGTTAAATTATGTGGGTTAGAGGATGTTGCTAGGGATTACATGCACACAAGAACTGGGATACTATTTATTGGAACTGTGAGTATCTGTGAACAAAGAAGAAAACTCTGAAACACATGGCGGAAGCAGGCAAAAAAGCCAAGGAATATAAAAAAAATCACTGGGAGTATGGTCCAGATATGATTGCATGAGTCCGTAGGTAAGTACATTTTAAATGTCTAAGATGCATGATAGAAAAAAAAAAAAGGATTTCTGTCTGGTTTGCGATATTTCTGAATTATTAAAAGGTATGAAACTCAATTTGTAAAACCAAGGGAAATGGGCAATAATACAGAAATTATGGGAAGTTCAGTTAATTATTAGGACTGTGAAAGAAATTGGTGTCGCAAAGAAAAATTATAAACATAATACAGAACCCAAGTGTTTGCCCTATTGATGAATGTCTTAACATTATTCATTCTCACTTTCCCTCACTTTCTAGCTTAATGAATGTTTAAAGTGATTCATGCAAAGTGAAACAACTTCAACAGGAGAGACTCAAGACTGTATCCAATAGAGAAGCAACTGCGGCAGTCTGCCAAGGGGGGAAACACAAATTCAAATCCCCTCTCTTTCCCTGGGCCAACAGTGATTTGCTCCTAAGTCCAGCACAATCTGGCTGAGTACCTTAAAGGGACAGGAAAAGGATAAGAAGATAGACCTGCAATTATTAGTAATAACTGTTAATAAAACACTCTGCCAGGTCAAGTGAAATCTGAAAGGACCATTTCCAGTTTTCAATTCTGATGTGACAAAAAAACAAAGCCATTTCCATTTAGATTGACCCATATTTTTATTTTTCAGTTCAATCAAAACAAACAAACAAAATTATTTGCACAATCCCAACCATAAACCTTATTTTCTCCCTGTCCCCTTTGGATGGTTTGCTCAGTAACAACCTCATAGAAACAGTCAATAAAGAGACTTAGAACCGTGGAAAATAAAATAAAAGGTGCTTCCTGGGTCACCTCGGACCAGTCCAGCCCCAATTTCTGTTGCAGAATTCTATTGACTGTATAACCCCCAAGGGAAGGGACAGCATGTACATTATATGCTTTCATCAACTAATAGTGAAATGAGTATTTTGCAGCTTACACAACAGAGGGACTACATAGAGATGTTGTGAATTTTATTTAACTTTGCAGTTGGTTCCTACTGGAAATATACCTATCTAAAAAAATGACAAAACGCTACCTTTTGAGCTAACAAAAGATCTCACATAGCTGGTAGGCTGGAGCGGCATCTTTTTTCATGGTTCTTTGATTAATTATCCATCCTCAATTACTTAAGGCTGATGACAGGTTGGCTTAGGAGGGTAAGAGTTTTCAGAAATGGGGAGCACTAAATAGTGGATGTTATTTTCTACACATCTGTGCTTTTCTTATATTTGGTTTTATTTTCTCTGTAAAACAAACTGAAGTTGGAAAAGACAAATTATATTATTACTCTGCTTAACATTATATGGTTGACCTTCAGTATACACAGTGAGGTTAATATGACTCAATAGCTAATATACTGCCATTCTGGCTTGATACTAACATAAGCTTTATAATAGAACTTACTAATTATTCATGATTCCTTTTCCAATGTATTTACTATTTCCAGCCTTCATTGTTCATGCATTGTTTTAATGGAATATATAATCATATGATGGCAGGAACTCATGATACATACAATTGTGTCAGCATATTGGTTGACAACTAAGTGTCAGCTCAGCAAAATACATATTAGGAATGTCAAATACCATTAGACAGTTTGAGTACAAGCCGCAGATCCAAGTCACCCACTAATGTAACTGATGAATTAGACCGGTGATTAATTTTACCTACAGTCTACACATGATGTACTGGAGAAGAACCATTGGATTCAGACTCAAAGATGAGCATTGAAGAAGGAAAAATATGAAACATCTTAGTTGCTATAACCTTTAAACTATTTAAATGTCTTTTAAAGATTTTAGACACTTTTGTTATCATGGAAAGCTATTTATACATACAGTCATTATGACAATACTCGGTTTGTCTACAAGGTGGATCATGGCAGGAAATATATGAGTATTCCAGCCTAATTAAAATGTGTGTGTGTGTGTGTGTGTGTGTGTGTGTGT
>NW_017728992.1:81035142-81037390 GCF_001723915.1 Gavialis gangeticus | reverse complement strand
TCTCTCTATGTGTGTGTGTGTGTGTGTGTGTGTGTGTGTTTCACTCCCTGGGAAACTGGCTGCTCTAGGGAATATGAAATGGGGACCTTCACCCCTGAACAGAGTTACTTTAAAAATGCAGGGAAATTATGATTCCTGACTTTTAGCTTCTTGAAGGCAAAACTAGGACATGCTACTCCAAGCCTTAACAAACAGCAAAAGATTTGTATGGTTTCATTCATACCTGAGATGTACACCACTAAAGCAGGTTACCTGTGTATTAAATGCTAGCAAAGCTCAACACAAGAGGGGGTTCAAATTTCTAACGTTGATAGCAGTAAGAGGAATCTTTTCCTGTGGTGTTCTAAACTGAAAACCCTCAAAACAAAAGCAGGATATCTGCTCTTGGGCTAAAGTAGACTGAGACCAGGTACAGACATTATACTTTTACCAGTCTAAGTGATCAGAAGATGGAACTGGATCAATATGCACTCAAACTTAATCAATTTTTGGTTAGAACAGTGCAATGAACTTCAGTACCAGTTCCCTTATTGAGTCGTTAGGTCACTGTCCACTGGCATCCCAGGCTTCTTTGCAGCCTACCACTACACCTCCCCACCCCACTGCAGGAAGGTGTGCTAGCACTTGTGCTTGGCTGCTCCAACTGAGTGCCCAGTGGCTGAATCCAACTGAGTGAGCTCGCCCTGTGTCTGAGCTGTCACAGAGCCAAGTCAAAATAGACCCTCTCCACTGCCTCACCTCCTGCCTCCAGCCAGCTGTCAACTGATCACGTAAATCTGTTTTCCAGTGCCTCAGCTCCAGGACCTGGGCACCTGTGCCTGACTGGACTGCCAGGTATGAGCAAGCATGCTTTCTCCTGCTGTTGTATCATCTGTCAGCCACAGACATCTGTCAGCTACAGACGGTCAGTGAGCCAAAGGGTACTTGCATGAGCCCAGCAACATGGTTAGGGTTCATGGGGTGAGCCCAAATGCAGGGCATTCCCCTGGGCTCTGTGTCAGGTCTGTGTGTACATTACGGGGAGTTTCATCCTGGGGTGAAGGGGCATGGCCCAGAGACAAGGGTGGCCAGGTGCTGAGGCTTGTATATGAGAAAACAGATGCCTCCCTCCCCCACTCCTACTGCTTGACTGTGGCTGATAGATGCCTTTGTTTGATGAATAACACGGCAGAGGGTTGCGGCATATTTACCCATGGCCAGCAACCAATCAGGGGTTGCCAAGGCACTTGCCTGTGCTTGACACTCTCCAGCAGCCCAGAGAGCCTGTGGGGCAAGGGCGGAGGCATGCAGGAGTGCCCCCAACCTGCCAGCCTCAGCCAGTGCAAGTAGAGGTCTTCCTCCCCACCCAAAGGGTGAATGTGTGTTCTGTTCTCTATCTATCTATCTAACCTATGCTGCTTACAGAAAACTGTAATTTAGAATATTTCCACCATGGGCTTTTTGAATGTCTGTATCTAGCCTAAAAGAGCTGTGTGTGACCAATAGAGAAATGATACAAAAATGTCTATAGAAGAACAGTTATCTCAGTGTATCTGAAGTGTGAGTAAAATATGAATAAAAGCCCAGAGTTGTAAGTCTTACCTTCTGTTCATAAGGTAGAGAAAGAGTGGGATGGTGAGTGGTCTGTATCAATTGTAAATTAATCCTGTCAGAAGGTACACATCTTATGACGGATTAATAGTTTGAATGATGAGTAAGGAGCTTCTTGAAAAGCAAATATTGCCCTTCTGTTGGCAGGCAACTTAGTTCAGAACCTACTTATACTTAAATAAATCATTTGAACATTTGAGCAGCCTTTCGACTACATTGTTTTCAGACCTCACTTAAAGAGCAGCTTTATGACCATTTAGTTGGGATGCTGCAAAGATATTTTAATCAACAAATTGTTTTTGAACTGAAAATTAACACAAATCCACTGAATTTGATAGGTCCCATCAACCACTCTTATTTAACTTTGGTAGTGGCATTACAATTCAAAGAAAAATGGCAGAACTCAGATTATTATAGGTTCTAGTCACTTCGGCTAACAGATCTGCTAATGTTCCAAGCCTCCATATTCCTGAAGCCATTTTCTGCTTCCTCATGGTACGTAAACATTTGTATTCTATCTCTATTCAAGGTATTTTCACAACTCTCCTATCTCTATCACTAATAATCTCTCTGGGCGCGTCCACACATACAAGAATATGCACTCACAGCAGCTCAAATCGAAGCAGTGCAAATTTGAGCCAGGGCTTTTTGCCTCAGT
>NW_017728992.1:81033532-81035131 GCF_001723915.1 Gavialis gangeticus | reverse complement strand
CAAAATCCATGTTCTTCCACAGTTAAAACAAAAACCACTCTACACACAGACACACACACACATATGTATATCTAGAGAGAGAGACAGTGTTGATGTGTACTTTTTGTTTTCTGCACACATGATGGGGGGATGTGTGATGGGGGGATGTGGTTTTTGCAGGAAGGGGGCAAGAATGGGTGTAGGGGAAAGCGGGTAGGTGTGTGAATGTGTGTGGGTTGGTCTGTGCGTAGGTGTGGGACAATTGATTGGGGGACTGAGGGTGTGGAGGACCTTGTGAGGGGGATGATCAGGACGGATCCACAGGGTGCAGCCTCCCCCCAGCACATGGAATTCCCGCCCCTCACCCAGGGTCCCAGCTTGCCTATGGATGGCCACAGCCCCTATCCCCCACAGGGCCCCAGCCTCCCTGCTCAGGGTCCCAGGCACCCTGGAGCCCCCACCCATCCAGGGTCCCAGCTCCACCCTGGAGGACCCCACCCCCCACCCAGGGACCATAACTGACCTTTCACAGCAGCAGCAGGGGGACTGTGCGCCATGCCCAGCCAGGTCCTGCTGGCCCAGGGCACCTCTTGCCGCCCAGCTGGGCCAGTTTCATGGTGGCAGGACCCAGTGCAGCACATGGGGGCCACATGCTGGGCCCAGCCAGGTCCTGGGGCCCCTCTGCCACCCAGATGGGCTGGGCTGGGCTGGGCCCATGGCACCACAATCTGGCACTGGGCCCAGCTGGGTCCTAGAACCCCTCTGCTACCCAACCAGGCTGGGCCCATGGCAACAAGATGTGGCACGGCACATGGTCCCCATGTGCCGGGCCCAGCGGTGTCCTGTTGCCCTTGAGGCTACTCTGCTGCCCAGCCAGGCCCTTCCTATAGCAGCAGGACCTGGCCCAGCACGTGGGAACCATGCAGAGCTGAGCTGGGTCCATGTGGTCCCCGCATGCTGGGTCAGGCAGCACAAGCAGCCCCAGAGCTGGCAGGAGCCGGGTCTGCTCCATGCGGTCCCCGCATGCCGGGCCAGGCAGCATGAGCAGCCCAGGGCTGGCAGCACCCAGCTCAGCTTTTTGTGGTCCCTGGGCTTCTTGTGCTGTCCGGCCCAGCACAAGGGGACTTCGCAGAGCTTAGACGGGTCCTGCTGGCCCTGGGGCTGCTCGTGCTGCCTGGCACAGCCGGGTGGCATGAGCAGCCCCAGGGCTGGCAGGACCCAGCTCAACTCTGTGCAGTCTCCACATGCTGGACCAGGTCCAGCCACTATAGGAAGGGCCCGGCCAGGGAGAAGGACCTGGCATGGCACACGGGGCCCATGTGCCACATTGGGTCCTGTCATGATGGGCTGGGCCCACCGAGCTGGCTCCTGCTTCTGTCCCACTGTGTCTGCAGGGGGGCGTCAGGACCTGGCCCAGCCCCATGTGACTCTCTAGTCCGGCTTTGCACCGGAGCGGGTCACACGGCTCTGGGAGGTGTGGCTCCTGTGCACGCCTCCCAGAACCATACAACCCACTCTGGTGCAAAGCCAGACTAGTGATCCACAAGGATCTGGGCCAGCTCCTCACCCCCCACAGTCCCGGGAACATCCCCCCCACCACTTCCCAACCCCCCTATATCC
>NW_017728992.1:81030706-81033115 GCF_001723915.1 Gavialis gangeticus | reverse complement strand
CCCCCATGAGCCCCCCCCCCCCTGCACTTACCTTGGATAGTGCAGGGGGCCGGGGACAGCAGTAGCACCAAAGGGATGCTCTGGCCAAAACCAGAGCATCTCTTTTGGAGGACCAACACCCTGCTGGCTCCGGGGACGGTCTTGACCATGTCTTGCTCTGCTCTAATTTTCTTCCCGCGCTGCAAACAGTTTTTCATTCCTACACATGACTCTTGCCCCTCCTCAAAGGGGTTTGAGGTGGGGCAAGAGGCATGTGCGCACTCATCTGGACAAGCCCTCTATTGTTGTGTTTGACAAAGACAAATGACATCTGTCACTAAGCCTGAAAAACAAATCTTTTTTTTTTTTCAAATACAAATAACATTCAATCAAGTTATTTAATTTCTATTCGGTGTTCTTTTATTCTACTTCTCACTTCACAATAAATAACCAGGAGTGAGCCACTGGAAAAGATGATACGACAGCCTGCAGCATCTACTTTTATTGGTCTATGATAGAATTTTAACAAGATCAAAATATCAGGTTGCTCATGTGCCATTTTCCAATTGCTCACTTGTATTTTTGTTTCAGTTTAGATTACTGAAAAGATCATATAGCTTACCTTAGGCAACCTTTTTGCTGATAAAAGAGGGATAGTTTACTGTCTGTTCAGATAATCCACAGTGCATGATAAAACAAAGTATATCTTTAAAAGTAATCAGTAAACTGAAAGGTTTCATATGTTGTTGCATAGGACAAATAAGTGACAAGAGTAAAAAGTTCATTTCTTGAATGTGTGGCATATTGTTTCATAGATTCATAGATTCATAGATGTTAGTGTTGGAAGGGACCTTAATAGATCATCGAGTCCCACCCCCTGCACAAGCAGGAAAGAGTGCTGGGTTCAGATGACCCCAGCCAGATGCCCATCTAACCTCCTCTTGAAGACCTCCCAAGGCAGGGGAGAGCATTACCTCCCTTGGGAGCCCATTCCAGATTTTGGCTACTCTAACTGTGAAGTTCCACCTAATGTCCAGTCTAAATCTGCTCTCTGCTAGCTTATGGCCATTATTTCTTGTAACCCCCAGGGGCACCTTGGTGAGTAGAGCCTCACCAATTCCCTTCTGCGCCCCCATGATGAATTTATAGGCAGCCACAAGGTTGCCTCTCAACCTTCTATTGCGGAGGCTGAAGAGGTCCAGGTGCCCTAGTCTCTCCTTGTAGGGCTTGGCCTGCAAGCCCTTAACCATACAAGCAGCCCTTCTCTGGACCCTCTTCAGGTTATCCACATCCCTCTTAAAGTGTGGTTTCCAAAACTGAACGTAGTATTCCAACTGTGGTCTGACCAGTGCCCGATAGAGGGGAAGTATTACCTCCTTGGTTCTGTTTGTCATGCATCTGCTGATGCACGATAAAGTGCTGTTAGCTTTGCTAATAACTTCGTCACACTGAGAACTCATGTTCATCTTGGAGTCCACTTGGAGATCCCTTTCCTCTTCTGTGCTGCTGGGCAGGTCATTTCCTAGGTAGTAGGTGTGCTGGACATTTTTCCTCCCTAGGTGCAGCACTTTGCATTTCTCCTTGTTAAATTGCATTCTATTGTTTTCTGCCCATTTTTCCAACTTGTCCAGGTCTGCCTGTAGTTGTTCCTTGTCCTCTGGTGTGTCCACTTCTCCCCACAGTTTTGTATCATCCACAAACTTGGACAGAGTACATTTCACTCCCTCATCCAAGTCACTGATGAAGACATTGAAGGGTATCGGTCCAAGGACTGAGTCCTGCGGGACCGCACTTCCCACGTCCTTCCAGGTCAATACCGACCCATCCACCACCACCCTCTGGGTATGACCCTCTAGCCAATTTGCCACCCACTGGACTGTGTAGTCATCCAAGTCACAGCTTCTTAATTTGTTCACCAGTATGGGGTAGGATACCATATCAAAGGCCTTCCTGAAGTCTAAGTAAATGATATCTACCCCTACTCCTGCATACAGGTGTTTTGTAACCTGGATATAAAAAGAGACTAGATTAGTCAGGCATGAGCTACCTGTTATGAACCCGGGCTGGTTTCCCCTCAGCATAATTTTGCCTGCTGGGCTCTCACGTATATGAGCCTTAATAATCTTTTCAAAGACTTTACCAAGGATGGAAGTGAGACTGACTGGCCTATAGTTGCCTGGATTCTCCTTCCTCCCCTTCTTGAAAATAGGGACCACATTCGCCCTTTTCCAGTCCTCCGGGACCTGGCCCGTGTGCCACAAGTGCTCAAATATTCTTGCCAATGGCTGTGCAATGACATCAGCCAGTGCCTTCAGTACCCTTGGATGGAGCTTATCTGGGTCTGCTGATTTAAATGCATCCAGTCCTTCCAAGTGACTCTGCACAACCTCAGGGTAAATGCTTGGTTCTCTGGCACCCTGCTGTTATCTC
>NW_017728992.1:81025478-81025706 GCF_001723915.1 Gavialis gangeticus | reverse complement strand
GTGGTCTGACCAGTGCCCGATAGAGGGGAAGTATTACCTCCTTGGTTCTGTTTGTCATGCATCTGCTGATGCACGATAAAGTGCTGTTAGCTTTGCTAATAACTTCGTCACACTGAGAACTCATGTTCATCTTGGAGTCCACTTGGAGATCCCTTTCCTCTTCTGTGCTGCTGGGCAGGTCATTTCCTAGGTAGTAGGTGTGCTGGACATTTTTCCTCCCTAGGTGCA
>NW_017728992.1:81013561-81020478 GCF_001723915.1 Gavialis gangeticus | reverse complement strand
ATTAGTCAGGCATGAGCTACCTGTTATGAACCCGGGCTGGTTTCCCCTCAGCATAATTTTGCCTGCTGGGCTCTCACGTATATGAGCCTTAATAATCTTTTCAAAGACTTTACCAAGGATGGAAGTGAGACTGACTGGCCTATAGTTGCCTGGATTCTCCTTCCTCCCCTTCTTGAAAATAGGGACCACATTCGCCCTTTTCCAGTCCTCCGGGACCTGGCCCGTGTGCCACAAGTGCTCAAATATTCTTGCCAATGGCTGTGCAATGACATCAGCCAGTGCCTTCAGTACCCTTGGATGGAGCTTATCTGGGTCTGCTGATTTAAATGCATCCAGTCCTTCCAAGTGACTCTGCACAACCTCAGGGTAAATGCTTGGTTCTCTGGCACCCTGCTGTTATCTCTCTATGATCCCATTGTGAGACTTGTTTTGCCCCTCGTTTAGGAACATCAAGGCAAAGAACTCATTGAGGAGTTCAACCTTGTCCCCCCTGTCTGTCACCAACTGCTTTTGCCCATTCAGTAGTGGTCCTATACTGCCCTGGGCCTTCCTTTTACTCCCTGTTGTTGTGCAGTTATAACCAGCGCTTGAAGAAAATGAATATAATAGTACATAGATGGGGAAAGCAAATGGAAGTCAGTGAACGAATAACTAACACAGGGCAAGAAATAGAAGTAGAGCCCCATTAAATCAAGCAATTCAAAGCACAATCGTTCAAGCAATCTAGTTGTCTGTTACAAATTGTTTGTGGAAAGTTAATTTCAAGGCAATTTGAATTTGCAATTGAGTTTACATGACAAGTGTTTGAAAAGTGAGCATGTTCAATCAAGAAAAGGAAGAATGACCATCTAATATCTTTTTCCAACCAGTTGTTTAAGCAACAGTGATATTGTTTTTTATAGTAATGACAAAAAAATAATATAACAATGCATTTGAAAATACTAACTATACAAAACCAAAGACTTGAGCAATTTATAATCTAATATTCATGAAAAAAAGATTCTTCCACTAAGGTGGACTGCTTCACACAAATTTCCCATCAAAAGCCCCTTCTCAGGCTATTCATGCAGAAGTGAATAATCTGCCTCTACAGTATTTTTGCCAACAATGCTTTTACTTATTAGTTGGGTTTTGTTTTATAGGAAAATGATTTGTTGATCTATTATCCCATTACTCAGCTTTTTATTATTTATCACCAGGGATCCTAGTTTTTCATTCACCACAGAAAACCATGGAAAAACACAGAATCCATGTTTTTTCCATGACATACCATTTCAATCTTTTATTTTTTGCCATGGTTTGTACCTCTTGCCCAATAAGCAGTGAGGGGGAGGAGGGAGCGGCATGCCATTGATTGGCCAAAAGGCAAAAACTATGGTAAAAATATAAGAGAACAGTAATGGTGCCGCTCACCAGGGATGGTGATACACTTTCAGTAGGTCAGAGAAAAACATGGATTTGGGATTTTTTTAAGAAGAGATTTTCTCCTTTTTTCCTCTGGAAAACCAGGATCCCTGTTTATCACTGGCATTGCAATAGATTCAGTCATGGATCAGGGCCCTGTGGAGAAAAACACTGTACCAGCACACAGAAAAAGACAATCCCTCCCCAGATAATTTACAGTCCAGTAAGCCAAGAGAGGACATGGGAATACAGAAAGACTTTTCCACTGAACAAAAATCATGCAACATTTAGTTAGTCTTGTCATGTTTTTAGAGTAATTTAAGTTTTCTTCATCTTCCTTTTCTTCGAGTACTTAAGTGTTTCATCCATATTACATTTTTACCTTTCTTACTACAAATGTGTTCCTTACCTCTAGGATATTAGCAAACCTAATCAATGGATTGCTAGATTCTTCCTTTATGGACATTTTTTATAAATCCTAGGATATTTTTACAAAATATTTTTTCTCTTATTTCAAATGAATTGTAATGCTAAGTTATACTTCAGTAACACAGAAGCAGTGAAATTTGATAAACAACCCAGCTGAAGTCAATTTAGGAGGTTCTCAAATTAATACAACAAGCAAGATATGTTTTGGTCAAAACAACCAACAGAGTTTTATTAAAGGATAGCTAAGAAAATACCAGACAATAAAGTTATGATGTTACCATTGTATATGGCATGTAATTGCCTGCAATAAAGTAGCTACTGCATGAGTTCTTTTAGTATAAGTCCTCCAACACAGTTTTCCTTTGTTTCCAAACAGTTTGAGTATAACTTTCTCAGGTAATGCTGTATGGTTTGGTGACTAAAAAATGTATTTTCTGATAAAATGGTGATAGTCTGTTTCAAGGATAGTGTAAATCAAACCTAAACAGACCATTTCGCTGCCTGTGAAAAACTGAATAAAGCTGAGGGACATTTTTCAGAGAAAAAGACGGTGATAAGATTTGTCACTGGAAATTCTGACTGCATTAATTAACCTCTTCTTTGTAGGGATGGCTGGAGCAAAGCTGAAGTTGAAGACTGAAGTAGATCCTAAATGTATATGGTTATGCCATGTATGATGTAGCTTCATCATATATACATACATACATGATGCAACAAACAATAACAACAACAAAACCAGTTTAAGTTTTTATTTCCAAAAAGTTGGCTAAAAATCCGAATAACCAGAAAAAAAAAATTCTTATTTTTCCTTTGGCTGAAGATTAATGATCTATTAAAGATGGCACATCTATAGCAAAGACAATACATTAAACTAAATCTTCAATGAAACAATCTTCATCTTTAGCAATTTTTTGCTGCCCTCAACACCCTCTTTTGTGCACTGGACTTTTACTTATCTGAGACTCTATATATCTGTTCTATCCCATACCAAACAGTCAAGGGGAGTATGAGCTGTCCAGCCAATTTCCTGCTGGGCCAGGTCAGGATGGCAAGTCTGAAAAGCTGCGGAAATCAGCTCACAGAGGCCAGGTCTGATGATGCCTCCAACTTCTTGGTCTTGGTGCTTGTCACATTGAATTGGGCACTTCACCTTGCAACAACGTGGGAATGTGTTTGTCTCTTGCTGGGCCATCAAGGGGGCACTCTGCAAGGTGGAAGATGAACAAGTGGTCTACATGTGTAAACCCATGGGGGCGAGGAGGAGGGGGTTTCAATGTCTAGTGGCATGTTGGTTTTTTGTGATGATGAAACCTTGACAAATGTTTCATATGCTCAGCCCCCTGGAAGGGCCACATACCTTTCACCATTTAAAAAAATATTTGTATAATAAAGTTTTTAAAAAAATCTCTCTCTCGGATTTCTGACTCAAATTTTGACAAATTAAGGAAGACTGACATAAAAGGGGTTTGTTCGTGTTGACAACTAGTAGCAGATTCAATTAAGACCCAGAGCATCAATACATCTGTAGTTCTCTACAGTTAGCTATTACAAGGTATTATGATTATATGAATGAGGCCCACTGCTCTCCCCACGCGCGCTTGTGAACTTATAATTTGCTTTTCAAAAATGCTTCCGCTGATGTGTTCACTTGTATTCTTTCCATAGCAAAAAGCATAATCTACCATAGAAAATGGTCATATATACAGATTTTACATCTCTTGTGTTATGATTCATTATAAAGCCAACAGCACGTAAGAAAGTTGGTTTATGTTGACCTAGAGAGGTATATTCTCTGAAAAGTGCAATTTTAGAAAAGTAGGATTTCTTCCACTGGTGTATTGTGATACACAGGGTACAGTCAAAATGACTCTGTAATATAAGATTATCTTACTTACACTTCATGGCTCATTTATACCACTTTACAACTGAAAACAATGTACAGATTTAATTGAAAGTCTATTTTAGGTAATAAAAATACATAAATCAAGTATACTACCAGAAGTACTTCAGAGTCCTCATTCTTTCATGTTTTAAAAGGTGGTTAGCCATATTTTACCTGAAGCTAGGCAGATGGTCGAGTAGGGTGGCACCTTAGAATTTAACTAGTAGACTAAGTAAATAGGTTGTTGCCTACAAAAGTTCATTACTTCCTGAACCAGTTAGTCTCTAAGGTGCCACCCTTCCATTTATAAAATACTAATCACAACTAGTCTCTTCTTGATGCAGCACTGTCTGGAATCCTGTTGCATACTTGATCAGTGGAACAGAAGATTCAAAGCATTTGTCTCTCAAGGGTGGTGTAACTAATAACAATGGGCATTGGTCTTTTTAATGCCTCTGATTTTATGTAAAATAGTTGCACATCTGAATGGAACCAGGGTTGCATGCCAAGTGCATATTAAATTTCATTTGACAAAATATGGACTACAAATCTCTTTATGGTTGCCAAACCCTGACCTAGTGGGTGCTCAGGGACCAAAAGACTTTAAATTAATCTAAAACAGTAAAAATGTTCTTGTTCTAATGTTATTAATTAACTGGTTACATTATTATTTTTTAAAGGCACAATTTTTATTTGAAAAACGTGCACTATGTCAAAAATATGTTTTGCATGATATAAATCCTCTATTGACAAATTGTTGACATGGAACTAAAACAGGACAGATATTCTGCATGGCAAGAAGGCAAGTTTTGGAGAGTTGTTTAGGGAAAACACAAAATGTGAAGGTATGCAACAAAATCCCCTGGCACAAGTTTTCCCTAAATACCCACTGTTCCAGAGCTGCATGAAAATTCATAGGCATTTTTTAAAACAGAAAACGTATATTATAGTTAACCCAAAATATAATTAATTTGTGTCAGATTTGTCATATTGCTTCATCTGAAAAGCATGAACACCTTTGAAAATTAATGTTGTGTTTTGATATGTATAAAGCAGAGCATTTATTTTGAAACAGTATTTCACATCAATTTTCAATTAATAAAATGATTCAAAGGCATGAAAGTGAAACAAATGTTTTCATTTTGTATCAAATAAAGTTTCAATTTCATGCAATTTTTTAATGTATTTTCATTACAGTGGACAATCCAAAATGTTTTGCTTTGATTTGACAGAAAATGAATTCCCTCCTTTATTTTTCAGTTCGACCAGGAAACTGAAAAGTTAGATATTCATGCAGCTCTAGGATGTTCAGGCTCTATAGTTATATCACTAGAAATTTGTAGGCTTGCAGCTACTTTGTAGCTAAAAAAGTTGAGCCAAAAAATAGACCACTGGGGCAAAATCCTGGTTCTGTTAGAGTCAATGGCAAACCTACTATTGATTTAAATACTTCTAGGATTTAACTCTCACAATTTCACTCTGTTCTTTTTGCATTTAAAATGTTAGCCACAGTCCCACACCAAGAACCACTAAGGCAAATCCTACAATTATTCAGAGATTCATTGACTCAACATTTTCATTAGTACAAAAAGGTCTTTTTGCACAGATGTCTGTGTTAGTTTGGGGCATTAGCCTCATTCTTTTATGCAAAAGTTATTTTATTGCCTTTATGGAAAAGAATACACTTTCCCTCCTGTTTTCATTACGTTCCATTTTTCTCCTTTCCACTGAGAAATTTTATGATGCTCATTGACAGTAGAGCTCTTCACAATCTATTCTTTCCCTTCATTGAAAAGCAATTCAGAGCCAGTAGAGGAAAAACTAGAAATAATCATTTTCCAGCCTAGACGTATAACCAAAAGAAGAACAGCAAAATATCAAATTTAGCCAACTTTCCCCTTTTCCTGTAGTGAATGATTTCATGTATGACCTTTCTCTCCACAATCTTTCCCATAGTGAGTAATTGTTTTGGATTGCACAGGCAAGCCTAAAGCTGTGAACATGAAATAAACAGCATTCCCTGTTTGATTTTGAACTCCCCTTACAATCTAAGAAACAGGTTCATTTTCTCTTAGCAAAAAGTATCCCATGGCATTAAAAAAACATTTTCTTTTTGATCTGAAAAATTAAACACCAAGAGAAAAGCAACCTTTTCTTTATCTGTATGGTAAACTGGTACCAAGTCAAGCTTTAACATATAATTTTTTTCTTCATATCACTCCTTTTAACTTATATAATACTCAGTCTTATACCTCCTGATATGTCTGCCAAAGATATTTTATGAATCAGTTAGCTTCCAACAGATCAAACTCATGACTTGCAATTTACTATTAAAGCTAAAAAAAGTAACATTAATATTCAAAATACCAAAGACAAACCTATATGATAAAATATAAGTATTAAAATACGTTAAGAAATGAAGGTGAGTGTTTAAAGAGATGCAGGTTTTTATTATTACAATAACCTGAAATACATTGGCAATTCAGAACACCCTGGCCTGAAGATATTGTAAGATAAATACAACACACTGGACAAGGGCTCAGATTAAGTAAAGTGTTGAGACAATGTTGGTACGACAAATAAAGATTTTACAAAAAAGGTGCATCCTAAGAAGGTCTGAAAGAACAAGAGAAAAAATGCTATTTGACAAGGACTCAAAAGGAGTCTATATTTTAGTAGTAGTAGGCACTTGCTGATTCATTTAGGATCATAATGAGGACAAAGAAGCTTAAATAACCAGAAGGATGGGAGGAAAAAATTGAAGAGATACATACAATATAAATATATAATATGCATATGTAACGTAATTCAAATAAAATGTGGAAGTATTGCACATATGCATGTAGACAAAACACTTAATACTGAGAAAGGCCATATTGTGCCTGAAAGCTTGTCTAACATCTCTCCCAACTCTAAAGGTGATCTAATATATATAAATAGAACCTCATCTCAAACAAATGCTACTTCTGGACCATCATGACTACAACACTATCACAAAATACTCAAAAAAGCCATTTAAAATTGAGAAATCCTTTTGGCAAGATACAAATACATCAAATGTAGATGTAGATAAAAAGTTGAATTTTATTTATTAGATTTATATGCCTCCCATCCTGAAAAAGGCTCAAGAAGCCTTATGCTAAAGGTAAATATAGGTAGACATACATATATATTTTATTACTGACCAAGGAAGGCTTCCCTC
>NW_017728992.1:80988984-81013497 GCF_001723915.1 Gavialis gangeticus | reverse complement strand
TTACTGACCAAGGAAGGCTTCCCTCTGCTGCCTGCCTGGGGGCTGTGGGAGTGGGGAATCAAGGGAATGGGAGAGGGTGTTGCTTAGTCATGTCATCTTATATATTAGTATAAACAGAATTATATATGTATTAGGGTGTATCTATATCTGCATCTATAACTATGTTTAGTGTAAGCCTTCCTGCACCTTTTTTAAGAAGGGAGTCATATAAATACAATAAATAAAATAAAGTAAAACTTAGTATCTACATCTACATTTTATCTATCCTCATCTTGCCCAAAAAATGCTTCCCAACCCACAGTCATTACTTCCATGCAAGAAAACCATTTGTGACATTTGGGGTGGTTAAACTGGGTTCAAAATGGCTGTCCAATTTAAACTTAACTCATCCTGGTGCTGACCTTACACTTGCAGACCCAGTCTCAGTGACTGGCAATCAGTCTAAACTTGAACACATACAGAAGTTCCATGCACACAAACTGTTCTAAAAATTGCATAACCCAGTTTAAGATAAATTTGCATCTATGTAGGATCAAACTTATTCAATTTAGGTCAAACTGGTGCATGAAACTTTTATACACTTTCCCCACACAGCCACAGGGCTGGTAAAACCCAGCCACTGGCTCCAGCCCAGGGCTGCTCTTTTCACCCCCCCACACTGAACCATTTTTTGGCCCCATTCCTATAGCCCCTTTCCCCACCCGCTCCCAACCAGCCAGACCTCTCAATCCCCATCCCATAAGCAGCTCAGGATGCAGCCACTTTTAACAGTGTTCGCCACTGTCAGAGCTGAGCAAGTAAGTCCTGGTGGGGGGAGGGGTGGGAGGGACGGGTATGTAGGTTTGCTGAGGGGACCCTCCCACGTCACCCATGGGTCATACCTATCAGACCCCCAACCCCCTCCTGTAGCCCGTTCATCCTGACTTGCCTGATATTGGGCAACCATTCTGAATCAATTTAATCTCCCCCTAAAATACTCCCCACCCAATGTCTGTACTTAGCCAAAAGTATAAGATGCTCCATATATTACCCACACCTCCTCTAGCCATGCCCCCCTTGCAGTAGCTGGATCTAAACTCCTGATGCTGAAATATCAGAGAAAGAAGTAGGGAACTCCCTATATCCTTTAGCACCTGCCTGTAATGAGAACAAGTTTCTATTTATCCTCCTATAGACATCTGTAACAATTAGAACATGTTTAACAGGAGTTTACATTTCATTTTCACATGGGCCTCCAGTAGTTTTGTTTTTAAGGAAGTTTTATCAAAATGGATAGCTAACTCTGAGATGTACTGATACAACAATTGAAATTCTAAATATGTCTGCCCTCTCACATTTTCCAAAGCCTTCCAGCCTAAGACAGTTTAATTATGACATCTGGTAGAGTTACTGAATCTAGCAGCAGCTGAGAAAACAGAAAGAGTTCTTGTTTTAAATGCAACTCAAGCTGCAATTTCACAAATGCTTATTCACTGCTTCAGCTGCTGGCATACATTAGAGAGCACTACAATAATTAGAAATAATCTGAATGATCAACAAAACAAAGTATCTACCAAATTGCAGAGGCAGCAGATGCACCAGCATTTATTTCCCCATAGTCTTCTGTCTTCATTAATTTCTAGGTCAAACGTCCAATGTGGATGTCTTCTACATTAAACCTCAGCAGCACGTTCTAGCCCTTATTTCATATGGAACTAAGCTAGCTTATACTGAAATAAAAGTCCTGGCCAGAATACAGATATTATACATTTACTGAGCCACAGAGACAGTTTTACCTTAATTTTTCTGCCTCAATTAGGTATTTCCCTAAATCTGGACATCTCATGTGTATTATTATCAGGACCTCAGTTATACTGCATACCAAAAACTCCTTCTGCGTGTAAGCCCTCAGCATGAATAAAGGTTGCAAAATAAAGTCCTGTGGGGTAGTACCTCAAAAAACTCACACGGAATAGGATTTTTTCTAGGCTGATTGACAATTTTTATAGCCAGAGCATAGGGATTTGGACCAATAGTCCAAACCTACCCCCTTATTCTTTGTGGGTACATACAAACACTACACTTAGATTGACCTAAACAGGGTTAGGTCAATCTAAATACCCACTTCTGCAGGAAATTAGTGGGAATAACTCAACCCAAAAATAGCCCACCCAATTTAAGCTAGTTTGCCTCATGAAGCACACTAATTTAGGTTGAGAAAGGATTAACCTAATATAGAAAGGGGTTAATCCAATCTAGTGCCTGCCTGCATGCATTTGGAGAAGGCTAGGAAAGCCCACTTACTCTCCACAGCTGCAGAGCTGTGCTCTTCCCACACCCACCAGCAGCAGTGAATGGCTGTGCATTCTATTCCCAGGCTAGGTTTACATGACTTAGATATGGCATGGTGAACACTTGTTTGTACCCTGAATTAATTCCACTGACTTCAGGTGAGGAACTATGGAAGTGAGTAAGTCTAACAGAATTAGTCCCTATTGATTCTCTGAACCATACTATAACCCTATTATAATTATAAAAATCCTTCTACTCAGATTTATTTCATACATATGTCTTGATATTGACTGCTTCCTCTGAGTCCAGCCTATGCGCTCTAGCAGCTCCTCCACATATGGCATGGGGAAGGCATCGAATTGGCAACTTCGTTAATCTTTCAAAAATGGATGCATATCCTGAGTGTACCATCATTCTTTGGCACTATTACCATCGGGCTTCACGAGGGACTGTGCAAAGACACGATGATCCCTTGAGCTAACATCCTTCGTAGTTCGCCTTGGATCTTCTTTTGCCAGTGATGGGGGATGGGCCTCCACCTCTCTCACACGACGGTCACTTTCAGTGTATGGATCTGTATTCCTTGGGGCCAGCCTGGCTTTTTGCCAAACACTTCACTGAACTTTGCCACCAACCTCCTCAACTTGTCACGTTGTTGAGCGTTGAGCTCTGGGCTGTATGCTGGTTGGCCACCTGGTTCCTGCCCTTCTGGCAACTCCCCTATCTTGGGTCCTAATTCCTCCCGCAAGTCTTCTGGGCTCAACAGACAAACGTCTCGCTCTCGCCACACCTTCAACAAGTTGACATGATAGATTTGGGGCTCTTTTCTATGCCTGGGGTGATGTACTTTGTAATCCACAGGCCCAGCTTGCCATACAATCTCAAACGGGCCTTGCCATCACATCAACAACTTATCAGCTGTAGCAGGGAGTAGTACGAGGACCTTATCTCCAACATGAAAATGTCTAGTGTGAGCCTCTTTGTCATACTCCCGCCGTTGCTTCTGCTGGGCCTTGGCCAAGTGCTTCTGAGTGAGCTATCTAGCTTTCACCAGCCATTCTATCATTTCCTTTTGGTAGTATCATACCCCAACTTTTGGTCATCCTACATTTTACCATTCCTCTCTTACCCTTTGCAACAGCCCTTGTGGTTTATGGCCATATATAAATTAAAATGGGGACAGCCTCATGGACAACAGCAGGGTGTCTCTCAGCACAAAGAGGAGAAGTATTAAGATCAAATCGCACCTCCTCAGTTCATCCTGGATACATCGCTGCAATAATCATTTAACTGTACCATTTAGGCATTCTACTAGCCCGTTAGTCTGTGGGTGGTACACTGAGGTATGGAGTTGCCATATCCTCAACAGTTGACACATGGCCTGGATAACTCCGGACATAAAATTTGTCCCCTGATCTGTAATTATCTCCCTTGGAACTCCCACCTGGGACACCTATTTTAATAATTCCTCTGCAATTCATGGTGCTGTTGCTGATCTCAGTGGTATTGCATCTGGGTAGCGTGTAGTGCAGTCAAAGATGCCTAATGTATATTGGTGTCTGGTGCTACTCTTTGTTAAGGGCCCCACAACATCTAGCACTATTCAATCAAAGGGTACCTCAATGAGGGGCACCAGTTATAATGGCGCCCGTGCGAGCCGTCTCTCTTGGACCCTCTGACATTCTGGACAGGCCTTGCAACGCCGTGTAATGTCATCCCTCACCCCTGGCCAAAAAAACCATTGCCCAATTCTGGTGACCATCTTGTCTGCCCTGAGGTGGCTGCCCATTGGGCTAGTATGCGCCAGCCTCCACACACTCTAGTGGAGACTTCTAGGGACTCCACACCCTCTAGTGGAAACTTCTACTAACTGTTGGGTACACTCCCCTCAGACTGGACACTCCTTCACTCAATATAACAAACCCCTATGTACCCAAAAATATGTGTCATTTCCAACCATTCTGGGCCATATGATCTCTTCTTCTACCCGAGCAACCTCTGTCTCCCAGATCCTCCCTAGCTCATTGTCCCCCTCTTGGGCCGTTCGAAAGTGCACACCCTCAGTGCCCGTCTCGAGGCTGACCCACTCTTCCTCATTGGATGGAGCTGAATCCTCTTGTACTATCCAACCTTTCTCCCGGGGCTGTCTTCTATGTTTTATCTCCTCTGTACGCACTTCTAATACCTCACAGAGAGGTGGCCAATCTCTCCCCACAATCATTTGGCCATCTAACTGTGGGGCAAAACTGACGTGTAATTTGCCCTTGTGACCAGCAATCCTCACATCCATGAAGCCCCTTTTGTATTGCTCCATCTTGCCATATAGACAACGCATCCTGACTGGGGGGCACCATTCGATAACGCTGTCAGGGATTGCCCCTGCCTGTATTAGCATCTGGGAGCAACCGGCGTCCGGTGTGGCTTGAGGTAGCTTACCTGCCACCCACACTGTCACCATGGGATGGTCCTACCCCTCTACTTCTTCACTGAATCCAAAACTACAGTTCATTTCCTTGATCAGTTCCTTCAACCCCATAGCCTCTCCAGTGGGTCTCCATCTTTCTGTGGCCCCTAGGGTGCAGTCTCAAGAAACGTGTCCAGTCTTTCCACATTGATAGCATATGATTCCTCGCCTGACATAGTGCATGGACCCCTGCCGGGGCTTGTCCTCTTTCTTAGGGGTAATCCCCACACTTCTATAGTTTTTTTCTCTAAGCGGTTCCCCCTCTGAGGCAGCGAAGGCCTCCGCTATTCTTAAGGCTTCAGCAGCTGTCTGAGGAAGGTGCCAGTGTACCCAAAGCTGAGTGTCCTCGTCCAGATCTTGTATGAACTGTTCAAGTAGGATCTGGTCCACCAGGGCTGCTTGATTGACCTTCCCTGGTGGGACCCATTTATCCAAAAGATCTTTTAGTAACTGCATTAAATTCCTGGGTCTGCAGGCCTCCTTGCTCTTTCAAGTCCAGAATAACTTACAATAGTGGTCTGGGGTGAGCTATAACTGCTGTAATATGGACACCTTAACCTTTTCATAGTCATAGGCTTCCTCCTGCAGTAAGGCCTAATAAGTGGCCTGTGCCTTGCCCACTACTAGTGACCCGAGCTGGCTAGCCCATTGTAGCCTGTCCAGCCCTGTCTGGATTGCTGTCCTCTCAAATGATTCAATGCAGGCTTCTATGTCATCCTCAAGTGTCGTATGATGCATTCAGAAAGTGGTCCAGTTTCAACACATCCACTCCTGTTGCTGTATGGCTTGTTGTTGTTGGATCTCCAGCAGCTTATATACCGCATGCAATGTTTGACATAGCAAATCAATCTGGGGATTTATGTTCATCCCCATTGTTGCATTGGCCTCCAGGGTAACCTTTGTGTCACCATTCCTGGCCAATGCACCAAGTTGTAACTTTCCATGCCTATCCCCCAAAAGTTGTGCGTTTGGGTTCTTCTTGAACTTTGCCATGGCTTCTTGGGCTGCATGGCCAGGCTATTGGGAGTGACCTCAGGTCAGTTCCCCCAGGGGTCTCGCCTACCATGTCTTTGATGGTAAATAGTTTCCTATCAGGAAGATGATGCCTGGTCCTGCCTCCCTAGTACTTTCCCTCAGTCGTCCTCAAGGTATTTCTTCTTGGGGCTCCACCTCCCCTACACTCCACCTAATGCCAACCATGGTGTTGTCTGTCAGGGCCGATGTTCTGACCGTCCCTGCCACCTCTTCGCCAACTCACGTAAGTTTTCTCCACAATGTACAAATGAACATAGGAATTAATTTTGTAAGATATCAAAGGAGCACAGTACAAAACATTACCAGAATCTTTGTAAGACTAACGTTGCTCAGGTTCACCAGGACTTCATAACGTGACCCATGATTGTTTCTATTTCTTGTTTGCTTACAGTGTCTCACACACAAATTCAGCTTCAGAACACAATATTAAATCATAATATTCTGAAGCCTAAGAAACAGAATTTTGGTAATCAGCAAGGTTGGGCCATTCAGACCAAAAGAAGGGTTAAGGAGACAGAGATAAAAGAATTGCCAGAAAGATTTTTTTGACACAGGATTTTTCATTAAAACAACTTTTTCATTAAAAAAAAAAGAAAACCTCCTTTTCAAGTTCAAAAAGTTTCTTTCTTTGTAATTTATTTAATATTTGCATATATAGTTAAGAATTGCATTAGATTACTAATCTTAGGTGCTTCTTGCTCACTTGACAAGAAGTATATATAGGCCTAATAAACTCAAATTCCCTTTTGTCCTAGGGTACAGTCATTATTTCATGAAAAAGATGAGTGACAGTAAGCAGAGTTTATGGGAAACTGTGTCTAAAGTATACTTAAAAAATAACCCCATATTCAAACTCATCTTTTGGGGGAGAAATAATTTGTTGTTAAGGTTTAGATCTATGATAATGCAAGGTTTCTCTAAAGTAAAAAAAACCAAATTTGGTGGAATGATTTTAGTAATTGAATCAATTCATGAAGTCCAAAGTAGGATTCCTGTGATTTTTTTCCTAAGTTTATTAAAATGAAAGAAACAGGTAAGTTCAAACATATTCAGGTGCAATAAGAAATAAAATTTACACCAAAAAAGTTAATCAGGACACAAAAAAGTGAGAAGTAGATTGACATGGTATATCGTACATTAAGCTGGGATTTGGGAGACCTAAATTGTAGTCCCATGTCCACTACTGACCTGTTGTGTAACCTTATAAAAGTTGCTTTGTTTTGACTTTTCTCATCCTTTATCTTGTTTATTTAGGCTGTAAGATCTTCATGGCCAAGTCAAGGCATGCCCCTTGCAATTAGAACTGTAGGAGAAATGGGAAAGGTTTTAATGGAATACTACACAACAGAGATTTTTCCACCCCAGGCAGAAAAAGTAAGATGGGAAAATTGTGATAGCGTCTACTTACTATGTGCCTGCTATGACAAGGGATGACATCAGTCTGTTCTACTGCACAATAGCACTGGTTTATCTTTAACATTTTGCTTCTTAAGTGTTTATCAGTCTGATTCTGTTTCCTGGTTTTCAGAGGCAAAAGTTAAAATATCAACAGTCCAAAGCAGCTCAGCTAAGGGTAGAAAGGATGAGATAAAGGAGTACATTTAAAAGAAAGAATCACATCAAGAATTTTAAACAAATGCTTCTATCCTCTCTCATCATATGAGAGCTTTGAATTTCATTGAATACTAAGAAAATTAACCCTATACAAGAGAATACTCTCCCTCTAAAGTTCTCAGAGTATATTTTGCTCACATACTTAAGTCATTGTCACAGGTTATCACTGAGACCATAGACTGACATTTGTGGAGACCATAGACTGACAGAATTCAACATTTGTTACTGCAGTAGGGACTGCGTGTGCTAGATGTTTTAAGGATAAAACCCTTCACACTTCAAGACATCAGCTGATTAGTGGCTCTCAGAGGCTTTAGCCTCCACCCAGGGTTGCTCTTACCCCAATGTAGAGGTTTTAATTTGACCCTTTCAGCTTAGAGACAAGGCTAAAGTCTACTAAAGCAAAGAATTAAGAAATCAAGCACGGGATCTAGATAACTAAGAAGATAGTTACTTAAATGAATTCCCTCAACTACCAACTACTACTTCAGTGAGATGGCCAATTTCTCCTCAGGTGACCAGGGAATGCTTTTCCTATAGTTGCTTCTTCTCCTTAGGAGTTCAGATGAATCCAGATCCTCCCCTGATCGTGTTTCCAATTTATAGCACTTTTGCAAAACCAACTTCCACACTTGCCATGCTTAATATAACCCCCTACTCTTACAAAATAAAACAGCAGAACTCCTAAGCTAGCACAAACCCTCCTAGGCTAGCACAAACCCAACTTTAACCTTTGCTGTTCCTCAACATGAACAGAACACTGCTCTTACAGAACAAAGTAAGTGGAAGTTGCTTCCTAAAAATCTTACCTTCTAAAAACTCTGAAAATCAATTCATTTGCAAGCTCAGCTAGACAGCCTTGCTTTAAAAATGGAATTGGGTAAACTAAAGATCCAGCCTACATTATGTAGGCTAGAGGGCACACTTACCAACCTGTAGTGTCTTTTCAAGTCCTTCCTTAAGACCAGGGGTTATTAATTCAGACAGAAAATCTAACAAAAAAATAGGTTACAAGAACATTTGATTTTATGCGTATATTCATGTGACCATCTGACCTTCCAAAGGATTTAAAAATCTTTGTCGTATCTTCCTTTGTACATAGATGCATTAAAACTATCAGAAAAAACACCGCTCCCCCTTGCCCCTTCCAAATGAACTCCATCAGCCTACAGGCTCTACCTGCCCCCTTCTTTTCCTAGCTGGATTTGATAATCAAACAGGCCTATCTGTTTCTTTCAGCCCTAGCTCTTTAAGGAACAAACCATCTGGTTACAAGGAGCTTATTCCATATGGTTCATTATGAGGATTGTACCTTTGTTTGGCATCAATAACTGTCACTGAGAAACACTGAACCAAGTGGGTTACAAATCCCATTTGGCAGTACAATTTTTATGTAACTTTGAAAGCAGGAGTAATGATCTTGTGATATCATCATAAGGGAGATGCTGAGGTATGTAGAAACTAGTAGAAACAAAGCAAACAATTGGGAGAAAAATATTCTTATTGCACTAATGCCTCAATACCTGATCTGGGACTATTGATCATTTCTGCCAGGCACTGTTCAAATCCCTGTGGGGTTATTTGAGAACTATCCTTCAAACTGAATCAGTAAATGCCCATTACTCTTAAAGTATAGATTTTTTTTTACTGGAAAGCTGGATAAAGAGCTTTAGAGGTCATAACTTAGAAAAGTAAAACACAAATGCACATATATTATAATTCTACTCTGTAACTCCAGTTGCTTATATCCATTCTAAAAGGCCGGCAGGCCATAAAATATACTATGATGTGATCCACTGTAATCTGCAAATTTGGATAAACTATTCTTTGTACTTCAGTTCTAAAATGACTTCACATGGAGAGTGTTCATTGTTAGCTTCCATTAATTTTATCCATTTCATTGTTCAGAAGAAATACTTATCAGATTGTAAGTGGGGCTTTCTTTGATGGCAATGAAGTGAGCCATTGATACAGTATATGCAGGAAATATATAATATCAGCATTTTATGCAGAAATGCAAAGAGTCCAAAAGATTTTATTCAGGGGTTTTTTTTTGTTTGTTTGTTTTTTGGAAGAAAGAGAATACAGATTTACACTGAATTATTTCAGTTTGAGTCTCCTGGAGCAGAATTTTACTGCCATTTGTGCATCCAAATTGTAGTTACTCAGCCATGTAAATGGCATACATACAGTTTGCAATTATATTACCACTACAATAGGATGTATAAACATATGCACAAATACTGAGAGTGCACACTAGGCTATGCACTAGCCAGGCAGGAACTACATAAGTCTGTATGTAACCCCTTCTTGTGCATTGTATCTACTATCATTTATAGTAAGGTATATTGAGTACTGTGGGTAGGTTTCCTCAGATCCACCATTAAAAAAATAATAACCTGTAACTGCTGACTTTATTATCTAAGTTGTGTTTAAGTACTATAGCAATTAGGGGCCATCAGGTGAGTTTCCTCAGAAGACTCTGTAAAGAGGGGAGCAGCTTTCTTCCAGTAAATGACTGTGGCAGAAAGCCACCTTGGTTTCTCCCCAAAAATCTCTGCCCTGTGACACTGTGATTTAAATCTCTGTGCTGTGACCATTCAATTAGGATGGGCCCAGCACACAGGGGACCACACCCTCAGCCTGTCTCTTTAGGGAACTGGAGCTGGCTGCATTCCTGAGGGAGGGGGGAAACCTGCTCCCTCTGCTTACGTGACTTGCATCACTTACCTGGGTAAGGGGTTTCTACCTGGGGAGCTGGGATCTGCCCGGTAACAGGTGATGCATTTCAGATTGGTTGGCTGACAGCCAACTGGGGCTGACCTCCGCTGGCCCAGGTGAATGAGGTCACAGGGGCTATATAAGTTAGGACGGGGAAGGAGGCGGTCTCTCCTCTCCGGCCATGAGGTGACGCAGCAGCCAGGCAGGGGACAGAGAAGCCTTAACATCTGAAACTGGCTCTCTCCCCCCAAACTCACGAGCTAGGAACCGCCTGCCTCCAAAGGGAAACTTCACCTGCCTTTGGAAGATGCTTGTGAGTAAGCTACTCAATCTGATTAGATATTTAGCTGGAAGTATCACAGATGCGTAATCAAAAGGCTACCACAGCCAGACTGTTTGCTCTTTAGGATTTCTAGATATTGCTCTATCCTGTACCCTAGTTTACCCTACCCCCTGTAATCAATAAAGTTCTCCTTTTTGACTGGTGTGGGAGACTTATTGAGGGGTGGGTCTAAATTATGCCTAAGAGACCCCTTAGGTCTGTGGACTAAGGGAGACTATACCTTTTTGCCCCCGGACTTGGGGAAGTACCCCAAGTGCCTGTACTGGGTTGAGTACCCGTGGGACTTTAGGCCTGTGTTACCCCAAGGACACAGGGCTGCGAGACAGTCCATTCTTGGGGTGGTGGCAGCACGTTACCCCCAGGCTAGCGAGTGTGCTCTGGGAGAGGGGTCGGCCAGACATAAGGCGCCCCTAGGGAGGCATTCGGAGCCTGGAAGGTGGTTGGGCACAGGGAGGTGGGCGGCTCGACACAGGAGCACCCCCTACTGGCCCGCCTCACGTGGTGGAAACAGCCTAGGGATATGAATACCCAGCTGTGTTCCTGAGGTGGGATCTCTGCACCCGCCACAATGACCACAGTAGAAAACTTATCTGTTCACTGGTTTATAAAGCAACAAGACCTGAAACAAGAGTGAAAGTGTTCACAGGCAGCTGTTTTCCCTGTTTCCCTTTCATGGACACAGAATAGGATGACTTTTCAAGGACTGTGCCTCACAGAATTATAGAGAAGTAGCACTGGAAGGGATGTCAAGGGCTTATTTAGTCCAATGCTCTGCCTGAAACAGGACTTCAAGAGGTCATTCCTATCCAAACCATCCTATAAAAATCCATTGTCTAACCTGTAAGCAAAACTACACAGTCAGCCCTGACATAAAATCCAAAATGTAACACCCTAACCTGCCACAGATGAAGCAAGGAAAGAACAGTGGCCAATATCCTGCTGCTGCAAAGGTTGTTAATACACACACAAAAAATCCCAGGGAGAGGTCCAAGACAACCCCCCCCCCCCCAACTTCCCCGGAGGAAGGGAAAAACAGTTCATAACCATCTGACCATGAAGTAAAATTCTTTCTTGGCCACAAATATGACAATCAGTTTGAGTGGAAAAGTTCACGGTATATCTGCCACTGAAGAACAATAAAATATGTATATTGTAATGTTCAATACTTTGTACAGTTTTCATTGATTATCTATTATCCATTTGTTCTTACAGAAAAAGATAATGATCATTTTAGACGCTTTCTTTTTCTGTTATATATCACTGAGACAGTTTTAATGACAAGAGCCTCACAACAGTGAACCCAGAGATGTTGTGCACCCTGCTCCTGAAAATCCTTATACATACATCAGCAAACATCTCAGAAAAAGCCAAGAGCTGGGAAGCTCTCTTATATTTTAGCCGCAGTAGCTGAGTGGTCAAGATGCTTGCCCAAGAAACAGAGGACCTAGGTTCTTGCTCCTTTCATTTAGAAAGGGTTTAGAAACTGTGCTTCTCAGCACAGCACTTGAACCACTGTGCCTAGGTTAGACACTCCCAAGTCTTTTTCCAGCACTCCTTTGAAACTGTCCATTTCATACCCAAGTCAAAAAGATATAGGTGACTAGGAGGAGAAGAAGCAAGCAAAGAGTGTGAGTGGCTCATTGGCCCAGATGCTGCTCTGGAAGGTACCTACCTGACCTCAAGCAAATCATTGTCTCAGTTTCTCCATCTTAGAAGACAGGATGTTAACACTTAGATATAAATATGCTTTGATATTCATTAGAATTATTCAAAAAATGAAGGTTAAAGCAGGGTACGGAATGGAAATTTGATTTAGCAAAGGACTTCAAAATTTAGTACATTTCATGTCAATTCTGATTTCTTTTACAATGCAGGACAATACAGTACAAAATATAAAAATACTGACATTTCAAAACTAAGACAACTACAATTTTTTTGCTCTGAAATTTTCAAAATGGGATTTCAGAACTTGATTTTTCATCAACATGGAATTTTAATAAAATTGAATTCTGCAGTGCCTCATTTTTGTCAGTACTGAATTTTTCCATAGACAATGATTCCATAAAAGTTTTTCCAGTCAGCTCTATGATATATACATACATACACACACACACACACACACTTCTTCTTCCATATTCTTATAACTTTCATTCTCAGTGTGTGTGTGTATGTGTATGTATGTGTGTGTATATATATTTTTTTTTCCTTTTTGATGCAATCAAACCTACCTTGACTTAGCAAAGGTATTTTATCATAGGACCCTACAGACCCATAGGACTATAAGATAGGTAGGACCATGCTAATTTTTATGCTTAGAGTTTGTGAAGTAAAGGTCAATATGCTATGGAGTTAGAGGAGATAGAGTAAAACTTAATTTCTTGGTGTCTCTTAGATTGGACTTTAAGAAAGTTCACAAAGGTACAGAAATATTACTGGGGGTTTTTCTGCCAAACAATTCAGCCTTCAAACTATATGTCTCCTGAGCCTTTTGTGCCTTTAGGTATGTTTTTCATAGATATCTCTGTTGCAAATAGTGGCAGCAGTAGCAAATGATTGCTAGTTTTAAAATGAAAACTGAAAATCGTTTAGATTAGATGACTGTAAATGAATCTAAGCAAAATGACTTTTGGGACTATCCATTCAGATCAAAGTGATTGGCAGTTTTCCACTACAAAACTGTCAAATCTATGTAACAAAGAACAACATTTGCCTAACAGATACCAAGTAAAAATTGTGTGATGTAGACTCAAGAGAAAACCATTATCGGAGTATGAAAATGTAGAGAACATAAAACCTTTTCCTAAGGTATATAATTATGAATATTGAAATTATGCCTGCTTTTACTTCTGTCATGTACAATACTGATTTTATAGGAATGCAGTTTCTTTTTCAAAAAATCCATTGCTTAGGCTTATTCATCATAAATATTTTCACCTGGAGATGGTTTGTTGTTTGCTTGTTTCCGTTAATTGTATCTGTCTTATTATAATAGACCTTTTTTTACGTTCTAAAAGAGGTTTGCCCTTTCAATGGTAGCAAACAACAAAATGAGCAATTATAGTCTAAGCACAAAATGCATAATTGTGCTGTGTTTTGCAAAGAGCAGTATTATTCTGAAGTATTCTTATGCATTTATATCAGGATAGCAAAAGTACCCATCATAACGGGTTGGTCAGTTCTTACAGGCTGGAGGAACCTATAATTTAAGCCCCTGCTGCAACTATACTTTTCAGCCTCTGTCCTTCAAAGTTAAACTGAAGTTCAAATATATAGTGAGAAGGGGTTATGTAATAGGAAAACTATAGCTCAATTCTTTCACTTATAACAAAGTAGACACCGTTATAACAAGACAGAAGTCTCTAGAATCTATCATTTCAGGAGTGTAGGCTGATAGTAGTGAGAAGAAATAGTCTAGGGATCCAATGCTAGTATCTCCATTAGTCTTCAAGAAAACAATATAAAACATGTGTGTTTTGTATTCAGTCAGCTCACACAAGTTATAGGTGTCTTCTGTAAAAATCAATATGTACTTGGGAAGAGAAAATTACAGGGTGAGGAATAAGGTTGTAAAAGATGGGACTATGTACTATTGTTCAGGTCACCTCTCCCTCCTGAGTCCAAGCGAATAGACTCCAAGCGACAAATTTTCTTTTAGTTACACATATGTAGATTCAGACTAATTCCTGTTGACATTAATATAGTCCCTAATGTAAATTAAAGCAGTGGATTATACTCCTAACTTCTTTGTGATTCTACTATCTTTAAAAAGCAATCAACTAGAAACCTCAAGAGGTTCCAAAATAATTGTTCTGAGCCCTTGAAATTATTTTACAATAGAAAGTTAGCTCAATAGCATGAGTGAGCTTGAATACTGGTTATTGTAATTGGTAATATCATATTCACTTACCTACTGAGAATAATAAAATGACAGCACCTAGCAAAAAAAATTAACAATTCTATATCACATTTATTTTTCTCATTCTTAAAAAGATCTTAAAAGTCTCACTCAGAGTTCACTCACTGTAAGCATTCTACAGTTTCCTTTACAAAGAAACATTTTATAAAATCTCAAATATAAGGTATCAAATGTAGAGTACAAAGGGGACACTCCCTGCCTGAGAAAATCTTTGTTTAGCTTCATTTTAAAATTAACTAAAATTTTATATCATAACAGCTCAAGTGAAGTCAGTCACAAAACTTTCACTGATTCCAAAGGGGCCAGAATTTCCCCCTTATGTTTCAGTTAAAGGGTGATTAAAAATGTAAAAAATAAAAACTTGCGATGCTGACAACCTCTATTCAGCTGCAACCTAACCCTGGATGTGCCTAAAATCTCTAGGCAACTTTTTGTTTCACTTCAAAGACCCACCAGCACTTAAAACTGCTCATCTGTGTATGCACAGAATTGCTTCAGTTTTAACAGGGCTGAACTGCTCAGAGCCTAACTTACATTTAAGCCTAAGGGTGATGTTAGATATTACCTTTCCCGCATCTTAAATATTCTAAATATGGGAGTGTCTGCATGTTAAGGCAGGAAGAGACAAGCTAAGTGCCCCCTGAGCATATCAAAGTTGTGCTTCTTTGGGCAAGGATTATCTTCAGCTAATATTAAGCAGCTCATGTTGCAGTAATGTCAGTCTGCTCCTTGGGGCCAGTCACAGCAATTTGCAGTCCTCCTGTATGCCAGGATGCACTGCTTCCAACCACACTCCATCCCACTATTAGACAATCTATCATCTACAACTCTGCTCCCCCAGACTGTCAGATACTGGGGAGAGTCAGGCAGCTGTGGGTGAGCAGAAAGCTGCTGGAGAGCTGGGAAGCCACAGGGCACGTTGGACACTCTGAGCCGTGCCCCTGCTCACCAGCCCTCTAGTGGCAAGTTAGAGTTATCCATGAATATTAACCCTTAGGCTAGGGACAGAAATTACACATAAGTGACTGGAAACTGGTTCAAATCTGTAACACAACAGAAGTTCAACGCATATAAAATGCTTTCAAAATGGCTGAAACTTTCAAAGATAAACCTGGATAGATGTAGTATCAGACTTAACTGATTTAGGTTAAATTGGTTTACTGAACTTCTGTCTCAGATCCCCTCCAGATTCAAGTTAACTCACAGTCCCTCAATATCCCAGGATGCTTTGTTCCTCCCCCTTGTAGGGTGGGAGGGCCACTCTTGGCTCAAGCTGTCTGCTCCAGCCAAGCAGAGAGGTGTTCTCTAGTACTCCTTGGTTTCTGGTCTGGGCCAGTGCAGGCAAATGATTTCATTTCTGGAAACAAAAGTGAATGTCTGTTCACTTGCTTATTGGTTCAATCTACACAGTTCAGACTAACCTGTGAAGACTGAATTGATTCAGCCTTAGGCTTTATGACTGTCTGTTCTGAGCCTTTGTGTGCGCCTGCTCACACACAGCTTGTGCTACATTTAGTTTTAATACTGTCTACCCTACCTTAGCATGAATAAGTATGAATTGTGACAAATATCAACACCCTGGGTGAATCTAGGGACATATATTTCTCCAACTCAATCATCTTGTGTTTTATCCAGTAAACAGAGGTGGGGATTTCTAGAAGTACATGGGGGGGAGCAGGAGAGGAGGGAAGGAGGAGGAGGAAATATTCACTCTTCCTATTGAAGCTATGCTACTATGCAAGAAAGAATTCAAGGCTGAATAATATTTTCTCTACCCAAAATAGCCTATAGCTTGGTGATTACAGCAGTCTCCAGGGAAGTGGGAGATGTAAATGATTCTGTCAGGCAGAAGAAAGCACCAAGGCCTCTCATTTCCTAAATAAGTGTTGTAACTATTACAGTGTTATACAAAGGAAAGGTAATAGTCGTAGAAATTCCTTGACCTACTTCATTTTTAAACAAAAGAACAGGTGTTGCTTGGTTCTCTGTAAGAAATGGTATAGACCAAAGGGGGCTAAAATTTTTGGCAGGCATGCCACAAAGTTAGTTCTTTCTCCCCACCAAGTACCACTCCAATCCCTTCCTCCTGCCAAAGCCATTGATCTTCTCTCTACTCCCTGCCTTATCTGCTACAGTTCTCTACATCCCTTGCCATGTGCCACAGAAAACAGCTATGCATACCACTTGTGGCACATATGCCAGAGATTGGCCACCCATAGTGCAGACAAATGTCTTCACAGGAGAGTTTAAGGCATGACTGGATCTTGTAGATATGAATTACACTCAGGATAGGCAAGAATGAGGACTTGCCCCTATCCTCAGCATTTCCTTATAGGTTTCCTCTAAGCAGCTGCATGGTCAACATTCTGCATTTAGGCAGTTCCTTTCTCAGATTACTGACTGTTTTGGATCCTGCTTTGAGGCTCCCTACTCTCCCTATGCACTGTAGAGAGACCATAGGTACCTAAAACAGAGCTCTGGATTCCACTCCAGGGACAAGTGGCTTGTTTTCTAGGATCTGGTTTCAGTGCATATCATGATAGCCCACAAAATGAAAAAGAAAAATAATTGCCATATAGGACTTTGCCTTCAAAATGTAAGGGATTTCATTCAATGGTTCGGATTACGTTTTTCTTTCCTGAGTAGTATTTTTTTAAAAATCCTTTTTTATAACAAGATGCTTATCCCTAGAAATGCCTAGCAATGAAAACTGTGGGATCAGATTCTTACAGTGCAATTGCCTTGGCTTTAGAAGTCAACCTCGAAAACCTTATAAACAGAAATTGCAACTAGTGGCTAGACAAAGAGGTTACAGCAGTGTTTCACACAGCTGTGACCTATCAAGCCACCTGCTTCTCATCTGCCTTCCTATATCAGCAAAATGTATTTCTGTGAAGCTGCGCAAAAAAAGTTTGCACATAAAACAGATTCATTGTTTTGGTCCTTCTACAAAGCAAGCAAAAGAAATGCCACTAAAGCTGTGTTTTGGTATTTCTAACCACTCTCTCATGCTTCTTTTTTAAATTTCCACTGAATAGTTATGCACCACTATGGAAAGAAGAAAATCTAAGATGAACTGAAATGATATATCTTCCCTGCTTCAAAATATATATTTTTTTGAGTTGACTAGAGGTGGGTGAGAAGTGCTTTACCTACCTCACTAGAATTTGAGAATTCTGAAGGTTTTAAGACAAAATCAATAAATATAAATGGGGATACCACTGAATATTTAACAGTCCAGTGATTAAGCTACTCACCTAGAATATAGGAGACCCAGGTTCATTTCCCTCTTTTGCCATGCCCCTAACCCCTTGTGCTATAGAGTCCATCAATAGTCCTCTTAATAGATTTTTGGAACTGTTCCATAATTAAATATTAATTATTCCTCAGCAACAAATGAATTGTATAGACCAAAGACAATGTAATCACCCTGCTCCAAGATACATTAAACTCTTTTATGAAGTAGAACATCCCCACAAAAGGGAAATAATGAGAGACCAATCCCAAAAGAGGTAACAGATTTGTAGTAGGCACTCCTCTGGAAACAGAGACACCAGGTAAAACAAGCTTACTGAAAATTCAAGCAGAGCAGGACAAATCAAGCAGAGCAAAAAAAAAATCTTACTAAAAATCAAGCTAAGCAGGGACTTGAACACATATCCTTCCATTTCCCTGGAATTACGAGTAATTCTGTGATTGATCTTTATCTCTGGTTTGGACCAAAAAATTCAACTAGACTTGAGAAATCTTTTCTAACAAAACTTTCATTAAAATTGGTATATTTCTGAAGAACATTCTACAATCAGCATTTCCTGAGTGAAATCTGCTTTGTCAGAAAAACCCCAGATAGCTCTAGTTTGGAAATTCTGGATGTCACACAGCAATTAGAAACAAAACCTTCAAAACTTCAAAACAATTCAAATTACTGTACGAGAAAGTTACCTAACTTTACTACATATAATGTTAGTTACAGAAGAGCAGGAAATAGTGTGTAACATAAATAAACATTATAATGACTAGCATGTCCCATTTACAACAAAGAATTAGAAATAGGTTCATGTGCTAGAAGACAGCTCACAAAGCCATCATAGTCCAGCCGCCTGCTTAAGGCAGGATCATCCCAGACTAAACCGCCCAAGTGTCTGTCTAACCCTTTCTTGAATGTCCAAGGAGAGAGATTCCACAACCTTTCTAGGTAGCCTATTCCAATGCTTGACCACCCTTATAATTAGAAAGTTATTCCTAATCTTCAACCTAAATTTCCTGTTCTGCAGTTTCAGGCCATTGCTCCTAGTCCTGTCCCCTACAGCCAGAGGTTGTGTCTATCTCCATCCTTTTTATAATACTCCTTTAGGTATTTGAAGACTGTTATCAAATCCAAACTCAGTCTTCTCTTCATAAGATTAAAGAAACCTACTTCTTTCATCCTTTCCTTGTAAATCTTGCTCCTTAGGCTCCAAATCCCAGCTGGTTCTCTGCTGCTGGCACCAGGTAGAAGTACATAATCCAAGTCTGGGACAGGGTGCTGCTCCTGCTGCTGGATCTAAACCTGCCCTTGGATCTGCAGGGCAAGCTGGGTCTCTACCACTGGCAGTCTTGAACCAGCTTAGGTGCAGTGTTGGGGCTGGGACTGTAGCTATGTATAGGCCTATGCAACATGAGCTATAGGAGACAAACAGCACTATAACTTAAATCAAACGTATGCTATCCAAAGCATAACCAAGTTGCAGGGAAAGTTTGGATGTCAGACTTGGCCATTTTCAAGTCAAGCTACAGAAATGCGACTAAACAGCAAGCCAAGGGCCTGTATCCTAAATACTCTGTATTACAATTGCAACCTAAAACGTTAAGAGCTAAGGTGACCAAATGTATCAATAGTCATTTTACTATAATGAATGTATTTTTGCTAACACGTTTGAATTATTATAAACACAAAGACAGTCTTGAGGATCGAAAGATCCTTGTCAGGCCACAAGTCACAGTAAATAACTGACCAAGGGCCAAAATGCAAGCTATAAAGAAGATAAGAAATTTGTCCTTCTGCTATCTCAAAAATATAAATTTCAATTGATTAAGATGATCTTGATTAAAGTAAAGATTACCAGTTGATTAACAGACTGGGGGCAGATACCTAAAAATAAAGAACCTTAGTTAAGTTGATTCCTTGACCCCTTTTCCCAGGGTCACTAACATCTGGTTCCATCCCAAAGTTCCAGTAAAACAAAGACATTTAAATAAAGCCAATCAGTGATCATTTCTTAGCATGTCAAATCAACCATCTATAAATATTGGGTGTGGAGCAAGCAACAAATTGGATCTTTCCCCAAGTTCAGCAGGAAAAATCTCAACAAAAGTCCCCAGACACCTGGCCAGGAGACCTGTTCTTCCCGAATCCAAGGCTGCACAAGCATTGTCTTTATTAGTACCAATAAGTCTTTGCTATTGTGTATCCTAACAAAGCTTTTGAGTTGTGACTAGAATGGCCTCATTGATCAATCAATCTCACTCCTAACCACAAGTCCAACCATAAGGTAACATGATCAAGAATCTGTGATTGTCTGCCCCAGCATCACATATGTTCAAGACTCCAATGTGATGCCCAAGCTGAGACAAACACAGCTGATTATTAGTCCCCACACCACACCGGAACCAGAACTCATATTATCTCTGTGGGGCAGTCCAACAATACCTGAACATGTGTTACTTTATGCAATCTGGACATAATCCTCCAGTGAAAAATCATAACTTTGCTAAGTACAATCATATTTACCATGTGTTTTACGGCTCGAATACACAGATGCTGACATTTTAAGTGTGGTTAACACATCCTATGTATAACGTGTGACATAGAGAGATGCAAGTGCCTCTCAAGGAAAGCATCTGCCTGTCATCCTGTGTCAGACAGCTATACTCATCTAAGTACAGATTTTTGAGACAGGGCCTTACAAGAGTCCAAATTCCACTCCAGGGCCAACAGCACCTAACTCCATCTTTTGATCTAATTTCTTTATCAAACAATCATGCAAGCCCTACTTCCTACCACCTCCTTCTCTAGATCCTTACTAACAGACACCCTGATCCTCCTAGAATAAAACAATACCCCTGTTGGTCTACATGTGTTATTAGCACAGAACAATAAACTCTGGTGTATATCTTGCCAGACTTTATTGCTCCTGAATACACCATTTCAATGTGCACCCAGTACTGCAGCACATTGAGCAAAATCAGAGCAGTCCCAGCCACCAGGGTTCAGCCTGCCAGCCTGGGGCTGCTCTGACTCAGCTCAAGATGCTGTGAAGAGGGTGGCTGGGGCACAAGGGTGCTTCAGTGTGGGGCTAGCTGGGAGGTCCACCACAGGATAGCACTTGTAATTAGAAGTACTATCTTACTGTGCTTTTAGTTTCCTGTGGCACGTGTAGATGCTGAGATGTTCACTGCTGAGCTAATTTACTCCCCATTAAACATCTCATAGATATGTTCCCCATCCCCTAACCTGTGCCAAACAGATTAACAAAATCAGCTTCTCATCCCAGGCATCTAAATCTATGCAGGGTCACTTCAAGCCTTGGCACAGATCTTCCAGAATAAAGTCTTTTAACATTTTGGGGGGGGGGGGGGGCAAAGTAGTATTCAGTCTTTTCTCCAACTCTGATATTGAGACATCAAACATAATAAATTAGAGATGGTAAAAATCAGCATCCTCTATTGGAAGTTTACCTCACAATTTGAACAAACAAATCTTATTTTCTATAAATATTTTTTCAAAGCCAGTGAGTCTGGGAAAGTTTGATTATGTATCATTATAAGCAATCACAGAAATTGAAAGTTGAAGCTTCCTTTAAAAGTGTTGTCATTCTTTACAGAAAAAGATCCTGAACTACTGTACATTAGTGCAGTAAAGTTCAAATGTAATACAGAGAGTTACACAGATTAGATTGTACTGACTTTAAATTAGACACTATTCAAGCTATTTCTTAACACAGGAGATAAATCCAAAAAACTACTGTCATTTTTTTCCATTCATTAATGAAACCTTGATGCCATGTAGAATAATATGGTAGTTAAGCATCAGCAAAAGCCTATTTCAATAGTTTCTGCCACTGATCATCTACTATATTTCTTCACATACTTCTTACTCTGCTTTAAAGCAATTTTGTCAATGAGCCTCATTACTTGTGTAGAATCTGCTGATTTTGTAACATATCCATCCTTATCCTGGCAGGAGGAAGTTTTCATTTTACAGTACTTCACTTTAATAGATGATAATTATATGTTGCACAGAACACCACAAATGGAGATGTAAATAGGCAATGTATGCTTAATGAGGAAGTTGTGAGGAGAACACCAAGCAAGCTATGTATTATGCTTTTCCATCTCTCAGAGCTCTCAAATGTCATTCTAACTCAGAAGTTTGATACTTTCTGTGCATGTGTGTGGGTTACAGTGTGATCTTATTTGGCTCTACCCCAGCTATGGAAACTTGATTTTAATGGAATTATGTGAATTTACAACACCACAGAATCTGCACTGCTATAGCAAAATACCCAAGGAAAGATAAAGATATAGTGTTGGGGTAGCATATTCTGAGTGTTTCAGTTTGCAACCTAAGTACCTGAAAATTAGTTTTATTTTTGAAGTTGAATTTTTTTTTTTTTTGAGTATATATAAGTACTATCCTGCTGTAGAGTTTTTGTATGCATAGCACTGCACATGTAGATGCTCATGCAGCTGGCTGGGGCCTTTAGTGCAGGGGCAGCCTGCCAGCTAGTTCCTCTCTGGAGCACCCTCATGCCCCAGCTAACCCCTCTGCAGCACAGTGAGCTGGGTCAGAGCAGTCCTGGGCTGGCAGGCTCAATGTGTCTGGCTCAACAAGCTACGGTCCTGGGCCTACATGTAAATGTGGATAAACACTGAAATATGTGCTGGAGTTTATTGCTCTGCATTAATTTCACATGTAGACGCACCCCCTAAGAACTAAAACTTTTTACTATGGTTGGTGTTAAATACCTAAATATGAACCCTACCCTTGCCACTGCCATCCAGGACCTGGCAGAGGAGTTACATTTACATTATATAAAATATATATCAATAAAAAGGTAGTAAAAAAGTTTGATTGTCAGTAAAATGTTTTTACATTGTCAGTAAAAAAACATTTTTCATTTATCAGTCCTGATTCTAGTTTCTGCTCTGTCTTGTTTTGGGGAAAGGGGAGGGAGGAACTGCTCATACAAGCTCCACCTCCTTCTGTGATGGGAAGCTTGTAAGAGGGGTAGACCAAGTTACAACTTTGTATCCATTTCCTTCCCTATTGCATGCCTACAAAAGTAGAAAGCAATGCTAACTCCTGTCCCCTTAGGTCCAATATCAGTTCTGATGATACAAGTATAACAAACAATGGCATAAGAAGTCTGTTATGCCATCTTATATGTGTTGTATTTTGGGTCAAGAAAAGAAGAAGCAACCAAATTAACTTAACATGTTTTACTGTCAGACAAACCAAGATGAACTTGAACACAAAAAGGGACTTAAGCAGCAACAGAACTACTTGAACAGGCAAGACAGAATATTTCAAGGAAAACCCATGCATATCCTTCATGGCCACATCCATATGCATGGTGTGCGTATGTTTCCCTGGGGACAAGAAGCAAAGGCACACCTTGTGCCACTGCTACTTGTCCCCAGGGAATGCCTATGACATGCGCCCTCTGGCATGCAGCAGGTGACCCTGGTGGGGTAGCAGAGACAGGGACCAGGACTGGGTTGGCTACAGCAGCCTTAACTGGGATCCTTGGGATCTCCTGGGGCTGCAGCAACAGTAATCCCACCACTCAGAGCCTGGCTAGCAGCCAGAGTGTGGCTCTGGCTGGCCAGGTTCCAGTTTGGGGTGGCTTGTTCTGCCCCCATGTGCAGCACTCCACTTTTTTCTTTGCACCAGTTCTTTTGACTCTGGAATCTCCTGGAGTCAACCCACACCTCCTCCCCCCATGCTACTATCTTGCAGTGTGAAGAACAGCTGAATTTGTAGTATGTGGCACCCCAGATGTGTCTGTGGCATGACATACGACAACGCCACACTCATCTGGATGCGGTACATGTGTCATTTTTTTAGCTTCACATCAGCACCAGTGCTGTCAAATATCAATACTAGGACACCAAATTGTGAGTACAAGTAGGCACAGAAGCCAGTTAGTGTCATCCTCGTAACTAGAGAGAAATAACCATATCAACAACTAAATTAATCTCCATTCTATAATCTCTCATTTAATGAAGGGCTACAGTTCCTCAGAATCAAAAAAGTAGCCGAGATATCTATCAGAGACTTTCTACCAACCACTTTTTCATGTACCCAGCATAACTTGCATTAGCTCAGGGCCTAGAAAATCATAGTATCTCAAGGCCAAGTCTCTTCATTCATGATGAAAAATGCCAAGGGATATTTTAAAGCTTACAACACTTCAATATTTTAAAATTACAAAAATATTTCATAAAGAAAAATCCATATTTTAATACTATTTTACTTAACCTGAAGAAGTTATTCAAATGGGATTGTGCCAGGGAACTTAGTTTAATAACTACACTAAACTAGCATGTCTCTGAGACAATATTTACAGTAACTTAATCATTATAGCTTTGTTCAGGATCCACAATGGTACCAGAAAAAATAGTGACCATAGATGTAATTTTAAGAAAGGTTAATATTCAAATAAAATGAATACTGAAATAAAAAGCAGATAAATTTACAGTGGACTATAATAACAGCAAGAGTGGAAATGAGGGGTTTTTTGCAAGGGAAAACATAATCATGTGCCTTTTTCTGAAACATAGAATCAATACCTGAACAACATAAAATTCCACTTTGGGTTATTTTTATCCCGAACAAATCCTGAAGCTGAAGTTAACCCAGATGACTATTTTTGTCTACATATTAGACCTAGAGTACACATAGGAAAAAAAAGAAAGAAACACACTGAACTTGTTTTATTTATTATTACCTACCATAAGGTATTAATTTCTCATTAAGAAACTGGGGGACTGTGGTGTCGACACCCACACAGTCAAATGGGTCGCCAACTGGCTGGAGTGCCACACCCAGAGGGTGGTAGTGGATGGGTCCTTCTCAACCTGGAAGGACGTGGGCAGTGGGGTTCC
>NW_017728992.1:80977038-80988532 GCF_001723915.1 Gavialis gangeticus | reverse complement strand
TCTGGAACCAACTTCCAAGGGAAGTGGTGCAGGCTTCTACCCTGGGGGGTTTTAAGAGGAGGTTAGATGAACACCTTGCTGGGGTCATTTGACCCCAGTGTTATTTCCTGCCATGGCAGGGGGTCGGACTAGATGATCTGCTCAGGTCCCTTCCGACCCTAGAACCTATGAAACTATGAAACTATAACAGATGAACATTCATTTAACTGCTCTATGCTCACAGATAACACATGTATGTATGTGTGGGTTTCCCACCTTCCTAGGAAAATGAGGAATTTAGGAATGCCTGTGTGTAAGAAGGTGACATCTGAAAAAAGTAACCAAGTCTTTCTGGGTACTAATCCATCTTCATTTTAGTTTTAGTGACCAAGGTTAAAAATACAGTTCTGATGTTTGTAATAGAAGATTTTATTTTGTTAAAATAATTCTAACACCAACTGATACAACCACATGATTTCCTATTAAAAGGTATATCCCAGCTAGGAGAATAATTCTGTTTTGTTTGCATTCTTTTATGGCCAGGCTTTGCTGCCATTATGTTAAAAAAATGAGTTCTATTAACACCATAACCTCTTCCCCACCTCTTGGGAAAGGGAATCTTATATTAACATGTTAAGATCATATGATGAATGTGTTTTTTGATAATTCAAACAGTTTACAAAAACAGCAATACTCAAATCATCTTTAGGAGACTTACAAACATTACTATGGCCATCTTAGAGATGGGCACACTGAACCCCAAAGAGATTAAGATATTTGATCAATAACATTCAGGAATAAGTAATAAAGTAGGAGTAAAACCCTAGCATCCTGACTCGGTCACTTCCCACAAACACCAGGTTTTTAAAAATAAAAGTCAGATATGATAGTAAGCACTAATGTAAAACACACATCAGTAAATGAATGTTGGTAAATATCTGAAGGGAGATATTGCTCTTAGGGTGATTAGAAGAATGCTTGTCACTACATGAGAGAAGGACTGATAAGATGTTAATGTGATTGATAAAATGCCACTTCAAATCAGTGTTCCCAATTGAGAAGGGCTATGCCTAATTGTGAAGATTGTAAGGACAGGTAAATGTAATGAGGTAAGCGTATTTTTCTTCGATTCTACCCTCTTACAAATCAGAGGTAAGTTTGTGATAAAGTATTCTCATTGTTTTACATTCAGACAATTTGCCATTAAACAAATCTAAACAATTCCTTCCTCCCCCCCATCACCCTCCCCCCTTTTATCATAGAATCATAGAAAATGAGGGTTGGAACGGACCTCAGGAGGTCATCTAGTCCAACCTCCCGCTCAAAGCAGGACCATCCCCAACTAGATCATCCCAGCCAAGGCTTTGTCTAGCCAGGTCTTAAAAACCTCCAAGGATGGAGATTCTACCACCTCTCTGGGTAACCTGTTCCGGTTTCACTACCTTCCTAGTGAGAAAGTTTTCCCTAATATCTAACCTAAACTTCGCTTACTGCAACTTGAGATCACTGTTCCTTATTCTGTCATGTACCACTACTGAGAATAGTCTAGTTCCATCCTCCTTGGAACCACCCTTCAGGTAATGGGAGGCTGCTAGTAAAGCCCCTCAGTCTACCTTTTCAATGTAGAGGACTAAACCCCTGTCACATGTACAAGCACCAAAAAATACTCTACTAACAGATGATGTGAATAAGGTTGAAGTATTTAATGGGTTTTTTTTTACTTCAGTCCTTACTACCATGGTCAGCTACTAGATGATGAGTGAAGTTGCCAACAGGGATAGGGAAGGATATACACGTCTTAGAGTAGAGGTAGAACAGGTTAGGATTGCTTACAAAAACTAGGTGTTTTCAAGTCAGCCGGACTGTACAGGATACATCTTAAAGTACTGAACAAATTTGCAGAGGTAAATTCAGAGTTCAGATCTTTGAGAAGTCATAGAGGTCAGGTGAGGTCCATGATGAATAGATGAAAAGGTCAAGAAAGAAGAGAGGGACAGTCCAGGTAATTACAGACCAATCATTTTGACTTTGATACCAAGAACAATCATGAAGCAGATCATCAAGGAATCTGTTTCTAAGCACTGGAAAAAAACAAAATGATCAGGAACAGCCAGCATGGATTCATCAAGGGCAAGTTATACCTGAACAACAGGTCCATATGAGGGGGTGGCAGGCTCTGAGGGTGGTTGGCAGGATCAGAGGGGCTGGCAGGTCTGCAAGGGGTTGATGGGTATGCAGGTGGAATTACCCATCGGGGGTGGGAGGGTCAGGGTGGTGGGGATGGGTAGGAAAAGCACAGTTTCAGGGCTGGGCACAGCCCACAACAAAGGGCACATGCAAGGGTGTGTGATGTAGGACGAAGTAGTGGCACAAAGTTGTACCATGACTATTTGTGCCACTATAAGTACAGGCACCTACTCATCTGGACATGGCCCTAGAGTGTTTTTTCCTAACCTCTGCCTGGCTATGAGAAAAATGCACAAAGTACCGAAAACAAGCATGAGATCTTTCCTTTCCTTTCCTTCCCTTTCTTTTCCTTTCCTTTGGTAGAGGGAAGTAGAAGGAGAGTTAAATAGAAGCTTTAAATAAATGGCTTTTCAGGGAACCTGAATTGCCTTGCACTACTTCTGCCTTGAACAGAGGACATCATAGTAGAGAAAGCAGGACAAAACATGTTGTCCACAGTAGAAGTAGAAAGAAAATTGATATTACTGACCACAAAGCCACTATATCCCTTTGTAATATTTACATAATATATTAATATATACTATACATGGTTAATATTTAACAAAAATGTGTTTACACAGCAAATTGACAGGGTTCTAATTTGCAAGGTCTCTTTTTCCCCTCTAGAAACCTAATATACAATTTGTACTTCAACATTATCTATCTTAATCTAATTTCCAACATGTGTTCTCCATTTTTAGAAAGTTATCGTGTTGATAAACATTATCTATTCCTTTAAGGGGTATATTTATAAGTCATTTTTTAGTGTGCAACCATCAGGACAGATTCTGACTCAATTTAAAATTATCTGGGGATATTAGAGGCTGACTAAAGAATGAGTTAATCATAGTAAGTACACTTAAGAGTCCTTCAATATTACAATGCTGCAAAAGAAATCTAGGCTTACTGTAGCTGTGTAACAAAAGAGAGACTTACTGAGATTACTCGAAAAGTTTAAAGTGGCTAAACAAAGTTTCCTGCTAAATCTCGGCACAGCCCTAAGTCAGTGGACACTCCCTACTTCAGTAGGTCTTGGATCCCTCCTTTGCCACCTTCTGGGGGTTGGAGAAAGGATGAGAAGGTCCAGGTTGGCCACCTGAAATAGTTCATTCTCTCATTTTTAACTTTCATGGGCTCAGGAAGGGCAAGGGAGATTTTTTTTCTTTGTCAGCCTAACCTATTAACTAAATTCAGGGCCTCAAATTTCTTTGGACCTCTGAAACCATATTTTACTTTTCTCTGTCTCAGTCTCTCAAACATACATGCATAAGCATACACACACACACACACACACACACACAATCACTCAGTCCTTCTTTGGCTCCTGCAGAAGGAGATAAATTGGCTCCGTGCAATCCACCCTGTATAAAGGGCAATATATTGTCATTCTGCCCTAGAGCAGAGGGCCTGAATTGTCTCTCCGAGTTTGCAGTTTGGACCATGTCCCTTTCAAGCCATGGAGAAAAAGGGTGGCAGCCTTTTCCTGGAATAACTTTACACTTTTTTCACTCCAGCTGCAAAAAGAAACTTTTATTTTATCCTTTTGGTGCCTTGCCTGTTCCCTTCCAGTGCAGGAGAGGGTGTAGTAGCCAAACAGTGTATGATCTCCAACCTCTTCACAGCTGTCTAACCACATCTCTATTTTCTAGGATATGAGTACCAAGTACAAGGCCCTTTCTACAGTCTTACAAGATCGTCAATGCCAAAATATGCAACAATTATGTGTTGACCACTGTGTTCTTTTCACGCTCTTTTCTTCTCTGCTAGAAAACTTCTTTTTTTAAAAGAGAAAAAGAAAGAGAGAGAAAAGGCTCATATTCTTTTGTACTCCCTTGATTCTAATTGCTAGGGCCACAAGAAAACCACAAAAAGTAGCTTGACAGACAAAACAAAAGCATGAGATTGGAAATACTGTCTCCAAATTAACGTTTAGGCACTGTGAAAGCATATGGCTCCATGTATGTCTGGGCAATATTATTTTGTTCTAAACACTTTCACCGGAACAACAGCACTTCCATTTACTTTACAGATGTAACTGGGGTGTCTTTCTCTCTTTTTACTTATTATTCAGTTAAACAACCCAAATGTACTACTTCCACACAATGTTATTTTTAGGCGTTTTACTGTTGGCACTGAGCCTCAGTGGTGCTTGCTTCCTCATAGACAGGGCAGCTTCCGTCTTTCAATTATTCCTCCTTTTGAAAGATTAATTGAGGTGTTTTAGTTACTCTCAACTAAGCTTCTTGCATAGAAGTAAAGCCCATTGGAGGTTAATACTTTCAGGTATCTGAGCAATAGAAGGAACATGAATAAGATGTATGTAAATAGAAAGGAAGAGAGAAGGTGGTGGGGGCAATCACTTAAGCAGATCATTTTATTTTCTACAAAATAGGCACAATTACATTTTCAATTCTGATTTTTATTACATAGGTTTTAAGTGCCTGGAAGGCTTCGTTATTTAAAATTTGCCAGCAGTGAGTTTTCCCCCTGTAGCTATTGTGCTTACATGGTGCTCCCTGGAATTCATTGTTACATAAGCACATTATTTTTTCTTTCTTATCTACTTTGTTACACTAAGATGAATTCAAAGCCATTTTCATCCTAACTGACATTTAACAAAGATAACACCTACTTATTTTACACTCTAGGATAGCAAATTAATTTTGTTTTTATAATTGTTTTAATGATAAATTAGAAAATTACCTGCTAGATGCTTTATATCATTGTAGTCTTTTTTCACACACACGCACAAAACAAGATCAGCCTCTAGCTCTCAAGTAATACAGAAAAACATAAACATGGGCCTGAAAGTCCATATGAAAGCACAAACCTTAGGCTAACATATTAGTTTCTCTTCAAATAATGTTTTATGGGTTTTAAAGTATTGCTCTGCAGCAGTGTCTTGTTGCTTGTAAATCCAAGTATCAGAGACAAGGCATGTCAAAGGAAAAGCATTTCTAATAAGGGGACAATAGGTAGACATCAACCTATGCCAAATTTCTCAGCTGCACTTCTAAAGAAGCTCATAAATCCTTTGAAGTTTAGGCTGACTTGAAAATTTAAGCCCCCAAAGTTGAAACTCCTACTTAGTTTTTCAAGTCTCTCAGTTGCATAATGTTAAACACTTTGATCTTTTGTTGCCATCTTATACTTTATATTGTGGGGAACTTTGGGTAAATTAAATGTTACATAAATGTACAGGATGAAAAATTATTTTGAAAAGTGCAAAGCATGAAAGAAACTGTGGCCAGATTAATGTTTCCTCACCAAGAGTTAATAACATAAGTTAAGGCAAAGAACTCTTCATGGTTTTTTTGCAGAATCAAACATCAGGACTGATAGTTCAGACAAAATAGATGCCCTAGCTAATGTGGCCATTATGGATGCTATTTTATTATCTTAAATGGTAGCTTTCGTGATGTGTAAGTGGCCTTTTGGCACTTACACACAGTTTGTGATTCTATAACCGCCTATTAGCCATGCAGTGTGGATGCATAAGTGTGAGCACATACACCATGCCTGCTCAGTAGGCTATGCGCTGGCCAGGAAGGTCACATGGCTACATATGCATGCCTAGTATATGCATGTAACGGAACAGTAGCTGGACAAATATCTGTGACTGGAAAGTGTTTGATATCAGAAGAGCAGGACCTCCCCCCTCCCCCCAACCTGCTCCAGTACTTTAGCCCCTAGTAGTTGAGTGACTCGGGCACTTGCTCAGAAAATGGAAGACCTGGATTCTAGGTACCTTTCACCAACAAGGGTCTTGAACCTTTTTCTCTAGGTGCAGATAGAAGAGCAGATTCCCACTGTAATTCATGGCACTTTGTAGGAAGCGCTATGAGGTACAATGATCCTCTGAACCCAATAGACATTTGCTCTTGGGTCCTGGGGATTTAGGAATCAAACTGCTTTTAAAGCAGCTGTGAGCGTACAGCTGCTTTCCCAGGCCCGGCGCTGTTTTCAGAATAGGAGTGGGGAAAGGGAGTGGAGGGAGCTCATTCTGGTGGAGTGGAGGGAGCTGGTTTCATAGTTTCATAGTTTCTAGGGTTGGAAGGGACCTGAGTAGATCATCTAGTCCGACCCCCTGCCATGGCAGGAAAGAGTACTGGGGTCAAAAGACCCCAGCAAGGTGTACATCTAGCCCTCCTCTTAAAGACCCCCAGGGTAGGAGCCTGCACCACTTCTCTTGGAAGCTGGCTCCAGATCCGCCCTGACCGTGAAGTAGCGCCTCCTGATATCTTGCCTAAATCTACCCTCTGCCAGCTTGTGACCATTATTCCTGGTCACTCCTGGCAATGCTCGGGGGAACAGGGACTTCCCCAGTGCCTGCTGGTCCCTCTGACTAGTTTGTAACAGGCCACTAGATCCCCCCTCAGCCTTCTCTTTTGGAGGCTGAATAGGTTCATATCCCGTAGCCTCTCCTTGTGGGGCCTGCCCTGCAGCCCCCTGATCATGCGAGTGGCCCTCCTCTGGACCCTCTCCACGTTGTCCACATCCCTCTTGAAGTGCAGCGCCCAGAACTGGATGCAGTACTCCAGCTGTGGCCTGACCAGCGCCGCATAGAAGGGGAGTATCACCTCCTTGGACCTGCTTGAGATGCATCTATGGATGCATGACAAGGTACGGTTGGCCTTCCTGACTGCATCCCCACACTGATCCTTTTCTGCCTCTGTACTGACAAGAAGGGAGTTCCCCAACCTGTAGGTATGGTGCCAGTTGTTCCTCCCCATGTGCATCACTTTGCACCCTTCCCCCTCCAGATGTTCCAATCCACCTACCCCACCCTCCAGCACCGACTAAAAAAACCTACAAACTAAAATCCCTCCACATCCCTGCCCCCGCTCCCAATCACAAGTCAGCCCAGCCCTGCTCCCAGTACACACACACACAAGTTACTGAAGGTACTCCACTTCAGAAGATCTTCATCTTAACTCTCATGCAATGAGGGTTCAGGTAGTCATGGACTTGGGCCTTTTTAAAATGCTCTGCAGACATACCTTTGTGTTTGGTCATAGCTGTAGAGCACTTTCACTGATATCTATATTCAGAAAAGGTACAAAGAGGGGCCTTGACACTAAAAAAGCTGAGAATCACTGAACTGGCTGGTACCACTTAAGGGTGATGGGGACAGGATCTCACCCTGCCATGCCCTTGCTCATGCCATTTTCTGCCCCTCCTGCCCCCTATTCTGTACCTCAGGGGACAAAGTCATCCCCCTCCACACAGGCTGCTCCTGCAAGGTCTCACACTTTGGCGAGAACCCCTGGGGCCACTCCGGCCAGCCCCAGGAGCATGGGAGGAGTACAGGAGGATAAGCCAGGCTGCAAAGCATGGCTCCATCTATGCATTTGCCCATTTGAAGCAAATTGAGCTGCTGGGATCATGGTGGGGGCTGACACAGGGGCTTCCTGGTGGTAAGGAAGAGCAGACACAGTGGCATCAATCACCAGAGGAGCAGTGCAGGCACCACTGGAGTAGCTGGAGCAGAAGCAGGATGCCAGACAGGGAAAAGAGCTTTTACCTCATCACACAGGGGGATCTCAAAACACTATTGCTCTCATGGTGCACTAGTGTGTCACAGCACACCTTTGAGTATCAATGCCCTCACCACTTATCTATTATGGCTAAGATGAGGATGGGTTCTGCTCCTCATTTTTTCCGGTCCTATGCCCATGTGCATACATACATAGCCAGTAGCCACATAGATCCTACTGTCCATAAGCTACTAAACACACACAGTATATGCACATACACTTACATGTTCACACTGAAGGGATAATGGAATTTCCAATTCCATGTAAGTGCCAAAAGCACCATTTACACAGCTGGGTTAGTGCCACTTAGGCAGATAAAGGGTAATAGACATCTACCTTGTATGTCCATAGCATATTTTAAATTTGTTTTGCACTTCCTGTGCTAAAATAAAATGCTAATAATTGCATGTTATCCTTAGTATGGATCTCTACTGCATAATCTGCTAAAGGAATAGGTAATATTTTGCCACCAAACATTCTGTTTCAGTGTTGCTGTGCACTATTAAACAGCCGCTGCATAACAGCCATTGCAGAAGTGGCTACACCTTTGTAGACTTGATGCAACTTTTTTAATATGAGGGAAGAGGCAGTCACAAAATTCATTTGCTATATACCCCTTATCGGCTTCACTCAGCATACAAATTCCACTCTGCTAGAACTGCTTCAAACGTTTGAAAGCATATAAATGGCTTCAAACAATTGTTTTTGGTGGGTGAGGTGGGATTGCCAGAAAAATATTTTCTTCTTCCACATCAAAATTAGTAATCTGAGAAACTGGGTAATAAATATTCATAAGGCTATGCAAGTAACTGATTTTTCAGTTCAGCTGCTGAACCAAACAACAGTCATCATCATCATTACCCTCAGTTCAGAACAAACTGAATTTTGCTGTTTCTGGGTTTGTGGGGGGGTCTTTTTCTTTTCTTTTCTTTTTTTTGCTGAAACAACTCCCCAAATTTAGTTTTGTTCCATATGTGGTGCTTTATGTTACACAAAATAAAACATGTAGAGTGCATCCTGGCAGCAGGTGGCTAGGGCTAGCCTCCCAGAGCACAGCCTGGCCCAAGCCACTCTGTGCAGATCCAGGGGCACATGCTCACTCCCATACCCTCCTGGAGCAGTGGTGAGAGCTGCCAGAGGAGCCACCAGAAGAGCAGCTTCCAGACTGGCGGTGCACAGTGGTGGGAGCCCCGCTCCCTGAGTCCTGCACCCCCCCCACCCCTGGCTGGGCAGCTTGTCCCAGCCCCAATCCCTCCCTCACTGTGGGGGGCACTGATCTATCTGCTCCCCCCCATGCCTCTTCCCTCTTTCCTTCATCCACCAGAACAGACTTACCAGCTGGAGGCGTCTGTGTCCAGCATCTATACAGTCTATAGCCGAATCTCCAAATTTGCGCCGAATCTCTCCGAATCAATTTGGAGGCTTGATTTGGACCTTTTAATGGGTCTCCCAATTCAATTCACAATTGCTGATTTGGCCACTGAATCGGGTCAAATCTCCAAATTGAATCCACTACCAAGGCGTCGTACAGCCCTACCTCTCAGTCCTTCCCTTTGAAGGTTTTCCACTTTGAATAAAACATGTAAGTATTTACTGAGACATGGTGTGAAATAGTCTGAATGATTCTGTGGTCGGATGGTTATGGCACTGTCCCCTAACCGTATTCATCAACTCCCCACGATCAAAGAAAGAAACTGAACCTGGTTTCCTACTATTTCCTACTTTGACTTTTCAGCTATTACCTAAAGGGGGAATTACATTACCTCCTCTGAGGGTTTCTTAAATCTGAACCCATAAACCTGAATATTTTTCTGTAGCCAAAACTGTGGGCAAACAGTCTAAGTTTGCAAACAGTTTGTTAGACAACATAACATAAACTACACTTTTGGTAAATATATTTATTTTTTTACTTAACCTAGAACTAATATGCAAGGAAGCCTGGTGAACTGACAGGTTGAGGTCACATTCAAGCCATTATGATTTGAAATTGCAGCTGTATGGAAACTATGGGCACTTTTACACATGCTTCAGCCATGGGAGGGGAGGTAAGGGCTGCTCTAACTAAAGTGCCACAGCGTCTCATTTATCAGTGTCCCCACACCTAAAATTGGCAGCGGGATAACTTGAACTAAAGCTTGTTCAATGAGCTTTAGTTTGAGTGCCTCCACTAGCATTTTTTAGTGTAGGGACACTGATACACAAGATGCAGGAGACTGCTGGAGTCCAGTAATTACTGCTTTGATGTGCTGTAATTAAGATACATCGGAGCAGTCTCCATGCTCATGCACAGGCATCCTATGGTCTTACTTTTGCTGCATTGTAAGAGAGCGGACTAGGACCACAACATGGCTATGTTTGGAAACGGCTATTTAAAATATGTTGGAGAGAGTTCCAAATTATGGAAGTTACAATCTTCTTCCTTATAATGCTTGTACAGCTAGACTGATGACAGTAAAGAAATGTACTTTGCAAACAGTTTAATTTTTTAAAAAGAAACATAAGATTCTTTTTAGCTCAGAAGTATTTCCTAAAGGAGGTCTCCTTTAAAATTTGTAACATACTGTAGAATATGTAGAATATATGATGATGTGGGTTAGTGGTTGATTTGACTATTGTTTGGAATAAACTTAATAGCCCATTGAGCACCACTGCAATGCAGAAAAATGAAAATTCTGCAGAAACTTCAAGTACACTAAAGTGGAGGGTGTTTATTGAATTAAATCTACAATGTGGATTATAGTCAGTACAGTGTCTTTTATGTGATTTAATTTCATATAAGAGTATACCATATGCATGTTTTCAAATTTCAGTGTGCTGCATGGTATTTTTTGTTATTGAAAAACATGTTGTTGCACTGGAAAACTTTTTAGGGGAGAAACTAGAGATCTTGCCCTTAGGGAAGTATGTGAAACCTTGTTTTAGATTATGGAATAATTACATTGAGTGACATAAAATCCCTCTGCTTAAAGCACAAATATTCTATACTTTTGTAGTGTGGTGGCCTATGGTATAGGGTGAAATTCATTTGCAACCAAGGACCAGAAAGTGCATAGGTTACTCATATATCATGATACACTATCTAAGAATTCAGTAGCCTCCAGGTGCAGAGAATTCTGTAGAATTAAATAAGTGCTTGAGACCTTCTAACCTAGTTGTAAGGAGCACGGATGCCACAAGATACAGTTAAAAGTACATTCCATGGATAGTCACATGACCCATCTTATATCCATCTCAGCCTTCCACACCAGCTTTAGAGGACAAAATAAATATCTTTTTTTTGGCACACAACACTGAGGGGGAGCACTTTCTCTAGTATAATGTGGGCACATCTACACATGTATATAAGGGTGACTAAATTTAATGCACATTAAGCTAATACCCAGTAAGTGATTTTTGGCAGGTGTCTACACATACAGAGACTTGGTACTAAAGTTAGTGCCAAGTCCCTGCAGCCCTGCAGTGTGCCCCTAGTGACTGGGAAGACCCAGCACTAAAGTTAGTGCCGGGTTGTGTTTACAGCTGCGTTAATGTGCTTTAGCTAATTGCAAATTTAGGCACAATGAGGCACAATTAGTTCAATTTCACCATTTTTAATGCACGTTAAGGGTGCATGTAGATGCATGTAGTTGCATGCCTGTAATGTGCATTAAATTAAGCTAATGTGCATTAATGTGTCTCTTGTAGACATGCCCTATTAGTGGAAATTGTAGGGTGCTGTATTGGAGATTGTTTGGGCCTAGGAATGGAAGAGG
>NW_017728992.1:80974609-80977027 GCF_001723915.1 Gavialis gangeticus | reverse complement strand
AGAGGTATAGAGTCCTCAGAGTTACTTTACCTCCTTACACTGTCTGTGCTGAGCACATGGAGTGTGTTTGAAAACCACTGTAGAATACAGAAAGATTTTATCTAAATTAAATAATTATGTTATAACTGTGAAAATATCCTTTCTGGGGAACTGATAAGTTAAAGAACTCTCCCACCCTCTGAAATCTCTTGGTGGGTAAGAAATGTATTAATTTTTGTTTTCTTTATTCTTAATATTTTTTTAAGAGCTATTGTACTACAAACATTTTTAACAGAACCTTGAGCTCCAATTTGTGAATTCAAAAGCCAGCTGAATGTTTTGCTGTTATGTAGTTTAAGAATAAGAGTTCTTAAACACATGAATGTTTAGGAAGCCAACAATTATTTCCATCAGGCAGATGGAACTACCAACCAGCAAGATGCTATGCCTGCCAAAAGAAAATTGTTATTTACTTCTGATACATATTTCCTAGTTTCAAATTCTTTTGTGAATCATTTATGGTACTAACACTCAATATTTCAAGAATTTGCCAAGCTTATGAAACTAGATTTAAAAAGCCCCACACATTAGGAGACAGCAACACATTATGATGAATCGAACCTGACAAGTTTAGCTTTAAACATATTGCACCACACTTTGCAAGTATAAGTGAAGTATATGATATTGTATTTTATGGTATGAAAAGTAATAGTTCTCTTGAGCTGCATATCACACCAATCAGTGTGAAGCAATCAATATGAAGTTTCATGCAGCCAGTAAAAATCTGCTCAGCTCAAGGCTTTCTAGGATGAAACAGAATATTTCAGTTAAAAATAGAGCGCTCTCTCTTTTCCTCATGATTGCTAATAAGAAGAACCTCTCATGGGACAAACCCGCTGCTGAGAACAGTTGGATCCTACATCATTTTCAGGCTTCTAAATATACCAGTTATAGAGACTTTATCTGTGATACATTTAATTTAGAAGTTACACAAAGACTCATAAAAAGCAAAGAAGAGTTTTCTAGTATGCAACTTGAAATATTGAATTGTTACAGGCTACTACAAGGGCCTACTGAGAATTAGGGCCCTAATTCAGAAAGTGTTTTTCAGAACATGCCTAATTTCAAACATGAGAGCAATTCTGTAGAAGTTAATGTAAGCCTCTGCAATGTAAAAACTTGAATAGACTGTACCATGCTGTGGTAAAAGGCCTTTACCTTCGTAGGTACCAGCCCTTTAACCTTCATAAATTCAACATTAAAAAAAAAACACAGAATGAAAATCCCTAACAAGAACACCATTTTTGTTAATGCTATGTGCCTAACTTGCCTATATGAGAAATCTCCTTGCTTTCAATAAGATTAATCACATAACCTACATTTAAAACATGAATAAATATAAATCCAGTCTGTAGCCATACATGATTATGACCTTACATTGTCAAAATAACTTGCAGAAGCTGAATATAGACTCTGTCTATCCAAAGATGTTGAGAGTGCCACTTCAACTGAGGTCAATATAAACTGTGTTAAAACATCTTGTACACAGTTAAAGATTTCTATTTGCCACATAAATGGATCACAAAAGTGAAGATTCAGGATTCTGAGGACAACAGAATCAGTAAGTGTGATAATATTCTTGTTCACTCACTGTTTTCTTTTGCTTTATTTTTTTAATGTTGTATATTGGTGTCCCTTAACCTTCCCTCCTGCTGGTCTGCTCCCTCTGGGCCATCTTTATTGTTGCTCTGTTAGCTAATATTATCTATATTTTCCTTCCAGATTTGCTGAAATAGTGTGCCCTACACAGAATACTTTTACAAAGTCCTCTATGACCTCTTAAATTAGTTACATGAAAGCCAGAAAGGTTTTACAGAAATCCACAAAGTAAATAATAAAATTATTCTCTTGCAAAAAATACATTATTTATGGGTAAAATAAGTAATACAATTTTTTAAAACCCTGTTGATCAGGATTTCAGGTTGCAAATCCTGAACAAAATCTATCCTGATACATATTCTATTCAAATGAACGTCTGTTTAGGTAAATTAATTTCCTACTTGAAATCATCTTTGTGTGTTAGATATAGGACCAAACAACATAATGGGAGACAAAGCCCACTCACTCACAAATTCTAGGCTGTAAAGATTATTCTTCAATTTACAGTAACACCAGTATGTTCACACTTCAGCAGAGCCCATGCCATAGCTAAAAGAAGGAATCATGACTGACTTATGAGGAAAGACTGGGGGAACTGGCTTTATTTAGTCTAAAGAAGAGGAGACTGAGAAGAGACTTAATAGGAGTCTTCAACTACCTGAAGTGGGGTTCGAAAGAGGATGGAGCTACATTATTGTCAGTGGTGGCAGATGACAGAACAAAGAGCAACAGTCTCACATTGCAGCAAGGAAAGTTTAGGTTAGATATTAGGAAGAATTT
>NW_017728992.1:80967941-80974505 GCF_001723915.1 Gavialis gangeticus | reverse complement strand
GGGGTTGGATTAGATGACCTCCTTAGGTCCCTTCCAACCTTAACTTCCTATGATTCTATGAGTACATTGGTTAGGCTACCCATGCTGCCAAAATAGCCCTTTGGGTCTGTGAACATCTCTGCACAATTTACAGTGGCCTTCAGGATGCTATATATTCTTCCATGGATTAGCCTGGTTCACACTCAACATTAGGTCCATCTCTTTATTATCTTTGATGCCAGGGCTCAGATCTTCTCCGTTTTGTATAAATCTATACATAGATTTGGGAAGTAAACAAGTATTGACTATTCAGGAGAAGTCAAACTTGCTTCTGTAAAAATAAAACATTCAGTTTATAAAACATTCTAACAAATATTAACCAAATGGCATACAGAAACTATGGGGAGGGTACACTGAAATACATAGATATATTGCTTGAATACATTGGCATATCATGTCATTATTGGTGTCTAATGTGTCAACAAACTATATAATTAATTTATTTCTATAACAGAAATATACTTGTAAAAAAATCTCTGTATTAAAGGTCAAAGTATTTTTTAAATCTTTTTAGGTCAATGCCAATCCCAGGGCAGTGCCAAACAAAACTTGTTGTTTGTACTTTTATCCTATAAGAGAAATAGTAGCAGCTAGGAATCAAATAAGTTTCCAATTAGCCCTGTAACCACTAAGCTGTGTTTCTTCCTCTGTGGATAATCAGAGAAAAATAATTGTGGATTTTGTGGTGGAGCCTCCTGAGTAACTCCAGACCCTGCACTGATGAGGACATGATAAAATGTGTCCTGAATGTTTCTTGTTTGTTCTGAGATCACCCAAACCTGCAAAAGAATGGCATGATGTTATATTATGCTACCATGGCCAGTGTCTGTGAGGGGAAATATCAGCAAATTATTGCCTGCTGAGGAACAATCTGGTGTCAGTGCAGCAGAACCCCACCCCCCCCAAAGCAACAAGCATCTAATGACAAATGTCTCCCAAGCCTGATACAATATGTGGAACTTTGACATACAGTTACATCCAAGTTTACATGCTACAAGACTACTGCTGCAATGCAGTCCTAAGAAGATTTTGTGTTGTTAGAGGAACTGTCCTTCAGAGATATGTTAAACTCTCTCCTCTGCTCCATCTACCACAGCAGCAAACAACCACAAGAACAAATAACAACAGCAGATAAATGTGAATGTGTAATGTTTGACAGAGCTGGATGCTTTTACCTTAGTTCTCCTAGCTCCTCACATTACCGTTTAGCCTCGTTTTTTTTTTCCAATTTGCAGCCCAGTTATTTAGAGCAATTATGTTTCATGGGGGGAAAAAAGAGTGTGCAGACTTGTTTACTCCAAAAACACAGCAAGGAGTTAATCTAACAACATGCAGCAAAATAATGCCGAGCTTCTGAAGATTGTTAGATTAAAGCTGTTTTTGAGTGACAATGATTAGAAATAAAGAAGTAGGAATCCAAAAGCCTTTCAGAATCTATTGTGTACAGTAAAGCTATTGACAAGAAAAGAAAGTTCTTAATTGATTTTATGAGTCAAGGTAATAATCTGCGCTGTGCAGGCAGATCCTCACTTTTAGAGGATAAACAAAATCCCTGATGTGCCATAGTTAGACAAAGCTAAGCGGTTGCAAAGGGACTTGCATTTCAAATGAAAAATGCAGTAGCTTCAGCATCATTTATGAGTTTGCAGATAATTTAGGGGTGACTATTAAACTTCTGTAACTCAGCAGGGACTAATGTTAATGCTGTTCCATGAAAATCATTATTATGAAGCACTTGGCAACAACATTTTATTGGTGCCTGCTACTCTTATGATTATTGCCATTCTCTTCCTAGTCCCAAGAGCAACAAACAACCTTTGCAGAGTATGTCTTACTCAAGACAGTGCAGGCTTAACAAGCTGCACAACTAGGGTATTTTATCATTTTCTACTACTTGCTCTGAAAACCATTGAAAGTAAGTATATTTAGGAAGTAATATCTGAAATGCTGCAATGAACTCATTTAAGAGCCTTAAGAACCAACACTAGCACCCTAGACACTGAACAATCTTTCAACTTCATTGCTTTCTGATCTGCCATTCTACACTATCCACTAGTCAAATTCATACCTTCATCCACATATTTAATTCATAGTGACCTGAGGTTTACAAATCATGGAGAAGTTCCAGCCTTCTACTAGATAAGGTTGCAAGCAGCTTCAATTAAAACCCATATTTTAGCTCCCCATACGTTTAACTGTTTGGGGTTGGTTTTCCCTTAAAGTTTCCATATTTATTTTGAGAGAAAGGAAAATACTCATAGGATATTGAGTTACTGAATGTACGTTAAATTACTGAGTGTACATGTACTATGTGATATACAAAAAACTAGAACTCTTGGTTCCGAAATGATACCTTTTATTAGACCAACTGGGAAACTGCAAGAAAATTGTCCATTTCTGCAAGCTTTCAGGATCAAAGCCCCTTTGTTAGGCTCTGAGAAAAGTATAGATGGTACAAGATGGTAAACAGTCCCCATAGGTAGGAAATACACTCCATTTTTGCACAAAGGGAGCTGAAAATGGAAGGCTGTCCCTCTGGGTCTATGAGAGTGTCTTTGTGAGCTGTGCCCAGTAGCACTTCAATGTATAGATCAGGTAGAATTCCTTCCCTGGAGGTGTCAGATGGCAGTCAGAGAGATAAAAAGTCTTTGTTGTTGTTCTGCAATTAAGTTTAAAATACAAAATCGGCTAAAATTCGGCATCTTCCATGTTTCAAGGGTGTGCTTGGTAGCTGTGTTGTTAAGAGACAAGAAGACATACAAGAACTAGAATTCTTGGTTCCAAAATGATACCTATTCATAGTTTTATAGTTTCACAGTAGCTAGGGTCAGGAGGGACCAGAACAGATCATCTAGCCTGACCCACTGCCACAGGCAGCAATGAATGCTGGGTTCACAAGACCTCAGACAGGTGATCATCCAACCTCCTCTTCAGTTTGCCCAAGGTAGGGGCAAGGACCACTTCCCCGGGAAGTTGGTTCCAGATTTTGGCCACCCTGTTTATTATTAAACCAACTGGGAAATCGTAAGAAAATTGTCCTTTTCTGAAAGCTTTCGGGATCAAAGTCCCTTTGTTAGACTCTGGGAAAAGTATAGATGGAACAAGATGGTAAAAAGTCCCTTGCCTGCCATCTGACACCTCTAGGGAAGGAATTCTACCTGATCTACACACCAAGGGCCACAACTTAATTCCTTGTAGACCATATATGGCCCATGTGCCACCATTTGGATCAGTACTATAGCAAAAAAGTTTGGCACCCAGTTCAAAGCCCACAGCAGCAGTCTGCCCTTGCCCCACGCACAGAACCAGGGTGTATACCCCCCCCATGCTTGCCCAGGAGTGCACGCAATGGCAGGAGTTATCTCCTCATCCCCAAACAAGCTGTTTGTGGCTCCATCCCACACCCCACCCTGACTGAGGAGTACCTGTTGGTGCCCCTTCTCTTTGGCATCTGGGGTTTTCACCCCATTCACCGCCCCTGCTCTTGTTATGCTACTAAGTTGGATAGACTTGTATTAGACAGTTATTGGTTAAAAAACAATATAAGAGTCATAGATTCATAGTTTGTAAGGCTGGAAGGGGCCTCAGAAGATTTCATAGATTTCATAGACATTAGGGCTGGAAGGGACCTTGGAAGATCATCGAGTCCAGCCCCCTACCCAAAGGGCAGGAAGTCAGCTGGGGTCATAGGATCCCAGCAAGATAAGCATCCAATTTATTCTTGAAGGTGTTCAATGTCGGTACTTGAACAACCTCCAATGGCAGGCTGTTCCAGACCTTGGGGGCAGGATCAATTTAAGTCATTCTTTGGACCACAGGGATGGTCCAAAGAATTACAGTGCATGGGAGCAGACTTGATTAATCGAGTGTGCTGAAGCATGGCAATTATTGTGTTCCAGCAGATTGCAGTGTCACGTGTATCAGTGTCCCTGCACTGAAAAATGGTAGCAGGAGCACATCAACTAAAGCTCATTTGCTGAGCTTTAGTTAAAGTGCCCCCGCTCCTATTTTTCAGCATGGGTCACTAATACCACGTGATGCTCTGGGCATTTTAATTAGAGCGGTGCTCAGATGCATGCTAATTAAAACCACTCTGCCCCTCTCCTCTCCTCTCACACAGACACACTCTTGGAGCACATGTATAATGTCCCGGTGCACAAACTCTATTAAGTTCCATCTGCATGCTAAGACAATCATGTTGAATTCTTTCTCTAGTGCCTGTTTTAAATTTAAAAAGAAGTACATATTGTTGGAAGGTATCATTCCAACATATTAAATGGTGCTAGCCATGCCAAACTAAATCAAAACTAGCTATGCTCACATTACCTAGAAATTAAGATCATAACTATCAATCCTAAAAGTACCATAAATGAAAGTAATGAAGGTAATGGTAAATTACCTTTAAAATATTTTGTCCTATGTGAGAAAGAAGATTTATGTTGGGTAGGTTGAATAGCAGTGATCTCAGAGTCCAGTAGAATTTTTTTTAAAGAGAATTAGTTCCTGTTCTATTTGAATTGTTCTTAGGTTATTTAATTTGATCATGACAAACTGTTGTATCTTCATTTAATGATCTTTTTCTAACCACTTACAAAATTTAAGCACTTAAAACCAAAGCCTATCCTTTCTTTTAATTTCCTCAATTTTTTCAGGGTGCCCTGTTCCACCATCTTTCTTGGTGGTGGCCAGTGACAGTACAGTCCATTCTACACAATATATATAGAAACTGGGATGAAGAAAAGAAGCTCTATTTCCAATTCAATTCTATAATAAATTCTGTAATAAAGAGATGGTTCCTCCTGTTCTATCTTTTGTGAGAAGGCAGTGTAAAGCTATATACATTGCCCATTTTGTCTTAATAGAGAGGCCTGCACCTTTTGGGCCCTTGACATGTTCTTCAAATTAATATAATTAACGTTGTCAGCTTCTGCTACTAAATAAAAGGGAAAACAAAACTTGTTTCATTTGGTTGAAGGTAAATTTAGTGCTTGAGAATTATTGATCGAGAGTGTAAATTTAAGTTCTTGCATTGTAGAAAAGGTAACCATAAACATTTCCCCACACAATCCTGTGTGTGGATACAGCACATGATAAATAGAACCAAGCATTCCAATCACGTTTTGTTTTATGTGGGTAATCATTCTGTATGATCAATTTTCACTGATTTATCTTCCTAATAAATTCACCCTGACTCATTTCCTTTATTCTCGGGCCTATTTCTTCCATTTTGTTTGTTGCTTCAGATGTATTATTTAAAACTGACAGACTATTTAAAAGAACTACAAACAGACATACTTGGTTAGTCCAGCACAATGATAGATTTCATAGACATTAGGGCTGGAAGGGACCTCGGAAGATCATCGAGTCCAGCTCCCTGCCCAAAGGGCAGGAAGTCAGCTGATCCCAGAAAGATAAGCATCCCATTTACTCTTGAAGGTGTTCAATGTAGGTGCTTGAACCAGCTCCAATGGCAGGCTGTTCCAGACCTTGGGGGCTCAGACAGTAAAGAAATTCTTCCTCATGTCCAGCCTGAAATGCTCTTGTAGTAGTTTATGACCGTTCGACTTCGTCATCCCTTGGGGCACTCTGGTGAACAAACATTCCCCAGATACTGGTGGTCACCTCTGATAAACGTATAGGTGGCCATCAGATCATCCCTGAGCCTGTGCTTTTCCAGACGAAAGAGCCCCATGGCGCTCAGCCTGTCATCGTAAAGTCTGTTTTCCTGACGTCTGATCATGTGTGTGGTTCTCCTCTGCACTCTCTCAAGCTTCTCCACATACTTTTTGAATTGTGAAGCCCAAAACTGGACACAGTACTCCAGCTGCGGCCTCACCAAGGCCGAGTACAAGGGGAGAATGACGTCCCAGGATTTGCTTGAGAAGCATCTACAGATGCAAGCCAGCATTTTGGTCACTTTACTAGCTGCAACATCGCATTGCAGGCTCATGTTCATCTTGTGGTCATGATGACCCCCAAGTCTCTCTCCTCCATAGTGCTAGCTAGTGTAGCACTACCAAGCCTATAAGGATGCTGCAGGTGCACCTTTCTTCCCAAGGTGCAGAACCTTGCATTTTTTGGTGTTAAACACCATCAGGTTCTCGTCCTCCCATTTGCTGAGCCTTTCCAGGTCAGCCTAGATCACCTGCCTGTCTTCTGGTGTGGATGCTTTGCCCCAAAGTTTGGTGTCATTGAAGAGCTTGGCCAGTCCACTTCTGACTCCAATGTCCACATCATTAATGAAGATATTGAACAATATGGGTCCAAGGACAGAGCCTTGGGGGACCCCACTGGTCACAGGACACCATGATGAGTGACTTCCATCAATTACTACCCTCTGGGTCTGACCACGGAGCCAATTTCCCAGCCAGCTGATCATGGTGGACTCAAGGCCACAACTGGCCAGTTTCACCAAGAGGTGATCATGGGATACCAGATCGAAGGCTTTTTTGAAGTCAAGATATATAACATCAATCTCTTCTCCCTTGTCCAGGTGACAGGTCATCTGGTCGTAGAAGGAAATGC
>NW_017728992.1:80961949-80967247 GCF_001723915.1 Gavialis gangeticus | reverse complement strand
ATCCCATCCTCCATCCTTTGTAGGCCTTTCTTTTTCGCCTCAGGAGGTCTGCTAGGTCTCTGGAGAGCCAGGGGAGCTGCTGCGTCCTCTTGCTGGCTTTCCTCAGAGATGGAATAGACTTAGCTTGTGCATTGAGGATCTCTCCCTTGAGGAGCAACCACTCTTCTTCAACTCCCCTCTCCCTGGGGTCATGGTCCCTTAGGGCCTCACTGACAAGCCTCCTGAGCTTGTCAAAGTCAGTTTTCCTGAAGTCAAGGACTTCCATGTTGCTGACTGACTTTCCAGCTTTACGGCAGATGGTGAAGGTGATCAGCTCGTGGTCACTGTCACCCAGCTTCCCATCAATCACTAGGTCACCGATTAGGTCATCCCCAGTAGCCAGTACCAGGTATAATTTAAATTATAATTTAAATTTATAAATTAAATTATTTCCAGTCAAAGATTTCTTGCAAAACAGAATTCTGTTTCTCACTTGATACCATCATGCCCTGTACTTTGTTTTAAGGTTGCTTACTGAAGATATAAATATCATGCAGCATTTGCTTATTATCAGTTTTTAAAAAGTGAAGACAATGACAGCTGTAAAATAGATAAGTCAATTGCATAATCCCTTTACAATTTGTCAAACATAAGTTTCATTACTAGAAATACAAGCCATCACTAATGACTTGTAGATGGGAAACCACAATAGTCAACCAAAATGGTCAGTACAATATAATAATTTCTAATAGCGTTAGGTCATTAATCCTTGCCTGTACATTTTTCGAATTTGAAATGATACTTACAATTATTTTATATCACAATACTTAGAATATTTGAGATTATACAATACACATTTATGGTTTTGGTTGATTACTTTTGTCAATGAGATGTTCAATTAAAGAAATTCCAGGAAATTCATAATTTTGTCACCTAAAAATAAGCCCAAAGTATCAAAGGAAATCAAACAATCATTATAAACTGGACAAATGTATTTGAATGGCTACTGAAAGACAGCATTTATAAATACTGTTGTGTTTTAGTGGGGTTAGATTGTTGTTGTAACTGTGAGGGAAGTTAGACAAGCTCTTGTGCCCAAAGTACCATACTCAGGTCTCAGGAAGAAACAGACATAGTTTGAACTAAATACCAGAAGGAACAAATGTGTATCGCTCCATATGTAGATGAAAAGATCTCATTAAAGCAATGAAGAGGGGTTGTAAACTAGGAGCAAAGAAATGTTATCAAGAGTAGTCACAAGACCAAAGAAGTACAATCGAATATGCAGTCTAACCAGTGGAAGAGCAAAATCATTCAAGATGGAAAACGGCCATTATTACTTATAAATTAACAGAAGTAGCTGATAAATTATAATGAGCCATAAAGCCTTTGTCTGGGTTTAGTCCAGATTTTTTTAAACATGTCCAGTAAGGTTATGAATTTCTGTTCCCAGGACCATTTTCTGAATGTGTTGGTAGATCCCCTTTGCCTAGAAGGACTCTAAAGTCATAACGGCAGTGGTTTTGTGGGAAAGGTGTTTTCCTACCAGTGTTTATATGTCTCTATCATATCATATAGAGTGTGTGAGAGCTCATTCTAGTACATAATGTCTGTCTATTTTCACCCATGTAGTTGCTATGAAGGCATCTAGTGCATTCAATAAAATATACTGGAGTCTATGATGGACAATAGTTTGAGCTGGTCCTGGGGCTGGTTTTGTTCAGTATTTTCATCAATGATCTGAAAGATGGGATGGAGTGCACCCTCAGCAAGTTTGCAGATGACACCAAGCTGGGGGAGTAGTAGATGTGCTGGAGGGTAGGGCTAAAATTGAAAGAAACCTAGAGAAATTGGAGGATTGAGCCAAAAGTAATTTCAATAAGGACAAATAAGGAGAAATGCAAAGTCCTGCACTTAGGACAAAACCATTAGCAACAAGTAGGTGGTGCACGCAGGTGCACATGCACTCCTGAAATTGGCAGTGCACCCCCTGAGACTGGCCGCTGCCAAGGGGTGGTCGCCACTCACCACTCCTCCCCCCCCACTCCCAACACCACTGGTGGTCTCTGTGGAGGTCGCCAACCATCGGTCAGTGCTCACCACACCCCGCCACTGCCACCGCTGCCTGTGGATAGTCGCCATGCCCCCCTACAGCCTCTGTGGGCATGTATCATTCATGAACAGAGTAATCCCATGCATGAGTACAGACTGGGAACTGACTGGCTAATCCTGGATGGAGCCTAAGAACTGACTAAATCCCAAGAAGGATCTCCCAATGCCAGTACTGTAACTGTGGAATTGGTCCCAGGAGAAAAGGATCTGCCAATCCCAGCCCCACAATTGCAGAGTGGGGGTTGGGAGCTTCCTGCTGCAAGGACAGAGGGACATTGTCCCTGGCTGGGCTCTGGTAGCATGGTCTACACTGCAGTAGGCAGCTCCCAGGGGTAGGGAGGAATTTCTTGGCCCCTACTGCCTGGCTGACTGGGAGCACATTTGCTCCTGGTCAGGCATCTACACGTTTGTTACTGTGCAGTTACTAATCGCAAGTAAATATGATACTTGCATTTGAAGGTAGCAAATTTATTCAAGATTAGAGCAAATTACTATGCAGTAAGCATCTGCACATGTAGATGTGGATGCTTACTGTGCAGTAATTAGCTCTAATACACAGTAAAGCATCTTGTGTAGATGTGCCCAGTGATAACAGATAACAGAACAAGGAGCAATGGTCTCAAGTTGCTGTAAGGGAAGTGTAGGTTAGATATTAGGAAGAACTTTCTCATTAGGAGTGTAGTAAAGCACAGGAACAGGCTACTCAGTTTTCCATACTTAGAGGTTTGTAAGACCTGACTAGAGAAATCCTTGTCTGGGATGATGTAGTTGGGGATGGTCCTGCTTTGAGCAGGGTTTGGACTAAGTGACCTCAAGAGGTTATCTACTCAAACTAAATTTCTATCATTCTAAGATTCATGGATTCTGATGGTTTCATTGTAGGAGTGTTGACTGTGTTGGCAATGTAGGCGGGCTAACAAGTTTTGCATTTATTGTTAAGGCAAGGTTGTGTTGTGTTAAATGTCTGTTGATCAGCAGTGAGTTTGCTTCTGAGCCAGGAGAAGGAGTTGTTTAGGCTAAGTACAGAGGTTCGAAAAGTCCGAGGCACAATCTTTGCAGGTTTTTCTAAACAGCAAGCTTAAAACAATAACAAACTGAATGGACATCCAGTGTTTGGATAGTCAAAACAAGGAGTAACCTGTACTGGCCCAGGCCAGGAGCCTGAGGGCACTCATGCATACCACCCCTCATGTCTAACTGCCTACCATTGTTGAACCCAACCCAGTGGCAGCCCAGGCCTGATTGGTTGCTGGACACAGCACATCCCCACAAACCCCTGCTGTCAGCCACAGGAAGGGGACAGCCAACAGAAAATCACATCCCAGGCCCTGCCTGTGAGAGAGGGGTGGATCAGGGGAATGTACCACCCAGCCCTGGCCCCCCAGCTGGGGTCTGCATGGTGTTGGAAAAGCCCCCATTGAGGAGTGTTTGACTCCCCCCCCCTTCCCTACACAGCCTGGCTAGCAGGGCTCCAATTGGCTTAGCTTCACCTCCTCCCCAACCTCATGCCTGTGAAAGGGGGTGTGGGGGAGTGAACACACCTGGTCTAGCATGGGCCCTCCCCAGCTGGCTTATGTCCAGCATGGGGATTACCATACCAGGGTTTTTTCTCTTCCCTGCAACCCAGCTCACTGGGCTAGGATCATCTTAGCCCAGCTCCAACCCCATCCCCTGCCTGTGGGAGGCAGGGGCCAGGGACTAAAGTACTTGGCCAGCTGGGCACTGTCCCCCAGCAACTAGGATCTGCCCAGTGTAAAATGGGGGAAGCCCCCACTGGGAGCTTTTCATTCCCCTGCAGCCCATGTCACTAGGCTTAGATCACCTAAGCCACATCCCCACCCTATCCCCCAATGTCCATGAGGAGAGATGGGGTAGGTGGGGAATGCACCAGCCTGGCCCAGCACCATCTACCCCCTCCCCACACCAGCCAGGGTCTGCCAAGTGGAGAGGATGGGAAAGTCCCAATTCCAGTCTTTTTTCTCCTCTGCAGCCCAGCTCCCTGGGTTGGGGTCAGCTCTGCCTCATTCCCTCTCCAGCCCCTATCTGTGAGGGGTGGGAGAGGTAAACACACACACTGACCCCGCCAGCCACGGTCTGCCTGGTGCAGAGGGGTGGGAATCCCCCACTGGGAAATATTTGCTCCCCCACAACCTGGCTCACCAAGCTGACATGAGCTTAGCTTAGTCACCTCCCCAGCCCTCCTGCCTGTGAGAGGTGGAGGGCAGAGAGGGGAACGCACTGGCCTGGTCTGACCTCATCCCCTCCAGCTAGGGTCTGCTCAGCATGGAGCAGTGAAAGCCCCCACCAGGGGCTTCTTATAACCTCACAGCCCAGCAAATTAGGTAAGGATAAGCTCCACCCCCTGCAAAGGATTCTGGGATGCTGGGGGTTTGAGAGTTAACTTGAATCACAAAGGTATCTGGGACAGAAGTTCCATAAACAAATTTGACCCAAATTAGTTAAGTCTGATACTACATCCAACCAGATTTACCTTAAACTAGTTTCAGCCATTTTGAAAGCAGTTTATGTGCCCTGAACTTCTGTTCTGCTACAGATTTAAACCAATTTTGGATCACTTAAACAGGTTTATGTGTAACTTCTGTCCCTAGCCTTGAAGGTCAGGAGTGCAGGGCTTGGGAATATTTGCCCCAAAGTTCTGATCTTTTTCAGAAATGAGCTATAGGTTCCAGTGTGGGACAGCATGTGACAACTAGAGGCATGCAGCCAGTTACAGGGGACGAGGAGGCGATTATTGCAGTAGGTTATTGCAGGATATCTGGATGGCTTGTTAAAGGACATGATCTGTTTCTCTGTTGGAGTCTCCTTACTGAATAAAGGCAGTTTTCATATTGGTGATCTGGGTATCATAAGTATTCTCCTCAGAATATGTGGTAGCATCTGAGTGCCTGCCTACAAATTTCAGCTTTCCTGGTGTGTTTGGGATGTTTAGTAGTTTTGTGGATGTAACTATGGTGGTCTATGGATTTTCTGTATATAATGGTTTATTACACGCTATTCCAGATGTGGATTGCAATATCTAGAAAATGGATGTTAGTGTAGAAGTATTCAAGAAATGATTTAATAGAAGGATGGTAGTTGCTGAAATCAATGAGCAAATCCAGGTGGTCAGTTCAAATGATGAAAATATCATATGTGTGTGGAGGGGAACATGGGGGAATCCCTGCCAGGCCCCATCCCCTGCCTGTT
>NW_017728992.1:80952205-80956949 GCF_001723915.1 Gavialis gangeticus | reverse complement strand
TGTGTGTGGCAGGGGACTGTTGGTGCCCACCACTTTAAAAAATGAGCCAAGCAGCCAGCAGGTGCTTGACTGTGCTGGCCATTATAGATCCCTGGCCACCTATATAAACAGAGCAGTTTTCTGCTGGCAGCCAGGCAAAAACATTGCCTGGCTGCAAGCCTTCATGTATCATCCTGGAGGTAAGGGCAAGAGCTGTAGAGGATGGTTTGGAGGCTCCTGGTCCTGGGCATGACCTAAAACTGCACTCTGCCAGGAGTGGGTGGCCTGGTGGGGCTCTCAGTGGCACAGAAGCCCCCAGGAAATGCCAAGCCAGTTGCCACCCCAGTAAAAGGTGGATAGGGGCACCTTAACCCCAAGTCCTCCCCTTCAGATGGGTCATTTATTATTGGAGGTAGTAGGGCCAGGGACGGCTGTGGTCACCTGAGCCCCATGGGGTGCAAGACCCCAAGGAGAGGTAGTTGGGCTAGGCATGCCTGCGGCCACCTGGGCCCTGTGGGGTGCAAGACCCTAAGAAAAGGTAGTTGGGGCCAGGCGCTGCTACAGCCACCTGAGCCCACTGGGGAGGGAAGCCCTGTGACCCCAGTGAGGGGGCAGCCCCAGTGAGGGGGAAGTGTGGAGCCCTAGTGAGGGGGAAAAGATGAGGAGCCCCAGTGGGGGAGGAAACCAAGGGGCTGGGAGCCCAGTATTGTCTGAGTGTAGAGTTGCCCCAGGAAGAGGCCAGAGCAAGCTTAGACCCGGTCGGGTAATTAACTGGCCACTGCCCCAGTGAGGGTCACAGGAGAAGCCCAAAAGATGGTACATCTGCCACTGTCCAATGGTGGGCTTTCACCCCAAAACCCCGCCCCTATCTGGGGTAGAGGTTTGTCTCTATCATTCTATGTTTTTTGTTAGTCTCTGGTGCTCATAACCTTGTCTGAGAAGTTTTCTTTTTCTTTTTTTTTCTTTCTTACTCTGTCTTCTGCACCAAGACCATTTTAACACCTCAGCTAGTGGGCTGAAGTCCACCGTGATGTCTTGCTGGACTCTCCCACATGTCCATGATCTCATCTGCCATGACTTGTTGTTATGTGAGAAAATAGAATGCTGGGGCATGTGGGTTTTGACACTTTCGCTCTTGAAATCTGTCTTAGTGTAGTGAGGACTCCACCAAACCCTACACCCTCACTCATTTCACCAGGTGTTAATTCAGTAGTCTAGACAATCTGCCTCTGAGCAGTACAAAATGGACTGTGGGTCTCTAGTTCTAGCCGATCAATAGCCTCGATGGGACTGGTTGTACTTCACCCAGCTTAGAGCCTTGCACAGACCTGCCATTAATCCTAGCCAGTTTTTACTATGGTCTTGATAGTTGCAAATGCACTATCTATCTGAAATGATTTCCCTCTCACTCTAATGAAAAGGAGAACAAAAACAAACTGGAACTTCTCCTGCCCTTATATTCCCAACTTTACGGTACGCTTTTTCTTCAGCCCCACTATTAGGGTCTTTACAATATCTTCTAACTGCCCCCCAGCAGTTTCAGTTTCTCTCTCAGCATTTCCTTCAGGGTTCTCTCCCCTGGCAGCTCCCTCCACAGAGCTGCTTCTCTTAAACCTGATCTCTGTTGCTTTCTCAGTGCCTTCGGCTATCTCTGCCATCTCTCTGTCTGAGTCAGCCACTTCCAGTTTCTTGTGTTCCTCTTCTGCCTATCCCAGGTCTCCTTTTATCCTGGAGTTCCAACTGACTCCCCCTCCCCTCCTGAAACACCAGGTGAAGAATGAGCTCTGCATAATTCTTTGCAATTCAGGTGGGACCAATTTACTTCCCTGGGGCTCTTTTTTTTCCTCACAGCCATACAAAGTATGAGCTAGCTAAAGCCTATGGCCTAAATGGTCTGCTCCAAGAGGGACCAAGACAGTACAAGTTGTCAATGCATGAAAGAGACCCTATGAGAGGAGGTGGAGTGTGAGGAGCCCTAGTGAGAGGAGGGTGGTATGAATGTGTGTGTGACTGAGGCCTGACAATGAGGCCTAAGCTTGGTCCAGCTATAGGCCAGCAGCATTGAGTCATCTGGATGCCATCTGTGAGGCTTGGGCTGCGGTGTAGGGGAGGAACAGAGCCACAGATAGTGCCCCCTGGCATCAGAGCAAGAATGGGCAGCTTCCTGCCTTAATTAACACCTCAATTAAGTAACAACAAGATGTGGCAGATAAGCCAGGTGGACAGCATGCCCAGAAGCAGGTGAGATAACTAGCACTGTGGCTGGTCACGGAGTTCCCACCTTGCCACAATATGTAGTACATGTGTAGTGCAGGTTTGAGGCACATTGTTCTAAAAATTCTTCTTTCAGAGGACTCATGAAGATGTGGGCATATTTGGGGCCTGTGACAGAGGACCCCGGCCTTTACTCTTAGAGGAATGAAGAACAAGAAAGGAGAAGGAGGTTCCTTTAAATATTACACTGTTGTAGCCTGGAAGGGCAAAATTCCAGCAGCCACAAAAGCACAAATCCAGAAGCACTAAGGCTGAAGGGGATATGTGAGAGCAAGCTGCCCTCCTTTGAGCAGTAGGTGGCACCCCAACCAAGCAGTTCAGTGAAGCTTGCAAAAAAAAAACCAAGCAGGTAGCAGCAAGTAGTCTGGCCATGACTTCTGGAAGAATCAGAGCTCCTACCACTCTGAGCTGCAACAGAGAAAGCTGCAGACCCAGGAAGGTCTGAAGCTGTAGGATCTGATACCATTTTTCAGTTCACATCTGAATATTGGTTTGGGGTTCCTCACAAGTTCTTTATAGTAGGTGGTGTCAGAGTTATTCATTAGCTTTACTGTTATTTGTTGATAGTCTTGATAGTTGATGATGACTATGGCTCCTACTTGGATCAGTGGTTTGATTACCATTTTATTGTTGGATCTTAGGGAATATACAGCTTTTTTTCTCAGAAGGAGGAAGATTGTGGTGCTGCTAGTCTATGTGAGAAAATAGAATGCTGAGAAAATGAGAATATGAATAGAAAATGAGAATTTTACTGTGGTCCAGTGTGGGGTTCCATCCACTGAGAGATGTCCAATCAGATGAGGCGTGGCTTCTGTTGATCTTGCCTGTTGTTATGACAAAGTGGTCAGATGTGGTTTTGTCTTGACTGGGGAAGTAGTCTCTCAGGAAAGATCAGCAGAAGAATTCCCCCAATTCACCAGATGGTAGACAAGTTAGTAGGGCTGTGCAAAATTTCAAAGAGTGTTTCATTTTGAAGCTGTTTCAATGCATTTCAAGCTCAAAACAGTGAAATTTACATGAAACAAAAGGCTTCAAAACAGCTTTGAAATAAAACAAGGGCACTCAAAATGTTTTAAATGTTTTGAAATGTTTTGAGTTTTAAACCTTGGCTTGCTGCAGCTAAACAAAAACTAAAGAGAGGGAAGGACTGTTCTGATATTGACATCTAGCTCCCTGTTCAATTCCTCAGCTCTCCAATCACTTCCCCCAGCTGTTCCCACGGGGCACAGGTCCCTAATCTGTGGCCCGGGTTTCAGCAGGCTGCCACTGAAAGTGCAGCAGCAGCAGCCTGCTGAAACCCAGCACACAAATCCAGGGGCCCGTACCCCCCAGGAAGAGCTGAGGAAATTACCAGAGAGCTGGGGGAATTGAACCGGGAGCTGGGGAAAGTTCAGGTCCCTGAACATTCCCCCAGCTCCTGATTCAGTTTCCCCAGAGCTCACTGATTTTTTTCCCCAGCTCTCTGATCACTTCCCCCAGTTCCTTCTGGGGAGAATGGGCCCCAGATGATGCAGGATGACAGCAGGCTGCCACTGCCAGCTGGGACTGGTGCTGGGCACAGCCCATGCCAAATGCTGGGAATGTTGGTGCTGGGCCAGCCAGCAGCGGTAACATGTTGACATCCTGCACGCAGATCTGGGGGCTGTGCCAGACTGTTCCCAGGGGGCGCAGACCCCTAGAACTGTGCACAGGATGACAGCAGTCTGCTGCTGCTGGCCAGGACCGGTGCTGGGCACAGCCTGTGCTGAGCACTGGGAAGACTGGTCCTGCCACTGGCCCCCATGGCCTTTTCCCCTCCACCCGGCCCTTCCCCTGAATACTTTCCACCTGGGTGGAGCACGCGCACACATGCTTACATGCTCAGTCCCCCGCAATTTTTTTTTCTCCCTCCGCCTATGACCTCGTGCCCCAGCAAGCTCCTGTCACCATCTGCACATGCATTTTGTCACACTTAATACTCCACTGTAAGATAGTACTGTTGGGGATGTTATAACAGAGGTAATTAATTTACTGCACCCTAATAAAAACAAAAAATTGTTTTTCAGATATATAGGAAGTAAAAGGAAGGCCCAGGGTGGAATAGGACCACTACTGAATGGGCAAAAGCAATTGGTGACAGGCATGGAGGACAAGGCTGAACTCCTCAATGAGTTCTTTGCCTCAGTCTTCCTAAATGAGGGGCAAGACAAGTCTCACAAGGGGATGGTAGAGAGGCAACAGCTGGGTGCCACAATACCAAGTGTTGACCCTGAGATGTTGCAGACTCACTTGGAAGGCCCGGATGAGCTCCATCCAAGGGTACTGAAGGCACTGACCGATATTATTGCACAGCCACTGGCAAGAATATTTGAGCACTCGTGGCACAGGGGACAGGTCCCGGAGTACTGAAAAAGGACCGATGTGGTCCCTATTTTCAAGAAGGGGAGGAAGGAGGATCCAGGCAACTATAGGCCAGTCAGTCTCACCTCCATCCTTGGCAAAGTCTTTGAAA
>NW_017728992.1:80943622-80951722 GCF_001723915.1 Gavialis gangeticus | reverse complement strand
GGAAAGGGATCTTGGAGTCCTAGTGGACTCCAAGATGAACATGAGTCCTCAGTGTGACGAAGTCATCAGAAAAGCTAACTGCACTTTATCATGCATCAGCAGGTGAATGACAAACAGAACCAAGGAGGTGATACTTCCCCTCTTTTGGGCACTGGTCAGTCCGCAGCTGGAATATTACGTTCAGTTTTGGGCACCACACTTCAAGAGGGATGTGGATAACCTGGAGAGGGTCCAGAGGAAAGCCACTCGTATGGTTAAGGGCTTGCAGGCCAAGCCCTATGAGGAGAGACTAAGGCACGTGGACCTCTTCAGCCTCCACAAGAGAAGGTTGAGAGGCGACCTTGTGGCTGCCTATAAATTGATCATGTGGGCACAGAAGGGAATTGGTGATGCTCTACTCACCAAGGTGCCCCTGGGGGTTACAAGACATAATGGGCATAAGTTAACAGAGAGCAGATTTAGACTGGACATTAGGAGGAACTTCTTCACAGCTAGAGTGGCCAAGGTCTGGAATGGGCTCCCAAGGGAGGTGGTGCTCTCCCCTACCCTGGGGGTCTTCAAGAGGAGGTTAGATGGGCATCTGGCTGGGGTCATCTGAACCCAGCACTCTTTCATGCCTATGCAGGGGGTCAGACTCGATGATCTATTGAGGTCCCTTCAGATCCTAATATCTATGAATCTATGAATACTGGTGCACATGTAGATGGTGACACTTTACTGTGGCGCTAATGGGTCTACTCTGTAGTAAAGTGCATGTGTAGATGCACCAGGTCAGTCCAATATAAGTTTAAAATATCTCTCACCTCTGGTCCATCAAAATTTAGTTTTCTATAATATTTTCTTTGATACTGTACTTCGTAAAATGTAGATATCATTGATTATTGGGAGGATATAAATTTTGTAAAACACACTTTTTTTTATAAAGATTTAACAGAAACATTTAATTGTCAGTTGTAAATATACAGCATATTATAAAGAAGAAACAGTTTGGTTGACAGTTAAATGACCACTGAAAAGTATACAGGACATCCATTTGTCATAGAGGTAATCCTTTTCTCAAGACAGGAAATGTTTTAAGGTATTTATGTTCAGAAAGAATCCCTATTTTTAGAGAAGTATAAAGATATTCCAGTTGGGAACAAATATGAATGTCAGTTATAAAATTAAGTAGCAAAGGCAAAGCTTCTTTCCCTTCCTCCCTTTATAGAGAATAATTTCAATTTAAATCTCAGCTTGTATATTTACAAGTATTTTACTTATATGGAAAAATCTAATATATACATTTCCCAATATCATTAATATGTAGGTGGTAAGACGCTTCCTGTACCATCATGGAATCCATTGACCTTGCTAGAGTGATTATTAATAGCAGAAGCAGTCTGATATAGAATATTTCTATTAATTGGGGAATTAGTGATCTGACACTTTTTAAGCAACATCCTTATCAGACTGAGAAAGAAAGCCTCTTCAAAGGTTGCAAGAAAAAATAGAACAATGACTTTTTAATGACTATTTAAATATTCTCTTTAGAATTAATTAAGATTAAAAAGAATATTTTTGAGACCTAGAAGTCTTTTTATACCCGCAGTTTGTAATTGACTTACTTCCAACAGAATTTCAACAGCCAAAGAAAGGATGATAAAAACTAAATTGAAATCAAGCCAGACATGAAAAAGGGAATACTCCTTCTTCTATGAAGTTGTGCAAAGTGCTGGTTTATAAATACCCTATGAACTGAAAAGGCAGTTCTGTCTGCTTCCCTGCTAGCTTTAAAGAACCACCAGTTTTTCACTGTTCACGCTGTCAACCAAGAGTCAACTAAAAATAACAAAAAAAAGTTACAACACAGAACAAAAAATCAGAGACTGTCTAATTCAACACTGTTCCTCTACGATGATGACATAAGTGAGATGAAATTATCCTAGGTAAGACAAAGTTGTGTAGCACAGCTACAGAATTAGGTTTAAACTTTGCTAATTATTTTAATGGGATATTGAAATGCTATTTTAATTCAAAATATAAACAGTTTCTCCTGCCAAAACCATTTTCTCTGGAGGGGAGGCAAAATCTAACCTTGGTCAACACAGAAAAATTGTGAGGTTTTATCTGGATTCATGTAATATGGTGATTCGCCTGTCTCAAGACATCTTTTTGATTAACTGATTTAAATATTTTCTTCACAAGATTTACATAACATTATTCACATTTTCCCATTTATAATCCATTTAGGTTATTTATGACATACCAAACACGATTCACAAACCCTTAAATGAAATTGTCTGTTCCTAAATAAACTAATTTAATTATGTATGATGCACTGAAACAAAACTAACTGTTAATTCTGGAAAATACTTTAGTTCCTTCAAAAGGTAGAAGAATTCTCAAACATGTAATCTCTCTCACAAAGCTTTCCACAGAAAGATATGCAGAACAGATTATAACTGAGGAAACTGTTATTTATTTTTTGTTCTCTCTTGTTTTTATTTCCCCCCTTTCTTCAGCAAAAACTCATAATTAATCACTGTGATTATTTGATTTATCTTGAATCAAGGTATTCCCTGAAGAATGACAAAAGCTAAAATAATGCAAGTCAAATTCATGAATTGGCATGTGGAGAATCAACTGTTAATATTTATGTCCTATCAATTCTTGTTTCCTTGGCTGTACCTTTTTAGTAGTTTCTGAGATAAAACTATTGGTTACTCAAAAACTTGAGATCTTATTCCTGTACAACATTTATAGCTGGGAGAGAAGGAATAGAACATTTGTTGTAGATAGCAGAACTGCTACAAAGCTATATCAACCAATTAAAATGTGATTTATTTATTTTTTTACTTTACATTCAATTTTTATATTCCATCCAAAACTATAAAACTGAAAGCCATACATAGAAACTGGAAAACTGGAGAGCAAAAACAGAGCAGAGCAGAAGACAACTGAAGTATGAAACTTATCCAAAGTTTGATTCTCTCTAAAGGTCCAGGTGTTCAACTGATGTGAACTTTAAAAGCAGCAGCTAAAACTTTCCTTTGTGTTCATATTGTCTACTGATTTGTATGTAAATCCTACAAAATTCAGTGAGTAACATCCAGCTTTATGAAATATGCAGTATGTAGGTTGTGAACATGATTTATTCTTTGAAAAAGCATGTTTCCTGGACTTGAAGTATCTTCTCTGGATGCAGCCAGAGGGATACGCATCCCATTCATGATGCCCCAATATTTATGGCATAAATTCCCATTATGCTTTGCAATTAGGCTTACTCGTCTATAGGGGAAGTTGAGTTACTGCCACTGAGAAAGCCAACAATATAAGTAGAAGATACAGGATGACTGATCCTAAGTGTCACTAACATAGCAAGTATAACTAGTGCACTATCTGACCCATTCTCCTATGGGAAGGTTGTGGTTCCTGTGGGTCTGCCTCTTCTCATGCTATGTCAATTCATCACAGAGGTGCTGCAAGTTTTCAGGAATGAATTTACAAGATCCAGGAAAGTGCTTCATGATTCATAGTCTTTAGTGTTAAGGGTCCAAATATCTCCCTCCTCCTGCAGTGTGTCCCTATCTCTACCAACTTCCTATCCTCTTCTTTGGCCTTAACAAGCAATATTAAAATAACTCTATTCTGTTTCTGTCTCTGCTTACTGGCAATTCATTGTTACTTTAAAAGAGTATGTATTTCATTGGCAGACAAAAATAAAGGTGAACATACCTTGTGACAGCAAATGAAGGGTAATTTTGTTTTTAGTATCTGAGCCTGCATTATCTCACTTAGCCATTCCCCTATGGGCCCAGAAAGAAGCGGCAATTTTCACCCCATCTGGCCCCTGAAAGCACTCCACAGCTGTAACCAAACAGAAAACAGAAGTGCATGGCAGGAAAGTTCTTTAAGAGGGCCCAATCCTGCAAAAAACTGAGCCCTCATTGCATGAGGGTTCAGATAAAGACATTTCAAAACAAAGCATCTTCTGTAACTTGTGTCTGTGCTGCTTCCCAACCTGTCACGGAGAATGGGAGAAGGGCAGGGGAGTGGAGGGAGCTTGGTCTGGGATTTGTTCAGCCAGGACTAGAGGGTGGGTGGGTTTTTTGGACCCCCCAGAGGTGAGGGGCTCCAATCCAATCACCCCAACCTCCAGCACCAGCTAGGAAACCCTTAGAATGAGCTCCCTCTGTTCTCTTTCCCTACTCCCATTCTGAAAAAAGCCTGGGCTGGGATGGAGAAGGGGCTGTTGCTAGGGGAAACCAGGCGTGGGTTAGTAGCCAGCAGCTAGATTCCCCTTCCCCTAGAACCACCAATCAACTTCTGCTCTGTCCAGGGGATCATTGTAACTCAAAGCATTTCCTGAGAAGATTTTTCAGTTACAGCGGAGCTGCACTACTGTCTGTACCCTAACTCGCAAAGTTTAGGACAACTTGCCATGAAACTTGCTGCTTTGGGAAAATAGCCATGCACAAAATGCTAGCTTTAGAGCACCAGGCTCCAAACATGTTCATGACACAGTTACAACCAAAATCAATCTTTAGAAGACATTTTCATGCACAGCTCCAATTTGTACCCATGGACTGATGTCTGTAAGGTGACTTGTACTTATGCAAGCATAAAATATGTCAATAAGGGGTGCCATGAGGCAAGAACAGGAAAAAAATGTTAATCATTATTCCGTTCCGCTCTGAGACTAAGATATAAACAGCTAAATTTCCTGTTTCGTTTTACTTTTTGCCATTCAGAGACAGGAATTCCTGACACAAACTGCTAATGTAATATCTCTAGGGTTCTACATAAGTTACCATCACAAAACCAAATTAACAGCACCACAGGATTAAAATATAGTGTTAATTGGACAGATGCCTAATGGAATTTTGTAGGTGAGAGTAGGAAAAAGTAGCAAAAACAGCTTCATTCCATATACAAAAAGAAAATTTGCACCTTCATAAATAATCATTAAGTTTATATTGCAACAGAAATAAGAGCAGTCAGGTATCCTATAATTACATATTCAGTATAACAGTCAGTACTTTGCATATTAAGTGTGATGATCAACATTGTTTCACAAATCCTGTATCCTTATAGCACAGTATAACAGAGGGCAGGAAAAAGCAAATAGTGAGACTTGAATTACAGCCAAACAGGTCTTTCTTTGCTCTGTAAATCTGAAAGTGACATTCAACAGCTGGGAAAATCACAAGCACCTGAATTAGCATGTAAATTACCACAATACTTACACTGAACTATTGGTTGATAGTAAAGCAGCAAGTGATCAACAGGATTTACAATTATTTTTTATCACTCTTGTTTATCCATGCCTTAAAAAAAAGACTCGTCAATTTTGGTCATGGCTAGTCCAGGTAATTATGTGCTTTTTTTATTACTACCTTTGTCCTTTCTCTTTCTTCATTCCCTTTTTGTTTTTGGTTATACTCACTTGTTGCCTTAAGCAAAATCCTTTTGTATGTTTAAATGCAGGGCCTAGCATAATGCGTAACCAGCCTAAATAGGTGTACGGTAAAAATAAGATGATATTTTGATGCAGTCTATTATACTGGTAAAAAATTATTACTTCAATAGGCAACTCATCACTTATTCACCATAACGGTGGAAAATCTGGTCTCAATGTTATAGGTTAAATTCTGCTTTCATTTATGGTCAAGGGGGTTTATAAGTTTATGAGGTTTTCATTCAACTAGCACCTAATTTTCAGATGACTCAACTATAAAGATGCTTCATGGCAACTCTTCATTCTCAGTTTGCTCTTTATATTACTTGAAACTACAAAAGATTTTTTATGACAGATTAAGGGAAGCTTTTATTTCTCTTCACATATATGGGAGCTTTAGAACTTCACTTCTGAAAGTGCAGCTGCTTCCTTGATCTTGGACATTTTGACAGGTGCTTTCATGGTCTCTATTAAGTCAACCTTAGCATTACCTTTTCCTTCAAAGTTGTGAAGCTTCCATAGCTTCCATAGAGAAAGATGACAGGCCATTCTTCAAATGTTCCTTAAAAGGCAAAAAAAAAAAAAAAAGCAAAATCATTAAAAATATTTATACTAGGACACCCAAAAGAAAATGTTATTCCACTTACATGAGAATCTCTGGCATCATCCAAATGTTCTTTTCATTTAGAAAGATGGTATTTAGACACAAAAAGGACAGATGCAAACATAATCCTCTTTTATAGAAAAATAGCTCACAATCAAAACTGAAACTTTCCAGGATTTAAACATGCTATATCTTCTCAAATAATTATATGTGTAACCGTTCTGCTGGGCACTGGTTGGCAGCAAAAAAGGCCAAGTTCACATTTCAGGGTACCCCATAAATTATACCAGTAGCTCCAGCCCCCACCCAGAAATTTGGGAACACTACATTTACTTGTGTGTCCTGCATAAACAAACCCCCCTCCTCATAAGATGGGTAAACATAAAAAACAAAATTTATACAAAAAAATAAAAACAAAAAAACACAATATAATTTTAAAACACTATTAACTACAAAACAATGTCTGTGGGTGGCACCCTCTTTGGTAGGCTTCAGACAGACAGTCTGGGACTTGGTGCTTCCCAAAAGGTAGCTCTGGGGGCCTTTATCCCCATACTTCCACTTCAGCAATGGGCTAGAGAGGGGGGCCCACACCAGACATTCCTATAATACTCTCCTTGGGTTCACTGTGCCATGGGGAGCTGCCTCAGAGCATGGATCCTTCTATATTACAAGGGGCTCTGCTGCTCCTGGAGAATTGATAGAGTGCTGACTTCCACTTCCACATGGTGGCTTTGAGGGGTTGCCTGTGGTTTTGATCAGCATACTACACCCTAAAATTCCTAGTCCCAGCTCTGCTGGGCAGAAAACTGCAAAAGAACTCAAAAGAAAGGTCAAGCCTATCTGGGTTTGGGTCTGAACTACAACTAGCACCCAACCACACCACTTGGTTGGGACATAAACTATAAAAGGACAAAAGGAGGTCCAGGCCTATCTCACTCAGCCTCAACCGGGCAGCAAAAGCCAGCCAAGCCTACACTGCAGTGAGGTGTGGAAAAAAAACAAGTAGTGTGCCAGGTCTCACCATGGCTTAAACCATGCCAGGCTTTGCTGTGGCCCAAATCTGCCAGCCATAAGTGGTGGAAGGCCGGGGCTAATAAGGCTTAGCTCCCCCCAAACTCAGCTCCAGTTGCACCACCGCCATGCCCCACTGCCACAGCACTGCACCCAGTTGTATACAGCAGCAGCACATGACAGCCCCACTAAGGTCATTCAGGAGGGAGGGCCAGGGGTCAGGTAGTGTATTCTGTATCACACTCTGCACCACCCCTAGCCCCCCCAAATAATATTTTCTCTTGATGCATATGCTGCCAGCCAAACGGATGGCTGGGGTTCAGCCCCACAGCTAGGCTGAAACACAATAGCTGTGAAACAGAAAAAAGGACCCAGGCCTATGGCTGCAGCCTGGACATCCAGTCTCAGATACCACATGCTGAGACACTACAATTACAAAACACAGGGGGCCAGTGTGAGGAAGCAAAGGGGCAACCTGAGTCGGTGAGTAAGTTTTTAACTTGTTGGCATGGCCCTTTTGGGGTAGTAAGAAGGGTTGGACCTGTAGATTATGAAAGATATCATCCAGAAGCCAAGAGAGAGAGGCAAATTTAGCACATAAATTTACTTATAAGTTTGGCAGGAGCCAGAGGGCCTGTTGATCTTATCCAACCCAGAAGTGGAGGAATTTGGCCAAGAAATGGAGAAGAAAAGGTGTGGTTTAGGATTAGAGGAATTAGTTCTAACTGGGGATCATTTATCAAGAAAACAACAAACCAAGTTGAAACAACTGATAGGAAACTTTTCAGATATCTTTAGTGAAATCTGAAGGAGTTGAACATAAAATTGTTACCCCAAAAGGCCAAATAGTAAGGGGAAAATGGAGAAGAGTTCCATACCATTGGTACTGGCCTATCAAAGAGGAATTCGATAAGATGTTAGCTTAGGGAATTATCAAGAGTCTCACAGTCCCTGGCGGAGCCTGCTGGTAGCAGTACCCAAGTCAGATGGGACAGTGTTATTATGTATAGACTTCTGGAAGTTGAATGCTATGTCCCTATTCAAT
>NW_017728992.1:80935794-80938622 GCF_001723915.1 Gavialis gangeticus | reverse complement strand
GAATAGGGAATTATCAAGAGTCTCACAGTCCCTGGCGGAGCCTGCTGGTAGCAGTACCCAAGTCAGATGGGACAGTGTTATTATGTATAGACTTCTGGAAGTTGAATGCTATGTCCCTATTCAATGCCTTTCCTATGTCCCACATCAGCAAGCTGATAGAGCAAATCAGCCAGGTAAAGTTTATTTCTACCCTTGATCTATTAAAGGCATATTGGCAAATCTCATTAAGGACATAAGATCAGCCAAAGACAGTCTTTGGAATGCCTTGGGACCTCTTTGAGTTCAAGACGATGCCATTCAGACACAGTGGGGCAGCTGCAACCTTTCAAAGATTAGTATATTGGGTGTTAGCACCCCATCAAGAATATGCGCCTGCCTGCATTGTTGATATAGTTGTATGTACTGAGTCAGTTTGTGTGCCTTAAGAGCCGTATTACAAAAATTAAGACAGGTAGGGATTACTGCTAACTCTAAGAAATGTGCCCTAGGTACAGAAGAAATAAAGTATTTAGGCTTCTTAATAGGGCAGGGGCATATTAAACCTCTAGCAGACAAAGTCCAAGTCATCAGGGAATATCAACAAGCCCAGAATAAAAGACAGATGAGAGCTTTCCTAGACCTTGCTAGTTATTGGAGAGGATTTAAACCAAAATTCACTGAGGTAACAACTCCGCTGGTAGACTCTGTAAAGGGAGATGAGCTCATCAGATTGTGTGTGATACAACATGTCAGAAAGCTTTCAAAGACACTAAAAGAGCCCTCTGTCAAGCAGTTATACTTCATACTCCTGATTTTTCATTACCATTTACTTTGCAGACAGATGCATCCGGTGTAGCTTTGAAGGTGGTGTTATCCCAGGAGGTGGAAGGGATCAAATGACAAATTGCTTATGCCAGCCAAAAGCTGAATGACCATGAAAAAAGTACTCCACTGTGGAGCGGGAATGTTTAGTCATTCAATGGGAAGTGGATTATTTTCAGTATTACTTGTTGGGTAGAGAGTTTAAACTAATAACTGAGCATGCCCCATTAAAATGGTTGAATACAGCAAAAACTGACAATGCTCGCATTATGCAGTGGGCATTACTGTTCAACTATTTCGATTCTACTTTGCTTACAGGCTGGGAAAATTGAATACTTTAGCCAATTTCTTGTTGTGCTATTACCCCAAGGAGGAAGAAGGGTCATGGGAAGAAGAAGAGGAGATAGACCTCAACTCAGAGGAAGGACTTACAGTGGGAATAGAGGTAACACCTAGTGGCATCCTGAGGGGCAGGGCAAGTGAGGAAGTAAAGGGGCAACCTGAGTGGTGACGGGAACACCAGTTGGGGAAAAGTACTTACCCGAAGCAACCTCACTGCAGTGGCTGAACACCATGTGAAAAAGATTCTTTTCTAACCTGTGCTTCCTCAGGATAGGAGGAAGAGACACAAACAGTGGCACAGAAGGATCCCCAGAGAAGACCAGAGAAGAGAACTAAGGCTCCATGAGGACATTTAGAAGCTGCAGACTGGAAGTGGCCATCCTGGAACAGAAGAAGCCGAGCCAGCCAAATGGAGAAGAGTGGGAAGCAAGCCCCACTCTCTCCTAGGCTGTCGGGAAAATATCGACAACCTGAAGACCTGCAGAGAGGGGCAGATGAGGGGGAGCACTAGTGGAGAGCAACACTGGTGAGACAGACAGCAACAAGCAGGGAGCACTGCATAAATAGTGAGTTGTCGACAGTGGTGAAGCTATACCTTTCTTTTCTTCTTGTAATTTTTTTTTTTTTTTTTGAGGATTTAATACAGTGCCCAACATGGGTGGTAATAATCAAGGGGGCTGGGACTGCCCTTATAACTTGCTCCCTCTGTTGCCAGTAGCAGGTTATATAACCTATGGACTTCAGGTTTAGAGAGAAAGTGAGAACCTTGTGGAAAACTGTACAGGTTCCTTGTTTATTTCATTTTGATTACACACTCCACCAACATGTGATTCCTTATACGTGACTGAAGTACTGACTTTGAAACCATGAACATTCTAACGGTGTGGCTTGGGTGAGGGTGCAGGGGAAGGTGGAGCCCTCAATATACTAAAGGAAGCTCCTTGGGACTATATCAGCGCAAAGACCTTTCCTTCCAAATTCTGATTTCAACATCAGTCATGGCAGATGAGATCAATAGAACAAGGTCAATTGCCAGAAGGGTTTTGGGGGACGTTCATCTAGCAACTGAATTCAGCAGACACCCTTAGGAGATTTAACAGCTTACAAGTGACAAAGATCTATTGAGACTGGGCTAGAGTCAACTAAAACTGGACAGCCAGTAACTGCCAGGACCCATTCCCAGTCAGTCTGCTCCAGGGATTAATAGCTTCATGGTATTATCCCACTCAAGGCCTGTGTGGCCAAAGCTGCCAGCTGCCAGGACTTCATTCCTGATCAGTTTGCTCCATGGATTAATATCCCCATGGTATTATCCCATGCAGAAGGAAGGGGGGAAAGAGGGAGAAAATAGGGGTCTCAAATTCTGAAACAGACTTTCTCTCCCTGTAGCTGATTTGTTCCCATCACATAGTTTTTGCTCACCTCTCCACTGAAGTGTGGTAGGAGACCCCACCATGGAGAGCAAGTTTTCAGGCTCCCAGTTCAGTTGTGCAGCTCTTAGCAACCCCAGGAGCATAGGCAACTGGTAGGGTAGGGGGTGCATGCGGGTGCACATGCCCCACCGGACAGGGCCGGTGCCCCCTGCCAATGGCCAACACTGATGCTGTCAGCAGGGCTGGTGCCCCCCCTGACAGGGCCACCACCACTGGTGGCTTCTGCTGGTGCCCCCCCCCCCCCCCCCCCCC
>NW_017728992.1:80917973-80935643 GCF_001723915.1 Gavialis gangeticus | reverse complement strand
GGTTCAGGAGGTACCAGTCATGCATGGCCAGGAGAAAGAGAAAAACCTTAGTTGAATTGGTCTTAAATACCTGGCGTGACATCACCCAAGCCTTGTCCAATTAGGAAGTGCCACACTCCAGGCTCTCTCTTACTCAATCTGCCTAAAGAATCTTCTACTTCCTCTGGCCAATGAGGCCAGAGAATTGTATATATTTTACCCAGAGACAAGGCCCCAGCTTTCCATGTGCTGAGTACATGGCCAAAACAACAGGGGCCCTCTTGCCCACATAAACACACATACACACCCCAATATACAACAACCAAAAGTATAACACTTTACAATATACAACCCAGGTATGTGTTGGTGTTACATATGCATTTCCATGTTACAAATATTTGTAATTATTTTCATGTGAATTGTAGTTCTGTGTACACAGACACATATGTAGATATATTTTGTACTCACACAACAAGCAGTTATGCTTTTTCCCCTGGTCAATATCTGCCATATATCTTATTATTTTCCTTTATGGGAAATATAAAGAGGAAAGGCTGCAAATAATTAGATCAAGCCTTATGGGCAATTTTTTTTAAAGAACCTAAACCACTTAGGGTATTTCTACATAGCACAGTGCAATACACCAGTACTACCTGTAAACTGATTAGGCTGGTTACCAGAAACAGTACAGCAGAGTTGTCATGGCACTCCACTAACATGCTCTGATGCAAAGAGGAATTCATGGTTATAACTACTGGTGCATGGTTAATGAACTAGAATTACAAGAAAATGCATGGCTTGAAAAAAAAATTATGAGAATACATGTGCAGCAGAACCTAGATAAACACCCATTCTTTCATTTCCATTAAAAGGCATATTTTTGTGTATGCCCAGTTTAACAAGAAAGTCAGATAGCTCTACATCAAACTTTTCCTTATTTAATAGTTCTGCAATTTTTTTGTCACCTTCAAACTTTAACAATAATGATTTTATGTTTTCTCCCAAGTCACTGATAAAAATAAAATATAGCTTAAAACCAACAACTGATCTCTGAAGATACTCAATAATAGCATGGCCTTGACAACTTCATTCTGACACTTATCAATTTGCCAGTTACTTATGTATTTTAACTCATTTAATATACATCATGATAATTTATACTATTCTGGTTTCAAAAACCAAATACCACGTGATACCAAGTCAAACGTCTTACAGAAGTCTAAGTGTATTGCATCAATATTATTAAATTTATCAGCTACACTTGTCAAATTAGCTTGGCAAGATCTATTTTCTGTAAATCTCAGCCTGCTGACTAGCATTAATTATAATATCTTCCTCTAATTGTTTATTAGCCAAGTTCCATGTCAACTATTCCATTATTTTGCCCAGCATCAGTGTCAGGCCCATAGAACTATTACCATATTTATTCCATTTAATATTTTAAAATATTGGTACAACTGTAGATCTCATTCAGTCCTCTCTAATATTCTGAGGGCTACAGCATGTCAACATGAATGGTCGTAGAGTCTTTAGGCAGCTTGTTTAGAACTCTGAAGTCCAAGTAATCCTGACCTGAAGATTAATAAATATATAATCTAACATGAATGTCATCTGGCTTTTCCCCCATGTTGTAGTTCTCTTGAATATTGTGTTTTCTACAGTACTATTAACAATTCTATGCAGCTATGGACCACTTCTATCTTAAGAGTCCTCTTGTTCTTTACACTTGGAAAAGTCTTATTATCTTTTATTCTTCTGGCAATATATTTTCTTTATGTAATTTTGTTCTTTGTGTTAATTTTTCTACAGTTCCTAGATTTGTTTGTTTTACTAACAATTTATGCATTTTATTTGTCCCTTTTTATATGGATTGGTTTTGCTTACAGATGCACTAGTTTGGGTTTGTTTTATGTTAAACCAGTGTAGTCTCTTTCCCAGTTGTGTGATTCTGACTTCTGAACTTCTTTCAAAAATGTGTTATGCCAGTCCCAAATATCACTCTCCTTTTTCTGTATAAGTTATTTTTTTCAGTTCATTTGTTTCATAGTTGTTTTCAACTTTTTGATTTGACCATTTTAAAGAAGCAATTATACAGATTATTGGTTTGAGAGTCTTCTTTTTACACATAACAAATGGAATCCATGATCATTTGTACCTAAGCAACCACAAATATGTAGTTCTGTGATCAACACCCATCCATCAGAATGAAGTCTAATACAGATTTTCCTGTGTTGAATGCAACAGTTTTTAAGGTAGGAAAATGTCATCTATAATTTATTAGAAAGTCTAAGATAATTTTAGTACTGACAAAAAAAAATCTTCCCCCACATCACCCAGATTGAAGTTCCTCCTGATACTGCAGGTTTCCTTCTCTATCCATTATAAATAGTTCCTTAAGGAACTTGTCAGTATGATTTGACCAACAACAAGCACCAACTAGTATCCTCTCTGTGACTTACCAGTATTTGCTGGGACACTGACTCACAGGAATTCAAGAGCATTTACTTCTGAGTTGATAGTGACTTGGAAAAAAGTAATACCATTTTTTACACAGGGACAGTCCCCTTCCTTTTGTGCCCACTCAGTCCTTCTTAAATCATTACAACCAGTGATTTTAACATTCCAACCATGTGAATCCTCCCATCAGGTTTCAGCAATGCCAGCCTGATTGAATTGCTGCTCATAAATGAGGAATTCCAATTTCTTTTATATATTACCCAGGCTCTTAGCATTTAAAGAATTTCTTCTCTCCACATCCCTCAATGCCTTGATTAATTATTGTTGACAACTTCATGTTGTGCTATGCATTTCCATTATAATCCCAGGCTTTCTACCACTCATATCTTTCACGTGAGAAAATTACATTGAATGAAGCACAGATTTTGTATGCCTTACCTCATTTCTCTTCTTCTACCATACACATTGAATGGCAGTTGGGCTTCAATCAGCTATAAATAATTACTTCTGTAGACAAATTATTCTATGGTCTGATTAGCTTTACAGGCAACATATTTTTCCCCTAATAGGCAAGTCCTAAATTTCTTTTCCCTAGCTTTATCCTCTCACTCAAGTCCTTGTCTTATATTTTAGACAAAAAAAATATTGTTTAGATGTTCTCATCTTTCCCTTTCTAAGAAAATAAGTAGCTTTTCTGTCAACACAGTTCAAAACAAGAATGAAACGAATGTCATTGCCCAATGTACTCAGTGCACAAAGATTTTGCAAAGCTTTAAGAAACAAGGAAAAATGTTATTCTTCTCATTTGTTTTAAGCCTTTTTGGAACCACTGCAACATCAGTAAATACCTGTTGGAAATCACTCAGTGCATGGAAAAAAAATACCCAGTGCTCTACATCCATATATTGCTATTTTACAAAGCTCGAAGTCTTGACTTACAAACTTACAAAGCCTGGAAGTCTCAACTAAAACCAGGAAAACAATTAGGGTTAAGCCTAAACCCAACCCCTGAGTTAGTGCTTTCCTGAACTTCAAACCAAATGCTAAACTTCCTGGCAATATTTAGAATGGTGTGAATGAAAACCATGGCTCTCAATAGCCCTCAGGTTTCATATGCATTGTTCAGAAGCATCACCAAAAATATGCCATGATTCTTTAATACTCCTAAAACTTAGAAGTACCAGAACTTTTTCAAAATCAAATAGACTCATCTCTATTGTCAATGTTCAAAGTTAAAAGGGAATCTGAAGAAAGCAATCCCCTGTGAACCAAAACCTGCCAGTCTAGGTTTCTGTTTATCTCCATTTCTCGTAGGGTTTCATAACACAATCCTCACCACAGGAACAGACATAACCCAGCTCTATTTAAAATTCTATTCACGCAGTGAAGGCAGCACTGAGCATGGCTTATCCAAAGTAATTACTCCATTAGGACAGGATTGTAGTAGGCTGAAAAAATTATGTGAAAACATTTTTTTTTCCTATGGAAATTTTAGTTTCTGGAAAATAAAGACTGTTTTATGAAAGTAATTCTATTCTATGAAGACAGCAAATATTTTCATGCACTGTTACAGGCAGGGGGCCGACTGGCTAGGCAGCAGCTCTGCAAAAAAGGACGTGGGGGTTAAGGTGGACAATAAGTTGAATAGGAGCCAACAGTCTGCCTGTTGCCAAGAATGCAGCATACTAGGCTGCATTGGTAGATGTGTTACCAGCAGATCGAGGGAAGTAATTATTCCCTTCTATTCAGCACCGGTGTACTGTGTTCAGTTTTGGGTCCCCTGCTACAGAAATAATGTGGACAAATTGGAGACAGTCCAGCAGAGGGCAACAAAAATGGTGCAGGGGCTGAGGCATGTGACTTCTGAGGAGAGGTTGAGGGAACTGGGCTTATTTAGTCTAGAAAAGAGAAGACTGAGGGGGGATTTAATAGCAGCCTTCAACTACGTGAAAGGGGGTTCCAAAGAGGATGGAGTTAGACTGTTTTCATGGTGGCAGATAATAAAACAAGGAGCAATGGTCTCAAGTTACAGCAAGGGAAGCTTAGGCTAGATATTAAGAAGAACTTTCTCACTATGGGGGTAGTAAAACACTGGAGCAGGTTACCCAGAGAGGTTGTGGACTCTCCATCCTTGGAGGTTTTTATGACCCAGCTAAACAAAGCCTTGGGTAGGATTATCTAGCCAGAGATGGTCCTGCTTTGATCAGGGGGCTGAATTAAATGACTTCCTGAGGTCCCTCCCAGCCATAATTGTCTATTATTCTGTGATTTCATTTTGGTTTGATCTGACCTCAATCAAAACAGTTTATGTTTGTCAACCTGAACTGATATGTTTTCTTTTCTATCAGTTATAGAACAATTTATGCCTGTCCAAGCTATAGTAGGGTATCAGGGCACTGCAATTCTCATTGCCCCTATTCTCTTCTATGAGCTGAGGCAACCTATTTTGATGATGTCTCCTATGATGTGCCTAATGTCCCTACTGATTGAACTACTATAGTGCATAAGGAAAACTAAATGTATGAACGAAATAAAACTATTCTGCAATATGAAAACAGTTCTTTAATAGAGTCTCTTACAAATGTACAGTGAACAAGGCAAAAGCTGCAATGAGTTTCTTGCTTCATTCATGTGCACCAAAATAATTAATCACAAATAAAATTATAGCAGAGTTCTGTTTTGGCTACCATGCTGCTAAATTAGCCTGCAGGTATAGCACAACATGCCTTTGCTTTAAAAATATACTAATTGCAATACATGTGTGATTCTCAAAGACATGTGACTAAGTAATATCTAAATAAGTTTTCATCAGACCATTTAAAGGCACTTTTCCTTAATGACAATTGTAAGGATAGCATCAATAGCACACCTTGCTATTGTCTCTTTCTGCAAGGAAAGATATTATGGTATCTGTGTTTACTCAAAAGGGCCCAAAGGTAAAGGTCTGGTTCAAGAATTTATCATAGTCCTGTGATGTCCACATTTTTTCTAGAGGTAGGGAAGTCTCTTAGCCATTTTAAGACTAGTGTTATATGTTGCCTATTCTGGGATGGATCTTCAGAGAACACCAGATTATCTAAGTAGATCACTACAAATTGAGCCCAAATCCCCTAAAACTTTAGTTACAAAGTACTAGGTGGTGACAGGTGTGTTAGTCAACAAAAGTCATCCTCATATAGTCATAGTGGTCATACTTACTCCAAAAAAGCCTTTTTCTACTTATCATCCTCACATACAAAATCAAAAGTTCTTCCAAGAGTCCTGTGGAATGTGGCCCACTCAGCAGTTCTTAGATTATAAAATGGGGGTATTGGATTATGTGAGGGAAGCTGGTCTGCTCTGTTTTATAAAAAATGTTGGCCAAGTCTCAGTATTTCAGAGTGAGGGCTGACTACTGTCTTGCAGGGTAAGTGGTCTGAGGGCCAAAGATGGAGTTCCTGAACAGGCATGCTGCCTCCAGCTCGGCTGGTTCTTCAAGTAGTAGACTTAATAGCAAAAGGAACTGCTGGAACAGAGCTCCCTGAAAGCCCCACAAAATAGGGGTACTATGAAGGGAAAGCCAGTGGGGATGAGGACACAGAAAAGTGGTGAGAATTAATCAGATTGTAACAAACAGATTATCAGTGGTCACTGACAGATGTGTTCTCTTGTGTGTAGATATGCTCTTTCTTGAGTAACTGTCCTTGACAAGAGTACAGATTCATCTTTTAAATATACAAGACCTCACTAATAGGCAAGTCATGAAATTTCCCATGTCCTTTTGTTCTTCTTTCCCCTACCCCTTTCTCTTTTTTTCCTGGAACATACTGGCTTTTATCTAATATAGTCTCAAAATTCTTTTACAGCTGGGTTTAGACTGCTCTGCCTTTCCAGAAGCCCTAGAGATAAGAGAAGGATATAGTGTAATTTTATTGTATTTCTGCCTCTTTAGGGAAAAATTGTTTGTTTAGTTATATTAGAGACTAAGAAACTTTCCTACGGTTCCTAGGAACTATATTCCAATTAAATATCCTAAGAAGCCTTGTACAGTCTACTACCTAATCCTCTGAAAATTAAAACCTTTACCTAAATATTGCTGTGTTGAGATAGGAAATTAGGAGCTCAGAAGACTTACAGGGGAGGGTGGATTGATTTGGACAAAGGAAAAAAAGTTGGCCAAAGCTTTACCCAATACCTGAACCTTCTCTCAAATTGAAATGACTCAAATACCTTTCCAGTCTCAAAAAAGCCATGACTCTTTTCCATCCATACAGCCAGACAACAGGGTCCTTCAGTCCTTTTTTTCTAACTTGCCATTAGGCTCAAAGATTGTTCCTCATATTCAAATTCATGTAGCTTTTGCAATCTTCCTCTTGACAAAGCTTTAATTAGAAGCCCATTTCCCTCCTCTTTCTTGCCCCAGGACAGCACATTATAAAGCTATGTTGCTGTGTCAACTTTTCCATTTGCTCCAACCCTAATACATTCAAGTTTACCATATTTTGTGGCACATAACAACATTTCTTCAATAAACTAAACTTGAGCTTTCATGGCACTAGAACACAAATGAGAGCATTAGAAAAACTGGAAAGAAGCCATGGCTATCAAGAAGCTGGACTCCAGATACAGGCTATCACAGGGAAAGAATATACTTTCATTGCTACAAATAACTATTACCAGAAACCAGTGTTTTCAAGTGGAAGGAGAATTAGCACAAAGACAAAAGAACCAAGGCCCTCACAGTCTTCAATCCATATTAGGAAATACTTTTCTTTGCTGTAATGCTAGACTGCAGTGCCTTTGAAGTAGAAGGGCCATCAGTCCATTGCACTGCCTCTCTAATGTGCCAGAGAAACAATACATGCTATATTACATAATCTCTGAAGTCCCATGAGGCCACACATTGTATTTGCTGTTGCCTGAGTTAACTCTGCATTGCATTGTCTTGTCAGAAATTAGTTATCCCTTTTGTGTTTTGCAGACACCTTTTTTATACATAGATAAAAATGGTGTTTTTTCCACAACTGATTCCAATTTTTTTGAGAAGTAAGATGTCTGAAATTTAGTTTGTTCTGTATTATTACTGGAAAAAAAATAATTTTTAAAAAATGCACCTGCAGGATGCTTTCCCTTCCACACTTCCCTTTTCATTCCCAAAGCTGTCAAGTTTCCTGGAAAATAATAGGGCTTGACAGTTCTGGGGTTAAGAATAAAATCTTGTCGTCTTATGTCCCAGCAGAGACACACTGAGCAATTTATCACAGTCCAAGCAGAAGGGTTGTACTATCTCATATTAAATGCAAGAGCCTTATCTAACAATGTGATCCCATGTGTGTTGAGTGAATTTGGTTTGAAATACCATGTATTTATGCAGATCTTTGTTCCAGTGTTAATCCTCCATCTGACAGCAACTCAGATCTCTTGGCTAAATGTTGCTATACAAATGCCACCTTATGCTAATTAAAATGAAAGATTTCATCTATTGTTTATTTATTAATTCAATGAAGATGCTTGTAAATAAGACAGAAATGTGGAGAAGGGGATGGGGGGGGGAGAAAAGCTTTCATTAGACTTGCAAATTATATCTGTGGGGTGTCAACTTTGGTCCATGAAAATTAATGGCTTGTAACAAAGCTAGTTATTTCCTCTTAGATTACATCATTTATTATGGACCAATTATAAATAAACAGTAACTTCAATACAATTACAACTGTAATAAATACACCAAGATATACCATTCCTTTGTGGTTCATTTATTAAAAAAACAAAACAAAAACAAAATCCTTGGCAGGGCTAGCCAAATTTGCTGAATTTGGCAATCTTACAGCTCAGTTTATCATGAGTTCTCCACTGCTGCTCTGTTATATATGGCAAAATGGTTTATCTTGGAAGTTCTGTTAATGCTGATGGATCACCTGACCCTTTCTCAATTTCTCTCTGTTATTTCCTTGCACTGTTCCTCCAGGCCTCTATTTTTGGGGAATCTGTCTATCTGCAGCTTATACAGTTTGTTTGACACTGAGGTTTCCAAGTACCAGTCAGAATGCAAACTTAATTGTGAATGTGGGAATTGGTTGTTTTTCCTTCCATAATGAAATGAATCCCAGAAGAGGCTTCAGAAGAAATTCTTGAACCTGGGACAACAGAGAATTGTTAGCTATTGTATGGTTATCTGAAATCCAGGGAGGAAGTAACTAAGAGACAGGTCGACTTCCATTTGATGTGGTGGTTATAAAAGAAAGTCTGCCATTTTGAAAAAAAGAGATTGATGGACAAACAGACTGAATGACAAAAAGCTCAATGTGTTGGAGTATAAACTATGTCCAGTAAGGGGAATTCTGAATTCTGACCTAAATTCACAGGTGCTTAAGAGTGGTGATGATATTGGGGCAGGGAAAAGTGCTTAAGGTTATGGACCTTAAGTCTAAATGAACTTAGCACTTGTGCCAGTAGTGTAACTGAAGGACAGGACATAAATGGGGCAACCGCCCAGGGTATCTTCTTTGTGGGGAGAGAGAAGCACAAAAATAGCAGCCACCAGCAGCACAACACCCAGCACTGCTCTGTGCACTGATGTTATACCTCTAAGTTGTTCTGGAGCTTAAGACAGCTGAGTCATGAGGGCCAGGAAGACTTCCAGAAAAGGCAAAGGAAGAAACAGTGCTTCAACCTACTTAGACCAAGGCAATCTTAAAAGCACATACAATTACAATGCTGAGACATAGACACAACAGCCTTGTGATTGTCCAACAGACAGAACTTCAACAAGGCAATTAAAGCAGCTTCATTTTGATAAAATCATCCATGTGGTGATGGCAGTTATACAATAACCTTCTAACACCCATCAGATACTAGGAGATACTTAATGAAGAACAAAATCAGTCATTCTGCCCTTTAATGCCCTTTAAATTTTATATGGGTCAGTAGTATATAGGCTCACCACCCTTCAATGCAAATGTGACAGGTGGGCTTCCCAAACGACTACTCTGTTTATCTGAGACTGTGCTAAGGCAAGCAGGGGCAGATATGGATTCTTTCACAATGCCTGTAGGCCCACTCACTACAACCCCAAGACAGCCTTATAGAAAGTGTTACCGTAGAAATAGTTTTGAGGAGGAGACAAGGCCCCTTGCCCAAAGACTCTTTGAGATGCCTGACCCTGTTCAGGAAGATCCAATGAACAGACAAATGGAGGGGGCCCAGACCCTCGAAGCAGATGTTGAGAATTTGGAAGAGGGTATCTTTGTGCCATGGTTTAAATTTGTCCTCAAGAGTCTGAATGCACCACAAGGGTGTTAGCATGGGGGGGGCGGGGGGTGTTGGGAGAAGCGGTTACCAGACATGTCTACACAGGAGGCTTTGTTAAAGGAAGTTTATTACTCTCCTGGTGAAGCTGGCAGTTTTGGCAAGGTGAACATGCTTTTTGAAGCCACCAAAAGACAGAATAAGGTGCTGAACAGATGTGGGGTGGCCGCTTGGCTTTCAGATCAGGATGCTTACACCCTACACAAACCGGCAAGATGACTTTTAAAAGAAACAAGACAGTTGTTTCAGATATTGATGTGCAATGGCAGGCAGATTTGGTGGATATGCAGCAGTTTTCCAAGCACAATGGTGGGGTTTAGTTCATCTTAACAGCGATAGATATGTTATCAAAGTATGCCTGGGCCGTGGGTCTAAAAAACAAGTCAGGTGGTAAAATAGCTCGGGCCTTTAAAACTATTTTTACAGAGGGCCATGTACCTCGAAAATTACAGACTGATCGGGGAAAAGAATTTTTAAATAAGCCTTTAAGCAAGCTGTTAAAACAGTGTAATATTCACCATTTCATGACAAATAGTGAAGTGAAAGCATCGGTGGTAGAGAGGTTTTAACAGAACATTAAAATCAAAGATGTGAAAGTATTTTACAGCCTGCAATACCTTTCGCTACACTGATGTGTTACCAGAGTTTATAAAGAGCTACAACCACAGTTTTCACAGAACTATCCGCACCAGTCCTGTTGACGTGAACTTCTCAAACTCTCAAAGGGTGTGGAAAACTATGTACGGGGACTATTTCAAAATAAAACCAGCAGCCCCCATGTTTAGAAAAGGAGACCACGTGAGAGTGTCTAGGACCAAAGGGGGGTTTGAAAAAGGTTATGAACAAACATTCACCGATGAGATTTTCATAGTGGATGAAGTCCTTAGACACGTGCAGATGCCTGTATACCGCCTAAAAGATTACGAAGACAAACCTATCGAGGGTTCTTTCTACCCTGAAGAACTACAAAAAGTGAACGCCAAACAGGACAGAGTTTACAGGGTTGAAAAAGTTCTAGCAATGAAAGGAAAGGGAAGAAAGAAGCGGTTGTTGGTGAAATGGTCGGGGTGGCTGTCTAGATTTAACAGCTGAATGGAAGCCAACCAAGTTTGCAACATATAGGGGTACCTCAGACAGAAGACTGAGATGTGTGATGGCGACTTTTACATTACTTTGCCCAGCAATGCATGCACTAGCATTTTTCCACAGAACACCAGCTCAAGCTTTACCATACAACTGGTTAAACCTCTGGATCAGCTGGGGAACTGGGAGATAGGGTTAGCAGAAATACCATACCCGCCCAGCTGGAAAAACATCAACAAAGACACGCCTTGCAAAATCATTTCTGGGACTAAAAAATGGGGGTACAGCCTGCCTCAGGAGTATTATACAACCATCACAGAATTACTGGATCTTATAAACAATACAATTACCACCCATCCTGCTCCGCCCGAACTAGTTATACACTATGACCGAGCATTCGGGAAAGTGAGACCTAAATCCAAAGTTAACTCTGATGGTTTTTATATGCATGGTGAGCTAGCCTATATTTTGGGACTGCTACCCGGAGTCTCTGCTAAGAAACCACCCTCCCCTGCTAATATTACTGGTGGGTTCAATTCGCTGTATGTCTACACGGACATTGTGGAACATCAGTTTGTCGGGGAGTTTTCGGTACCTTTGCTACATTGCATCTCTATCCGTGGGAGCAACAAGTTTGTCACCATCACATATGACAACCCGCATTGTGTCCCCATCAGCCAGCACCACATCGACACAATCAGCATTGAAATAAAGATGGATTAGAACAAACACGTCTCATTTCACTTTGGTAAGGTGATCGTTAAGCTTCACCTACGCCCCGGAAGACTTTGAGATTTTAAAATAAGTAAAAGCATGATGGTGATGTTAAAAAACTATAGTGACCCTAATTTGTACAGAAATTATTATAAAGCTCAGGCTGGGTATGGTCTTACCAGATATCAGGGTGTGCCTGTGATGTACAGGGCTGGTGTGGGAGGCATATTTAGCAGCCTCTTTAGAAAAGCCGTTCCACTTTTGAGAAGGGGTCTGGAGATTATTAAGCCCCATGCTAAAAATGTGGCACAAAACATAGCCAAAGATGTGATTGGTCATGTCTCCCGAGCTGTCCTAGATAAGGTGGTCAAGCCGACAAAGCAGGAGGGGGTCCGGTCTCATGTATATTCAAAGAAAGAGGCTTAAAAGAAAGAGAGACGCAACAGACTCCGAACGTGCAGGACATCCTCAACTCCTTAAAAAGAAGAGGGTAAGTCGATGAGGCAGACGGACACAAAAAACCAAGAAGCAGCCTGGGAGAAAGAAGGAGCGCTCTCCTGGAGGAAACAAAAATATATTTTAACCACCATGGCCTTTGTTCACTGCGGGTCTGAAGAATACGCCAAATCTGAACTGGATGTGTTTCAAATAGCCCCTATGCAGACCTGCATTGAGAAAAGCCTGTATGTTGAGATCCCTCCGCACTCAGCTATTACCGAGTCCAGCCCCCTTGACTTTTTCATAGCTGGGAATGGTGAAGATTACATGGATTTGAACAATACGCTGCTGTACCTTTGCTGCAAGATTGTAAAAGGCGATGGAACTGATCTCGATGCTGGGGCAGCAGTGGGTTTGGTGAATTACCCACTAGCTTCTGTCTTCAGTTAGCAGGATGTTACTCTGGGAGACCGTCTGATAAGTTAGAGCAACAACTGTTACCCCTACCGAGCTTTCATCAAATCAGTTCTCAACTACAGCGATGACACCCTCGCCACACAATTTTCTACTGGCCTGTTTTACAAAGATACCCCCAGCCATCATGAAATGGTTGTGCAGGATGATGATAATCAGGGGTTTCGGAGACGGGCAAACCTGACAGACCAGAGGAAAAAGATAGAGCTGCTTGGTCATCTCCATAGCAATTTATTTTTTCAAGAAAAACTGTTGCTGAATGGTGTGGATGTGAAAATTAAGCTGACACGCAGCAAAGATGCCTTCTGCTTGATGGGTACCACAGTGGCTGGCCCCTGTAAACTAAAATCACATCTGCCTCACTTTTTATGAAAAAAGTGAAGGTAGCACCAGGCGTCCAATTGGGCCACACAGAGGCCTTACTTATGGCCAACGCTAAATACCCCATAGACTGCATGGGTATGAAAGTGTTTAGCATTCTTGCTGGCAGCCATGTCAACAACCAGGAGAATCTGTTTCTGGGGCAGTTGCCCAAACTCATCGTCATCAGGTTCGTGGATAACAATGCCTGTAGCAGGAATTATGCTAAGAACCCCTTTAACTTTAAACATTACAATATTAATTTTGTGGCCCTCTACATCGATGGAGAACAAACCACAACAAAGCCCCTACAACCAGATTTTGAGAACAGTAACTGTGTGACAGAATACATGCAGCTGGTACAGACAGCTGGTAAACATACGAAAGACTAACCCCTGATAATCAACCGTGAGGAGTTTGCTCTGGGGTACACCTTATTTGCCTTTGACCTGTCCCCTGACCAGGAGTGTCCTGATCATTATTCGCTGATTAATGAGGCTTTGCTGAGGCTTTGCCCACCATGGTTAACATGATTGTGTACGGGGTCTTTGAAAACGTCACAGAAATAAATCAGAAGAGAAATGTCCTGGTTGACTATATGTGAAGATGGACACCAAACAGCTCGTCAGGGTTTTATCCTCAGACCCTTATGCCAAAGAAACTTTCTTAGACGTTTTCCCCTGTGTCTGGCTTCCTAAGATTCAACTGTCTAAAAGGCCCTTGAGCTTGGTGGTCAACACGCACCCACATAATCAACCCGGAGAACACTGGTTGGCTGTTTACTTGGAGGATCGGAACCACAGAGAATTTTTCGATTCGTATGGTCACCCCCCAAACAGCGCTCTCTTTCCTCAAAGTATTATGTTGTTTTTAAACAAGAACACTACCGACACTGTTTTCCAGAAGAAACAGTTACAACACCCCCAGTCTGTCGCCTGTGGATACCATTGTGTGTTTTTCCTGCACCACCATAGCAAGGGGCTATCATTTGAACAGATTTTAAATTTGTATTATTCCGACAATTTAGCACGAAATGATAGGGGGGTGATGCATTTTGTAAAAAGTAAATATAAAAATTTCTCTGTGGCCAGGCCTGCTCAAAACATGTTTCGACATGCCCAGACATGTATTTCTTGCTATGACTTTCACGAATGCTGTCTAAGTAAAACTCTCAGCTGATGTTGTGTAAATAAAGCTGTTGTTTTTTAAATGTGTGTGTGCGTGTATGTGTTTTCATTCAAAAAACCTCTGTAGACAAGAACTTTATAGCAGTATAGAATAGTTTATTTCAAAGTGTAAAACTTTACATGGAGAGCCAATGGCTTTTAGAGACAGTTTTTCACTTAGGCAGTGTTGTTGGTGTTTCTTGGTCTTAGTTAGATAGTTTAAGGCGTTCCAGATGATCACGATTCACAACATTGTCCATAACAGAAGATGGTACGTTCAGCTCAGCCATGGCTTTCATAAAAATGTCCCAGCCTTTAGGCGGGCGTTTAGTAGTCCCGGCATGAGTCTGAAGGGTTCTCCAGACTGAGTCAAGCATGTTAGACCCCTTGATGAGCAACCCTTTGTAGACAAAACCCCCTTGATCATCCGAAGAAGAAATATCCTTGTGTTGGCTCGGCTTAGTGAGCAGTACTTTAGCATTTTTTCTGTATCGGGCATGCACATTATCCAATACTTCCTGAATGACTGTGTCGGGTTTTGTGGGGGTTTCTAGGGGGTATCGGGCTTCTAGGGGGGCCTGTTCTGGCAGAAATAGGGTTAATTTCCCTGTGTCCAGATCACCCTGCTTTATGTAGTTCAGGTATTTCTGATGCACGGATGCATAAGTTTAGCCTTATCATATTCTGCTAAACCTGGTCTTTGGAGAGTATCCCTCATTTCAATGTCCAATAAGCAGGTTGCCTCGGTTCTGATATTTTCCTGAGACAGTGGGGGAGCCCTTAATTGTTCCAGCTTGTGTTTGGGCACCAGGTACATTTTTTCTGCATGCTCCATCACCGCCTAGCCAAAAGCCCCGTAATCAGAGGAAGAGCAAAACTTAGCAGAGGTCCGATGAATCCCGCAGACTGTTTCACCAGCTGTTTCTTTTTTTTAAGAGGTAATCTTTTGTTACTTAGGTTTTTTATGATCCCGCGTCTCTTTTTCAGCACGCGAATTTGATGCAGTGTCAAAGGGATGTTTCCTTTTAAGGTGTTCAGAGCAATTTCTGAAATGGCTGCTACTAAATCATCAGAGGCTGAGCAGAGTATAGCTTTTCTCTGCTGTGGGGAGGATCGAAGAAGCAATTTTAAGAGAGCCAAATTTCTTTTTACACAGCTAGACATGTTCCCCATCCACTGTCTCAAGAGCTAAGAAGAGGCTGCTGCTACATCATCTCTTTTTATTCCCACCTGCTGTTTTTTTAAAAGTGTAAGCAGCCAGTTGGTTGGGGGGAAAAAGCTCTGTTCTTAATCTAAAAGCATCCGGGGTGGAAGCATTTAAATCAACCACCAGATACCCATAAGGTGTTTTAGTGGCATCCTCAAAAGCTCCTAGAAAGAACTGGACCTTACCTAGGTACATCTGTCGCGCCAGGGACACTACCTGTAGCTTATCCCTGGGGTTTTTAAACAAAACCATATATTTTGTGTTAAGGGCAATGGTGCCGCTCCTTTTCCCTTGACAGAAAACATTTTGAACTATATACATAATGTTAAGATTCCGGTGGTGCATGTACTTGGTAAAGGCTTTCTCAATTTTGCCGCTGTCACAGGCAGAGTCCATCAAATTATCTACTACAATCATATTTATTTTATTAGGAGGAAATAAATAGTCATTGCTGAGACTGTCCGGTAGACCTTCCACAAACTTAATAAAAGGATACAAAGCAGTTCTTTATACAAAGGCTGCCAACAGCTATAGCACCACACGATATTCTCAGGCATAACAGACAACATTTTATCAGCTTGATCCAAAAAGTTTTTTATAAAGTAACTTTTACCACAGATGCTAGGGCCTGCCAAGATCACAGAAAAGGGGTGCTTCCAATGCATATCCATCTTTAAAAAGTGTAGGGGAGGCTATTAAAGTTTTCTGCGAGGACCCTTTTGTCATAAATGACTTTCTGCGTTTTTCTCAAGGTTTTGGTTTCTATTGTCCAATTGCTTTTGTTCCTGATGATAGAGAGCTGTTGTATCACAATTGTTTTAGGGGTGTCCACAGCAGGGTTTGCCCCATAATCTAGAACAAGATCTCTCAAGGTTTCAAAGTTGATTTTTTCACTGTTGGCAACATTCAGGGTTATCCCTTTGACCTTTAAGCAAACCTTTCCCCCGAAAAACTTGTACCTGTAGGTTTCGGACCGGCCGACACACACTCTGAGATGTGTTCATCTGGTGGGATTTCACTGGTGAGCTAGCCTAAATAATCACCTAGCGGGGGGGTTCCAATCTCCCTCGCGGCTCACAAATATCACAGAATCTGTTTCATGGTACACACACCGGTTTTGCAAGCTGTCTAACAGCTCGTACAACTCTAAGCGTGCATAAGTTGATTGTGAAACAGGCTATAAAGATGTCTGTGTTACCAGAGATGGTGTAACTCTCTTTGGTGTGTTTCCAAGACACACAGGCTGCCTCATCATCAATAAAGTCGCAAGATGAAATTTCATAGGCAGGAGAAAAGAGGTAGCCAAAGAGTTCTTCGGGGTCTCTAATGTTGCTGGTGTTGGGCAAGTTGGTTCTCTGACCAAATTTACCCCACAAAGGATTTAGAAACAATTTTGCTATTTGGTGCTTTGCAGGGTTGGGTTTGATATGCTTTGGGCATAAGGTTACACCTTCTTTTTGCAAGAAATTGACCACATATCTCTCTTGTTTTTCTTGGTCGGTACACCAGGCAGGGTAGCCCGAGGCTTCCTGCTTCTGTCGGAGGTACATTTTTATGTACTGTGAAAAATGGGTGCTAGACTTCTCGGCAAAATGCCAGACTTCATAGAGCTGAGCTACTCTGTACCCCTTGGTGATAGCTTTATTCAATTCTGGTGTGCACCACATTCCCAGGAGGGCCCTCTCTTCATCAGTGTGGTTGCACTTTTGCTGTCTTGTTTCTGTGCAGAGGTGGCACAGCATGAACATAAGTTTCCCGTTCACCCTGGTGGGTAGCACAGGAAAAAAAAGGTTTCGCAGTGGGTACAGTTTCACCCTGGCTATTCCAAAATAGCTCAACAGGGTTTGGAAATTGTCATGAACAATTTCAGGGTGTCTGGCTGGGTATTCCTTCGTTTTGTTTATAAAGGAGTAAAGACTGGTAAAATCATAATGATGTATTTGTTTGCCGGGTTTAGTTTGGTAATATAGACAGAAGGCATTAGTTCTCCCCCAAAAAGAGCATCCCTAGGCACCAGTGGAGAAGGCAGCGGGGTTCTGTTTAAAAAATCTGCTAGCTCCCCTTCCGTTTCTAACAGAGCCCTCCACTCATGCTCCCAAATGGTCCTAACAGTAAACCCCTCTCTCTTGAGATAATTGGTCTTGTGCAATGCCTGATAATTCAGAAACCCGAAGGTGGTCCCCGTCAACGGGTTCTGGTCTTTCTCATTGTAGCAAGTAACACAACCATGGAAAAAGCATCCATTAAATTCAAACGCTGTAGGTTCCCCATCAATGCTGGCATAGCCGTCTAAAAAATAGGGGCCTACCTGAAATTCCCCACCCTGTAAAGCATGTCGAATTTGAATATTTTCTTTCTCCAAAATGTACATTAGCCACTGAATAGATGGGGTTGAAAACCTCTTTTTCTGTCTGTGATAGTTCTCCGGGGGAGAAGCGCTATGGTCTGCGGTTCCAAAAACATAAACCTGTACGTGACCACGCAGATGGAGGCCAGCATGATGTATTG
>NW_017728992.1:80917615-80917834 GCF_001723915.1 Gavialis gangeticus | reverse complement strand
CTGTAGAGGCAGCAGGCCTCTTTCAAAATTTTTATGTCCTGCTGGCAATAATAGGCCAGCTCCTTTTGCATGTCAAAGCTCTTATTGTGGTTATTCTGATACCATTCTAAAAACTGCCCTTTCTCACCAGACATCATATTTTCAATGCTGTAATACTCCATCTTTGGGAGAGGCCCCCAAATAATTTTGGTTTTCTGCTGTGTTAAAAAAATGTGGGAA
>NW_017728992.1:80916281-80917604 GCF_001723915.1 Gavialis gangeticus | reverse complement strand
CTCTAACAGGCTTCCTAAACCATATTCTCCACCCCCTCTATCTGGCTGTGGGGGTTCTGGTGAAGGGTCAGGACTGGAAGGAGGAGAAGTGTTTCAGGGATCCCTAGGGGATCTCTTCCTTTTTTTTTTTCCTCAGCCAGTGTTTAACCTTCCCCATGCTCCTCTTTAACCAGGCCCTTACTTTTCGCCCCACAAGCCACTTGCTGGTTTGCCACCCATTCTTACCCCTGTGTTTACCATGACTCCCCCTCTTATGATACAGACCACGCCTGCTGTCCGAGTTACACAGACTACCTCCTCTCTGAGTAAAATTTACCTGTTTGCTCTGGTAGTAATCATGATCTTTCAAGGCTCTCTGCACACTCTTCTGAGATGTATACGCCTATCAGTACCACCCGAACCCCCCTCTCTTTTTTTGACAATAATCATGATCTTTCAAGACAAGTTCTTTATACCCACCCTGAAAACTCACCCTCTTTTTTTCACAATAATCATGATCTTTCAAAAAAGGAGAAAGACTCTCCTCTTTCTCTAAATTGTGTAAGTAATCAGTCCTGGGTTTCTTATTCAAGGGGTCCAGATCACCTGTTTTGGGGGTATGAATTCTTGTCTTTTTACATATGGTTTTCTCAGAGGTATGTGGCTTGTTTTCTTCTGAGGAATCATACCCTTCTGTTCTGTGCTGTTGGCCTTCTGATCCTTGGCTATTATGATCTTCAGGCTGAGCATTTCTGGGGTTTTTTGCTTGTGCTTTTAGAGGTCTCAGCCCAGACCCCCGCTCTTCTTCAGGAGTTGTGCGTGTGATCACTTAGGAAATATAAAATTTACATCTCAGCATTGAGAATTCTCTTTCCTCACACACTACAAATTTAAAAATTGCTTAACCCCCTACACACCACTTCTCCTTCCACAAGAAACACAAAGTTTCAGAAGCTGATTTCAGAAAAATTACCTTTTACTACTGGATAAAAACATGACTGGATGTGCTTGGTCTGCTTTTCTGTTTTAGAAGAAGAGGCTCTGTTTGAAAACAAACAGCTGTTATAACTTAGTGTGATTATAGTAACACAGCCACAAATAACCTACCATTTTAAAATAATTTTACCTTGCTGTGGTAAAATTGCAAGGGGCTTCCCCACCTGATAAGCTCTCTGTAATATAAATGAGATGATACAATAAGTAAGTCCTCTGTATTAAAAAATTAAATAATAGATTAAGGAAAATAGTGTATGTATAAAGTAAAATATAACTGTATTAAAATAGTCACCACTAAAAGACAACTCCACCCCTTTAGTCTTAAAATATGTGGAGATCTGGACACAC
>NW_017728992.1:80909413-80911281 GCF_001723915.1 Gavialis gangeticus | reverse complement strand
CACTGATCAGCTTATATTTGTTTATTTTGATCTGGTTTATCTTTATGATACACACCCGCCACTCCATACCATACGCAATCTGTGATAATATATATTTTTAAATTCAGCCTTTATTTCTATCAAAAACTTTTATAATATTTAGTGATTTCTTTTGTTAAACCTTCTTCTAAGAAGTGTTTTTTTTTCATTTCTTGTGACCATTAAGCCTCGTTGACCTTATCTTTACAGCTGACCTTTTGGTAAAAGATAACCCCTTTAGTCTTAAAACGAGAAGAGCTCTGAACACAATGGTCATTTTTCCTTTGTGGTCTGGTTTATCTTTATAACACACACTCCACCACCATCCCCTACCATACAAAAGCTGTGAGAATATATATTTTTAAATTCAGTCTTTATTTCCATCAAAACTTTTACAATATTTACTAGTTTATTTTGTTACCCCTTCTCCTAAGAAGGTTTTTTAAAATCACTTCTAGTTGTCATTAAGTGTCATTGGTTTTATCTTTACAAAAAAACCCTATATGTATGTGATTAGAGATCCAAGACACTAAAGCAAATGCTAAAGTACATTAACTGTAGAAAACTGTTGATGTGCTTTACAACCTCACATCCCCCACCATCCCACCAAGATCAGCAAAAGATATAACCCCCCACCCCATTTTAAACTGTTTTTGCTACACCCTTCTCTTAAGCAGGGTTTTATAATCTCTGGTACCAATTAAACGTTCAATATGGGGTATGAGTGTTTTATCTTCCTCAGTGATCAAATCATGAAGGGCAGCATTAGGATCTTCTGCAGAATACACAGTGTTTAGAATCTGTCTAACCTGAATTAAATGTTTCACAGTAATTCTGAGAATGTTCCTGGCAAACCCAATGGTTATAACAGCATTGAAAATGCTATCAAGACATATTTCCTGGCAAAGTTCGTGAATTCTTTGGTTTATGCCTTCATCTAACCAAGTAAGACATTCATGGGCTTTTTAACCCATAGATCAAATATGCACCCCCATCATAGGTCAAAAAGTCTCTTCCTCAAGCAGTATTTCATTATGCTATAAAATGAAATGCGAACAAGAGACTTAATAAAGACTTTATGTTCATGTGATGTAAGAGCTTGTGTTGATTCAATGGCTAGATGTTTTCTGAACTCTTCAGGCTCATCTGGTTTTTGTTCTCTGCAAAAGCATACACCCCCTTCTTATGTACTGGTGAGTAGGTTTGAACTGCAAAGGCGTTCAAATAAAGTACTTAGTTAGCTGCTGTTTAATCAGTTCTTAGCTACTTCCAAACACACACATGCCATGGAGTGAACCCACACTGAAAACCCAAGTGCCCACTCTAACATGCTCCAAGTCTCTTACTGGTGTCTCCTCTGCGATGACCTCTACTTCACATCCAGGCTCTGGCACAAAGATACCCTCTTCCAAATTCTCAACATCTGTTTTGAGTGTCTGGGCCCCCTCCATTTGCCTGTTCATTGGATCTTCCCGAACAGGGTCAGATGTCTCAAAGAGTCTTTGGGCAAGGGGCCATATCTCCTCCTCAAAACTATTTCTACAGTAACGCTTTCTATAAGGCCGTCTTGGAGTTGTAGTGAGTGGGCCTACAGGCATTGTGAAAGAATTTATATCCACCCATGCTTGCCTTAACACAGTCTCAGATAAACAGAGTGGTCGTTTGGGAAAGCAGATAGACCTGGTGGGGTTGGCACCCAAATCCCACCCCCTCGACTCATTCCAATTGATTCAGCATCATTCTTGGGAGGTCTGAGGCCTCTGAAACCTCTGCCAATTGGTTGGGGGTGGTGAGGCAGGTTGTTAGAGGGGTCACACCACCACCCTGCCAACCCATAGACCACGCCTGTG
>NW_017728992.1:80908473-80908684 GCF_001723915.1 Gavialis gangeticus | reverse complement strand
AGGACCGAGCCCTGCGGAACCCCACTGCCCACGTCCTTCCAGGTTGAGAAGGACCCATCCACTACCACCCTCTGGGTGCGGCCCTCCAGCCAGCTGGTGATCCATTTGATTGTGTGGGTATCGATATCACAGCCCCCCAGTTTCTTAATGAGAACGGGGTGAGAAACAGTGCTGAAAGCCTTCCGGAAGTCCAGGAAGACTATGTCCACTG
>NW_017728992.1:80891909-80903473 GCF_001723915.1 Gavialis gangeticus | reverse complement strand
CTGATCATAAAAGGCCACCAGGTTGGTCTGACAGGACCTGCCACTGATGAACCCGTGCTGATTGCCCCTAAGCATGCAGTCCCCTGCTGGCCCCTCCTGGATGTGTGCCAGAATAATTTTCTCAAACAGCTTGCCTAGGATCGAGGTAAGACTAACTGGCCTATAGTTTCCTGGGTCCTCCTTCCTCCCTTTTTTGAAGATGGGAACCACGTTGGACCTGATAGGCCATAACTACACCACAAGGTCTAGGGCAGTTCTTGCAGCCTGAGGAGTTGGGCTTTGAGGGTCTGCATGGGCTGTCCTTCTGATGTCATGGACCATGTGGTGCTGGTGTCACACACCACATGACTGGGGATGGGGGTGGAGTTGCTGATGTCACATACCACGTGACTGGGGTCAAGGCCGGGGCTGGTGATGGCACACACCATACAGGGGGAAGGGGGCAGGTCCCGCCCACCTATATACTATTTGCGTCAAATGAGTGAGATATGAGTGAACTCATGACCTCCTCCTTTAATTTCATGTATACCTGAGGGTGAAGTGTACGTAGAAGCAGGACTGAGCTCCCATCTAAGATGACTATTCCTATGGTCCTTGTCGACCAGTCTCACCTCAAGACTCAGCTTTGTGTATGGAAGCTAACAAAAGCCATAAGAACTGGATGATACAGTGACCAGCAGAAAAGTTCAATACCTCCACAAAAGTATTGTTCAGGCACAGATGGCTTCTAAAGTATTAAATTTGTAAAAGAGTTGTAATTTTGTTGTATTTAAGTCACTGTGACAGGAAGCCTGGAGGCTCTTGTCACTTTAAGGAGAGACAATGCTGCAGTTGGGACCCCAGACAGCTGAATAGCAGCTAGCTGTGAGAAGGCAGGCAGCCAGGAAATCCTGCCATTGAGGCAGGGAGCTGCATTAAAGAAAAGAGGAACACTTGTAGCCAGTTTAGGGACAGCTGCATAGAATAGGCTGTCTGCAGGAGAGCTGGCAGTCAGGAGACCATCTGGCTAATAGGGATGGGCTGCTAGCAAGCAAGCAGGAGACAAGTTATAGGCTGCTGAGCTGAAAAAGGAGGAAGGTCATTAGCCACAGGAAGGAAGTATCTGTAGAGGGTTGTAGGGTGCAGCCCCCACACCATTTTTGTTGCCCTCCACTAGACTATCTCCAATTTGTTCACATCCTTTCTGTAGTGGGAGCCCCAGAACTGGTAGGGCCACATATGGAGTACTGTGTCCAATCACTTCCCTTGACCTGCTGGCAACACACCAATACATCCCAGTATGCCATTAGCCTTCTTGGCAACAAGGGCATGCTGCAGGCTCATATTCAGCTTATTGACCACTGTAACCCCCCCAGGCCCTTTTCTGTAGAGCTTCTTCCTGGCCAGTCAGCCCCCACCCTGTACTGGTGCATGGGACTGTTCTATCCTAAGTGGAGGACTTTGCACTTGTACATGTTGAAGGCAAAATTATTCCAATTCACCCCCTCATGCTTTATTAATCAACCCTTCCACGCTTCCCCTAACCAAGCCAAACTCAACCAGCTTTCAGGATAGTTATCTTATGCTGCTGCATAGATTTATTAGCATAATACAGTGGTGGGTTTTTGATATTTCACTGTCAGACATTCCTGTAAAGTGGTGGGAATGGTGCACAGAGTGGTAGAACCCTGGGCAAGCTTGGGGAAGCTCAGGCTTGCCGGGCTTACAATACAAAACAAAAGGACTGGGCCTCTTACCGCTTCAGATCTTTTTTTTTCTACAAAGCCTAAGCTTCCCTGAGCCCACCTGGGCTCCCAGCACCCCATGCATTGTCCCTGCCACCTTCCCCAGCCACCCTCCTGCTGCCTCCCTGTGCCTCTTCAGGGGCAAGCCAGCTCATTCCCGAGTGGTCCCAGATGGTGGGATGGCAGCAGGAACAGTGCACGGGACACTGGAAGCCCCAGCAGGCTCGGGGAAGAATTGGATCTTCTGGATGCTGCCTCCAAGCTGAAGCAGCACCCAGTCCACTAGCAGCCTGTCCAGGTGGCCCCAGGGGGCACTGCCACCATGGAAGGAAGAACCAGGACTCCCACAGCTTAGGGGCTTCTTGGCCCACTGGCAGCTTGCCCCCTGGCTCTGGGAATGGTGGGCAGGCTCTGCCAAAAAAAAGAAAAGGATCAGGCCTCTCACTGCTTCTGCCTTCACCAGGTGCCTCCTGAAGGCAGAAGTGGCAAGGGGCTGAATCCTTTCTTTCTGCAGAGCCTGTCCGCCTCTCCCGCAGCCAATGGGTGAGATGACAGCTCCATCATGCAATCTGCAACATTGTAAACTAAACTACATCTAGATATAGTTTAGTTTGCAGTGATGCAAAGTCATTTAAAACTCCCCAAGCTGCCACGTGTGATGTCATTAACCAAACAAATTATATATTCATCACATGTACATCATGATGACCATCATGTGTGCAAGCGCCCTGCGTACCTTAGTTCGCATCTGCACAATGTAGCTAATACACCTCTTACTAGGGTGTTGATAATGCACATACATTAATGGTGTGAGATGCCTATCTCCATTGTAATGAGAAGCTCAAATCATAAATGGATAAACTGGAGATGAAGCAAAGCTTTATCTTCTCCACCAATTATTCTGGTTAAAAATTTTCAGTTCTATAGCTTTATGATTTTTTGTGCATTCCAATCCTCTTTTTATTTAAGAAGTCTTGTCAAGCAGAAGGATTATATCTCCCCCTCCATCCTGTGACTGAAGGCCTAAAATTAGCATATGCAATACTAGTGAATTAGAATTTGATCTATGATTGGTATTCAAGATTAGGGACTTTCTGACAGGATTGTATTTTAACATAGTTTGTAGGAGAAGAAAAATCTGAGATGGCCTAATACATAAATGTTTTCAAAACTGCAAAGATGATTTATAAAAGTTGATTGAAGAAAACTGCTTACTTTTCTGAAAGGATAAAGAGTAGGTGGTTCTGGAAAAATCAGCCTGGTTCCATACTGCTTCCTTAGTCTGAAATTGCACTGAATTTAGCATGAATTCTCCTCTCATTAAGCCCAACCCTGGAAATATTTGTCTGTGGCCAGGTATAGTTATTACATTTGCACTGGTATAAGTGATTGTAAACCTGTCTATACCTATAACAGAACAGAATTTTAGCACACAAACTGGTCTAATACCTGTAACAGATCAGAATTTCAGCACATTTAAAAACGGTGGAACCTAGTCTAAGGTTTCTCCCCCCCACCACCACCACCAAAAAGAAAGAATGTATGTTCTGTTCATTACTACTCTAAACTACACCGCTTACAAAAAACCATATAACTGCGATCTATTTCTGCCTTGGACTTTTAGAATGTCTGTACCAACCCTATTTGTAAAAAAATATTCAAAAACATTCCTTAAGGGGACTATTCACAAGTGTCACCATAGGGGGTGATGAGGCTCCCAGGTACCCCAGGAGCAGAGAGAATTCCCCACCACCACCACCCCAACAGTCCCTGACCAGTGGAAAGGGACTGGATCCGGAAAGAGCTGAGGGTCATTGTTCCTTTCCTGGAGCGAGCTGAGCCCTAGAAGCCAAAATGTGTGCAGTGCTTCAACACCATTTAAAATGCACATGCTCCCTGCATGTGGGGAGATGCACAGCTAATGACACCATAAAAAGGTATCCGGAGTTCCAGCATGGGGCAGCAGATAGTGAGGAAACAGCGGTAGCTCCAGGTACTATAAGCTTCCTCACAGCTCTGCAATGAGAACCCAACTGTGGGACCTGCCAATGGACTAAGCCCAGGTATCAAAAGCCAGATCTGTGAGTTCAACCCTTCCCCCATGCAGCGTTAGTTGAGTTGCTCCAGGGGTTTTCTTTTTTGGTCCTTTCTTTTTTGTGGGGATTCCATTTTTTATTATTATTATTATTATTGGAAGTGGGAGCCAGCATAGGAGAATCCTGGAAAAGCCCACAGAGGCCCAGCAAGGGAAGCCAGGCAGGCCTGAGCTCATCCCAGTGAGAGAAAGCCTGAGTGGGGGACACACGCTGGGCTATACTGACTGTGGAGTGAGGAGTAGGCTGCTACCAAGATGCCTGAGGGTCACACGATGGCATCATTGACTGTGGAAACACGTGGCCAGTAAAGTCACCCCCCTCACACATCAGGGGGCAGGGGTAAATGCTGACATCTGCCCAGCATATTACCATCACCACAACTCCATCCAGCTGGTGAGTGGATGCAGTGTAGCCCCAAGCCACTTGATATAGCACCAAGCCAGCCCAAGCGAAGGGCACCCTGTCTCTGAAGGAATCTCCCTTTCCAACAATGAGTCCCTGACTTACAAGACTTGGCAGGCAAGTAGTGGGGAAGTCCACCTTGGGTCAGGAGGCTCCATACCCCCAGCAGGGGTGAACATCAGAGGGCCTGGGGACTACAAAATTCATACCTGTTCTCTCACCACCACCACCACCCCCCAGGGACAACAAGAATAATCTGTGTGAGAGTAATTTCAGGAATAAAGGCTAAGAATAAAAGGTTGGTCCCAAAATTAGGAATAAGCAGATTCAGACTATTTTAAAAGAGAAAACTTGATACCAAGGGCAATGATTATATGGTACAGAATCAGACTTATCAGTGAATATTTAATTAACATTTAATTTAGAAATCAGTGACAGAAAACAGATCCCAAACGCAACTAGTGCTTAACACTGACATTAAAATCCTAACTTCTATATTACCTGGTTTTTAAATGTATATAAATATATCTTATAAAATTAATAATAAATATATATCTCACAAAAATTGGACCACATTCACCCTGCATTGGTGCAATTTTCTTTAATTTATTAAACTGCTATCAACATCACCATCACTCAGGAAAATTTAGTAAGAAAGTAGAAAATCCAATCCTGTAATAAACAAGTAAACTTGCAAGATTTATATGTCTGTTTAATAGAACTATTAGACCGTAATAACTTACAAACTTTATTATTACTCAACCAGTGGACCTTGTAAACATATCTGAGTGGCTGTACATTTCACTAGCTTATCATGACTAGGAAATGCAGCAGTATGAAGACATGAACATATACTAGTATACTGTAGTCAAACATCCTAATTGCTAATCAAATACTCCCAAATTCAAGCAAAATCACTACTCTACAAATATTTGCTATCTTTCAAATTTCTAACCTCAGCTTTCTTTTCATGATATCTTCTGTGTTAAAAAATGATTCTTTTGTTTTGGGTTCATGGACAAGGGGCTGCAAGTGCATTCAGCAAAGTTACGATGGGTTTCACCAGCTCCATTGACTCTTTCAAGTGATAAGTATGTACAAAACATAATTTTATGTAAAACAGGTTCCAAAGATGAGGTATGGTTTTCAGATACACGTGGTCTCTGTAACAAAGTCAGTGAGAAACACTGTCACATATTTTAGTATCTTCTGTGGATACTGTTTTTCCTTCCCATTACATATACTCACTGTCTATATGCCAACAATATTTTTGGAATTAAATAGTTCATGAGGAGCTGGACTAACAGAAACAGGACAGAAGTGGGGAGCATATACTTTATAGTAAGCTGCCATGGAAACCAATACAACTAATTGTGTCCAGCATGGAAAAAGTCATATAACAAAATGCCCACACCTTCTACATTAAGTCTTCATTTTATGCCTTCTACACGTCATTGCTGGAGCAAGCAGTATACATTTTTTATCATTGGTTAAATCAGCAGAGTCATGGCATATCAGATGACCACATTTGTGATAAGATGAAGACCCTCAACAAAGATATATTGGTTGTCATGTGTGTGGTTGTACCACAGGCATAGAACACTTTCTTTTTAGTTTCCTGGCCCCTGTCCTATATGGTCCCACTTCAAAAACTTCCCCTGTACCTACATGCTTATGTGTGGAATATTACACTTTGATCCTAATGGTATGGTAGTCTTTCCATTGATTTCTAAAGACATTAAACCAAGTCCCTTGTTCTTTCATTTAGTTTAAATTAAATGTAGTATTGCCTTGGTAATAATTAAGGTTTGTGAACTGTGTTGAGACATCAGAATGACACCAAATATGAGAACCAGTACAGATTTTTCAACAATGTATAGACGTTCTTAAATAGTCAGGCATTCTGAAACTTCTACTTTAGGACCCCAATTTCTAACCTGAAGCTGAATCCCTTTAAAAGGTTTTTTATTATTTATTTTTGCAGACTCCAGAGCTAGTCAAAAAGCATCTTTCAAAAGGAGCAGTGCAGGAACTAAGAGAGCATCTAAAAATAACAGAAGTCATTCAATTTTACTATAATTGTTGCAGATAATCTGCTGACCTGCCCTCAGTTTAAATGTTATTTATGAAGGGGAAGGATTGCCTTTCTGAGTCTCTCAATCCCATCATAAGGAAGCCTCATATTTCTTAAAGTGAAGCTTGCTGATAATACATACCTGTCATGTCATTCCTATGGAGTGCATGGGGAAATAAAAATTCATAGCAATTGATTGCCCTGTGTAGCCATGGATCCAGATGCCCTTTCAATATGCATAAAGATCTTAAAGGGGTCCCTGTGGAGCCCATTTGTCTGCTGTATATTTATACATCCCTCCAGTCTTCATGAAAATTGTCAAACAAAGGCACTTTTGCAACTAGATATTATTGACTCTTTTTACCTTGTAGATTTCTGTATTCCCATGCCATATTCATTCTAGTATGAATTTTGATTGGAAAAGTGGAACAAGATGAAGAAATGTTTATGAGTATCATATGCCAATTCTTAAAAGTTGCTGATTGAAGTTGTGGGCTCACAAACTGCCACTTACCACAAACGGATGAAAGAGACTGACAAGTGTCAAAATGGGCATAGTGTGATATCTCAGGTAAGAAAAAGAGACAAAAAGCTGTCAGAAGTACATTTGGCCTCAGAAAGAGTTCAGAGTCAAGTCCTTACATTATAGTTGAATGCCTAAATAAGTAGCCAGCTGGACATCCAAACTTCCCCACTTATTTCAAGATGAAGTCTTGAGATAAAGTAAGTACAAATATATAGCACCATTTTTTTTCACATTTAGTGCTGATAAAGGAATCATTTAGATCTCAGTGGGTTTTTAACACTCATCAAACTCCTCTGCTAGCCTTAAATAGGGCTTTTTCTCTTGCTCAGATGTCCAGATACTGAATGCAATGGAAGCTGTGTAGAACCTTCACATTTTCAGTCACTGCTGTGCTCATGAGAGGACACGGTGCCTCTGAGAAAAGTCAGGGCCATTCCTGGAGCAAATCACTTGGTATGTGAGCAATAAGGAATCACTGGTGTCACAGACAAACACTGTTTCCATTTCTCTATGCTAGACAAAATATTTAATTGATTTTCCCCCCTATTTTAACTCCCAGGGGACAGATATATGGCCTCTAAATAGATCTAAAATATGACCAAGTGAGCTCAGCTTGACTAAAGAAGGAGAATGAATCCACCAGACACTGAAGTGCTCTATAGCAGCAACAAATGATTCCAAGAGGCCATTGCTTCCATGCTGTTCTCATCTATTTATCCTAAAAGATTTGCCAAACCCTCTCCTATGCCAAGTACACTCACAAAAGGAGGATCAGAGTGCTGGAACCTGAAGGGTGTTTGTAATCTGCCAGAGGTTCCACTTACACACAAGGGGCACATACCATGAGTCCACATGTGCTTCTTGCAGCATCTCAAACCCCTTTGAGATGCGGCAAAAGGCATGTGCAGGAACGAGAAAAGGTTCCCCCCACTGCAAGTTTGCAGCACCGGGGCAAAATTTGACCCCTGGATATCCAGGAGTCAAAAAAAAAGCAGGGCAGGGCATGGTCCCAGATCATGCCCTGAGCCAACCAGAGTCTGGGTCCTCTATAGAAATGCTTTGGCTGCCGGACCATCTCTATGGTTAGCCCTTGTCCTCATGCAAGTGGGGGCTGGGGCTGGGCGGGAAGCCATTGTGGGGTCTGGGGAGGGCTTGGGGGGCAACCATCAGAGGGGCTGCAGGAGCCAGTGGGGGATGGGGCCAAGTGAGGCAGCAATCCAGGGGGCTGGAGGACCTAGCAGGGGTGCGGTAGGGTGGGGTATGAGGCCCCTGCAGGGGAGGTAGCCCCTGGGGGGGGGCAGCAAAATATATATTCATGTATTCATGAATTCATGACATGTATTTAGAGTTCACTGTAGTATTATGATAGTGACACTGATAATTTTACAAATTGCTTTAACACTGTAGCTATATCAATAAAATATTGCCCAACTGATCGGTCGCTCGCTGTCTCTTTCACTTTCTCTCTCTCTCTTTCTCTCTCTCTCTCTCTCTGTTTCTCTCTCTCATGGTCATTTGTTTTAATTGTGGAGGAACACAGGTTTTGGAGTATTTTACAGAGTGACTTTGGGATTTTTTTATAAGGGATTTTTCAGCTTTCCAATAAGGAACACCAAAATTCCTGCTAGGGAGGCCAGTGGCAGGAACCTGCCTGCTCAGAGCTTGCACCTTGGACCTAGCTGGCTGTGGATGATCTCCTGGCCAAATGGGGCCAGAAGGATATGCTTTGACAGTTCAAAGGAGGCCACCACACCCAGAACATCTTCTGGGTGATAGCTGCCCAGATGGCCGGACAGGAAGCACACATGGCAATAGTGCCTCACAAAGGCCAGCTCTGCAGCCACAGCCTGCTGGCAGCTGGCCCAGAGGGGCAGATGCCTCATCCGGATCTAGCAGGTGTGCAGCAGGTCACAGCCAGACAGCAGCCCCCACTGCCAGACTGCTGCAGGGGGTAGAGGGTACAGGGAACTCTCAGGTTTGCTTCAGCAGTCCAGCTGGCAAAAGGGGTAGTGTCCCCAGCTACCAATTGGATGGGCCCCAGAAGCTCCTGAGAGTGAGTAGCCCTGAGCTACTTGCCAGGGGAGCTTATTGTACTGATGTGGCCAGGACAGGTGCTGGCCCTAGGTTCTAGCTTCCCCTGGCTTCAGATCCAGGAGAAGCCAGGCAAGGTTATTTTGCCCCAAGTGGCACAATTTGCTCCACAACAAAGTGCTTGTCTGAGCATGTGCACTGAGGCCAAAAGCTGTGGCTCAAATTTGAACCACTTCTATTTTAGCTGCTGCAAGCACATGTGCGTGCATGTGTGGATGCAGCCTGAGAGTAATTACACTAAACAAAATATTGGAATAGATATCAGGTTATAAGCAAGATAATGAATTTCCATTAGGAATTCATTATAGGGATCCGGGAAGATCTGTCTAAGAATTGGGTCTTTTTCTAGCATGGGTCGCAATTGTTTGAGGATTTTCCACATAGGTTCCAGGTTCTTAAAAAGATCTTCCCAAAAGTACCCATCCTAGCCTTTAAATAAGCACCAAACCTCACCAACCTCATCACTAGAAGCCATTTTCCTATGGCCCAAAGTGCACGGAATGGATCCAGGCCATGCTGGGAGAAGAAATGTATAACCTGCTAGCATATTAACCTAATGCTTATTCAATGTGATATAGGTACATTTCTACACGTGCACTAGGGCTGTGCAAAATTTTGCCAGCTGTTTCATTTCAACACTGTTTCAACTCCTTTCAAGCTTGAAACAGCAAAATCAAAATGAAATGAAATGCTTCAAAACAGCCTGAAAATGAAACGATGGCAGTTGAAATGTTTTGAAAGTTTCAAAATGTTTTGAGTTTTGAAGCTGGGCTTGCTTGCAGCTAAAGATAAACTAAGGAGAGGGAAGGGGAAGAGGGGAGAAGGACTGCTCTGATATCAACATGTGTAGCCAGCCAGCAACTGTTATCCTTCCCTGAGGTCCCTTCCAATCCCAGTGATCTAGGGGAAGGATGGAAAAACAGCATAAAAAGCATTGTTTGAACTAGGCAGACAACGTTCTTTGCGTGAATCTGATATCTTTTATTAGACCAACTTAAATAATTGGAAAACAATTATTAAGCAAGATTTCGGGTTCAAAAACCCTTTGTCAGGCTAACTAAGCTTTCTCCGTGCCTTCATACCTATAAGTGACACAAGTTTTGCTCTGAACAGTTTGAGGGACAGTTTCCCAGAAACCCCTGCACCTATCTCCTTGAAACTTGGCAGGCTTCATGGCCTTAGCAGGGGCTACCATCCCTGCAGTTTTTACCTCTCTGTGCCTCAACACACACACAAAGTCACATGTCACAAGCTTTGCTTGTTAGCATCTTGAGGTGCAGTTTCCCAGAAACCCCTGCACCTATCTCCTTGAAGCTTGGCAGAGTTCATGGCCTCAGAAGGGGCTACCAACCCTGAAGGTTTCATCCAAATCAGACAAGAAATTACAAAGTTATAGGCAGTGTTTCCCCATTATAGCCTATGGGCAAAACTTCAAAATGGCATTGAAACAGCAGAACAGTTTTGACTAAATGAAAAAGAACAGTGCTTTTGAAATTAAATGATAATTGACATGAAACACTATCCTGTCAAAATGGCAAAACAGAAGTTGAAACGAAATGGTGCTGTTTCACACAGCCCTAGTATGCACCTGCTAATGTGCGCTAATGTGAGCGTGTGGACTGACTAGGGACTAAAGTTAGCCCCAAGTCAATAGACACATACTGCATTAATGCGCATAAGCGAGTCAACACATTCGCTAATGTAACTGAGCTATTTGCATATAAATTTGATACCTGCTTTATGCATAAAGCAGGTATCAAATTTAGGCTCGAGTAGTCTTCAATTGCCATTTTAAGGCAGATTAAGGGTGCACATGTGTAGACTGATGCCCTTAATGGGCCTTAAATTGAGCTAATGCACATTAAATGTGCACATGTATATACGCCCAATATGTAGGAGAAACCAAACAACAACTGTGTACCAGAATGAACTCATATCAGAAATCTATCAAAGACAAAAATATGCAATTATCTGTGGGTGTACATGTCTTACAAGACAACCACACCCTCTCCTGTCTCTCAGTTCTAATCCTCAAAATGAATTTACAAAACACCTTTCATAGATGAGCCTATGAACTTCACTTCATAAACCTACAAAAAATCATGGACTAAATATAAACATTGGAAGTATTGCATATTATAACCTGCCTAACATCTGATAATGCCAAATAACCTGTCTGCATTTTACCAGCTACATTTTATCACCAGGTCAACATTCTCCCCTTCCCCCACCACCTACCTGTCTCATACCTACAGTCTCCCATCACCTCTGATCCTCGCTGCCATGCATTTGCATTTTCACAGTTCTGCATTTTGCATTTGGCTTCTATTCCATTCAGGAGAACAAAAAACACGAGCAGACTGTCCCTATGCCTGATGAAGGGGGTTTGCCCTGCAAGCTTGCAAAGAACATTTTTTCCAATTATTTAGTTGTTCTAATAAAAGATATTGCATTTACCCAAAGAACCTTGTCTAGTTTAATCTTTTCAGGGGATTCATAAACCATAAACACTGATGAGTGACTCTGGAACATAGAAACTTGCCAAATGGATGTAGGAATTCAGTTTGTTTGTTTGTTTGTTTTGATAGGTCAGGGAGTGGTGTGTCCATGTGTGTGTGTGTGTGTGTGTGTGTGTGTGTGTGTGTGCACGC
>NW_017728992.1:80877399-80886909 GCF_001723915.1 Gavialis gangeticus | reverse complement strand
TGTGTGTGTGTGTGTGTGTGTGTGTGTGTGTGTGCACGCGCGCGTGCACGTGTCCATGTGTGTGTGCTCCCGTGTACATGTAACGGGACCCCTACCCCATTACTGAGATTGGGGAGCAAACCCAGGAGCCTGCCAGCCAAACAAGGCCAGGTGCAGACTAAGAGAGGAAAAGACCTGAACAGATACTCACCCCAGAGCCAGCAGTAATGGCAGTAGCAGGAGTTGGGGGCTTACAGAAAAACCCTGCAGACCCAGCAGCAAGAGGCCACCTGGGGCTGCCTGTAACAAGCCAGATCAGGAATCACTTGCCACTGCTTTGGGAAACAGATGACCAGCAAGGGGCTGGGCCAGAAAATCATATAAACACAGGCCCTGCAAGCAGCAGAGGTGGGAGAGCTCCTCAACAGAAAGCTGCCAAGAAGCAGCTGTCAGACTTCTGTGCAGCCTGGGAGCTACCAGCCAGGCTGTGCAAGTCTATTGGGGGACATAACCAAAAGCAGAAGTTATGTTGGCACCCAGGGAGGGGTTCCCTGGGTGCTTGCTTATCCACCTTGATGGGGGTGGAAGGTTTTCCTACATTTAAAGTGACAGCATGCTGTTTTTCCATTGGTTGTTGTCTGATCACCCAGAAGAGAGAGTCTGTGTTATAGCATAAGGGCTTCCTTTTTTATTGTAGTTCAGACCAGTGGTTTGGGTTAGGACTCCAAGGGGAGGTATTTGAAGGTGCCATTAATGCCCTAGGGGCATGTACTTGCCTTGAGCCCTGCTGGGAGCAGATTTAAGGCATCTAGGGGAGGTAGTAAGCCCAGAGCAGGGCAGATTGCAAGGGCCAGCAAGCCCAAAGTCCAGAGTAGGGTAGATAAGGCCCCCAGAGGGCGAGAACAAAGCCAGGACCCAGAAGCAGGTCTGGTGCAGTGGGCCAGGGTATGGGACCCAGTCAAAATACAAAGGGACTTATGCCAGAATGGCACAGCCCCTTGAGCATATACAGGCTCTTCAAGATGTCTCTTAGTCCATGAACCAGGGCCTAAGGCCTAGACTGAGAAGACCTGGGGCAGCTTCCCCCAGATAAAAAAGGATAACATCAAGTTATGGCAGGCAATAAGGGAGAGTTCTCCAGAAAGGTGGACCAAGCTGGGGCTGAGTGGCCACCCAGGGGCAGGGGCATTGCAGCCACCCTGCCCAGGACAAGTGCCTTGTTACAATGTGTGTGTGTGTGTGTGTGTGTGCGCGCGCACGTGCACATGCACGCACAGTGTTTGCTTTTTAAATCTAATACAAATAAGTAAAAACTCCTGAATGAAAGAGTTTTTTTCTAGTTGAAAACACCAGAATGACATGAAAATAGGCACTGTATATGGTTTGAAATTCCAAACAACGTTGTCATTGGACACGAAGACACAATCAGTATGTAAAGACTATATGTTATATACCTGCTTGCCCTTGAAAAAAACAGCTGTTGTTCATCTAGTATTTTACCCAGTTGAAATGAAGATGCAAACCAGCATGAAGTGAATGTTTCCTGCAGGCAGGTTTCCTTCTGCTGTTGGTGGATTAGATATATGCAGAACGGTAGGAGGTCAGCCATCACTAGAATAGTTAAGGAAAACTCACAGAAAAATGGGGAAAATCACCAACATAAAGGTAACACCACAAGTCTGATTTAAAACTGCAAAAGCAAGGAAACAGGGAACTGAAGTTGCAACTCTCTCTCCATGTTGTATGAAAGAGCAGGGGTTCACCATATGGACTGCAATAGATTGATTGATCTATCTCAGAATGGTAGGTTTGTAAGAAACGGCAGCTGCTTCTACACAGTTTTCTTGCTTCTGTGTATTGTCAGATATTGTTCATTAACAAGGAAACAGAGCTAGAGAAGGAAAAAAAATACCCCTCGCAGAGACTGAGAGTGAAAACAGTACACCATCATTTTAAGTGTACGCCATTTTAAAAGTGTTGTGTTGTTAACTAGGTAGGCCAAATTTATCCACTGATATCAAGGAGTGAGTACAGGCAGAAAGACATTTAGGATTTCTTACTTGAGATCATTCATGAAAAATATGGATATATGGATGGTAGCCTGAAGCTTGTCCTACTTTATCTACACTTTGTCTATATGTACACAAAGCCTTGTATATTTTGCAGCAAACTGTACCAGTAGCATCTTGAATATCTGGCCAGTATGCTGATGCTTTTTTCTCCCTTCTTTCAGTTTCACTCTTCAGTTTAAGAATATTGAAGTTAAGTTTTATAAAACAATATATATGTGATGATTTCTTGAAGCAAAAAAAGCTTCAGGAAGATATCTGGGTTTCAAGAAAAAAATAGTTTGTCAAAAATGATTTCTGTGTCTTAGGCACAGAAAAAGAGATTTTACAGCTGGGTGGTTAGGGTAATAGCCTGAAATATAGGCACTAAGTTCAAGTTCCTACTCTTTGGAAGAAAAAAAAAAAGAAAAAAAATGCTCAACTTTGCATAAGATAGAGCAGGAAACTGAACATGGATCTTCTGCATCTTGGGCCATGACTCCTCTCACCAGTTTGTCAGATGCAAAAACATTACACACCTGTGTCAGAGCCTTAGTACTGTCGAATCCAGAAATTCCAAGTTCTGTTGACTTTCTATCATTACAAATGTCTCTCTTTTTATTAAGACTCATACACAGTCAAGGAACAAAACCAATATCATGTGAGTAATATGACCCATTACTGAGCAGCAATAACAACTAATAAATACAGTGAACATATGCTGTGAACCATATATGAACAATCTCTAGGCTGAAATAACCTCATGTGAAATTTTCAACTAGTAATTCTGAACAAAGAACACATTTACAGTAGTCATTCTATACACAAGTCATCTGTGGAGAAGAAGAGGGAAAAATTTATCATGAATTGTTCATTATAACTCATCTACCTCTACTGTCAATTTAGAACTTAATTTAGTACCCTTAGTATATTTGATTATTTCTCCAAACGTTACCCTGGTCAAAAGTTAAAGGGAAAAATCTTTCCCTGTAGATGTACAATTAGCAGATAGTGTCAGTCTGGGTTAACTTAATACCCTGAGAAATAGTAGTCAAATAAAAATTGTTGTTTAACCAATCAGTGCAATATTAGGACTATTTAATTATATCACTGCTGGTTCTCAAGAGCATCTGCTGTGCTGCTGTCATTTAGACCTTTTCCATTTAAATCCGTGGGATGAATATAGGGTTTAGGTAGTGCATTTCCACAGCTTATCAGCGACCTACTAAGGCAGCTGGAGGATCAGTATGACTCATCCTTTCATGAGTACATAATAACATTGAAAAGGTCTGAAAACAATCCATTGCTTTAATAATCAGGCTGATCTAAAGGATTGCCTTGAAGCAGAATTACCCTTTGAGGGAACAGAATAATAATACAAGGACATTAAAAAAAAAAAACCTCACAATTTTCACCAAGGGAATATTACACTCCATGTGTTAGGAGGTGAGGGAGGTTGATAGAGACATGCAGACAGAAAAGATGAGGGCACAGATAACTGCTGTTGGAGCTCAAAACATTGTAATGGGGGGGTGCAACCATTTTGCCAGGTGTACCACAAATTAGCCCCATACCCTCCCCAAGTACTACTCTAATCCCCTTGGCCCCATCTGATCACATGTGAAAGAAAGGCTAAAGATAGATGTCCCTTGTGGATATGCAACTACATATTGCAGCATGTGATCTCACTCCACATACGTTTACAGACATCACCAGGTGCGGCACATCAGCTTGGGGTGTGTCTGCATGTGGGAGAAACCACCTCTTGCCAGATATGCCCCCTGTATTGAGGAGTGGTACTGTATGGGATTGCCCCAACATGCATCTGCAAGCATGGAGGGGGCAACACCCATACAGGCCTCTCGCTTCCATGAATGACTGGTGCCTCCCACAACTGGGGGAGCACCATGGTGACGAGCAGGAACTGCCCACAGCCACCACCCGCACTGTTGGTGGTGGCGAGCAGCAAGCGGGGACTGCCCACAGACACCAGCGGCTATATCTGCAGTGAAGGGAGGTGGCAACCACTCGCAGAAGCCAGTGGCAGCCAATCTTGGGGGGGGGCACATGCCCCTCTGTGCCCCCCCGCTACACATTGCCTATGCTCCCTCCACACTTGCAGATGAATGCCCCATATCAGGGCACAGATATACACTATGGGAGGATCTCTCCCACAGGAGATTCCCCAGCACCTATCTGTAAGTGTGGAAGGGGTAAATTCCATAGGGAGTCCCCCTCCATGTTTTCAGCCTGTGACAGAAGCAGCAGAGGGATTCCCCCAGTGCATGTATCTGCAGTCTGACATGGGGCACATGTCTGTAAGCAGAGTGGAAAAAGCCCCCATGGGAGATCCCCCCTCCAAGTTTGTGCACTGGGGAAATCCCCTGCAGGGGGTTCCCTCTGGTACACATAGCACTGCTGTGCTCTGGCATAATTGTGTCTATTTAAGCAGGGAACCCCTATGTCAGGGTGAAACCCTGAATTTCCCCACTTATTCAGACATGTCCCAGGGACCCTGACAATGCATCTGAGTAACCAAGAAAACCTCAATGTTGCCTGCTTACCAAGATGCATCCCTAAAGAATCCTGGAACACATCCAGGTAAGCAGGGAAAGCAAGCAGGTGCTTGCAAGACTTGAGGGGAGGACCTCTCTGAACCCACCTGGGAATTCCCAGGGTGTGTAGACTCAGGCTTCTCAAGCCCACAGAGCCCCTTACTGGGACAGCTGGTGAGTGCAGGAATCTTCAGGCTGCCCACACTCTCCCACCATAAACAGACAGAGGCCCACTGCAATAAAGTGGCTCAATTTATCACTACCTTCTGTTGTGGCCACAAATTTGAGCATTTCTATTATGACATAAGGTAGATATCCCTGTCTGCTTTTCCTTTGTGCCTGTAACAGGACTGAATCCCAGGGGTGGCCATGACACCCCCTAGTGGCCTAATGACTCCTGCCCTGTTCTGGCTGTCCTGGTACCCTCCCTTTTGCTCTCTCACCTTCCATGCCTTGCTGTTTGTATTTTATTGGAAAAAAACAAAACTGCCCCTAGAATCCCAGAATGAGCCTTTATCTCCTTCGAGCCTGTGGGTTCCTCCTGAACACCACTGATCCCCATGCAGCACTCAGTTATCAGGTGAGGTCCTCCTAGCCCGGCTGTGCTCTATCACACCAATTCCTTAAGGGCTTAATTTCATGGCCTCCAACCTCCCCTGCAGCTATGTTGCTACTGCAGGTATGTTACTGTTACTGCCGCGCAGATGTTACTGCTCATCATTTAGGTGGGGCACTTTGTCAAGAGCCAATACCAGGCCACCTCAGGCCTCTATGACCTTGTTGGGGCCTTAGCCTTCCCAGCTTCCACCCCTCTGTTCTAGCTGGCCCCTTAGCCTAGGCCCACTGCATTAGACTTGGCTTCGGGGTGAGCTCAGGGCCCCTGTCCCTGTTTCTGCTCCTCTTAGGTGCTGGTGGGCCCCTGGAACTGGTTCTACTCCTCTTGGGTGCTGGTAGGACCCTGGTCCTGGGTTTTACCCCTTTTGGGTGCTAGTGGGCCCCTGGCTTTCCTGGCATCTGGCCAGCTCGATTGTCTCTCCTCGCTCAGGCTTCCTGGTATCTGCCTGGCAGGGCTCAAAATGCCCATGTGCACCTCGGACACCTCATGACTCCTCCTCTCCTGTCAGTTACTTATGGTCCACTGGTTTAAACTGTAAACCAAAATATAAGCTTCTCTGACTGCTTTAGCAACCAGGGCTCTGCCCTACTGCAGAGCAGCTAGTACCGCAATAAGCACTCCTCTGGCTCCTGGATGCCTATTTCCCTGCAGCCAGCTCAAGAACAGTGTTTCCCTCTACCTGTGGGACTCTCTGCTGTTGTTTCTCCCTTTAAACAATGGGGAGCCTCTGGCTCCCTGTTACAATGCTGCTATAAACATTTTTATGGCAGCACAAAGCTGAAGTCTGTTTCCACCCAAAGGGCACAACTATACATATAATTATATCGCCTGAATAAACTTTGGAGCTTATTGCTCCACATTTAATTGCTCCCAGGTGCATCATTTGAATGTGCGCCCAGGAACAATTAACCCCAGAGCAGTAAGCTCCCCAGTTTATTCAGGTGCAGCATGTGAAGCCCAGGCAGAGCAGGCCTAGCTAACAGGAAACCCCAGGGGCCAGCCTACCAGTCAGGGGCTGCACTCCCTAGTTCAATGTGCTGTGGAGGGACTAACTGGGACATGAGGGAGCTTCAGTGAGGGGCTAGCCAGCAGGCCCTCCAGCAAACCACTCTAGCATCTACACATGCACAGCTGCAGAGTTTTTTATTATCCTGCTGTGGAGTAAATTAGTGTATTCCAGCCTAACAGGGGTGCACGTGTAGATGTCAAGACTACCACGCAGCTAATTAGTCAACTGCAGTAAACTTCTTGTGTAGATGCATGCAAAGAGACAGATACAGAGAGAAAGCATGAGAGCACAAGAAGTAAATTTTCAGAGATCCTGTGCATAAAGTAATGCAATCAAAGCCATAGAATAGGAACAGGGTCCCCAAATTAACTTGAACCACTATGAGAGTCTGCTCCAGATGTCATTGTTAAGGAAATAGTCATTCAAATGAATGGGATACTAGGACTATATACCATCTTGCATTGCTTATGCAAACTAAATTGAGTCCCCTTGTGCAAAAACTATGGTGTGGGCTTTAATTTCATGATCATATATTATTTTTATATGGGGTCTATGCTTTGTTCAACCTCCATTCTGCAGATACATTATTTGTTGCAAAAAATGAAAGATATCAAGCAAGAGAGTACACAAAGTGAAAAGATGTTCTTAAAGTTAAAACCATTAAGTACTGCTCTGGAAAACTGAGTTATTTCCCTGCTTCAGTCACAGAATTCCTATATGATACTGAGCAAATCATGCAAGTCAAACTTTATACAAATGGCTATGTGTATGCTCCTTCTTTATGCTTACTGCACTTGCTTTATTTTTGCACCTTCATTTATCATCTGTGAAATGGGGATAATGCCACCAGCTTAGCTCAAAAGGTGCTGTGAAAATAGTTATTAATGTCTATGAAGCAGCCAGATATTATAGTGATGAGCACTACAGAAAATCTGAGGAAACAAATAAATCCACATTCAGAGCAGGATTTGAATAGTGTGTGGTAAAAGGAGGCATTCATTTTGAACCATGAGACCACTCCAAAATATAGATTAGCTGCTCAATAAGTGGGTATTGTGTCTATTCTATACACTAATTGAGCCACAACATCTACAGGAAAGAACATATTTTAACTAAGATTGTACCATGCATACACACAAGTTCAAATTAAGGTTGAACAAGTAAATGTAATTTTGAGAGCTTATCTTTTTTTAACCTTACTATTTTTACCACAGCCTTTATATGTAATAATTGTTTATATCACAGTAGCTCTTAGAGGCACCACCAGTTATCAAAAGGACCAGCAGTAAGATTTGTGAGATGATTAAACAAGAGCAAAAGGGCTTGGAATCAGATTTTTACAGGTATTTAGGTGATTAACTCCCCTCAAAATCAATAGCCTTATAAGACTATTATTGGATGGAAAGAAAACTGCAGACATAGAAGGAAAGTGACTCACCCATGTTTTATAGTAGCTTAACAGCAAAACATCCATCTCCAAGCCAGTCCTCTATTTGCTAAACTGTGTTGCCAGGTTTTGTTTCCAGAGTCTTCTGCGTGGGTTTACATCCTAACTTTGTAAAACCTGGACACGCAGTAATGAAAAGTGTCAGTAAATCATTGGGGGTGGGGAGGGAGGAGGTTGTTTGTTTGTTTGTTTTTTGTCATTAAGTTTTATTCCACAGTAGAGAGAGTTGGGATGGGGAGGCACTCGTCTACTGTGACATTCTGGGTCAAAATGCAGAGATTTAGACCACTAATAAAATACATTGATATTGAAGAATAAGTCGACATTTTATAACATCGGGCTCTGTAATGAACCTCTTTTAAAAAGCAGAACCAATAACTATTGCATTATTTCAGTGATGAAGCCTGATCAGTCACTCTGAACATGTCTTATCACCTTTGGCATTTCAACTCTGCTGGGGTTCTCTGCCCAAATGTCCCAGAGAAACAATAAATCATTGTATTGGTTATTTTATTACCGTTCCCCTAAGAGCACAAGTTTATAACATTTCATTAAAGGTTGAATGAAAAATAAAGCAACTTATTTATCATCATGGGCCACTAGGACCAGCTTGGCAAACTTGGAAAAACCATAAAGCCCTAGAAGGTTATGATACGTGAGCTCTCATCCTGCACCAGACATTTTACTTTAAAGATGTTGATATAAGCAATCTGCTTCTCAAGGCATTTAGCAAGAAAATTATGTCCCTTGGGCCAGTAGAATGAAGAGCATGGGAACATTTTAAATCACTGATCATGAAGCAGGACCATTGCAAGTCTCTGCCACCCTTTTTTTCCTCCTGACCTTGGCATATTCTTACAAAAATGATCAATTAAAAAATTGATCATTTCATCTGGTCTAAAACAGAAGTCAAGTTCTCTTGATCCTAGTAGTTAGATTGCCCCAATTAAGTCTTTCTGGGGGGAAAAAAATCATCCCATTTAAGATCAATTCACTCATCAGCCTATCCCACCCTAGCATAGGTCATCCCATATATCTGTGCCTCAGCCTAAGAACATTTTTTTCTTTCTTCTGCTTTTCTGCCCTTTATAACTCTCCCTAACTCATACATGTCATCCTCGTTTTGTCTAGGCTCATCATCTAGATTTGACCTCTCACCATTCTCCCCCTGCTTTCTTCAAAAAGAGTAGGTCTTATGCCACTACTGCTAAAAAACAACCCTCCTGCATATCTGCTATCCTAGTACCTCTGTCTTCTTTCACCCCAAGTGCCAGCTTGTAGCAGCACAAAATCTCAAGCTCAACTTAATTGAACCAAAGCAGCCTCTCCAAAGTTTCTTCAGGGCCTGCCTTGGAAATTTGTCAATCTTGTCACATCCTTGGAGACTTCAGAACAACAATTTTCCAGAAGATTCATCCTGTTGGCTACAAAGGACCAACTCACAGGATTATCATAAAATTCTAGTTTATTGGACAAATGCAAAAGTCAGACCATCAGCCTTGGTGCTGATCCCCTCAAACACACACACATTCATGTGCACACATTCACAGTAGCTAGCTCTGAACACTAAACACGGGTGTCAAGATGTAGCTATCCCCAAGCGCTGGAGACCACCATTAATGGCCAGTCAAGGCTTCTTTCAGTGCAATGTTGCTGCAGAAGGGGGTCACTGGCTAGTCCTTCTGGCTGGACAGGCAGGGTGCTGGTCAGGTCAAAGAGGGTGCCCTTGGGGGTCATTCTTTGCTGCCTTTTATCCCTGTCTGGCAGACTTTGGTGACTCCCCAATTTTCAGGCTTACCCGATCCAGGGATCGTTGACCTCATGGGACGTCCCCCTTGGTTGCTGGATGGTGGCTG
>NW_017728992.1:80869246-80872399 GCF_001723915.1 Gavialis gangeticus | reverse complement strand
GATGCTGGATGGCAGCTGTCAGCCCCAGGGGTCACGTCTGGACGTACATGCAGTCTCAGAAGTCCGTTGATAATTTTTGATTGATTCACTACCATGATAAATAGAGCTCTGGAAGTGGCTGATCACAGGGTATTTTAGTCCCAAGAGTCTGTTTCCAGCATTGATTAGTTCAAACAGGGGCTTCTGTACCTTTAACAATGAAGTTTCCAGGAATTCCTGGCTCTTTATTGATTCTTTCCTCTCCTTGGTCTCTAATTTTGTAGGTGTTAATTGCCGCTCCTTAACATGCTTATCCAGACTAGCTACTGTGTTACACAATCAACCATGATTCATTCAGGGACTTGCTCCATACAGAGGTTCCTGCTCTTGCGAACATTGTTACATGGTACAGCTTACTTTTAAACTTAAAGTACATTTGTAAAAGCATTGACAAGTGCTATTTTCACTACAAATACACCTTATATAAAATAATAATGATATAATAAAAGAAAAAGAGAGAGGAAGGAAGAAAAGGTAGAAAAGAGAAAGCATCCCCAAAAGGGGGCAAATACCAAAAGAGAGTCTTTTGCCATAAGGAGGAGCTTCACATTTGGGGGGGGGGGGGCAGACAAAAGAGTTTCTTGCTAAAATCCCACCCTTTCTTCATTTCAGTTTCTTTTTAGCATTCTATTTGGACCTTCTCCAAAACTTCTGCACTCCTGATGCAGAACACATTTACTCTTAGTGATGTGCTCTCCATACCCAGGACCATTAATACGGGCTGTTGCACAATCTTGCTCTGGGGCTTAACTTGCATCCCATCTTTTTCTTGAAGGCTCACACCCCTTCGCTGAATCTCCCAGGCTCCAGGCCTGGCTACTATTAATCTCAACTCTCTTCTCTACCCCAAACTCTTACAATGAAGAGATTTGTCCCAAGCCTGCCTTCTTCTGTTTCCTGCCACCTGCCTCCATCACTCCTGACCCCCTCATATTCATGATCACCATTGCATTTTTCCTTTCTTCCAACAATCATCTGGAGTCTGAGGAAGCACTACCACTTCCCCAGGCTGCTCCTGCTCCTGAGCAGTTGCCTTCAGAACTTGGCCATAGGCAGTGGCACCAACTTTGTTTTTTTACCAGGGATGCTTTTTTTTTTTTTTGGCATTCCTGTACCAACCCTCACACATGCCCCGAAGAGGGAGTGTGTTACCTTAACCTGGTTCATCCAACATGGCTCATGAGTGCTGAGCACCCAGTAATTTTTTTTGCTGGGTGCTTGAGCCCTGGAGCACCCACAGAGTCAGCAGCTATGCTCCAGACCCACTGGGTGGTGGGTCTGCATTGCTTCCCTTATCTCTGCCTCTTCCACAAGCTTCCTGCACCTCTATAGCAGCTTTTCTAGTCTCAGGCATCTCTAGTCCTACAAGTATCTCTCATTTCCATTCTGAAGCATTCATTTATCCTGCCTCCTGCACACTGGTCCATGCTAAGGTTACTGCCTTCCCTTTCTTCTTCAATTCCTTGTAGAACAGTCGGGCTCCAGGGGAACTTGCCACTGCTGCCCTCCCTTCTCAATCACTTCCAAATTGTCTCATCCTTCTTCCTCCACAATCCTTTTACTGGTGGATTTGCTATCACCTACTACAGCAGCAGTTCCTTCCTTCCCAGATGAGGGAGCAGTTACCACATTGCCCTACCCAGCAAATAGGAGAACAACACAGGCCTTCTTCATCCCATAATCCTTGCAAAACCTTCCAACCCTATGGTTCTACTGAAATATTGATACAGAGCTTTGCACCATCTGTATTTTGAAAGCAGCCCAATCCATACTACCTGATCCAAAGTCAATTAAGTCAGTTAGATTCTTTGTATTGAACCTTAAAATCTCAATACCAAGACCCTAAGAACCTGATCAGTCCCTCTCACTTAATTGTTTGGGGTTTAGCCCTGATGATGAATCTCTCTATATATCTGCAACACCCAGAGTTTAAAAATGATAAGGAACTCATGAATTTTCTTTAAAGTCATATAATAGTCAGTAATTTACTGTATTAATTTTTAGAGGATGTTTTAAAAGACAGTAACTTAGCATGAACAGGTATTGGCACCAGTGACTTACAGCAAGGTTTTTCAGCCTTATTAGTCTGTGAAATTACCATTTGTGGATACTCTGTTAACCACTGTATTATTCCAAAAAACCTTTGAAATTTGGCAAGCAATTAGCCTGTCATACATTTTAATTACCACTAACTAAAGACATCAAGTAAAATTATTTGATGAAGACCATCATCACTGGGAATGATATTTGAAAGTAAAAATTACCTAGAGACAGGATTATGTTGCTTTCATTAGCATGGGTGTAACAGGTGGCATGGCCACCTGTTCTTGATTCAGGAAGATATTGGAAATATCAGAGTAAGGCTATTGAAGTCTTAAACTTAACAGCACTAGACTATATTTGCTGTTAATGGGCTATTATACATGCCACATTCTGCAGTCATAACTTCCACTGTAGCTAAAGGAGTTTTATCTGTGAATGGACTATACAATTTGTCCCTCCTGATCTTGTTGATACCTGTTATTTTATACAAATGACTGGCAGAAAAAAGCCTTGTTGCATGCACTTTAGTCTGAGAAAAGTATACGTGGATTTAATTTCCAATGCTATCTTTTTGTACCGTGCCCTGAGGTAACCGGAGGCTGGGTCCTCCATGGAAACGCTCTGACTGCCAGAGCGTCTCTATGGTTGGCCCTCACCCTGGTGCTGAAACATGCCCCCGGCCCCTGCTGGGGCTGGCCCCTGCCCCTGCCAACCCCCTGAGGCCCCTGACCCCTGCCGGGGCTGGCCCTTCACCCCGCCAACCCCCCAAATCCTGCTGTGGCCAGCCCCTCCTCCTGCCAGGCCCCCAAGGCCCCCAACCCCTGCCCTGGATGGCCCATGCCCCAAGCACCCCCCGATCCCTGCCCCACCATAGTTTAAAAAACAAAACAAACCCCGGCACTTACCTGCAGTCTGGCTGCATCTGGCTGACTGGGGCCCTGCCCGCACAGTGTGGGGCAGAGGGACAGCCCCAGCAGCCGCAGCCTGGGTCCTGATGCACCCCCCCGCCCCGGGGAGCTCTGCCAGGAAGCCCTGGAGCCTCCCCCACCCCTGCTTCTAAGGTAAGCAGAG
>NW_017728992.1:80868278-80868580 GCF_001723915.1 Gavialis gangeticus | reverse complement strand
ACACCCCCCCTGCCACTCTCCAACCCCCTCCACATCCTCCTGCCACCTCTCACCCCCCCCAACACCCATGAACCCCCACAACTTACCTTGGACAGTGCTGGGGCAGCAGGAACACCAAAGAGACGCTCTGGCCAAAACCAGAGCATCTCTTTTGGAGGATTAGCTCTGGGAATGGTCTTGAACTGTGCCTTGCTCTGCTCTATTGTGGAGCAATTTTTTTAGACCCCTGGATACCCAGGGGTCTAATTTTCTCCCCGCGCTGCAAGTTTGCAGCGCAGGGAACATTTTTTCATTCCCGCACG
>NW_017728992.1:80862864-80863278 GCF_001723915.1 Gavialis gangeticus | reverse complement strand
TCCTGCCAGGCCCCCAAGGCCCCCAACCCCTGCCCTGGATGGCCCATGCCCCAAGCACCCCCCGATCCCTGCCCCACCATAGTTTAAAAAACAAAACAAACCCCGGCACTTACCTGCAGTCTGGCTGCATCTGGCTGACTGGGGCCCTGCCCGCACAGTGTGGGGCAGAGGGACAGCCCCAGCAGCCGCAGCCTGGGTCCTGATGCACCCCCCCGCCCCGGGGAGCTCTGCCAGGAAGCCCTGGAGCCTCCCCCACCCCTGCTTCTAAGGTAAGCAGAGGCTTTTTTTCCCCTTTTTTTTCTTTTTTTCCCTGTTTTTTTTTTTTCTTTCTTTTTTAAGTGATGGTGTCTCGCATTGTGGGAGTAGCCATGGGAGCCTGGGGGTGCAAGTTGGGGGGTGAGGCTGGGTGGGGCA
>NW_017728992.1:80857093-80857864 GCF_001723915.1 Gavialis gangeticus | reverse complement strand
GCAAGCAGTAAGGAGGGAGCAGGGGTGGGGCTGGGTGAGGCAGCCATTGGGAGGGCTGCAGCAACTGGTGAAGGATGGGGCCAGCTGGAGCAGCAATTGGGGGACTAGGGAAGGGCATGTGGGCCTTGCAAGGGGGGTGGAAGCTATTGTGGGGACCATTAGGCCCCCATTGGTGGGCCGTGCCCCTTGTGTGGGGGATGAACCCCCTGTTGGGAGGCTGTACCCCTTGTGAGAGTGCCAAATCCCCTTTTGGGGGGCTGAACCACATTTTGGTGGGCTGAACCCCCTTTTGGGGAGCCAAACCCTTTGTGTGGGGGATGAACCCCCAGCTCAAATTTGCACCACTTCTATTTGAGCTGCTGCAAGCACACATGCTTGTATGTGTGGACGCACCCAAGGGTGTGCCCAGCAGCTGCCAGGCGGCACAAGCAGCTCCAGGGCCAGCAGGACCCAACTTGGCTCTGTGCAGTCTCCACACACCAGGCCAGGTCCTGCAGCTATAAGGGCCTAGCCGGGTGGCAGGACCCGGTGCGGTATGCAGGAACTGCATGCCGCGCCAGCTCCTGTCAGCATGGGTTGGGCCCCAGGGCTGGCTCCTGCCTCTGCCCCCTGTGCCTGTGGGGGGGTGAGGACCTGGCCCAGCCCCATGTGGCTCGCTAGTCTGGCTTTGCACTGGAGCAGGTCACAGGGCTCTGAGAGGCATGGCTCCTGTGCATGCCTCCCAGAGCTGTGCGACCCACTCCGGTGCAAAGCTGGACTAGCGAGCCTCAG
>NW_017728992.1:80849483-80856964 GCF_001723915.1 Gavialis gangeticus | reverse complement strand
ACACCCCCCCTGCCACTCTCCAACCCCCTCCACATCCTCCTGCCACCTCTCACCCCCCCCAACACCCATGAACCCCCACAACTTACCTTGGACAGTGCTGGGGCAGCAGGAACACCAAAGAGACGCTCTGGCCAAAACCAGAGCATCTCTTTTGGAGGATTAGCTCTGGGAATGGTCTTGAACTGTGCCTTGCTCTGCTCTATTGTGGAGCAATTTTTTTAGACCCCTGGATACCCAGGGGTCTAATTTTCTCCCCGCGCTGCAAGTTTGCAGCGCAGGGAACATTTTTTCATTCCCGCACGTGCCTGTTGCCCCACCTCAAAGGGGTTTGAGGCAGGGTAACAGGGATGTGTACACTCATCTGGACATGCCCAAAGTGTCTGAAACTCAGTTTAAGACAACAGATTCTTATAGGACAAATCAAAGGAACAGGCCAAGTCTCTGATCATGCCCTCACTAGTATAACTGAGGAAGGCAACTAGGAAAGCAAACCTGGGTACTTGCCGGGGGGGATGGGACTGGGGCACAAAAATAGAAGTCACTGCAGCTTCTGGTTGGCTGTGCCACCACTGCCCAGGACACTGAGCTGCCCTGTTATGTCTCTGCATGCTCTACACTGACCTCTACTTTTCAAAGAATTGTTTAGCCTTAAACAAAACAAATTATCCAACAATGCTTGATGAAGACATAGAAATAGCAATAATATTATTTTTGAAAGCTAGAGAAAGAAGCTGCAGATGGGTAGCCCCAACCTCCTGCATGTTCCCAAGCAGGAAAGTACTAACATTCATTAAATATGAAATAATTCATAAAATTATTTCATTTAATGATATATCAAAGGCAGATAAGGCAGGTACCTATACAGTACAAAGATCCCATCTGTCCTCAAGAAGAGGTGTCTACTACCACTGCTGCCACTCAGGTAGTAAACTAGGAACTACCCATCCACATATTCATTATCTCGGGGGGTGGGCAGGGGGGATGCTGTCCTTATTATTCTGTGCTTTCTGTAAAGGTAAGGCAAGGAGACAAAATGTATATCACCCTGTGGAATGAGAACAGATATTAGCAGCACATTCTGAAGCTGCATATTCTGCAGTTTCTGTTGTGTCCTTCAATCCTAGGTCCTCTTCCAACTGTTTAAGGACCTCAGTACTTTCAGGAAAGGTTATCTGAGGTTGCTAGAATCCAAATCACTGAAGGGAAACTATTATTGTTGCCTAAGTTGGTGGTTAAAGCCAGCTCAGGAATGGTTGCTCAAGTTGCAATGACACCACTGGATTGCAATGAAGACATATCCTCAAATTCTACTTCTCAGCAAATCACTGTAACAACTCTGCTGATCACAGAGATACTCTTCAATCTAGAACCACAAAGAAGGTTGAAACAATCAGCAGTCTGAACTTTATAGAATAATATGTAGACTGAGACCCTACCTACATATTACACTTGAGATGCGATTAACCAATTAATCACATCTTAAGTTGTGATGAAGCCACCTGTTCAATGAATTAATGGTGTGATAAAACAAGGAATAAGCCACAAACTTATTTCACCAAAATGTGTAATAACTTTGTGGCATTTTTTATCATGCCCTCAATTGAACATACAGTCTTGTATGCCCCTGGGCTGGGAGCCCCGCCAGCTGACAGGGCTTCCAGCTGTAGGGGTGCACCATGCACTGCTTCAGTTGTGAGTCCTGCAACTCACAGGAAGAGGCAATGCGTAGGGGGTGCACAGGGTGCACATACATGCCCTGAGAGTGCCAGTGCACCCCCTGATGGCCACGCTTGCCGTTTAGGCAATGGGCAGGGGGAGCAGGCAGGAATGTCGGTGCCCCTCCTACAAGCACTGGCTGATCACTGCACTTGTTGCAGCCACTTTTGGGAATGGCTGCAGCAATCAGCCAGAGCTTGCACGCAGAAGTGGCCACAGCCACTCTCAGAAGCAACTGCAGCAAGCACAGCGATTACTCACAGTGATCTGCCGTTGCGGGACCCCCTCCCCCTCCCAGGACCACAGGATTGCCTGTGGGGGACTCCCCCTCTGGTCGGCGGGACTGGTAGCAGGGAGGCCATGTACACCCCCTGACTAAGGTGGCACCAGTCGCCCAAGTTCACAGGGCTCCCAACCATGGCAGCATCCCAGGCACTGCCGCAACCATGAGTCCCACCGCTTGACAGGGCTCACAGCCATGGCAATGTCACATGTCAGATCCTATCACTCCTTTACCTGAACATCTAGAGAAACCCTAAGTATAAGCCAGTCCTTAATGCAAAAGATTTCTAGGTAAACCTAAAAACAAAAAGATAGCTAGACCTTTCTGAGCTTGCAGAACTGTCTGCTCCAGAACAAACAAAACTTAACACAAATTCAGCTACTTTCAATTTTTGTTTCACTGGGAGTTTAAAAACATTAAAGTAATATTTATGTAAGGTCATCCCTAAATGAGCTGTTAAAACTATTTTTGTAAATTGAAAATAGAAAAAAGAAAGTATCACTCTCAAATGAAATATTTTGCTTCAATTTTGCATTTTTATATTTTTCAATATAAATCTGAAAGAAATGTTTTAAAAAAATCCAAACATCAATTTAAAAATATTAATAGAAAAGATTTCAACTCTTTCATTTTTTTGTTTGTTTTTTAAGGAACAATTTGGAAAAAATCAAAAGAAATTTGCAAATGAGTTCAGCATTGCTGAATCTGCATTTTTAATTGCTAATATTGGGTCCAACAAAATTCACAGTGCTCTGATTTTGTAGCGAGTTCCTTGCTGTCACTCAGGTGAATAGGCATCTAATTGTATGCATTGGCAAATTAGGAAATTAACCTTAACTTTTTAGTCTGTACAATGTAGATATACATGTTTGAAATTCTGGCCCAGTGTTCTCAGAATGTTAACGTTACACAAATTCCTTCCAAAAGGTACACTTAGTATGACAGAATACTATTTGGAAAAGGTATTGCTCACAGTTTTCTTCTACAACTTTATAAACTATATAATAACATTCTGTAATAAGCTACCATTTCTGTTGTAAATTGGTGTAGTTTATTGATTTGGGATCAGGCAGGCCCAATATTTTATAGCATATAAAATATTGTAGGAGGCTATGTGGGGATAAAAATACAATTAGTAGCAAAATCTGCCTAGTAGCAAAGGACATTTGAGATCCAGCTTTTCAACATTAACATGCATCACACACTTGTCTCAAAAGAATAACTCGTTAGCAGAGTGGCTTTTGTGTTAATGCTCTTGAGCAACCCTTTCAATGGTTTTCTAGTCACATTTCAGCAGCACATACTAGTGGTCAGATTATACTGTGAACTGTACATTTTCATATTCAAGTCATGTCTTCTTAATATCTATAGTGAGAAATGTTCATTTTTCTCATCCTTACAATAAGAGATTGGCTCTGCAGTGGGGGAAACAGGGAAATGATAGGTTTGACATATAGTCAAGGTTCAGATTCCTTTACCTGAGGGTTATCGTGTAAATAGACATAACTTAAAAATCTATAAGATTCACTGCACACATACCAGAAAAGAAAAAGAAAAAATAAGGAAGAGAAAAAGAAAGAGAAGCACTTCGTTCACAGAGAAGTCAGCACTTGCTTTTTTTTTCCTAGCACCATCTTAAATGAGAAATAACTATATTGAATTAGCCTTGATTTAAAAGTTGATTTCAGAAAGAATAGAATCATGCACTTAATATACTTCAGTTAAATAAAAGATGAATTATTCATTATTTTAATTATTTTTTTAATATAACTACTCAGTCATTCCATGACTACATCTGAACTCAGCTAGATGTTTATCTTTTTCATCAGTGTTGCATTCAGATACACACAGAGAAAGATTTACTATTAAAACTTGTTTTATCAAAAGAACTTGTCTGGCTATGCAGTTTGCTTTAATTGTGATTAACTTCACTAGCTCTCTCGTGCAAAATGTTTTACTGTAGAGTAAGGTTTATAAAGCAAACTATTACACTATTTGCAATCAGAAAAATGTGGCGAACAGTGACTAATCAATGCAATGACTGAACTCAGAAAGAACAATTGCATCATATAATGCTGTGAATAAGAATTAGGATTTATTTTTCTATTCTTTTTAACATTTGCATTTCTAGGAATCTGCGAGATACAGGTGCTGTCATTTCATGAAGCCCCCTTGGTCCACGCACTCAGACCCTAACTGTAGATTAGGTTTCCTTGTCTCCTGAAGGCTTCATCATTAGCACCCTAACCCTGGCGTGGTGACATAAGGCAGTCTTAGCATAAACCTAGCCCAGGGAACCCTATCAGCAGCAATACTAATTATAGTATTAGTATTGCCCAACACCCCACTAGAACTACACAAGCTCTGCTTCAATCACATCCCTGGCCCTAGCCTGAATCTTATCCTGAAGTTCAGATTTTTTTGTTTGTTTTGCTTCACAACTTTCTAATAATTCAACCCTAATAATTCATTTTGCTAATAACAGTAACTGTTCTCCAGATAATCCTATACATTTTTAAACATTTTGGTAAATCAGAAAAAAGTTCCAACCATTAACTATTTCCTTGTCATGGCAGAGGCATTAGTAGTACTTACGTCTCTTCATTTTTTCACCTGAAGCAAATTGGAAGGTGCTTTTGGTCATTTCAATATTTTTCCCTCCTGTTATGAATAAGGGTTCAAAGTAGTGATCTGGGAATTTCTTTTGGTAAATGATAACCTGTGAACACAGGGGACTAGACTTGATGGCTCAGAAGGCCCCTTGCAGTCCTGTGTTCCTATTTTAACAGGATTTTTTGTTCACTTGAACATTTGTTATAGAAGTGTGCTATACTCCATTTGTTACTGTCATGTTTAAAAATGTTCACTCAGGGAGCAGAAGTGTTTTGTGCCTTGAGTAAAACAACACACAAAATGAATAACGAATGGCCAATATGTGAGTAAGCAGTTCACAAACAATGAAAAAGGCTGAAAAACTTTCATCTAAATTGTCTAGAGCACACATTCACACAAATCAGAACTGGTTCATGAATGATTTGCTAACCAAAAAAACTGCCTAGCTTGTAAGGAATATAGATCATGTGTTAAACTTTCACTAGTAATCTCACTTTTTAATGTGACTTCATGTGACAATGATGTCATTTATTGTCTATAAAGCTTCTTCATTCAAACTCCACTTCTCAAAAGTATTATAAATATAGCATAGAAAAAAGCATAGAGGACCCTGCCCCTAACATTCAGAAATATTTTTAAACTGATTATTTGCAGTTATCATAATACACAGTTATCATTATCCTCTGCACCACAACTCTCATGAATTTACAATTTAAATGAGCAGTATGAAATAGAGCCAAGCTTATTCAATCCAAAGTTTTGGAGCTGTTTTTTATTCCTCTCAGAGTAGGTGAGCGTATTTCCATATTTTATACTTTTTAAACTTTGAATAGCATTCTGGTTCTACCACAATATACCATATACTTCAAAGAAAATAATTTATTCAATAAATATTTTTTGTGCTACAGGAAGGTCCATGATGCATAGATTTATTCTCTGAATGTATTTATTTTTCAAATATAACCACAGATCAGTTTATTTGGTTTTTCTATGTTTCTTTTGGGAGGGTGGGAAGGGTTCCTACACATAGAACAATATGGTACTTAATACATGAGCTGTGATTAGTAAAATATACTAAATGAACCATAAGGCACTGCACTGTAGTTGGAAGAGTATAGATTTCATAATTAGAAGGCACACTTGAAAAGTCTCTGGGACCTTTGACTTCCCCAGTAATCGTTATCAGAGAAACAGGATGTTTCAAAAATGAAACATCTTATATGTTTATTGCCTTTCTTCTCACCTCATTAATGCAAAGTAATCAATAGAATGTTTAACAGAATAAATAGAAATGTAATCACGTTAATACTCTGAAGTATCATCATGACATTTTTAATGGCCACAAATGATAAGCTTGACATTTAATCTAAAAATAGCACCTAAAAACAGCACTGCAACCATTAATACTGTTCTCTGGAGCAAAGACAAAAGTATAGAAAGAACAAAGTGTACTACCTGCTGATCCTACCAGTACTAGCTTTTACTTGAGTTATTTGTTCAGCCCAGTGCTGCTCAGCTTTTGATATCCAACAACTGTACAGTGCGAGGTACCATTACTTCAGGTGAGCTAACGATCAATATTTTTTGTTAAACATGCCAGGACTCAGGCTGGGCAGCAATCAAAAACTGTTTCTTGAAAAATGACATTTCAATTTTTAAATTTTAGCTTTACAGCAGAATGAAACAAAAACCTTCCTGAGCTTTTCATACAAGAGATGGACTAAATGACACCAAACCTGCTACAGTCTCATTTGGGATGAAGAAGACTAGATTCTAGTCTCTGGTCTAAACTGGAGGAGGGACTTTACAGTCACAAGTGAATGCCCTAGTCTAGAAGTATAATCATAAATCTGTGCCCTGGGCATCAACTAAGGTAGTGGGGGGAGGAAGGCTAGCTTGGCTGTGGCAGCAGCAGTAGTAGGGCAAGGAACAGTAGCAGCTGCCATTCTTGTGCCCCTTTTAAGTGGGCATCCTGGGCTGGTGGCCTGGTCACCCACTCCTATTACACTACTGCACCAGTTCTTGCACTATAGACTCACTGGGCACATCCAGATGAGCATGCATGTGCACTTCCCCAGGGGATAAACAGCAGTGGCCCATAGTTGTGCTGCTGCTACTTATTCTCAGGGAACACCTGTGACCAGACACTCCAGCATGCGGCCTGTTGCCCTGGGTGGGTTAGGGGAGGCTGGGGCCAGCACCTGGGCTGGCTCCAGCAGCCTTACCTGGGATGATGGGGGCTTCCTGGGACTCCATCAGTGGCAATCCAGCAGCAAGGAGCATGGCCAGCAGTCAGAGTGTGGCTCCAGCTGGCCAGGCTCTCATTTCAGGTGGCACATGCTGCTGCCACATGCACCATGTCACTGTTTCCTAGCATGGGTTTTTGACACCAGGATCTCCTGGTGTCAACCCTGCCCACTTCTTCCTCCCACCCCTAGTCGCACACTGCAAATTAGCAGCATGGAGAACACCTGCATGTGTGGCATCACAGACAAGTCATGGTGCCACATATCACACATGCATGCTGGTCTAGATGCATCCACTATGTCTGTAGCTACCTATGCATTTATTTATACAAAGTAAGGGCCTTTATAAACTTCACATTTTTTGCCCTTTCTTGCTGTGCAACTGCGTGGCTATTTGCACAAGCAGGTTTTCTGGATGCTTTAAAAGACTTTCTGGTGCATTAAACTAAAGCTGCTCAGATGTAGTTTAGTTCAGTGCACTGGGAATTAAAGTGTTGCAGCCATGGATTTGTTGCGTGCAAACACAAAGGCACTCAAAGATGTGTAATGAGCCTCTTTGTCTACCACAAGATGCTGCAACTTTTTTGTAGTTCACCCCTTCAAATTGCTTTCACTTTCAAATA
>NW_017728992.1:80843981-80844483 GCF_001723915.1 Gavialis gangeticus | reverse complement strand
GCTTTCACTGTCAAATAATTCCATTTTTTTTTTCTTCTGTACTTCGCTGGCTGGGCAACAGGCACAGGGTGGGTGGGAGCCCCAGGCCAGGGGGGCAGTGCTGGACTGTCCCACTGTCCTGTGGCTCTGGCCAAGGACCAGGCTTAAAAGCTTAAAAGAATTAAAAGCCTGTGGTGTGTTCAGATGCCCTAGAAGAGCAACAACAAGAGACTGACTATAGCCCAGTGGCTAAAGCCCTACACAGAAAAAACAAGGTTCTTTGGGTAAATGTGACATTTTCATTAGACCAACTAAGTAGGTGGGAAAATTGTTCTTTGCAAGCTTTCAGGCACAAACACCTGTCTTTTGGCATAGGGAGAGTCTGCTTGTGTTTTGTGTTCTCCTGGGTGGAATAGAAGCCAATATGCAAAACGCAGGTCTGTGAAAATGCAAATGTATGGCAACAAGGATCAGAGGCAATGGGAGATAATAGGTGTGAGACAGGTAGGTGTGGGGGAAAGTG
>NW_017728992.1:80838541-80838981 GCF_001723915.1 Gavialis gangeticus | reverse complement strand
CAAATGTATGGCAACAAGGATCAGAGGCAATGGGAGATAATAGGTGTGAGACAGGTAGGTGTGGGGGAAAGTGGAGAATGTAGACCTATGCAGAAAGGACATTAGGTAGGATTTGACATACCAGGTGAATCTCCTCACCATGAGACCACTGACTAGTTTTGGTTCTTTCTTTTTCTCTCTGACTAGATATTCCACCTGAAAAACCTTCCTGATGAATTTGTGTTTTCCATCCAAAAAGTATTGTGTTGAAAAATTCCCTACCGGCATTAGTCAAGATATATGTTATTTCTACCATAAATTATGTATTGGGGAGAAATATTTTTTTCACTTATGCTCTGCGTCATTGGGCACATCTACATGTGCCTATTACTGTAAGTTCTGGAGCTTATTACTCTGGAGCTTGTCTTGGAAATTTGCTCTGTTAGTGCTGCCAGTGCAGA
>NW_017728992.1:80825490-80838530 GCF_001723915.1 Gavialis gangeticus | reverse complement strand
CACTTGGGACCCTTTCTCTGGGGAGGGAAACCCAGCAGAGCTTACTGCTGCCAGACACACATCTGCAAGTGCACCCAGACTGCAGCACCCAGACCAAGGCTGTTCTGATTGGGCTCAATGTGCTGTAGAGGGGCTGCCTGAGACACAAGAGTGCTTCAGTCCAGGGCTAGCTGGCAGACAGCACCCACACTGAAGCACCTTCATGCTCCAGCCAGCTGGGTCAGTATCTACACGTGCTGCTGCTCATGAAAAAAACTCTACAGCAGGGAGTTTCTTAGTTTTCTCCGCCCTAATAGGGGTACATGGGTAGATGCCAAGACATTTGCTCTGCAGTTAATCAGGCAACTGCACACTAAATGTCTTATGTAGACATGTCCAGCATGGAAGAATGCCCACATTCTGATCATATAAGACAGTCTTTTACTCTTTAATTATTGGCAGTCTTCTGTGTTTTGCTTTTCTGCTCCCATGCATAAATGTAAATGATGCATTTACCATTATTTCTGGTTGTTATTGTATGTGTATTATATACATATTTTCTTTGAGCTAAACTTTTGTAAAAACATAGATTATTAAATCAGAGTGGTCAATTCTACCAAAATTAAAAAGGTCTGGAGTCATACGGGAAGAATTGTCATTTAATCATATGGTCATTTGGGCCAATAAAAATATTTTTGTTCATTACAGTAATGAAATGTAGAAGCAGGGTGAAACGAAGAAGTACTTTCACATCTAATTTTTACATTTTCCATACAATTTTTTTTTAGGATCAGCAATAGGATTTTTACATGGCACAATCTGAGACGTCATTACTATCAACTGATGGACAGCAATAGCTTTAGTATAATTGAATAAACTACCTGGCGCAGTTTCTGATTCATTGAAGAGACTCTCATAAAGATAATAAGCCTCTGAATCTGTCAATCCTGTCTTAATAGAAATTTTAAAATGAAGCATAAAGGGTATATATTGTAGGCACAGTACTGAAGAAAAGAGACATTACTGCAGATATGTAAAATTGCTAAGGTTGGCACTTAGTGACCATGCAGATAGAAGTAAATTAAACCTGACCATTACTACTGGGCCAAGGGTGATATAAATAGTGTCATGTTTTATTTATAGCCGCTGTAACTCTAGAAATTTGTCATATTTTTTTTCCCCTTGAGGAAGTATATCAGATCTTTAAGAAAGCCAGGCTCTGTTAAGTCCTCTAGTGAGGGCAGGATAACAGTCAATCCGATGGAAAGAATAACTGTTGTACAGCAGTTAAAAAAACAAATAAATAAAAGTCAAGCTGCTTCTGTTTGTGCAACCTCCAAACTAGCAGAGGTTTCAGAAACTCCCAGGAGACGGTTAGGGCTCAGGGGCTAAAGCTGGTGCAGTGTGTGTTTAGAACCTGAAATACTACTGAAGAATTGTGTATTTTGAGACATACTAAAAGAAATGGCAGCACCTACAACTGAATGTCTGCATTTCTATAGAACATAGATTTCCCATTAGATGGAATAAAACTACTCTGAGATATCAGACTCTTTCTTCCATAAAATTTAAGAAGTTAGTGCTGCAGTGTTGAGAGAGAAAGTATAAAGGGGTTGTCTCCTAGTCTAGTGCATAAGGAAAACAGAAATATGAGACAGAAGAAGTCAGAGCAATTAGAGTTTAATTTAGAATAAATCAACAAACAAGCACAAGATGCTAATACAGAGTTAATTAAAAGTAGCTAGCAAAGGACAAGTTAATGAGCAATATTGCTTCACCCACAGTCCATATGCCTATTTATCTGGTAATGGCATATATTCTACAACATAAACAGTGTTGAATCAAAAAAGAGTTGTGAAGTCATGCACCCAAAAATCAGGGAATGTCACATATAAGGTTGCCAGGGCAACCTTAATTTAGCTGTCCTGTGTTTATGCATTATGATAAGTCTTTAATTACATGGTAAAATACTATTGTTTATCACAGAACCCCTGCTGCATTCAGGGAACAAAATGGATGGTTCTCTGATTAAACTATGCAGTCAAACTAGTATAGTGAATAGGGTATTCAAGACTTCTTCACCATTTGCTGCAGAAGCTGGAAAATGTATAGAGCTTAAGGCAAAGGGATGGCAAGATGACAAAAGGTGTTTTTTTTCTTTTATTACAGGAAAGATAATACAGCCTGGTAATATCTTATCTGTTGGAACTAATGTCCATGTTGCAGGAAAAAGTGGAAAGATGGGAACATGCCCAGTCCCCATGCTGACCTGCACACACCTTCCACATTCTGTGCTTCACCTAGCTCAGAACCCAGACCCTTGGTCTCTGTAGCATTCCTGTAGGAAGTCCCATTTTCTACACATGAAAACATTTAGAAGAGATTTATACCCAGAATACATGTTCCACATCATTCAGATCTCTGAGGGACAATTTAGGCTACAAAGCAAGCTACATCAATATATAAACTAAGCTAAGTTGGCTATACATAACAAGCATCTCATATTCAAAAGATAGTCATTTAAAATCTCTAAGGGGATTAGGAGAAATCTCCATTGAGCCTAAATATACATTATTTCCTACTTATACATAGAATTATTAAAAATAATGCAATTAGACATAAAACTCAAGGTTTTAAGATACCAGCACATATGACAACATACATTTTCTCTTACATATTCAATAATTCAAAATATTGTGCAATACAGGTAGTAGAAAACCAAACACCCAGAAGCATCTAAGAGTGATCTGGTAAAAATCAATTTATAGTGGTAGAAAAGATTTTGAAAATGGATATGAAACAGCTCTTGTTTTACTTAGTAGAACCAGACTTCAGAAGCAGTCCCTCTCTTGTCTCTCTCACACAGAGACATGTGCAAACACAGATGTACATACTACCTTGTGATGATTTAGGAAAAGCAATAAATTTTGATAAAATACTGAGCCTAGACAAAAATGGGTAGACAATGATGAGGAATAATTAAAGGAATAGAATTTCTAGGATTTAGACCATTTTCAGCCTAAACATATTGTGTTTAATTTTTTTAGAGAAAGATGCCATAGCAACATTTAATAGGTAACTGTGGCCATGTGGGGGTGAATAATGAAAACTCTCTCCCTGGGGCTCTCCTGCCATGCCTTGAAGTGATGGAAGAATAAGAAGTTAATTCCCCAACAAAAGAGGGTGTAGTAAATCAGCCAAGAAGCAGGATAAAAGTAAATTGGTTTATTAGTGAATACCCCATGGGTTGTGGATAACCCTGGCTATTCTCACAGTGCATGATCTTCCTTCACCCTCCACTGCCATGCTACCCACTCCTCTGAGCCTGTCAGCTCGCCTCTACTCCCACTGTCTTTCCTTCCTTTGCATGTGTTGCAGGGCACAAAGGTGCCCTGCTCCTAGAGGGGTAGAGGCTGCCTGGAAGAGGCCCAGAGAGAGAGAGACAGAAGCTCAGGTGCAGGTTGCCAGGGCAACAAGCCAGACGGTAAAGTAGCCTGCACTTGCACATGATCAGCTGGCTGGAAGGGGCAAGGCTCTGGGCCCATATAGACCCCAGGACCAGGCCCAGAGAGAGAAGTTCCCTGTCAGCAGCCAAGGGGGAAGGAGGTCTCCCAGAGCAAGCAAAGGGGAGAGGCCTGTCTGCAGGAGTAGCTTCCAATACTGTTAAGGGACGGAGCATTCCCTGGTAGGGTTTCTTAGAGGTTATAGCCGAGTGGCTTGAATTTATGTTACAGCCCAGGGGCTTGGGTTTTGTTTATTGTTTTATAAAACACCAGTGGCTTGGGTGAGGCTATTAGGGGATGGAGAAGGCCTTGTAGGGGACCCATGGCAGTGTGGGGACCCCAGTACCAGAAAGGGCGCAGCACTTTGCGGGGCCACGGAAAGCTCAGGCACCAGAAAGGGTGCAGCACTTTGCAGGGCTGTGGAGAGCCCAAGCACCAGTGAGGCGCCGAGCGAGACAGGGCTGCAGAGAGCCCAAGCGCCAGTGAGGCATGGAGTGAGACAGGGTCGCAGAGGGCCCAGGGAGGACAAGGAGGCCAAAGTATAACAAGGCCCAGACGTACCAATGTCAGTACCATCAGCAAGGCTTGGGGCATGATAAAGGGATGGTTGGAGCCACGCATACAGCCCATAAGGCTAGGGTGCCCGGAAACACCCCTGTAAAATGGGGACCCACAAGGGGTCCGGGAGCCCGCAGGGCCAGAGAGTACAGCAAACCATGTCCAAAAGGACAAAGGCAGTCTCCCTACTATTTATTTTCCATCAAAGACATGGTGGGCAAGAATTGAGGGTGCCCATTGGGCCAACTTGACATGGTAAGGGGCCTTGGGAAATCACAGCCATCCTTTAAGGACCCCGTGCCATGACAGCAGGTATCAACAGATTCTTCCTCTATGGAACTTTCTCTCTGCCTGAGGATCAATCTGGTAAGTATCTCCTCTCTCCCTCTCACCTATTTGCTTTACCGGTCACCATGATTACCTTCACCCGGTCAGCTGATCTTATCAGCGATCTGTTCCAGCACTGGCTTTGCTGCTCCTGGCTTACCTTGCTGAATCTCCTCACGCCGTGCCCCAGGGGGCAAAGAAAAGCCCCCTGCCAATAGCCTCTGGCTCTTAATCAGGCAACATTCACCCCAGGTGTAATCCCTCTCCCCAACTGTGTCTACTAAGTAATTATCCTTGCCCTGTCCCTGCCTCTCCCCTGCACTGGTAACTTTGTAGCACCAAAGGAACAGAGCTGTTCCTTGTCCTGTTACAGTAACCAATTCAGACATACAAGTTACACGCAACAGGAAAAGTAAATGAAAAATACACTAGGCTCTGGCCTAGATAAGATGTTTCATGATAACAGCTGCAACATTTGTTAAAGTGAGACATAGAGATGCTCCCGCAATGCATTTTAGGTGACAGAAAGCACAATAGGTTTTATTATTCATATAACATCAGGAAAAAACAACTCAGATTAGAATGTAACTTCCATATTTCTGAAAACTTACGATTAATCTTTGAATAATCAGAAACCAATACTTAGCAAAGCTATTTCATTACATGGGTGGCAAATGCCAGCTTGCTTTTTATTTCTTGCTACTACTGTGTCTCTGACTTCAGTTGCATCCAAATAACAACAACAAGCAACAATAGCAAGTTATATCATCATATTATATAGTATTATTGTGTTATATTTCAATGTTATTAGTATGTTTAATGTGATGTAAATTTTAAGTATTATATTATTTAAACACACACACATAGATATATACATACTAGTTAAATATAATTATATTTAACATACAGTTTAATTATGATGATAATGATATGCATCAAGGAGATGCTAATTTTGAAATATCAAGCTCATGTTAGTTTGATAACAGATAAGAAGACAGCTTTGTCTGCAAGAAATGTAAGAAATGGAGCTTTAACCTCCTTGGTCCTGAAATCATAAGATGAGAGCTCAATCAAGATCTTATTTCAGTTCTGGGTTGAGGTGAAAGACCAGGCAGGGAGAACCAACACTGAGGTAGAGGGGAGGCTGAAGCAGCTGAGAGGCTTTGAAAGGGCTGAGTATGTTATTTTTTCACCTTCCAAACAGCCCAACCCTGGACCAGGCAATCCATCCCAACCCACAGACCCTCCACTCTGCATTGCAGATCTGCTAGCCCCCTGAGCCTGCCAGACATCCTTGCAGACTCACCAGTCCCCTTCAGACTCAGCAGCACCTCCCTCCAACTTATTTGCCTCCAGTTGCCCATGCTTCCTAGCAAGCAGTGAGCACTTACATGTGCAGATCCCAACTCAGGTCTAGGCAGCTTAGTTTAAAGCTGAGCAGGGTCCAGTGAACATTTGTTTGCATCCTAAGTGAAGAGATACATAGATTTAGTCAGTTGTACCTCTATTCTTCATAACTTTATTTTTGTAACTATTTCAAATCTAATGATTTCTGTCACAAGATTTTAAAAAAGGTGCTCCACAAGCTCCAGTGCATAAAGAGTTAACCCAGACTTCTGCCTGTCACATGGGTAAATAGGGTGAAAATATAAATTATTCTGACATCCGTGATGTAGTGGGATGATTTGCTCTTTCCTTTCCAGCGGGCTTAATAGCTGGCAATCATCTCTGGCAACTGGGACCTATTGATTTTGCTTTGAATCCTCTGTTTATGAATCAATAAAATAAAGCCCTAAGGAAAGGAAAGGAAAGGAAAGGAAAGGAAAGGAAAGGAAAGGAAATGCTGATGCTGCTGAGAGTATTACCTTCCTGGACTTCTGGGAATTTTGAAAATATAGAATAAGGACATTTCACATATGAAGTCTATGATTCTATAACGGATTTGTCAGTTTTTATATAGAAATCCTCATTTACACTAATAGGAATGCCTTAATGATTCAATTCCTGAGTCTGTTAAGATTTAGAAGCTTCAGGAACTCAACTCCAAGTGAAATCAATGGGCCAGCTGAATGCGAGTAAACCTTGGATGGGTCAGGGTTTGGGATAGGATGGCGCTGAAGTCTTTAGTGCTAAAATGTCTTAGTCATCATTATTAGAAGACGTTACTGGTATAGAAAAGTAATATAGAAAGAAGGAAGTTGTTTCTTCTATACTGTGATCTATGGGCCTGGAGAGTCATGCATTTGAAGCTCTCCATATCTTGGAACACTTCATACTTGGCACCCTCCAGCACTGTGAAGAAGTGCACAGTCCCCACAGCACTTCAACATGGCTGCAAAAGTATGCAGTGGGCAGTGCTCTCCAGCCATGGGGTGGAGAGCATGTAGTACTGGATACCTATCATTCCCTGATCTCTGGAGGTTATCCAGGGCAACTGGGTGCACATGACAGTGCTCATTGTCTGCTCCCCATCCCTGCCTCAACCTTGGGGGGGGGAGGGGAGTAGGTTGGGGAGCAGAGCACTGTGGGGTGACAAAGGACCCCTGGACAGTGCAGACATTTCAGAAAGTACCTCAATGGGAAGCACTTCAAAGTTGTTCCTGTTTTTTCAAGGGTCATTTTAAAGTGCTTTAGCCAGTTTTGAAATGCTTTTTGGCCACAAACATCTACAACTTTGTTTGGAGTACTTCAAAGATATTTGGAGTGCTCCAAACAGAATCGCTGCCCATGTCCTATATAGTACAGTGTACATAAAATACTGCTATGGGTGGCATAAGCACAAAAATATCCAGCTTGACCAGTTCTGAATAAATTGGTCATATAATTGTGTATTATAAAGCCAAATTCTGGTCTTTGTTAATATTTTTACTCCAGGGATGCAAACAAAAGTGCAGCTGCTGGGTCTAACTCATGGTGATTCACAAAAATCATCATGAGTTAGACCAAACTGTCTGATCCAACAGACTTTGGCTGTTCAATCAGGAGGGTGTAGGATCATTCAGAAAGCAAGGCTACATTTGCCCCTGGCTCTGACTGCCCGTTACCCCCGAGTCTGTTGCTGTCTCTGGATGGGAAGGGGGGAGAAGGCAGGGGAGGGAGGGATTTTGGAGTTCTCAGCAGTGCTGGAATTGGGGGGGTTAGGTAGATTGGAGCTCCCCTGAGCTGAGGGGCTCCAATCCACCAGCTCCCCCACTCTAGCAGAGCTGAGAAAAACCCTGACTTTTTCCCCTCCCATCCAGAGACAGCAGCTGCAGCTTGCTGTGCTGCAGTTGGAGCAGACAGAAATTAACAAAGTCTCTGCACTTAGGAGCGGCTTCATTTGAACCCTCATACAATGAGGGTTAATTTGTCCTGTGAGCAAAGGGCTCTGAAGCCACAATCTTCGGTTTGGGTATGGGTTTACAGAGATTTCAAAGGGATGATCTTATGACAAATGTCATTTTTGTTTGTGCCCCAGATTTACTCTGGTATAGAATGTTACCCAAGCAACAGGTGATATCACAGTAAAAATCACTTACCAATGTTGTAAATGTTGACTTTTAACCAATGGAAATGGTATTTCATTAGCTGGTAAAAGCACAATTCTAAGGTTAAAAGGTTAAAAAGTGTACTTTTCTTTCTGAATTACAGAAACCATATTAGTAAATGGTATTTTTTTGTAGCATCGTTCTCTGTTGCTAGGAGACAAATGCTATTCTGAATTTTTTATTAACAGTGTTCTTATACTTAACGTTATCATACTTAGTCTCTAAAACTGAGAATATTAAATTTAATTAAGTTTTGAGATCTGACATATTAATACTAAGTGATCTCAAGTGATCATAACAACTTCAAGTTTTGGGGAAGAGAAAAGTAATAGTGCCTCCAATTAGACAGTGTGTACACTGGGGACAGTACTAACAGATGCATAGCAGATTCTGTAACAAACGAATGACATTACTGGTACCTTATCATATTTTACATCAGGTTATCTATGATGTTAAAATAAATGATGCAACCAAAGCCTGACCCTTGTTTAATTCTTGTCCATATTGTCAGCACAGTATAAGCTTAAAGTGAATAGTTTTTATTATTTATCAGTACATTTTAATTGCATATTCATGATATGGATAAATCAAAGAAAGAAGAGAAAAGGCTTGCTGGCATTAGATTTGAAAATGACACAAACACTGATGCCAGGTGTGTTGCTATAGTAACAACAAGCTGCTGAAATCTAAGACTCTGGCAGATTTGGAAAGGAACGTATGTTTTAATTTTACACAAAAAATTACATAAGAGGAATACTAAGGTTGCAATATTGAACCCTGAAGTTAGCAAATGCCAAAATCAGGAGGTCCCATATTATTTTAATTCAGCCTACTGACATGCATGCATTTTGATATAAACTTTAGTTATGTGATCTCATGCTATATTTTCCGCAAGACACCTTCTTTATTCAATCTTCCTTTGTAATCCTCATTTGGCATGGATCCCTAGGCTATTTTAAATACTCACCATTCCAATTTTTCACTCAATATTGGAGTATTAATTTACATATTGATGCTTCTTCAGTGTTTGCACCATAGGATCAGAGTACTTTATACACATTAATTAATTTACCTTCACAACTTGGCCCCCAGCTGGGCTCCCAGCTCCAGAACAAGACACACGAGCGAAAGCCCTTTGCACCCCCGTGAGTCCCAGGATCCCTGATGACCGCCAGCATAGCCAGAGGTAAGGAGGGGCCCATGGTGGGAGGGACTTAGCCCAGCTGCGGGGAAGCAGCTGAAAGGAGCTGAGGAGGGTCAGACCCCTGGCTCCTACTTGGCTTAGCTCCCCAGGGAACCATGTGACTGGTGCCCCCTGGCACTTAAGGCAGGGAAAGGGGGGACATTCATCTGTCCCCTTCATTGGTGCAGGAGGGACACCCCAAACCCCACCCCCCCAAGAGTGGTGCAGCACTGGCAGGCTCTCTGCACATGCGCAGTGTTTAAAAGTACCTGCCAATGACAGAAGATGCACTTGGCCCTCAGCTCCAGAGTGAGGCACACAGGTGGAAGCCCATTGTTCCCCCGTGACCCCCAGGACCCCCAACAGGACCCCCAGGACTTCTAACCACCCCCAGCCTAGCTGGAGGTAGGCAGGGGCCTGTGGTGGGAGGGAACTTAACCCAGCTATGGGGAGGCAGCTGAGAGGAGCTCCTACTTGGCCCAGCCCCACAGGGAGCCACAAGACTGGAGCATCATGAACAGGTATGCTTCTAGGCCTGGCACATGAGTTAGCATGAGAGTAGGCCCAAGGCCTCAGGCAGAGAGCTTCAAGGGAGCAGCTGGCACAGTAGTAGTGTAACTATTACCAATATGATGGTGGGTGGGACGCTTTGCACCCCGAGGTTCCCCCCATGGCTGGATTCCTCCCCTCTGGTACTTCTGAGGCCTCCAACCAGATGAAACCCATGGTTCTGGCCTCCATTCAGATGGAGTCCCTGGCTCTCAGCTGTGCGGGCTGCCTAGCACAACTCCAGGCACATGGGATCAGGAGCATTGCAACTTCCCCTTGTGAGGTTTGCTCCATATTGGAGTCTCTGTAATCCCAGATAGTGGCGCTTCAGACAGTGGTGCAGAGGATGCGAACCATTAGGGATGGTGATCAGGAGACTGACCGCTACTGCCAGGCCCTTCACCCCAGGATGGAAGAGTGACCTAGGTCCCCACCAGGGCCAGGGAGTCCAAGAGGTACTCCCATACTGTCCAGCCAGGGGGCTGGACAAAGTTTGTCTCTAGCCCCAAGGCTCACTGTCCCAAGGTCACCACCCCCCTGGATCTCTGAAAAGGTACAAACCTCTTGCAGCACGAGTAGAGGCTGCAGAGCTGCCAGCTATTGCAGGTGACCATGAAACACGACCAGCTATCATCCGTAAGATGAAACGCAGAGTGGTCATTGTGTGTGACTCCCTGCTGAGGGGGACTGAGCAAGCGATCTATTGCCCTGACCCCTTACCCTGGGAGGTTTGATGCCTCCCAGGAGCCCATTTGCAGAATGTGGCTGAGAGGATCCAAAAACTTATCCAGCCCTCTGACCACTACCCTATGCTCCTTATCCATGTGGGCACAAATGATATGGCTTGGAGCAATCCCAGCCAAGTCACAAGTGGCTAAAGGGCTCTGGGAGTGGGGCTCTGGGGGCTGGGAGCACAGGTGGTTTTTCCCTCGATCCTTCCAGTTACAGGGCATGGGCAGGGGAGGCAAAGACAAACTGAGGCAGTAAACAGAAGACTGTGGTGCTGGTGCCACTGTCAAGACTTCAGCTTCTATGACCACAGCCCACTCTTTAGAGACACAGGCAGCGGTCTCCACCTCATTCCACTGGGGAAGAAGCTCTTCTCAGCCAGACTTGCTCAACCAGGCTTTAAACTAAGCTCACCAGGGGATGAGCAGACAACCATTCAAGCAAGCTCACAAAGCATCAACCACAAAACCAGCAGGTTAGGATGCTCGAGGGAACCCACTCCTACCCCAACCCAAGAACAGAGCTTCTGCATGAGTAGAAGGAAGCCTAGGGCCTCCAACAACACTTATGTGCCTGTACACTAATGCTAGAAGTTTAGGAAATAGACAGGAGAAGCTGGTCCTTCTGCTAAATAGAAATTACTACAATCTCATAGGGATCACAGAGACCTGGTGGGACTCCTCCTATGACTGAAAAACCAGTATAAATGGCTATACTATGTACAGGAGATATCATGCTGAAGAAGGGGTGGGGGTGTAGCTCTCTATGTGAAGGAGAGCTACACATCCCTATAAGCTGAGATTGGCACCCAAGGAGGACGACTGGAGACCCTTTGGGTTGGAATACAAGGGGAACATAGTGAAGGGGATACAATGGTAGGAGTCTACTATGGACCTCCAAACCAGGAACAAGTGCTTGACCAAGAATTTGCCAGGGAATTGGCCAAGACTGCATGTTCTCAGTGCATGGTCATCATGGGAGACTTCAACTACTGAGACATCTCATGGGATGAGCACTCAGCCAAATCTGATCTGTCACAAAGCTTCCTTACATGTGTGGATGAGGTCTACCTGTCTCAAGAAGTTTATGGGCTGACAAGAGGCAAGATGCTGCTGGACCTGGTACTGGCCAAAAGGGACAATCTAATCAGTGACCTAAGAATTGAAGGGAAGCTGACTGACAGTGACCACAAGTCGATCACTTTCACTATCCATCGTAAAGCTGGCAAGTCAGCCAGCAATGCAGCAGTCCTTGACTTTAGGAAAGTTGAATTGCATAAGCTCAGGAGGCTTGTTCTTGAGGCCCTGAGAGGCCATTATTTCACAGGGAGGAGAGTTCATGATAAGTGGTCGCTCCTTAAGGAAGTGATCCTAGAAGCACAAGAGGAGTCCATCCTCATCCATAGGAAAGGTAGCAAAAGGGATCAACAACCCCCTTGCCTCAACAGGAAACTAATGAACCTCCTACATCTAAAAAGAGAGGAATATAATGGATGGTGGACAAGAAACACCACAAAGTAGGAGTATACTGCACTGGTCCATTCCTGCAGGGAGTGAACTAAAAAGCCAAAGCTGCAACTGAACTCCATCTAGCTACACAAATAAAGGACAATAAAAAGTCCTTCTTCAGATATATGGGAAGTTGAAAGAAAAACAAGGACAACATTGGACACCTGCTAAACCAGCTGGAGCAGCTGACTACTGACACCCAGGAAAAAGCCAGTCTGCTTAATGATTACTTTGCATCATTTTTTCAGCAGCCCAAAGGGACCACCCTGCCTAACGTGATGTGGGATAACCAGGGTATAGACGAATATATGCCCACCACTGGTGTGGATCTAGTGAGGGAGTATCTTGAGAGGCTGGACCCCCATAAATCAGCTGGTCCGGATAAGTTGCACCCAAGAGTGCTAAAGGAACTGGCAGACATCATAGTGCAGCCACTGGCTGGGATATTCGTGGCACTTGGGTGAAGTACCTGAAGATTGGAAGAGGGCCAATGTGGTGCCTCTTCAAGAAAGGGAGGAAAGAAGACCCAGAAAACTACAGACCAATCAGTTTGACTTGAATCCCTGGGAAGATTTTGGAAAAAAATCATCAAAGAAACCATTCTTGACAGGCTAACAGAAGGCAACATTCTGAGAGATAGCCAGCATCTGTTTGTTGCAGGAAGGTCTTACTTGATTTCATTGCAATGATATCTCATTTTCTTCTATGACCAGATGACATATCACCTGGACAAGAGGGAAGAGGTTGATGTCATATATTTGGACTTTAACAATGCCTTTGACCTAATGTCCCATGATGTCCTCTTGGAAAAAGTGGGCAACTGCAGCCTTGATTACTCCACAGTATGATGGCTGGAGAACTGGCTCTGAGGTTGGACCCAGAGAATGGTAGTTGACAGAACCAAATCATCATGGCACTCGGTGACTAGTGGTGTCCCCCAAGGCTCCGTTCTTGGACCTGTGCTCTTTAATGTCTTCATAAATGATCTGGACACTGGTGTCAAAAGCAGACTTGCCAAGTTCACTGACAACACCAAATTTTGGGGAAGAATCTCCACACTTGAGGATAGGCTGATGATCCAGGCCAACCTTGATAGGCTTGCAAGGTGGGCAGATGAAAATCTGATGGCATTCCATATGGAAAAATGTAAGGTGCTCCAGCTCAGGAATAAAAACCT
>NW_017728992.1:80819360-80820490 GCF_001723915.1 Gavialis gangeticus | reverse complement strand
ATGGGTCTCTTCAGCCTGGAAAAGTGGAAGCTCAGGGGTGACTTGGTGGCAGCCTATAAGTACATCGGGGTGTGCATTGGGATCTGGGGGAACACCTGTTCAGCAGAGCACCCCAGGGGATGGCAAGGTCCAACAGTCACAAACTCCTACAAGACTGTTTTAGGCTGGGCATAAGGAAAAACTTCTTTACTGTCCAGGCCCCCAAGGCCTGGAACAAACTCTTCCCACAGGTGGTGCAAAAACCTACTCTGGACACTTTCAAGAAATATTTGGATGTTTATCTTGCTGGGATCCTTTGACCCTACCTGGCTTCCTGCCCCTTGGGCAGGGGGCTAGACCCGATGATCTTATGAGGTCCCTTCCAACCCTAATGTTTATGAAATCTATTAAACTTGCCAATACAATTAGTGGCATTATGAGCCTGATATTTTAACTGGGGACTGAGGCACAAAGAAATTAAGCCTAATATTATCCATTAACACTGGGTACCCCATCTTAGTAAATAAAATACAGCAATAGTGGGCTGTAATCTTGTCTGTGAACCAGCTACTACAGTTGTCAGTAAGTTGCAAGTTATTTGGTGACAGTATAGAAATGATGAAACTCAGGATCTCAGGCTTACCTGAGAAATATGTTAAAATGCTCCTATTGCTTATCAAAGCTCCCCTCCTTCAAGTTCTCTCCCCTTAACCCAGCTCCTATTCACCTATTTCTGGCTTCTGCTTGATCTCCCAGGTCCTGGCCTCCTCCATCTCTGTTCTGATCTATTCCCCTCAAATACTGCCTCTCTCAACCTCTGTACTTGTCCAAACATCTCACAGTTATTCCTGTTATCTTTCCCCCGTTGTTGCTTGTGCTCCTCCCTCATATTTCTCTCCTCTGCATTACAAATAAGGTAATTCCTCTTCTCCTAGAGCTGCCTGAGTGTCAGCAGGTCTCCTCATTCTCAGGCACTTTCCCCACCATCTGTTCAGTAACACTAAGAGAAGGACTTGCAGGAAAAGTTCTACTCAACCTACTCAACCCTGAGTCCCTTATTGCTCCAGAGTTTATTGCTCCTGGACATGTTATTTGAATGTTCACCTGGAACTGCAGCATGTTGAGCTGGGTCAGAGCAGCCCCAGCTGGCA
>NW_017728992.1:80813567-80814360 GCF_001723915.1 Gavialis gangeticus | reverse complement strand
CATATGGAAAAATGTAAGGTGCTCCAGCTCAGGAATAAAAACCTGCATCACATTTATAGGCTTGCTAGCACCTTGACCGAAAAAGACTTGGAGGTCATGATTGATCACAAGATGAATATGAGCCACCAAAGTGGTACTGAAGCTGGCAAAGCAAACAAAACTCTGGTTTGCATCTACCAATGCAAATTGAGCAAGACCCAGGATGTCATCCTCGTTCTGTACCCGGCCTTGGTGAGGCCACAGATGGAGTACAGCATCCAATTCTGGTCTCCACAATTTAGGAAGGATGTGGAGAAGCTTGAAAGAGTCCAGAGAAGAGCCACACACATAGTTTCATAGTTTCTAGGGTTGGAAGGGACCTCAGCAGATCATCGAGTTCGACCCCCTGCCATGGCAGGAAAGAGTACTAGGGTCAAACAACCCCAGCAAGGTGTACATCTAGCCTCCTCTTAAAGATCCCCAGGGTAGGAGCCAGCACCACTTTGCTTGGAATTTGGTTCCAGATCCTAGCCACCCTGACCGTGAAGTAGCGCCTCCTGATATATAGCCTAAATCTACCCTCTGCCCGCTTGTGACCGTTATTCCTGGTCACTCCTGCTAGTGCACGGGGGAAAAAGGACTTCCCCAATGCCTGCTGGTTCCCTCTGACTAGCTTGTAACAGGCCACTAGATCCCCCCTCAGCCTTCTCTTGTGGAGGCTGAACAGGTTCAGGTCCCGTAGCCTCTCCTCATAGGGTCTGCCCTGCTGCCCCCTGATCATGCGAGTGGCCCTCCTCTGGACCCTCTCCATGTT
>NW_017728992.1:80802990-80813387 GCF_001723915.1 Gavialis gangeticus | reverse complement strand
ATTAAACTTGCCAATACAATTAGTGGCATTATGAGCCTGATATTTTAACTGGGGACTGAGGCACAAAGAAATTAAGCCTAATATTATCCATTAACACTGGGTACCCCATCTTAGTAAATAAAATACAGCAATAGTGGGCTGTAATCTTGTCTGTGAACCAGCTACTACAGTTGTCAGTAAGTTGCAAGTTATTTGGTGACAGTATAGAAATGATGAAACTCAGGATCTCAGGCTTACCTGAGAAATATGTTAAAATGCTCCTATTGCTTATCAAAGCTCCCCTCCTTCAAGTTCTCTCCCCTTAACCCAGCTCCTATTCACCTATTTCTGGCTTCTGCTTGATCTCCCAGGTCCTGGCCTCCTCCATCTCTGTTCTGATCTATTCCCCTCAAATACTGCCTCTCTCAACCTCTGTACTTGTCCAAACATCTCACAGTTATTCCTGTTATCTTTCCCCCGTTGTTGCTTGTGCTCCTCCCTCATATTTCTCTCCTCTGCATTACAAATAAGGTAATTCCTCTTCTCCTAGAGCTGCCTGAGTGTCAGCAGGTCTCCTCATTCTCAGGCACTTTCCCCACCATCTGTTCAGTAACACTAAGAGAAGGACTTGCAGGAAAAGTTCTACTCAACCTACTCAACCCTGAGTCCCTTATTGCTCCAGAGTTTATTGCTCCTGGACATGTTATTTGAATGTTCACCTGGAACTGCAGCATGTTGAGCTGGGTCAGAGCAGCCCCAGCTGGCAGGGGGCCCAGGGAGTAGGCCTGCCAGCCCAGGGCTGCTCCTACCTGGCTCAATGCACTGTGGAGGGGCTGGCCAGGATGGAAGGGTACTTCAGTGTGGGACTAACTGGCAGGCAGCCCCAACACCCTCATGCCCTAGCCAGCCCCTCTAGCATCTACACATTTGCTGCTGTGGAGTAAAAACCTCTAGCACAGGATAGTATTTGTATTCATAAGTACTACCATGATACAGAGTTAATTACTATAGTGCAGCCTAATAGGGGCACATGTGTAGATGCACGAAGTTTACTGCACAGCTAATTAGTCAGCTGTACAGTAAACAGCTTGTGTAGACAAGCCCGCTGAGTCACAGAGTAGAGTTGTCAATAATTGCCATTCAGAATCATGATTCAGGGTGAATCACACAAATGTTTATCAATATGTGAAAGTCATCTATTTTCTGTCATGGTTCATTTGGTTAATCTAAGGTTTTGGCAGCTGGTCATGGAACCGACTGATTAAAGATATGTTATAAAATAATGGGAGAGTATTAGCTCACAACTGATGAGAAAAACATTTTGTTTATTGCACAAGGCTTCCTCTAGATTACCATCTTGTCTTATTGACAGGCAGTAGGTTTAAAGCTGCCTAATGCCACCACCGTTAACTATTTTATTAATGGAAATTCTGCTGAGAAATAATGCAGGTATTTTTTAACCAATTTCCAGAACAACAAGCATCTGAAATACTGTGTAGTATTAATAGTGTGCTGTTATGAAAGCAGAACTAATCTGAATTTGTTTAAAAGATGAAAAATTGTCTGTGATAAGCATCTTATGAAAACAAACAACCACAAAAATAAAATGCTAACTCTGAGCACAAATGCTACAATGGAAGTTAGCATTCATGAAGCCTGGCTTCTTTGGTTCTAGACTGGCAAAAATGAATTTTTTTAAACTAAAGGGAAAAAATGAATGGGAAGAGCAGAAGACCTGTAATCAGGGCTCCTTTGTTCTATTTACAGGTATTGAATTGACTCATATGACTTCAGGCATGTGATAATAGATAATGGTCACTACTCCCTACTATAAAGGTGCATCTACATACGCATTTAAGTGCATTTAATGTATTTTAAGTGATTTTTGGCAGGTATCTACACGTGCAGTGACTTGGCACTAACTTTAGTGCCAAGTTCCTGCAGCCCTGCCATGTGCCCCTAGTTGCTGGGCAGATTCAGCACTAAAATTAGTGCTGGGTTGTATCTACATATGTGCTAATGAGCTCTAGCTAATCACACCTAAATGTGATACTTGCATTTTCAGGTATCAAATTTAAATGTAATTATCCTAATTTCACCATTTTCAATGTGTATTAAGGGCAGGCATGTGTAGATGCACCCCCTTCATGTGTATTAAATTAGGCTAATATGCATTAACCCATCTCATGTAGACACACCCTAATAAAGCAAATAGGGAGAGGGCCAACAAAGAGGGAAAAGTCTGTATGGATTCCCACGTGGGCTGTGTCCCCATGAGCAGGATCATGAGGTTGCCGTGGGGAAAAAAAAAGTATCACAAATACATGCTGCTGCTTTTTTGGCATACACCCCTGCACAGGAGGTAAATGTGGGGAAAAATGCTTCAGGTGGGATAGGGGAAGTGGGCCAGCACCTAGCCTGGCCTCAGCAGCCATGGTGGCAGTCTGGGCATGCAGAGCCTGGGCAGCAGCCAGAGCATGGCTTTGGCTGGCCAGGCTCTAGTTTTGGGTGGCACATGCTGCTGCCGCCTGCGCCACACTGGGTTGTTATTTTTGTTCGTATGCTTTTTTTGATACTGAGATTTTCCAGTATCTAAATTTGTCTCCACACTGTAAAAATGCAGTGTGGAGAAGCAAATTGCATGTGCAGGGCACATTTTGCAGTGCCTCAACAAACTCTGAGGTGGCGCATAATGCACATATGTGCTCAGGTGGATGAGGCCAAGGAGTTTCTTCTAAATCCTTCAGTGAGAGCATTGTGTTTAATTACCTTCTGCGGAATAAACAATGCAGTTACAAAACTCTCCACCATGGGGTGGGTTCTTTGGGGAAAGTAATAGAGGATTCCCTTTTCTGTTATCTCTGAAGGACTGATACAACTCAAAATTTGCACCTGTCTCTTTCCGAGTCCAATACCTTTCTGCACCTGTCTTACTAGTCATTTCCCCCTACTTCTTGGCAAATCCCATCTCTGGACCTTGAGAGTTTGACAGAGATACAACTGTGCAGAGCTGTTCTTTCCAGTACCACAAAGCCCACAAATAAATATTATTTTTGCCCCAGGAGAAAGTTTCTTGTCCTGGGATGCTTCAGACATACAAGTTCACTGTCACACCTCAAGTCCTTCTGAAGTATGTGGCTTAAAATGAGCTATTTTTTCCCCCAGGACATCTGTATGTGCACCTGTAAGGTTTACTGAGCTTTTTCCCAGGACAAGCTAGCCAAGCTGTGTGTTCTCATTAGCAGAGGAGCAGCAATGCATCCTGGAAAGGCAACTGTGTCATGGCTGGTTTGATCTGCATCAAACCCTAAGAAAAACAGGCCCATGTCAAATGACACAGTTACTTACAGAGAGCACCACAAGGACTCTGGAAAATCTTTCTAGCTTCTAATTGCCTTATGATTCATTTTTCATTTAGGAAGTATTGTATGTGTAAGAGGGCTAACTACTAATTTTTAAACACTTTGAAAACTGCAGAGATGTACTAAATAAGTCATGTAAACAGAATTAAGTAGATATGGAAAAAACTGGGTAATATACTTAGGAAAACATAGACTTAGGAGCCTGACTCCCTACCCCCATTTTTTAAAATTCTGTCTTAGGATTTCTGGATCACATTACTTCCATATCTTAGTATATAAGATATGGCCCCTCCTCCTTCCCATTCCCAGCATGCATTGCATACCAAGTACTGTATATGCTAGGTAAATTTTTGCTGCACTCCTTTGGGAAAATAAAATACCAATTCAATTACAAAATGCAAATGAAGCTGTATTTTTCATATAAGACTCCAGGCTTCTCCCAGAAGAATCAGCAGAATACCCAATACCCTGATAACAGTGCTCAGGATTCACACATACAGATGAGTACAGTATATCTACTTTGTTTGTACACTAATAATAAAAAGCACAACTCTATCATCCTCACATAGATAAAATTTTAATCATACTTGGAGTAACATAAGAATTAACATTGCTTTAATTTAGTATATGTCTAAAAACCATTTTTTCCTGGTAGCTAGAGCCTTGCTACGCAAGAAAAACATTTTAAAGGGCTACTGCCAAGATGGAATTTTATCAATTTAAATAGAGTGAATTTAAAATAGCTTCAAGAAATGAAGCTGCTCCTCTCTCTCATACACACACACTTTTCCTACTTTATGTGTTATTGCAATCTTTTTTTACATTTTTATCATCATGTTTTCCCTTTTTTTCTTTTCATTTTTCTCTTCTCTGTATAAAGGATCCACACAATCAGAAAATAAAATGAAGGATCTGCAAATATGCATGCAAGTAACTTTACTTCTGTATATACTTCTATTGAAATACATGACAGTACTTGTGAGTAGAGTCACTCATATAAGAACTTTCAGAAGCAAGTCATAACTAAAGCTCTCATTCAGCAAAATGTATGTGTGCACATAACTCTAAAGTCAACTATGGTACTGTTTGCATACTAGACATTAGGCATACAGTTAAATATTGTGCTCTATCAGGTCCTAACATTGATTTTACTGAGGAAACAATAAGAACACAGTGACTTGAAAATTCAGTGCATAATGAAAATTCAGTATATAAATGCCTGGAGCCAGGATCTGAGGTGTCATGGAAGGATTACTGAGACCCATCTGGTCCTCTGACTACTACCCCAGCTGCTCATCCATGTGGGCACCAATCATACTGCTAAGGTAGACCCTGATCAGATCAAAAGTGACTACAGGGCTCTGGGTACAAGGATGAAGGGGGCAGGGGTTCAGGTGGTGTTCTCCTCAATCCTTCTGGTCAAGGGGAAAGAGCAGACACATCCTGCAGATCAACGCATGTCTGCACAGATGGTGTTGCCAACAGGGCTTTGGATCCTTGTCCATGAGATGTTGTTCCAAAAAGAAGGATTGCTAAGAACAGATGGGACCAACCTGATGAAAAGGGGGAGGAGCATCACTGCAGAAAGCCTTGCTAACCCAGTGAGGAGGGCTTTAAATTAGGTATGCTGGGGGTTGGAGACCAAAGCCCTGAGGAAAGTGGGGAAGTGGGTGACTTGGAAGAAGCACAAGAAGGAGGGGGAAACAGGGTAGGCACTCTCATTCTTCCTGAGAAAATAGGGTAATCATCTAGTTACCCCAAGTGTCTGTACACAAGTGCACAGAGCCTGGGAAATGAGCAGAAAGAATTGGAAGTCCTTGCACAATCACAGAGCTATGACATGATTGGAATAACAGAGACTTGGTGGGATAGCTCACATGACTGGAGCACTCTCATGGATGGGTATAAACAGTTCAGGAAGGACAGGCAGGAAAGAAGAGGAGGCAGAGTTGTGCTTTATGTAAAAGAGCTGTATGACTGCTCAGAGCTCCAGTATGAAACTGGAGATAGGCCTGTTGAAAGTTGAAAGGTTGATGTCATGGTAAGTGCTGGCTATAGACCACCAGACCTGGAGGACGTGGTGAATGAGGCTTTCTTCAAACTGGTAGTGGAAGTTTCCAAATCACAGGCCCTGGTTCTCACTGGGGACTTCAATCACCCTGAAATCTTCTGAGAGAGCAATAGAGAAATGCGCAGGCAAACCAGGAAGTTTTGGAGACTGTTGGGGGCAACTTCCAGCAAGTGCAGGTGAGGCCAACTAGGGCTGTGCTCTTCTTGACCTGCTCACAAACAGGAAAAAAATTGGTGGAGAATGTAATAGTGGATGGCAACTTGGGCAGCAGCAACCACAAGATGATTGAGTTCAGGATCCTGAGGAAAGGAAGGAAGGAGAGCAGCAGAATACAAACCCTGGAGTTCATAAAAGCAGACATCAACTCATTCAGGGAGCTCATGGGCACCCGAGGACTAACATCCAACTCATTCAGGGGACTCCTCTCCCCTGGGAAGCCAGTCAAAGAGAGAGAGGAGTCCAGGAGAGTTGACTGTGCTTTAAAGAAACTTACTGAGGGTACACAAATGAACCATCCCAATGTCCAGAAAGATTAGCAAGTATGGCAGAAGATCATCTTGGCTTAGCAGGGAACTCTTCAGTAAGCTAAAACACAAAAATAAAGCTTATGAGGAGTGGAAACTTGGACAAATGACTAGGGAGGAGTAGAAGAGTTTTAATCAGGCATGCATGGATGAAATCAGGAAGGCCAAAGCTCAACTGGAGTTGCAATTAGCAAGGGACATCAAGGGTAACAAGAAAAGTTTCTACAAGTATATCAGCAACAAGAGGAGGATCAGGGATAGATCCTTTACTAAATGTAGGAGGCAACACACTGACAGAATGCAGAAAAGGCTGAAGTAGTCAATGCCTTTTTCAACTCAGTCCTCACAGGCAACAATGGCAAAAGAACAGGTTAGGGACTATTTAGAAAAGCTGGACACATACAAGTCCATGACGCTGGATGGGATGCACACAAGACTGATGAGGGAGTTGGCTTATGTGATCACAAAGCCACTGGCCATCATCTTTGAAAACTTACGGTGATTGGGAAAGGTCCCAGATAATTGGAAAAGGGCAAATATAGGGACCATATTTAAGAAAAGGAACAAGGACGATCCAGGGAACTACAGACCTATTAGCTTCACCTCAGTCCTTGGAAAAATCGTGGATCAGATCCTCAAGGAACCCATTTCTAAGCACTTGGAGGAGAAGAAGGTGATTAGGAACAGTCAGCATGGATTCACCAAGGGCAAATCATGCCTGACCAACCTGATTGCCTTCTATGATAAGATGACTAGTTCTGTGGATGCAGGGAGCCCAGTGAATGTAATTGACCTGGACTTTAACAAGGCTTTAGATACCATCTTGCACACCATTCTGGTAAGCAAGCTAAGGATGTATGGGTGGATGAATGGACTGTAAAGTAGATAGAAAATTGCATGCATCATCAAGGTCAGAGAATAGTAGTCAATGACTCAATGTCTAGTTGGCAGCCAGCATCGAGTGGAGTGCCCCAGGGGTCAGTCTTAGGGCTGTTTTTGTTCAATATCTTCGTCAGTGACCTGAAAGATGGGATGGAGATGACATCAAGCTAGGAAGAGTAGTAGATACTCTGGAGGGTAGGGCTAGGATACAGAGAGACCTTGACAAATTGGAATACTGAACCAAAAGAAATCTTGTGAGTTTTCAATAAGGACCTAGAAAGGTTGTGAATTTTCCATTCTTGGAGGTGTTTAAAACTGGGGTGATCTAGTTGCAGATGATCCTGCTTTGAGCAGGGGGTTGGACTAGATGACCTCCTGAGGTTCCTTCCATCCCTAATTTTCTATGATTACAGTTTTGGACTCCTAAATACATTTATAAGCACCTAAATAAAATGACCTTTATGTTTAGAGAGGCAATGGGTACTGATATCTCTCATTTAATAAACAGTCTTTAATAAACAGTAGGGCTCAACACTTTTGAAAACTAACTTATAACAATGCTTCCTATTTCTTAAACTTATATATTAATTCAAATAGCTTGCCTTCTTTCCAAATTATCCAATGTGACTGGCATCTGAGACTAAGTACAGATACTCAAAAAGTCCACAGGAGAAAGCATTCTATTGCACTTTACTTAAACTGCTATAAGTTAGAGTGTATTCCAACGAAACAGATATGTACTTGGTTGGAACTCCTTTCCCTCAGCTGCAGCCAGAGTGGCAGGATGAGTTCCTGGTGCCACATTTTTCTATGGTGGGGACCCTGGTGGAAGGTTTTGGAAAAGGAGCCCCCCTCCCCTGCCAAGCAGGCCCCCTTCCCAGCTTTCTGACTGGGGTTTCGGGGGAGGGCCATGCTGGGTCCCCTCATGGTAGGGAGGCTCCTTGTCCAACCCCTCACCAAAGTTCTCAAAGCAGTGGAACAGGGAATTTGCAGGCTGAAGCTGGGGAAATCACCTCCCCCAGCCAGGCTGCAGCATGCCAGAGTCAGGGTGGTTCCAGGGAACAAAAACTCCACTTCTGTTCCCCTCTGCCCCCCACTCAGCCAGGCCGTGGCTCACAGCCAACCAGGATCAGAGGCTGTCACTGACTTGGGTCTATAACAGCCAAGAGCACAGGGCTGGCCAAGCAGACATGCCCTAGAAGGGACCCATGGGATGCTGGGGAATGCAAACTAGCTTAACACATGATGGATATGGCACAGATGTTCAAAAATTGCTCAAACCTAAAGCACTTTAGTCTGATAGCACATCCACCAAGGGTTAACTTAGAGCATGTTCCGCCATTTTTAAAGAACTTCAAGTGCTGTGAATGTCTGCTCTGTTACACCTTTAAAGCACTTTATGTACACTTAATGCTCATTAAGTTTAATGTCTGTACCTACCCTAAGACATTCTGTAATTTCTTTTGTTGGTGTTGGTTGTGCAACAAATTAAACACCATTACAAACCAAGTTTGTGCTTTTAAAATGTAATCTCATAACAAGTCAAATAATTTTTAAATAAAGTATTAATGCCCTGTTAGGCTATGATAACTAGAGGTGCACCAATATAAGGAAAATTGACATTATTGGCAATCAGCTTTTTTTGGCTGATGTGGCCAATAATGTCACCGATAAATGCCCTGTGCCTGCAGGCAGCCACAGTGGAGCATGCAGGTGGCCAGGAGCGCAGCCCAGCAGCATGGAGAGCAGCCAGGTCTGGCTGGTAAGTCTGTTGTGAGGGAAGGTGGGGGCAGATCAAGGCCCCAGCAGTGAGAAAGGGAGCTTGGGAGCTACACAGTCGGGGCAGGGCATGGGATGGAGCCATGAGCAGCTCATCTGGGGGGCACAGGGAGGGAATGGTGGCTCCCTCCACTGTGTGCACCCCAGGAGGGCATAGGGGCATGTGCCCCCACATCTGCATGCAGGGTGAGATGCCACTGCCAGTTGAGGCTGGGGCAGTGCCAAGCTCTTCCTGGAGGGGGGGCTGGCATGGGCTGCACTCAGGGTGGGCGGTGGTGATGCTCAGAGTGGGGGCTATGGTGAATTTTGGGGTGACTGCAGCCTCCCTGTAGCCTGCTTCCCAGTGCTGCCACTGCCTACCCTGAGTATAGCCCAGCCCTCCCCTCCCTCTGGGAATAGCTCAGCCCCTCCCCAGCCTACAGTGGCAGCCCACCCTCAGCCCACATGCAGATCCAGGGGCACACATCTCCCATGCCCTCCTAGGGTGCATGCAGTTGCAGAAGCTGCTCCCCCCTTGCATGCACCAGATGAGCTGCTCGCGACTCTGTCCCATGCTCCACTCTGGCTGGATAGTGCCTGCCCCTGCCCCACTCCCTCCCTCAATCTGCCCCCACCAGGCCCCTTCTCTCCTCCCCTCACCCTTTTCCCCACAACAGACTTACCAGTTGGACGCTGATCTCCAAGATGCCCAGCTGCATATCGGCACTCAGATCAGTATCAACCAATATGGCTCATTAAAAATCTGCCATCAGTATTGGCCCAAAAAATCTCTATCAGTGCATCCCTAAAGATAACGTACATTTGTAGGCAATTAATGAATCATGCTCCACCCCATTAATACACACTAGAGGCAAACATTGCTGTTCTAAGCAAAGCTTTAAAAAACTGTAATGACATTTTATCTATTAAGTAATCCTGCCACCCAGATGAAAGTCAATTATTTCCAAAATGCTGGAGATTATGAATTTGTCTGGCATTGTAATGAAAGATACAGTTTTGTACACTCTTCTCTTTTATTATTCAAACTTGTCACATGGGAAACCTCAATAATTCAAATATAAGCTATGTTAAATGTACGCTATATAAAATGGTAACTAGATATGTGGTGTTTACTCCTTAAGCTTAAACCGTTTCCAGCTGCAGTCCACACTGATTCTTTTCTTTGTTTCCAATTTAAGTCCTTCCTAGAATTACAAAAGCTAAGCCATAGCACCCAACCCTCTGATTAGAGATTAGAAAGATTTAATACCAAATGTAATGTAACCCGGATGGTACACAGAAGGTATCCCCTCTCCAATTGAAGGGATGTCAGCAGGTGCATGTATGCTGTTAGTGGGAGCGTGACTGCTTAGATGTAGATCCCCTCACCTCCCTTTCACTACAGAGCAGAGTAGAGACCCAGTACACTCAGTGACATTTAACTATGTACAGGTTTAATGAATACAAATAACATAAAACTTATAATCGTAAACTTACATATACACATACACACAAACACACACACACATACATATATTCTTGATGTAATCCACGTCCTTTAGGAAAAAATTGTAAGCTGTTTTATATTTGAATTCATTGTATTGGTTATCTGTATATGTTTAGATCTAGATATAGAGATGTTATTTACAAATGTAGATTTACACAGGCAATAGCGCTTCTTAACCCTGAACCCAAGCACATGACTATCCTTTGTGGCCTTCTGATTAGTCTACAGTAGGCCCTCTATGCAGTAGGCAAAGGAGCACTGGATATAGATATAGATATAGATAAAACCCCTGAGGATTTGGTTTTATATATATA
>NW_017728992.1:80785420-80802805 GCF_001723915.1 Gavialis gangeticus | reverse complement strand
TATATATATAACCAATAGGAAAGCCTGAGGACTCAGGTCCTCTTCTTCACCTCACCCCTAGGTCAGGGCAGGGCAAGGCTTTCTCCTACCTCCTTCTGATTAGTAGGGAAGGGGAATGCCCCCACCAAAAAATATGAGTCCTCCAGCTCAAGCTGGCAAGCTGGGCTGCCACTGGCAAGCTGGGCTGCCACTGGCAAGCCTGCCACAGTAAAGTTAAAAACAAAAATAGACATAATCAAATCCTGCAAAAAATGAACAGATAGTAAAACTTTAGTAACAAAATCATCTCAGTAAGGCTATTCATAATAATAATATTTTTTAATTGTGGTCACAAAGTCAGGCACAGATTATCTGAAAATCAAGGATTTATTTGTGTAAGTGTACACCACCTCCATTGACTTCAGAGGAATTGGTATGAATACTATCATATATGGGAGCAAAATTTGGTCAGTATAAATCTGACAGCCAAATGTATACCAATACAATCAAAATGTAAAAATCAAATCAAAGTGAAATGGCATTTGTGTCTCAAGAGTTTAAATATCCCATTTAATAAGATCTTTATAAATTAATCATGCCTAGTGTTTTACTAGTCTGATGAATTTAACTAAAACATATTATTTACATTATTTTTCACTGATCCATTTCTAGTCTTGACAGAAATGATATAAAATAACTGCAGCACATCAGGGTCCGAGGGGTGGCTGTGACACTCCCTGGCAACTCTGCAACTATGTCCTGCTCTGCCCCTAGGTCACCCTCCCTTTTCACCTGCCACACCTTGATGGAACTATGATAATAAATAGGGAGGCTGCCCACGGGCCTTTGCATAGCCCCAGTTCACTCGAACCCCCACTACGGCTCCCCCAGGATCCTACTGGACCTCACTGGTTCTCAGGTCCTCATTCTATAACCATGCTGCCACAGGGCACCTCAAGCCTTAAGGGTTGTGTGGTTCCAAATCTTCCCCTACACCATGCCCCAAGCCTCATGGGTGTTACCATCATCATTCTGTTGGGGCTTCAGCCTCCTCAGCCTCTGCCTCTTTATTATAGCTAGATCTGCTAGCCTGGGCCCACTGTATCGGACCTGACTTTGAGGCACTATCTATGGTTTGCCCTTTTAGGCACCGGGCTCCTGGCCCCTGTTTGCTGGGCCCAAGACCCCTGTCTTGCTGCACCCCTCTCAGGCACCAGGCCTCTGGACCCTGTCTCCCTGCACCCCTCTTGGGCACTGGGCCCCTGGGCCCTGTCTTGCTGCACCCCACTTAGGTGCTGGGCCCCTGCCCATCTCACTGCATCCCACTTAGGAGTCAGGACTGTTGTCCCAGTCTGGCTCTGCAGCCTTGCACTTGCTCCTCTCTGGGCTCAACAGTAACACAAGCTTTGAGCCTGTCCCTGACAGGGCCTAAGGTTATCACATGGCCTTCAGGTGCTAATGGGACCCTTATAGTCCCAACCCAAACCGCTGGTATAAACAGTAACATTAACCATAAGCCACTAGGCTATAATAGAAACACAAACAATGGCAGAAGCAGCCTTCTACCCATTTAAGAGGGCAAACCTTCCTTCACCCCTTGTGTTGGCATACCTCCCAGCCTAGGCTCCTTGTGAGCTCCCCACAAGGAGGAGTGGGCTTCTCAATCTTCCTGCAGGCAGGAAAGCAATCCACCTAACATCACTGGGTTGCTGGAGCTCCTGGGCAGGAGCTCTTAACCCTGTAGCTGATGTGGCTAGACTAGCTTGCCAGCCCAATCCCTGGGCTTATATCCTCCTAGGAGCCCTGCCCACTTCCAGTTAGCCTGCATCTGCAAGCGGCCTGCTAACTGCCCCATTTGCCCTGTTGCCCTGGCAACTGACCACTGCTGCATCCTGCCTGCCCTGCAGTGCTCCCTCATTGGGTTGTTGTTCACTTAGAGGAACAGAGAGCTCCAGCCTTTCTGTTACAATAGCACAGAAACATTGATCAGTTGCCCTTGTGATATTTTCCCTTTTTTTCCAAATATGTCACAGTTTACTAATTAGACATGTTGCACAAGCATGATTCATTAATTGCCATTTATTTATATTTGCCATTTTATTTTGCTCCTCAATTTCCACCATGTTCTACCTAGTTTATCAGCATCCTAACTTTATTTCAAGGGAAAATATTTTTCATTTCCCCCCAACCCCCCCAGAAAGTTTTCATTTTATAACCTGACTCCTCCAAAAGCCTTATAAGATCCATACACCATCAAACTCAATCCCCATAGTATTGGGTTAACATTACTTTGGATAGATTTCTGAAAAAAGGAGTTAAACCAAACCCCATTTTGTTAAATACTTAAGGCAAAAACTGGCTCATGATTTTTTTTTCATTTCATTTTCATATCACTTTATAGGCTAAGCAGAAAATACTATGTCACCCACGCACTTCCATGCCTTCAAACTTTCCAATGAACAAGAAAAGGACAATGTAAGGGAGTAACTCAGCTGTCTAAAAGTATTTTACAGCAACCTGATGGACAATTCTTTGAATCACACTGATGTGTTTTCTCATAACCAATAATCTTAAGTGGTTATTCTACAACCGACATTTGATTTAATTTTAAGATGCAAAGGCTAATTAAGAGCAGACAATACATTCTCTGTATTCATGGGTTCTGAAAAGTGGTGAGAGCATTCAAAATGACACTGTGGGCACACCTACATGAGACGCTTAATACAAAGTAGACTAATTAGCTCCTCAGTGAACATTGCATGTCTACACGTGCACCCCTATTAGGCTGGAGCAAGCTAGTTAACTCCACAGCAGGATTGTGCTAATTAACTCCACAGAAGGACTGTACTTGTAAATACAAGTACAATCCCGCTGTGGAGTTTTGTACTCTGCAGCAATGCACTTATAGACAACTACATTGGCTGGCAGGGGCATGAGGATTTCATAGATTACATAGACATTAGGGCTGGAAGGGACCTCGGAAGATCATCGATTCCAGCCCCCTGCCCCACAGGCAGGAAGTCAGCAGGGGTGATAGGATCCCAGCAAGATATACATCCACATTTCTCGTGAAGGTGTTCAAAAAAGGTGCTTGAATCACCTACAGCAGCAGGCTATTCCAGACCTTGGGGGCTCGGACAGTAAAGTTCTTCCTTATGTCCAGCCTGAAATGGTCATGGAGAAGTTTATGACTGTTCGACATTGTCATCCCTTGGGGCGCTCTGGTGAACAAATCTTCCCCCAGATTCTGGTAAGCATCTCTGATAAACTTATAGGTGGCCATCAGATCACCCCTGAACCTGTGCTTTTCCAGGCTGAAGAGTCCCATGACTCTCAGCCTCTCATCATAAATTCTGTCTTCCTGGCCTCTGATCATGCACGTGGCTCTCCTCTGCACTCTCTCAAGCTTCTCCACATCCTTTGTGAATTGTGGATCCCAAAACTGGATGCAGTACTCCAGCTGCGGCCTCACCAAGCCTGAGTACAATGGGAGAGTGACATCCTGGGATTTACTTGAGAAGCATCTATGGATGCAAACCAGCATTTTGCTCACTTTACTGGCTGCAGCATCACGTTAATGGCTCATGTTCAGCTAACCTCACACTGAAGCACCCTTGCGCCCCAGCCAGCCCCTCTGCAGCACATTGGGCCAGGGGGAGCAGCCCTGGGCTGGCAGACTAATCTCCAGGGTCCTGTGCCAGCTGGGGCAGCTCTGACCTGGCTCAGTGTGCTGCAGTCTTGGGTGCATGTGCAAACGGCACTCACAGGAGCAGTAAACTCCAGTGCAATAAGCACCAGCATTTATTGTTTCATATTAATTGCACATATAGACACACCCTGTACCATACTAGTAGTCCTGGTCAAACATAACCTTCAAAATAACAGAGGCAGCGGCACAGAATGCTGAATGGTACAACTCAGATTAGACCTTCAAATTCAGGGCAGAGGTTTTCTGATTCACGGTCTCACCATCTTTCTTTTTCTTTCTTTTTTTTTTTGACAACTGATAGGAGACCTGAAGTACAGTAAGTGCTAATCACATTAGAAAAAGAAATGTGAGAGTGCTGGGGTGGGTGGGTGAATCTTGGATAGCACATTGAATTTGTGTCTAATCTGATTCCTTAATTACTGGGTTTAAACATCAAAGATAAGCTTGTTAATAGAGTATTGAGAAGAGCATTGACACAACTGTCCTTCACATTTTAACAAAACTGAAAGAGTGGCTTTTGGTTACATGGTGAAAGAATTCAAAAGTTTCTATTATGCATTAGCTCCAAATAAGTTAACATGGAATGCATGCATTGAACTATGGATCTTAATGTTGTTGTTTGCATTGTTTATTTGTTGCTTTAAAACGTCTGTAAGAAGGGGTTCTGAGACCGGCCTTGGAGAATACAGTGGGATGCTGAACAACCATCCTTCAATTACCTGCCCCTTGATACAGTTTTTATGTGGTATATTTTCTGTTCTCACCTTAAAGTTCTACAGAGAGTACTTGGGTTTTTTTTAAATCAGGAAATCTATTGCTGTTTGTGAGAGCTTGAAAAAAAAACACCTTTCGAAACTCCCTTTTATGTTAATGAAGTACTCTAGATGGTGGTCTCTAGCTACTAACAATGTTTTAACTGCTTCAGAGGTCATCAGTTTTTCTGATGTAACTATGACCTTTGCATGGCGCGGTAGCAGTACAAATGAGCTAATGGACTGTAAACTTAACCAAGAATGGAACAAGGTTAAAGTTGCAATGGTTTTGATACATCTGTATTTTACAATAATTTGATTATTTTGTGTATTTAATGTGATTATGACATTAATTTAAGAAAGAAAAATCTTAGCAAACCAGGGGCTTTGATTTCACCCATAGACATTTTGACGAAATCAAAAATATTTTTTCTTAGTACTGTAAAAGCATTAGATGGGCTTAATCTACAGATTGTATATTATGTATAGTAAAACATGGAATCAGGAAGAGAAAGCACCCTAAACTACCAATTTTCAACTTACATGGTTGTCCTTAATCTCCTAATGCTGCTTACATAGTACAGTCCAGTTTGGTAAACAAGATTACCTTATGCTAATGGCATAAAACACTACTCTTGTGGTACTATCTAATTGATATTTTATTGGACTCACTCTTCAGTAACCCCCAGTCATGCACACTGCCCTGTGGCAACGTAGTGATGCACTACACTGCTGTACAGCACGCTATGGTGATGTAGCAATGACATGGATCTACACGTGATCAGCAGCTATGTTGCCATAGCAGCATGCTCCCCCAGTATAGTGCACTGCTACAGTGACGTAGAAGTGAAAAGTAACCTTGCGCAGTGCTTATTGTACCATGCTTTAGTAATTCCAACAGGAAGTACTAAAGCACAGTGTCATAGCAACATTGCTGTACAGTGATGTGTAGACATGCCCATATAAAAACTATACTTAAGTCATGGGCTTGTTAACAAAATGGCTACATCTGAAAACTCAAATGCATGTTGAAGTTTGTATAAGCACATTTTAAATATATAAATGCAAACAACTGGAAATGGAGCCTTAACTGATTGTGGCCCTGAACCTGCAAATAGTTCCCTGGTACTTGTGCCTCTAAAATGAGGTAAGCAGGTGGGGGAAGGGGTACTCTCAGGAGTGGGGAGGGTGGTTTCAGGACCTATAACTAATGCTGCCTTTGTCCTTATCCTTTAAGTCAAAAAGATCATTAGAAATCAAAGATATAAGTAACAGGCCAACTTTATTCTAAGGGGAAACATAGGCTTACTTGTAAGAAATTATAGAATTCTGAACTTATTTTAAGGTTAGGTTTAATCTTACTCTTTCACAGTTATGATACCAAAGAGATAAAGAATAAAGCTGTGTGGAAAACACGGCCAAATCCTGTTGTTTTGGTTTGTTTTTTTTAAACACTACTGTTTGGAATATGGCACGTCTCCACTTACAGGCAATGCTGTTTTGCATCTTATCAAAAGATGGCATGTACAGTAAAACTTCAATTAAAATTCCTCCCAAGCTGTAAACTTTTACAACTAATGAAAATGTAACTATGGGCATGGGTTCTATCCTGACCGCTTAAGTCTATTATTCACAGGGGAATGTGTACATCTTCTTTGGTTCTCGTTCACCTTAGCTCTCATTCTAGTGGGTCCTGGGCTTGGATGATCACTAAAAGTACTTGAAGTGCATCTCAGCCAAACACAGCTCATGCTGACTAGTTAAAGGGAGGAAACAGGAAGGAAGTTTATACTAAGAATGATTAGTGTTACAATTTACAGTGTGAAAACAAGGATGATCTCAAAGAACAAAGGAAATAAATGTAGTCTATTTCCCTTGGGGTCACTGGAAAGAAGTACCAAATCTCAGATGTCCAAAACAGGAATCTAGAACCTAAGTTGGCAACTCCTGAGAGCAATATTCCCCAACTCTTTCCCAAACAGGAGGCTGTCAAGTTTGGGTAATGAGCTGGGGACTTTCCCCTGTTGGTCCCCTCCCTTCCCAGACCAGTCCAGGAGAAGAGGAGAGAAGACAGCTGCTGCTGTTCCCTGCCTTTTCCCTAAACCAAGCAATCCTCAATCTCTCCCCAGGCTTGTTTCCTCACACCCCAGCTTCACATTGCTGCCTCTGGCACCCAGTTGGGTGGCAGGGTGCAATTTAAAAGCCCTCATGGGTGGGAAGTACGCTCAGGAAGAACTTCCAGGAGCCCACTTCCATGTACCCCCAGCTTCATGTTGCCAATCCTGCTGCCCAGCTAGTTGACAGGGCAATGATTTAAAAACTGGCTGGAGCTGAAAGTGGGTTCAAGGAGGCTGTCTTGTCCTGGTCCCTGGCCCTGCAGATTTTATGTTTTTAAAGCCACAGGATTTGAAAACAAGTTTGGGAAAGATTTCCTGGAGGCAGTGGAACAATGCTCCCCAACTGCTCCAGACCAAGGACTGCCTGGTATGGGGAAAAGCTGATGGCTCCATCCCATTCCTCCACTGTCTTCCCTGACCAGTTCACAGGAGGGGAGTGGGGCAGTGGGGAAAGGCTCCCTGCCCTTTCCCCTTACTTGAGTGTCCCCAGTTTAAACAAGCGTGGGAAAAATATCCCTGATGCTCTACTCCCCCCGGGAAGGGGAAAAGTGGGGCAGCAACTGCTACCCATGCCTTCCACAAATTGGGATCTCCCCAGTCTCAGGAAGGAACAAGAAGGAGGGGAGAGGGGGCAGGATCAGGCTGAATGCCTTTACTAATCCCTGTCCCAGAAACACTTCTAGTACTAGACATTTCTCACAACTTTCTACCACTAGAAATGAAAGCCTGTTCATGGCCATGGTTTTCAAGTTTTTGCTGCGTGGCAAACCTTAACTGGGGGGGGGGGGGGAGTGCAGGGAGGGAAAAGAAACTTCATAACTTGTAAAGCTGTTAAGTAAAACCCAAGCTGTGAATTAAAATTAGACATTATGGGTTGAAGTTCCTAAGATTTAAATATAAAATTAAAGGTTCCACTTCTAAATACATTTTGACAGAGATTAAAAATTGAATAGGTTATAAGATCCTTTGCAGAATATTAGTATAGATGAATAACTAATCACTATGTCCAGTCATTAATGACCACCAGATGTCCAGCTAAAGGGGAACAAAAACCTCTTACAAAAGCACATTATAATAGCCTTATTTTGTGCTTGTGTAAAGATTGTACTGTTACAACAAATAACAACCACAGCAATGAGAAGAGGGAACCTTAACATTATGGGATCTTCTATTTTCCGTTTATCAAAGACCTCCAGATCATAAATTTGCATCCAATCGGTGTTTGAATGACTAATTATTTAGTAGCCATATGGAAATCATGATAGCTGATATAGCCTGGCACATTAAGAGAAATGAGAGAGAATGTGAGTTTAACATTAATGTAACTGGAATTGAAATCAGTCCTAAAGCCTTGATGTACATGATATTCAAAACACAGGGCTACCTATTGGCAGCCACTGGCATGTTATGCAGTGGCCATATTATGTTTTTAAGTTGCCTTTTAATATGTCAATATATTTAAGTTGCCTTTTAATATGTTTTCCTTAATATTTTCAGTATATTTTAGGAATTCAGAATTCCTCAGATTTTAAGATAAGGGACCATAACAATCAACCAGGCTTTTGTTTCAGAACAAGCTTCTGAGCTATTTCTGTATTTAGTCAAGTAAATTCTGGTTAAAATAGAGTATATCCTTTATCAAGCCATCCCAGTATTAAGTATAAAGAGGTTATTATCTGGCTTATTAAAAGAACATAGACATTTTCATGACTGTGAAGAACAGTCATGTGCACATACAGGCCTCATACCAGGAATAATTCAGATGAAGTCAGCAGTTGCAATGATTTAAAAGTATTAAAACTGAGAGAAGAATTAGGAATGATGGACCAGATCTTAACAACAATTTTGTTCAAGTGATTTATGGAAGATGAAGCCTAGCAGTAAACCCATTCAAAGCCAAAATATAAACTATTGATTCTACATCATCCATAAAAATCTTCCAAATCAAAATCTTCATATACAAAAGAAAAATGTATAACACAAAGCAGGATGCCAGGCAGGATGCAGCTATTATGATACTTTCTATCCCTCTAGGATAAGGATTTTTTTCCTCCTAAGCCAGTACTTTTAAAATGCATTTAAAGCTCATGGCTAATATATTTAGTATTTCTTCATTAGCAAAAGAATTGTTTTCTAATTGAACAAGTATACTTTATTTTTAACAAAGAAGAAATAAAAAAAAAATATTTTCTTATGGATTTCAAAACAAAAACACATCAGAATGTAATAAATCACAATGTCGTATCAAGCTGAGCCTATTGATTTTTCTTCCTTCCATTCTGGTCATATTTTACTCATATAAAGACTCTGAAACATCTGGAGAGAAACCAGAAACCCCATTAGTTACCCTTTCTCCCACGTGACAACAAAATCTGCACTTTTATATAATGGAGGCAGAGACAGAACTTTAATTAGATCCTCTGGGGGTCCTTTATATTTCAAGAAATTATAGATCATTGTAACCACACATCTAAAGCTGTACAGCATCCACATCATACATAACTATCCTCTGTAAAGAGACAATTAAAGGATAAGTTTGTTGGAGGTGCAATTTCAACTGAGCACTTTCCATTATGGTGTCCATAAAACAGATTTAAATACCATCACCCTTGTCTTCCGATAACTGTAATGTTATTGTCTGAATACAAATTTCATTGTACATTTCCTCTGCAAACAAACTCAGCAACACCATCCCCTTTCAGCTAACATTTCAGTTCAATCCCTTCCATTTTTTTCTGTGGTCTTTAGAACATACGGAAGAAATAAGGATTGAAAAGGAGTCACAAGTGGGAACATGGCATATTTCCAGCATGCTCTCCTGGCTGGATAACAGTCTAATAGTTCGTTCTCTCTATTCTTTTCCTCCATTTAGAGAAAGTGAGTTTTATTTTTAATCAACTTTTTTTTAAAGTAATTTACACAACTTTCCCATCTGAAAGGCTCCAAAGATGGTCTGAGTTTTAACTTTGTCTTTATCAATGGAATGGTACAACTAACCTAAGTAATATCATTTATTTTAATCACTGTAAGGTTTTATAAGAGTCTTAAAAGTAATTTCCTTTTCATTAATACAAATGGTGAAAGCTAAGATCATATGATCTGTCTCAAGTCACAATACTTAAATGTGGAAATCCAGGTTTCCCCCAAGTCATACATCTGTTCTTAAACACTGAAACCACATCTTCCTCTTTAGTTATCAGAGCCCTTTTTCATAGATGTAGATGTAGGGTTGGAAGGGACCTTGTAGATCTTCTATTCTGACCCCCTTCACCTGGATGATGTCAACTTGTATCTATGGTGACAACCAGTTTACTTTTAGCAATTCTAGAGGACAACCAATTTAGAGCAGAAATAATGTACTTATCACTGTGTTTATTTTGTATGAATTCTTATTTGACTATGCTTTGCTTCTGTTAAGAATTTTTTTAATCAACTGATTATTAAGAGATGAGTTTTCAAAAGACTTCAGCACCCACAACTGGAGTCAGATTGTGAAGACTACCCACCTGTTAGGCCCCAAAATTAGTGCCCAGATTTTCAGTAGAGCTCAGACCCTGAGGAGCTCTTCTAGATATCCAACCATAAATATTGCAAAGGGAGCTACTGGGTGCTGAGCTCTTAAAATTGCATTCCTAGGGCCAAAATGTATCAATATGTGATAAAGGTAAAATAATAAATAACTCAGTATTTATGCAGTATACAGCAAAACTGAAAACTAAAGTCCTGTAAAAACTAAAACTAAAAGCTATAAGCAGAGGATATTAGTTTGCTCAAAACTCTGCAGATACAGTTGTAACAGATTCATAGCCTCTGCGGAATGAGCATGAAGAGGAAAAAAATCACATACACATTTCTCAGACAACACTGGTGGAGACTACCCAGAAAGCAAAGAAATGTTTGTCAAACAAGCAGAAACAAATGTAATAATTGCAAAAATAAGTCCTAGTTAGGCAATGTTAAAAGTGATATGCCAATACTTTATGCTACCCCAATCCCAGCATCACTAAGTATGAGAAGGAAATGACAAATGAGTCACAAAAGACTCTAATACCAACAGAATTATTTTCAATATTTTTTCCCAAAGGAGACTGCATAAAAATGGGAAGAGATAAAATGAAGGTAGACACAAAAGGAAACAGTGGTAAAATTTGAATAAACAACCTTTTCTGATCATCTGAATAGTTTCACACATATATCTATTTTGTATTGCAATCTCTAAGTGGCCTTCTCATAACAGACTTCTGCCATTCCCCTGTCCATTCCCAAAATAAGCACTTAAATGAACACTAAATCTGCTCAAATTCGAAATGACATCCTTGTGCTTTAAGTGTTCCATTAGCAATGTACTCTCTTCCATCCACATTTTTGTCCTGACTTTTTAAACTAAATGCAAAGGGCCACCTCCTGAACTTGCTTGCACTGGCATAAATTGAGAGTAAAACCAAGTAAGCAAAAGGACAATCAGGCACGTTGCAAGTTGTTCCTCAGAAGCATCACTATTTTTGTTATCCTTTGCAATTTCATTTTATGAGCAAAAAGACTCTTGATACAGTAAAAACTTTATTAAAATATTTTAGAAATTAGTTTGATAAATGGAAATGGCTTCCAAGAGGCCTGGGCAAGAAACCAGCAAATATGCATTAAATGTTCTCCTCTCTGGTCTACAGAACTTTTCACAGCCTCAGTAGAAGTTTTGGCTCTTTAGCTGATGTCTGTCACCAATTCAACTGACTGACAACCTTGTATCTTCATGCTGGCTGCCATCTTGGGCAAAATACGCAGATTTGAACCAAGGACGTCCAGAGCTATAAGCAGAGGATATTAGTTTGCTCAAAACTTTGCAGATACAGTTGTAACAGATTCATAGCCTCTGCAGAATGAGCATAAAGAGGAAAAAAATCACATACACGTTTCTAAGACTACCCAGAAAGCAAAGAAATGTTTGGCAAGCAAGCAGGAACAAATGTAATAATTGCAAAAATAAGCACAAAAGCCAAATGACAAACCATAAAGGTCAACTCAGAGGTGCTGGCAGGGTAAATTAGACTCTTTTATATGCCCACTCTTACCTAAAGTATGTGTCAGGAAATCACAGTTGATGTAGCTGATTGCTGAGGATCCAGAAAGAGGTGCAAATCAGTTTTAATTACGGTAGGGTGAAGTGTTCTTTAAAACACATAGGCTGTGTCTGCATGAGCAGGGGCATGTAGTTGCCATGGGGGAAAAAAACCAGCAGCACAAATTAGTGCCACTGCTTTTTGCCCCAGTGCGTGGCCCTGCATGTGGGGTTAGTGTGAGGAAAAATGCTCCTGGTAGGGTAGGGGAGGGGAGGTTAGGGCCAGCACCTGAGCTGGCCTCAGCAGCCTTACCTGGGGTCCTGGGGGCCTCCTGAGGCTCCAGCAGTGGTAATTGGGTGCATGGAGCCTGGCTGGCAGCCAGGAAGTGGCTCTGGCTGGTCAGGCTCCGGTTTCAGGTGGTGCACCCTGCTGCCACATATGCCACCCTGCTTTTATTCTGCACACTCTTTTCTTTTTTTTATATACTAGGATTTCTTGGTATCAAATTTGGCTCTGTGCTGCGAATATGCAGTGCAGAGAACCAAATTACATGCACCGGGTGTGTTTTGTGGCACCTCAACAGCCTTTGAACTGCTGCAAAATGTAAATCTGCACTCATGTGGATGTGGCCATATAGTCCAAGGGCTGGTATCAGTCACAGATACAGTAGACACAGCCTTCTGGACCCATCATTTATGGCGTGCAAAAATTATGTCTCTTCCATTCAGGAAATCAACTTTGATGCTCCTAAACATATTCTTGCACTCAAAAACTGTCATAAACTGGAGCTCAGGGAAAGAAGGAAAATTATGTTGTTGACCCAGATTGTAATTCTCCTCTGGTCTTCCCTATGAAGGGGTACAGACAATTTTCTCAGGTCCTGCAGATTTTGCATCCTGGGGAAACATGTCATTTGGGGGGATAAAGAAAGGGAAGGATAGTTCCTTATTATTTTACATTAGTTTAAGAGTCTCAGTTTTCCTGAGAAAATAAGGAAGTATAAGTATAAGATCAAGAAACCAACAGAAAAAGGAGGCTGCTGGAAACATGAGTTAAAATTCTACTTGGTGTTCAGCCACAGTGACAACTGAACAACAGCACAAGTACTGTGAGCATACTTATGAATGTCTTTGTCTGACTGCATCTGGAGTAAATACAATAGAGAATGTGCTGAAGAGCCAACTGTTGGGCCCCTAATTTTCAAGGAGAATTACAAATGTAACACAAGGCAGAAGTCCCTCATTCCTATTTACCTCTTACTGGAACCGGCCAATGGGATGGATATAAACACTGTGCTTAGTCAGCACCCACTTATTACATATTTTCTATTCTATACGCTATAAACATACCCATAAAATAATAATTTAAAGCTATAGCTGTTAACAGTTTAACTAAAATTATATCACCTCTATGTTTCAAATGCAATTCCATGGGAAGATATCTATTGCCAGTTTTTCACAGTTTGCATTTTATATCTCATTGAGCTTTGCTAGTAAAGAATACAATTAGGCTTTTCATTAAAACTAATTCATTTTTATACCACTAGCATCTGTGGTGCATACAAATAACGGATGTTGTTCCTAATCCCCACTGCTGCCAGTCTGATCTCAATTCCTGAAGATGCAAGACACAATCCTTAACCTTTGAAAGGAGTCTTATGTTGGATGAAACATAAGGAAAATTACAAAGAGGGAACATTTAAGCTTGGGATTCTCAGCTATCACATATGTTAATGCTAAAAAAAAAATCAGTTATCAAACCACATGCATGCTGAATCATATTGTTTATCCCTGACATTTTCATTTCCTAAACCATGTTTATTAGTAGAGCTGGTTGAAATTTTTCAGTCAGAATACTTTTCATCAGAAAATGTTGCTTCATAAAACTTCAGCTTCCTGGCCATTTTGGTGCAATTTTATTTCTCAAAATAAAACACTTCAATATATATTGCAATTTCTGCTTCAACCTTATTGGAACGAGGTGTTTTAGATTTCTCCTTTGAAAATGACTTTCTGTTTCAAAGTTTTATTTGTAATATGTTACAAGCAGGGATCTGGGTTTTCCGCTTCCCACAGAAAAATGGAGTAAAACACAGATTTACCCCCTTACCGGAGTAAAACACAGATTTCTCATTTTAGCAGAGAAACCCGCAGATTTCGCAGTTTTGCAACAAGCCCTCTACAGGTGGTGGTGGTGGGCAGACCATTTGATTTAGAAGGGATTGGAATGCTTATATGAAATCAATGCCCTTCTAAAAACAGTTGCCCACCTCCGAAGTACTACCTTTTTGTCTAGTGTCTGGTTCTGCAGAGGATTTACCCATAAGGTTAAGGCCATCCCTGTTCAAAAGTATATTTTGCAGAGTGGGGCCAACCTTTTCAGCAAGCATATCACAAATCAGCCCCACGCCCACCCTAAGTGACTTCTACTTTCTGCTTCTGCCCTATGCTCCCTGCCAGATCCACCACTCTGACTTTTCCTCCCTGCCTGATCAGCCATTCTGCTGCCTGACCACTCCCCAATCCACCTTGTGCCACACACAGAAGCTGCCTGTGTCACTTGAGGTACGCTTGCCACAGGATGGCCATCCCTCATTTGGCATGTGCTTCAGGCTTGTGTCAAAAGTGCTTCATTACATGGGAATAAACTGCTTGCTTCTTTATCTAAATAGAGAGGGGAAGAACTAAAAAGCAAAGAAATGAACATTACCACTTGAAGCAGTTTTCTCTGATTTGTGATTGTCTTAAATATGAACTACCACTTTATGCCAGGGGTGATACCTGCAGGGCAGCAGAGAAAATTGTATTATTGGCATCATTGTCCTGACAGTCATAGAAAGTGTTGGTCTCCTAATCTGTCACATTGTTCCACAGAGCCCAGAGGGTTTTTTTGGTTTTTTTCTTTTGTGATGCTGGCTTAAGACATTTGAATTCAGCCTTCATACTATCTTCTTCAATAAGGAAAATACCATTTAGACAAAGTGTCCAGTGATATTTTCCAATAAGAGGGGCCATTACTGCTTTGGTCATTATCTGCATGATGTTTCTGTCAGAAGCTCAATAAATACCTCCTTTTCATCTCTGAAAGGAAAACATGAATCAGCTTTGTGCATCTTTTGGAGCAGAGTGGCAATAAGTAACTGTCATGTCTGATAATATCAACAAAAAACTATCTCAAGGATGTATTGACATCTGTTGTTGCAGTGAAGTCAGTGGCAATATCTTCTTGGTGACAGAAAGCAGAGGAACAGAGAGAAATGAACGCTAATACAGATTTTAAATCTATTAATTATTCTATGGATTTTCTAACGGATGCATATTTTTCCAATTATACTGACAACACTATTGTAGTATAACTATTATGTACCATTAAGGTGAGGAAAGCAAATAATGACCAAATTATGCCTATGTCAGTGTTTCTGTAGGCTCCAGTTCAGCAAAGGTATTTAAGCATATGCTTGTGTGTTTTCCTGACATAGAAAATGTCTTTAATCTACCTACTCTCCAAAGGGAGAGCTGGCTTTTATGTTTTTGTGCAATGGTGCCTGACATGTCAAGGCTTCTCAGACAGTAGTAGAATTTCAATAATTTTGGTCACACCTTTACTAGCAACTTCTGAGTTCTCACACGGGTCAAATATAAGGTGGCCTTTACAAATACTGTCTCACCTCTCTGCATTTCAGTTTCTTCATCTGTAAACTGGAAGAAATGTCAGACTTAGTCTTTCAAGGCTATAGTGGAGTTTGCTTAATTAGTATTTGTCAAGTGCTTGGAAAGAATATTGTACTATACAGTGTGCAGTAAAATGCCCTTCTGCTACCTCAGAACTAAGGAGGCTTTGTCTCTCTTATTTTCTGCCTTTTATCTGTTCTATTTAATTAAAACACTCTCAAGTAAATGTATTCTTTTGGAAGAATATAATGCATATTTTAATTTGAATAGGGCTAGGGCTATGATTTCAAAAGGTTTTGGATCTGATCCTTGATCATTGCACTGATTTATCAGTTAAATACTGGATTTATCCACAAAACTATTATTATTTCTCTGAAAATATAAATGACAACTCTAACCATCTGTCCACCACAGACAGGCAGCAGGGGAAGCAAGGCATCTGTGCCCCCTGCACGAGTACTGGGTCCTGGGCACCTAAGTCTCCAGGCTACGCCCCTGCACCCCTAACACCCCATCATGAATCACCCAACAATATTCCAACACTGGGGCCAAGGGAAACCTTACACTCAGCCATAGACTCCAACTCTGGCACCCACACACCCAAACTGGGATCCCCATGCACAGCCCCATGGACTGGCACTCTGGTATCTGCACACCACATCTCAAAGACCAAAACCAGGTACCCTACAACCCAGATATCCCCCTGGGATGTGGGCTGGGGAGTAGGGAGTAGGGAGAGGCAGTGAGCATCCAAGCCAGGGCAAGCAGGCATATACTCCTGGAAACTTCAGAAGCAGGTGGGGGCTAGCCAGCTGTTTCAGTGTTTCAGGTAGAGGGCACTGGAACTTTCTAGGCTGGGGCATGGGGCATTGCCAACCTCAAACAAGCATCTTCTGGAGGCCCTGAGAAAGCTCAGGGTCATGTGGGTTGCCTGGCCAGTAGAGCCCTGGTCACTGAAGCAGGGGCAACACCCAGATGGAGTGTTGGAAAGCCATGCATCAGGACCCATAGCTATGTGAAACACCATTCCTTCCATCCATCCACTTCCTCAAAGCCAGACCTTCACCCACCCAGGGATGCTGAGACCCCATAGAACACAAAAAAATGCCATCCCATCTTCCTCCACTACTCAACCCCAGTCACACAACTGGGGCCATAGGGAGGTGAGATGAGGTGAGCAGGAGACCCAGAACCAGCTTGGCAAAGGGCACTGCAACAGGGACATGTTCAAGCACATTGCCCAACAGATGCAAGTGCATAGCCACAATAGGGACTGGGTGCAATGTTGGGGCAAGCTGAAATGGATGAAGAACCAGTAAAAGTGTGTGCATGATCAATAAGTGTGTGAACCAGTAAAAGTGTGTGCATGTCAATAAAAAGTTCAGGAGTAGGAGGCAAAGCATGCCCTTCTATGAGGAGCTGTCCCATTTCCTCACCATGGACAGGGCCATCAACACTCCATACCTACAGCACCACCAGGGCACAGGAGTTGTCACTAGCACAGACCCCACTGCAGAAGAGGTACAGGAAAGCCCTCTTCCTCCACCTCTGACAGGTGATAGGACAACTGAATGCCCAGAACCAAGTCACCAGAGGCCACACGGCATAAGGTCTGCTGATGGCAGCAATCCCTGAGGACTCCAGCCTTTTGGTGCTGGTCCCCAAAATACTGCAGGATCTAAGAGGGGAGGAGCACCTACAACCTGACCTAAGTTCCCTTGACATCTTCTTGGGCATAGTCAAACACATGGATCATAGCACGCCAGACCAAGGGAAAAGCTTCAACAACATAGTCATAAGGATGAAGGACCTGGAACCTGATACTGTGCTTTCCATCTCACAAGAGACACCTGCCCTCCCCCATCCTCCACCCCATAGGCCATGGTCAAACACGCATCCCCCAGGACACCATTTCCAACACAGCTCTCATGGGTATTCTGCTCCCACTTCTCTGACATCTCCTCACTGCCCCCTTTCCAGATGCGCAGAGCACAGCCCAGTCCCCTGAGTTCCAGTATACTGGCTGCTACTGCAACACCACCCACAGCACCTACACCAGTGTGGTGGGGAGCTAGAGGCACAATCATACCCCACCAGCCC
>NW_017728992.1:80780206-80780420 GCF_001723915.1 Gavialis gangeticus | reverse complement strand
GTTCCAGTATACTGGCTGCTACTGCAACACCACCCACAGCACCTACACCAGTGTGGTGGGGAGCTAGAGGCACAATCATACCCCACCAGCCCAAAGACAATCACTGGACCCAACCTGTTTGCCTTCTTCTGCCTTTCCGCCAGACCCTTGAGGACAAGTGGCCATTACAGTCCATTCATGCCTGGGGCTTGGGTCAGGGACCTCACGGAGAGGA
>NW_017728992.1:80779742-80780195 GCF_001723915.1 Gavialis gangeticus | reverse complement strand
GGTCCCTTCCGACCCTTAATCTATGAATCTATGAATCTCCATGGTCACAGCCTTCCTAAGCTGTAATGGCAAAGAACCCCAGAAGGGGAGGGCCCAGTGCATGGATGGAGGAGTGTGGTGGGCCAGTGAATTGTCCCACTCTGACTGCTCAAAGTACAGGGCCCCAAGCTGCTAACTGCTTGAGAGTTTTCTGTCTTTCAGTACTAGGCAAACCAGTCACCCCCTTCCCTCCTCTCCTTCCCTCCCTGGGATGCAGCTGACGTGCCAAGCCCCATCCTGGCTATTCTGTAGGAACTTAAATCTTCTACATTCACACTTCCATGCCCTCTTCATCTATCAGGACCATGCTCAGCTACTGGGAGAGCTAAGCTGCTTCCCAGATTCCCAGAATATTGTTGCTAAAGAAAACTCCCCCTCTCTTGCACTCAAGGAAAGGCACTAAAAGTGTTTATT
>NW_017728992.1:80772691-80774742 GCF_001723915.1 Gavialis gangeticus | reverse complement strand
AACCAGTCACCCCCTTCCCTCCTCTCCTTCCCTCCCTGGGATGCAGCTGACGTGCCAAGCCCCATCCTGGCTATTCTGTAGGAACTTAAATCTTCTACATTCACACTTCCATGCCCTCTTCATCTATCAGGACCATGCTCAGCTACTGGGAGAGCTAAGCTGCTTCCCAGATTCCCAGAATATTGTTGCTAAAGAAAACTCCCCCTCTCTTGCACTCAAGGAAAGGCACTAAAAGTGTTTATTAAGCTCTGCAAGCAAAGTGTTAAAAAATAGATACAAGTGCCAGCACTCTGCGCCCACCCTGGCTGGCAACACCTCAGGGCTGGGTGGCAGAGATGACACTGAGGTCAACGACAGGAGATAACACACACTTGTCTATGAGAACCACGGCAGCTTCAGTACGGCAGGAATGGGAAAATTTTCCCCTTGCAAAACAACAACTCTCCCTCTTTCCTACTCCAGGAAAGGCAGTAATGCAATGGAAGGAGTACCACATGGGAACCATTATCTCAGGTGATCCAGTCCCACTGCATAGGGTGACTTCCAGGTCATGCATCTGGAGAGGCCTGCAAGTGGTACTCCAGCACTCTCACCCTGGCCCTGCCCCATCTGATCTGATCCCTGGGGAAAGTCTGTGGAAGCCGAGTGATTTTGAGTCTTATGGCACAGGCAGTTACGGTACTGACTCATCAAGGTAACTCCCACCTCCCACAATCAGGGCCCCATCCTTGTTCTGAACAATGCCCCCCCCAACCCCTGAGAGCAAATTGACCCCCACCCCCTCTTAGTGAATTCAAATCAGAAAACGGTGCTAGAAAGCCAAAGGCAGCACACAGCTGGACTTTACTTATGCAGCTGGGGTATGGCAACCCTCTCTTGGTCAGGTCACAGTGGGTTCAATGTTGTGTCAATAGCTGAGGTGATAGCAAACTCATCCACAGGTGTCAGCTCATCATAGCAGAGCCACAGGTAGCATGCAAGCCAGACTGTCACACTGAACAGCAACCTGGGCTTCCTCTACATGCCTTCAAAGCAGATGCCCTGCTCTCCAGCTTTTGAACACCTCCCAGGGGACCATGTCCTGCAGCAGCACCAGGGTGAATTGATTAGCCTTCCCCCAGCAAAGCTCATCCCTCCAGGCCTGGCTGACTTTCACCCAGGAAACGTTGGGAGAAGTGCCACTCCTGCACAGACACAGCACTGAAGTGTCTCCTGAAAGTACCTGGTGGAGGATGCTGTTTAAGAGGTCTTCTCCTGCCCACTCCAGGGATGGTCCAAGTACCAGCAGGACCCCAGTTCCCTGGACTCTTTGAAGGAGTGGAGCAAGTGCCGCCACAGTTCCAGGAGAGGGACTCAGTCCCTCCCTTTCCACAAACCCATCCCAGCAGTGTTGCAGGACCTGCTGCCCACCTACAGCACAGTCAGGACCTCAATCCTGTGTGACAGGTAAAGAGCACTGAGGCAACTCCCAGCCCAGGGCAGAGGGAAAGGGCCAAAAACAGAAGACTTACCATAGCTCCCTTGCCATCTCCCTTTGAATGGCCAGGGAAGTGCTAGGAGGTACTAAAACACCTCCTCTCATACTTCATTTTATCAGCAAAAGCTGCAACTTCACACAAAGGCTCTGTCTCTCTCTTGTCAAACTGCAGAAACACTGAAACACCACCTGTGCAAGGGAAGACAGAGCACAGAGCATGTGATAGCAGCTCAAGGACAGGGTACATAAATGATGTCCATAAGAGGTGTCAAAGAAGCAAGAAAGATAAACTGCAGGACTCTGATTGTAACTTTTGAGCTCCAGACACACACTGCTGACTCCTCGCACCAGGAAAGGTGGAACTGGCTTGAAGAGAAACTCCAGATGTGAAGGGAGGACATTCTCAGGCTGGTGGGATGCCCACACCAAGGCTGCCAAGGTGCTGGAATGGGGACTCAAAATAGCCACCCACCATTTTCAGGAGGCACCCTGTGCCTCCATGGAGCTGGCTTAGTCCCAGAACCTGGAGAGGAAGTTTATGGACAGGGTCCTGGACTGCTTTGCAGTCACCTGC
>NW_017728992.1:80764016-80772455 GCF_001723915.1 Gavialis gangeticus | reverse complement strand
CCCCCCCCCCCCCCCCCCCCCGACGGTGCCAGCATTGCCTCCTGGAGAGAACGCATAGCTCCCTTACTATTGCTTGCATTCAATGTTAGTCAAAAAAAGGCCCTGCTCTACAGAGAGATGTTACAGAATACCTAGTGGAATAAACAAACCATCTAGAAAGGTAGAATCACAATGAAAGGCATGATATGTAATCTTCAAAAGAAAGATAAGTATTAACAAAAGAGAGAAAGAACACAGAGCAGGCATACAAAGGCAGCAGGATTTTTGTCTTCCCAGATCCAAGCCCAACCATTTATGCATGGAGGGAAAAAAATGACAGCAAAAAATAGGCACTCTGAAAAACAGAAAAAAAAAGGACAGCATTTCTCTTCAACCAGATAAGCAATATACTGCATACAGGAAAAATCACCTTTCCCTACTCCTCTAGGCACTTGCTTGAAAGAGTTGTGGTCGATAATCTGGACACACAACCTGAAGTAGATGACCTAGTAACTAAATAATTGTGACTATACAAAAGTCAAGCGACCATTTCTCCATTCTATTTAATTAAAACACTCTCAGATACATGTATTCTTTTTTGAGCAACTTAATACATATTTGATTTCAATAGGGGTAGGATATCACACAGGGATTTCAATGGGATTTGGATCTGACCCTCCATACACTGACTAGTTAGTTAAATGCTACCTTTTTCTATTTCCGTGCTCAATCTATCACTTTTTTTTAAATGTGCATCTAGCCATTTGCAACACAGATATTCTATTACCCGTACTGGAAAATGGACTACTGAATGCAAAACATTTATTTTCAGTATGACATTAATTTCTAGAATTAATTTTCATTTTTATTATGTTCACGCACCAACAATTACCTTTGTACCAGGGAGAGCAGCTGCTTAAAATAGGTATTATTTGAGGCATTTTCACCTGCCATCAGCTAAATATGAAAAATTAGTGTGGTCTATATCCTCATCTGGTAAAAGTCAGTAACTGTAAAAAAAGACACATCAGTTTATAACTGCTGAGAACCTAGATAATATATGTTATATATAAGATTTGTGCTTCTGCCAACAAAATTGGCTTCTATCTAATAAATTAAAATCTTCAGCATATTTAAAACTAAGTATATATGCTTACCATGGATGGTCTATATTAGTTTTGGATTATAGAAAATGTCTGAAACTGGGTAAGAGTTAATTTTTATATATAGAGAGAGGTAAATTTGTATATATGAAGTTTGTTCATTATGTGAAAGTACAATGTATAAGAATAATGGAATGTTTATCTTATCTAAACTCCTCATTTCCATAATTTTTCATGCTCTGGGCTTTTAATTGAAACATTTTATTCTGTAGTGTGGGTATGGACTATATTAATCACTGGGGCAAACTTAACTTTAAATTAAGGAAGTTTATTTGGGAATACTTCAGAACGCTTACTAGCATGCCCTGAAGAATTATTATAATTAAAATTAAACTACAGCTGACAGAGGACATTTTGTGATGCATTATCCTTGTTTTTTTATTGTTCTGTATTCTCACTAGCTAATTTCCTAAATTCTATAATTCACAATGGGTGTCCCATTTATTAGCATGAATTAAGGATGTTCTATTCATTCCCAAGATTACTATAATTCTGAAATAATTCATAGTACCTCAAATTCTCACAAAGAAGACTTTCACACTCTTTTGGGTCTTGAAGGAGAGCTCACAGGAAGCAACAGCAACTATATAGTACAGAGGTGGGGGAAGGAATAGTAGCCAAGCTACCTCCCATTTATTATTTTATTTATATTCAGCTTCTTTTCTGGAAAACTGAATATAGCTTAACTGTAAAAGCAAATAAATTACACTTAGGAGTAACAAGCACTTTAATGAACTCTTGCATATAATTTGCTTTAGAACATGTGACACATTTTTGTTAATTATGCTTTGCTTGCATGGCAGCCTATTTATTGTGGTGGGAGTATAAGGGATATATTCAGATTACAAGAAAAAACTCTCGTTTTGACATGTATGGTATGTTACAGTGAAAAAATAAAAGGGTTATTATTGTATTTCATTGGTTGGGAGAAGTTAATGTTGCAATTAAGGTAAACCATTCTCCATTTTTTAATTCCCTTATACAGCTATGATTTAAAAATAATTAAAAGCAAATGCACATGAGTACTTCAAGCCCACAGAAATGGGGTCCTCTTTTTATCCATCCCACTAAGAAGAAAAATGGTCAGGCAGCTTCTTTTGCTAAAGGAAAAATTAGTATGAGATAAATATAGCTGATAACAGAGCGATAGATTAACCTCTGCCATGGAGAACCTGCAGGGGAGTTTGAAGGGTGAAAAAGTCTCTGTAAGGTGTTGTCCTTCCCATCCATGTAATGAGTTCTGTGTCATGCTCTAAGTCCCCAAAATCCCTCTGCATCAAAGACATGATGGGCTTATTCTGTGCCAGTTCTTGGCCCCTTGAAACCACCACACTTTCTTGCAGCAGAGCTACTCTCTAATTAGATATTTTATAATGTACTGACCTTTCATTTATAAACAAACTGCTTAGCTGAAGGGAAGATTTTTTGCTGATGATCTGGCCAGGACACTGCAAAAGTCATGCTGGAAAATACTGCAGAAAAAATGCTTGCAAATATAAGGATGGAAACAGGTGCTAGAAAATAAGACCTTTCCTGGGTCAGGAGATGCTATAGGGAAATCACTGAAAATCACTATTAGATAAAAAGATACAAAAAGTGCTTGGAAAAACAAAAAGATAAAGAAAGTAAAAGAAAAAAGAGTTACACATGTATATTGCACGTGCACAGTGTGAAAATAAAGAGGAGGACCTGCTCTAGTTTTCAGCACAATAGCTGAGTGGTTAGGGCACTCACCAAGGAAACAGGCTACCTAGTTTCTAGGCACCCCTTACACAGACAAGGTTTGAATCTCTGATTTCCTAGCACGGTGCTATAACCACCACAATCCAAGGGCATTATCTAATGCCCTTCTCCACTATACCTTTTGAAGGGGAGACCCTGCACCTTACATTTAATAGTCATTGATTAAAATAGATGGCATGTCCTGAGAGAAGTCTCTTCCCCATGGGGAGCAAAGGCCCAGCCTGCTCCCTTTAAAATCAATAGTTATCTCACTCATCCATATACTCTCAAGCTTGTTTTCTTTCCTTTTAGCCCTGCATACCTTCTTCTCCTGAATGCCTAGGGAGACAGCTTCAGAAGGAGGATTGGAGAGAAGATTGGATGATGCCTGACCTTTGGCACGGTGGTTAGAGCTCTGGTTAAGAAGCCAGAAAGATATAGCTTCCCTCTCAGTTATTGAGGCTAATACACATGAAGGATCATCCTTTCCCTCCAAGGGATGATGAGGTCGAACGGTCATAAATTACTACAAGACCATTTCAGGCTGGACATAAGGAAGAATTTCTTTACTGTCCAAGCCCCCAAGGTCTGGAACAGCCTGCCTTCAGAGGTGGTTCAAGAACCTACATTGAACACCTTCAAGAGTAAATTGGATGCTTATCTTGCTGGGATCCTATGACCCCAGCTGACTTCCTGCCCTCTGGGCAGGGGGCTGGACTCGATGATCTTCTGAGGTCCCTTCCAGCCCTAATGTCTATGAAATCTATGAAATCCAGCTAACACCCACTAGTTGCAGGGTTGTCTTCACCTACTATTTAATGACTTACAACACCACGTGTGTGCATATAGAAACTGTGGGGCCCAGCCAGTACATATCCTACTGCATATGCTCATCATATGCATGTGCATTCATGCGTCCACACTGCACAGGAAATACAGGCTAATCAACCTGGGAAGGAGTGTCGAAAAGCCTACTTACATGGCTGGTAAATTGCCAACTACGGGCAAAAAGGGTAACTGAATTCTAACCAAACTTCTAAAAAACTATTCTAACTTATCTTCAGACTCAAGAAGAGAAAAAAAAATAGCAGCCACTTAATACTGAAAATGAAATGAATGAGAGCAATTTAGGAACAGATTCCAACTTACACCAGTTTTATTCCTATTGGTCACAACTGTTGCTCTTGGAGTCTTGTTCCATATTGCACATTTGAGTGGCTCAAATGTTGATCGGGGTTAATGCTAGCTCAGGTTTAGAACAATCACATGTCCAAACCAGCAGGGGCCTTCAGGACTAAAAAGTAAATATCCCCCAACCCTTCCCTATCTTCCTATCCTGGGCTCCCCATTCCTCCCACTCCTGCTCCTCAGGCTCCCCATTGCTGCTTGGGATTTTCCCTGCTTCCTCCTTCTCCCCCACAATCCCCAGGACTCCCCCCTACTCCCTAGCCTTCAGGACTCACCTGTCCCCTCTGTGTTCATCAACTCATTTCTGGTCCCAGTGCCAGCAGCCACAAAGAAGCTGGAGGACAAGGGGGATGAGCAGAGATCTGGGGTCCTGGTCACGGGAGGACAGCAGGCCCAATCTGGGTGGGGAAAGGGGGGCAGTTGGTCAATTCAGGCTGGTGGGGGATAGGGTTGGGAGTATAGCAGGCCAGATCTGGGTCAGAAGGAGCATAGGGCAGCACGGGATGGCAGTCTGATTGGGCGTGGCAAGGAAGAGCAGTGGGCCCAATTCAGGCCAGCAGGGAAGAGGGGTGGGTAGGGTGTTTACACTAACATGCAACTTAGAGTGGCTACATATTAATATAACACAAGCTGGGTAACACAGCTCAGATATAAAACTAGTCTGAAGTTGCATAACTTTAAGCTGCCTAAAGAGTGCTTAAAATGAGTTTCACACCTTAATTCAAAGGTTAGGAGCTCCAGGAACTACATACAATTAACGTGTAAGAAGGCCCTTTGTGTCCACTGAAAAGTTTCTTCCACTTTCCTCTGAAGCCTCTAGTAGTAGCCACTGTCAGAAACAGTAGTGAGCTAGACGGATCACAGGTTGGATCCAATATATCAGTTCCTATGTACCTGACTGCTTCTATCAGCACTGTGGCATGGGGTGGGCTCTACCAGAAGTAAGCCAAGATGACAAGCTAAGGCTTACCTGATGCAGAAGAGAAAAAAAACAATACTGTTTACAGCTTAGCATGTTTTTCACAACACTGGCAGATAGGTTTGTTTTTTAGGGTTCTTTTTTATTAAAAGCAACTGCATTTCAGTCAAAGCTTTGTGTAGAAACACATTTAAGTATTTTGGAAGATTGAAAGGAAGTAAAAGCCATGTAACAGTGATTCAGGGGATTTTAGGATGTCAATTTGGAAAGAAAAAGCTATGCTGAATGTTTACTTCCAATCAGTTTCCACATTTGCTTTAACTGAGGTTTGGGCGGTGGGAGGGTTGGTTTGTCTGTTTTTTTTTAACTGACTTGTTCTCTGTTACGTTTTTGTATTGTGAAAGTGCCTAAGTCAATGATTCTCAACCAGGGTGCCACAGCACCTGGGGTGCCTTGAGTTCCTTTCAAAGGTGCCATTGGGTGGCACAAAATATTAACCCTATTAACTGTGCAAACATGATTCACAAAACACACCTAGAGATTTCAAATAAGAATTCATCCATTCAAACCTGTTGTGGCCTGAGCTTTTTGCAACAAAAGAATTGCTGTTTTATTTTTCTATAGTCAAAAAATGAGTGAATGCTGAAAGCTGCGTTTTCCAAGCAGTTCCTTGAGTCTAAATAGGTTCAGAATCACTGGCCTGCAAACACCCATAATGAATCCCATAGTGCTAGACATTGAATAAATACAAAAAAACCCTGTTTCTGCCCTAAAAAAAAATTAAAGCTAGTTTTGCCAAAGTACATAGGGTCCTTACAGATGCGTGTGTGTTGTGGGGAACAGCACTTTTTTCAGCTCAGAGTTCCTCTCACCGAGCACAGCACATGCCCAAAAGAGGAACTGCATCTATTTGACCCAGCTCACTCAGTGTCTGTATAGCTCATGCTTCAGTGGGGTTTCTTGGCACTTTTATCTAATTAGCAGATTGAATCAGCTTATTAGATAAAAGTGTCAAAAATCTCTGCTGAAGCATGTATATTATACAGATGCTAGGAAGCCAGATCAAACTGATGTGATTCCTCTTCCAGGGAAGTGCTGTTTTGTTTTGTTTTTCCATATTTGTCAGCACCCATAGATGCTAAAAGTTTCATCACTGAAACCTTTTTCAGCCTGATTCCCAATACACAGCACAAAGGTAGCTACTGCATGTCCTTACACAGTATGTGGGGAGACTACGGTATGTGCCTCAGAATAGACTTTGCAACCAGCCAGCAAAATAAGAAAGTGCTGCCTAAACAAGCCACCGAAAAATGCTGGAAAGAAGAGTTTATTGAACCCTCTTCCCCCTTATGGGTTTAGAAAACTCTGGACTGCAGGAGGATGCCTATGTTAGATTGGTATTGGGATTCCAACCCTCACCTGGATTTAGGTGTGCAGGTTGTCCCTTTCAAACGCAGAAAGTACATGTGGACTACTGTATAGAAGAGCCACACCTCCTCCCATGGCTACTATATTTTGTATAAGTCTTAATCTTGACAGTGTGTACAACTTCTGGATTGGGCCCATCAGGAGAGAGAGATCTACTTTGAGGACTCCAATCACACTTGTAAGATACGTGATGAGGTACTCAGGCTGGCTTCTGTGCTGCCAATGTGGGCCAGCCATGAAAATGGAAAATGCAATACAAGGTTGAATCAATCAAGGAGAGATACAGGCATACCTCGGAGATATTGCAGGTTCGGTTCCAGGCCACCGCAATAAAGCGAATATCGCAGTAAAGCGAGTCACACGAATTTTTTGGTTTCCCAGTGCATATAAAAGTTATGTTTACACTACACTGTAGTCTATTAAGTGTGCAATAGCATTATGTCTAAAAAAAATGTACATACCTTAATTAAAAAATACTTTATTGCTAAAAAATGCTAACCATCATCTGAGCCTTCAGCGAGTCGTAATCTTTTTGCTGGTGGAGGGTCTTGCCTCAATTTGTAAAAAATGCAATATCTGCAAAGTGCAATAAAGCAAAGCGCAATAAAACGAGGTATGCCTGTACAGGGCTCTGCTAAGACTTATCTGGAATACTGTGTACGGTATTCGTTAACATATTCTAGGAAGATGAAATCAAGTAAATGCAAAAAAGATCTGTTGGGATGACTGGGGAAAGAAGAGACTTAGAAGAGCCTGTTTTCATTAGTCTAGCCACACAAAGTGTGAGAGAAGCAGCATCAGGGGATAACAGTATGGGCAGCTTCCATCCTTATATTTGCTCTACTGGTAAAAACTTTAAACAAAACAAATAGGAGGATGGGGGAATTTTTGGACTCAAGTGTTTAAATTCCATTCAAGTCCAATTTAAGCATCTAAATAGACCAAGTCGTGAAGATTTCTCTCAGGAAACGCCCCGAGTGAACTTATCAACTCAATGTGAATTTTGCCAAAGTGAGAACTTCAGGATTGAATTTACTGTACTTGGCAATCAGACCTTAGGAAGTTCAGAGCTTCAATCTGGAGAAGTCTAGAGATTTATTCACATAGGATTTTTCTCAGTCACTGGCCAGGATCCCACTGTGAAAATATGGAATAAAGAAAGGACAAAAGATAACTTTTTCACTAAAAAAAAATTATAACTAGATTCAGAAAAGCACATACGAGATTTCCAGCACCTCCTGTTTCTATCTAGACAGGTCAGAATCATTAATACAACTTGTTTGAACTGAAGTATTTCTGAACCTCCACAATCACTGGATGAAACTCATGTAGTGAAAAAGTTCACACTTGAAAGCACAAAATAAAACCCTGCTATAACATCAGAAGTCTAAATTACTTTGAGTTCAGCCTGGTTTACAACTGGAGTGTGGGGTTTGGGGTCAGGGGAGGGACTGCATTTTTAATCCAAAATATTTTCAGTCCCTCATGTAGGGTGACTACTTGTCTTATTTTCAAGGTGTTCTACTGAATGTAATTTTGAAAGGATTCAAATGTATCAGTAATACAGTTCATTAGTATCAAAGTTACCTGCCAAACAGTGTCATCATTATTGTCAGCAGGAACGGTTGCCAAACTGCACAGAGATATCACCAGGTTTAATGAGCAGGTGTTTATTTAATACTAAATGTATTTTAAGGGTATTCTACTGTCAATTGTTAGACTTCTAGGAACACTGAAATGCTTTGGGAATAAAAATAGCAGGCTCTTAATGAGTGTTCTATCTCCGTAATTGGAGAATGGGTTATGAAGGGTTCAAAATTGTCCTTCAGTATGCATAGCATCACTGGAGAAGGAAATTTCCTCTACCTACAAGACAGTAAAAGTGGCAGGTTTAGCATGATAATTACAGTATCTGCTACCTACAAAACAGCCTGCCTTATTAAGAGAACAAACACTAAGAATGTCTGGAATTTGCATGGGCAAAAATTTAAGCCCATTCAAAGGCTTAGAATTTGGGAGCTGAATCTTTTTTTCGGGGTT
>NW_017728992.1:80758640-80763840 GCF_001723915.1 Gavialis gangeticus | reverse complement strand
TTTTTTTTGGGGTTTTTTTTTTTTTTTTTTTTTGGTTTCATATGTATTTACTGTTCCTTTTAAGAGTGACTCTGGAAAATGGGAGTGGCAATTAAATTAGCTGCATAGGCTGTGTCCACATAACTGTGGATGTTTGGTTCCCTAGAGACAACTAGTAGCGGCACATCTTGTGCCGCCACTACTTGTCCCCAGAGAACACTTGTGCCACGCACCCTCTGAGTGGGATAGGGGTGTGGTGGGAGAGTTATAGGAAAGTCTGGGGCCAGCACTGGGATGACCTCAGCAGCCTTACCTGGGGTTCTGGAAGGCTCCTGGGGCTCTGAGCCTGGCCAGCAGCAAGTGGGCTCTGGATATTCAGGGGTCAAAAAAACCCCCAAACCGTGCTGCTCCCTTGGACTGCAGAGAACAGCTGAATGTGTGGTATATGGTGCTATAGACATGTCTGCAGTGCCACATACCACACTGCCACACTCATCTGGATGTAGCCATAATCAGATGAAACTGTCATACTTAGCAGCAGGGGAAGGAAAAAGTAACACTTACATGCACATAATACTCAGGCCAAACTGTACTCTTCCCATACTTTTTCTCTGGCCAATATTTTCTTTACAGCCATCTTGTTATTAACAAACAAGAACATGCAACTTATGTAACGCAATTATGGTAAAGGTTTAAACTAAACAGTTCTCAAAATGGGTGTCTGCCGACAAAATGGTAAGAAAGCTGCTTTTGTTCAGTATGGTAATCCACCTGTCTTTAGGAATGGCAACCAAAAAAAGTGAAATACTTCATTTTTCCCTGTTGTATACTGTACAGCAGAACAATGAAATACAATGTGCCCTGGTGCTGTGCAAAGGGCCTGCAGTCATAGTCTCACACAGGTCCTAAATTAACGTGTCCTCCATAAAAAATAAGGTGTCCCATGGAAATACGTCAAAGAGAATCTCATCTCATTTAACTGTTAGAGAAGAGGCAGGCTGGAGGCATATGGACGGTATGTTAATAGATTCTTGTGGATATGGCATGTGGAGAAATGATGGCTGACGTATTATTGTTACTGAGGGGGACACTTTAACTGTTATACATACTGGAGTAATTCCAAGTGTGTCAGAAGTTTAATAATTTAATACGAGCTATCCTTTATTTTAAATTCATGTAATACACCTGTGAAAAACATCTAGCGAAAAATACTAAGCACTCAAAGCATACTCTTCCATTAAAAGAAGATATTATCTCTGTGAGGGCAGTTGGAAGGAGAGAAGGCAGATATGAATGTGTTTGTAGGGCTTATTTTTTGTATCTCTTCTTCTGTACTAACAGCTTTGCCTTAGCTTTTCTTTACAGAGGCAAAGGCATAGGCCCCTCTCACCTGTCACTTCATGACTTGAACTGACTTAGCCTAGTGGGGCCCCTGAGGGCCTGGAGCTCCAGGCAACTGCTTTGGTTGCTCGACCCGAAAACGTGTTCAGTTTCCATGCATCCTTTCTTCAAAACAATGTTTCCTCTACCGGGCCAGAAAATAAACAGTAACTAGCTCATTCACTCTCCCTGCAAACGAAATATCGTTCATAATTTATGAAGTTATGATGCTGGAAGAGATAGAGAACTAGAGATTGAGAGCAAGACAGGCATAGTGAAAAGAGAAAACTTAGGTTAAAAGAAGCAATCTTCGTCACTCCTAGGAAAAAGATGGCCCAGGAAATAATGATAATACTTGAAACGCTTTTGCTTGAAATTTTAAAATAAAACATAGTAAGTATTAGAATGCTAATTTAAAGTATTAATAGTAAATTGAGGCCTGAAGCAGATAGTATGGAGAAGAAATCTGAACAGGATGGTGAGAGGAAAAGAAAGAACTGACAGCTGGAAAAAAAAAGATTGGAAAATACTGAAAACACATCAGTGCAGCCACCTCTGAAATGAAATTCTTGTCAATTTCACTTCCTCACAGTTTCTGCCGGCACCGGGTTCTGCCGATTATACAGTACGCTACTATTCTCTTTTCCTTTTGATTGCTATCAGAGTTTATACCTTGGGGAATAATGCCACATTATTTCTCACTTTGTGGGTAATCACCTGTCTCTTTAAACTGACTTCAGGTGAGAGCTCAAGACCTTCACACCAAAAAGCTTATGCTGCCTTGCTGTAAACTAGGGCTTATATCTCAGTGCTTAATCAACTTTTTCACACGATGCTGTGTAAGGACAGCTTCATAGAAGACTCATGTCATCCCTAATCCTTCCATCACTGCAGCTTTCTATGCTGCAGTGGCTTCTTTTAGTTCAGCTTGTTGCACTGTCTCTCTGAAAGGGATGGAAAAGACATGTGGCATAACCTGCCATAACTGCCTCAAACCATAGTTGGTCTCCTGATAATTGGAGGAAAAATTCTGCATTGGACAACAGCTGGGAGCTATGAAGAAAAGAGACTGCCAGTGCTCCACCAATCAAGCCAATTACTGATGTGTGACCCGGCCTCCAGCCAGGAAAGTGATCACAGGAGAATACTTACCTCTCCGTTTTCCAAGGCACAGACCATGTATTTGAAAAAAATGCTCCAGAAAAAAGGGTATTTTTACACTGCATCCCCAGTACTACTGGGGTGGGGGAGGGACTTTCAGGCATGCCTTTTCCATCCCCTCCTGCTTGCAGGTTCCAAACAAAGAAATACAGTCACAGAGCCTATTTGTGGGAGGTCCTTGTACTCTCTCTTGAGATCTTTTTCTGGCATGCACTGAAGTATCCAAGAGTCACCCCTGGAACAGCTACCCTGTCCAGAGACACACAAGACTGTTATATCTTCCTAGTAAAGAACAACTTCTAACAAAGTGTTTGTCAAAGGACAAAAAATATAGAGAAGGAGCAAACATAAATGGGAAGGAATAAGCTCTCATCTCCATCCCATTCCTTTGAATGACTTGTGATGAGGCATATCAGCAAGAAAGATTGCAGGGGAAGGCCACATCAGAACAAGCACCAAAGTATCCCTGTCTACGGGAAGTGTGAGAGGTTGGTAGTAAAGGTGACCTCAAAATAAGTACACATTATATAAGGAGTGTAAGGAGTCTAGGCCCACTTGGGGCTGGTCTAACTCCAGGCCCCTTCTGGAAGTAATCATGGTGCCGGTTGAGTCATACCCATGGCCCTCAGAAAAAGGCCCTACCCACCCAGGTCTTCAAAAGCTCAGAACAAATAGCAAAACTCTGTCTGAGCAACAGGCTGCCTGATGGCATGTCCTGACCTGCCTGGAACTCTGCATATCTGCTTCTTCCCACCCAGATTCCACCTGAACCTTGCCAACCTAACCCTTGCCTTGATTCTTGCCTATGTGGCAGGCTTACCGATAGCAGCCTAGCATGTCTGGGCTCGGAGAATCCTCCTTGCGATTGGTGGAACACTTCCACCAATCAGTCAATTGCTGGGGAGGGGCTTGTCCCACCCCTACCCAGGGCAAGCAGAGAACCCAGACCTGGTTGAAGCTTGTACCCTGCTTCAACCTAATTGGTCCATTTACAAACTGGGGGTGGTGTCTCCAGAGGGAATAAAAGATCTGCATGCCCCGGCACATGGGAGGGTGCACTGAGGGATGAAGAAGAGAACCAGGCATAAGAAGAGCTAGCAAGAGCTGGCCAGTGGGGTTGGAGCTGTTGCCCCAAAATGCCCAAAGACCCTCCTCACCAGATGGGAGCCACAAGCGGCCGCAACCCGCAGCCCTGCTCCTGAGAAGCACAGTGTCGGTGCACAGATCAGTGTATGGGGTAAGACCTGGGAGCTGCATGAGGCAGCTCGGGTCTGCAACCCCTGGTGTGTAGTCAGGAATGCCTCGTGCAGCTCCCAGGGTCTGCATCCCCAGTTCACATATGAGATGGTGCACGGTGCACAGAGCTGGGACTCTGGGAGCTGTACAAGATGGCTTGGGTCCCCAGTCCCTGGCAAGCAGCCAGGATGCAGTGCCAATGGCATGTCATGAAGCAATCCGGGAGAGATCAGGACCCCTGAGAGCCACTCGGGGTTACTCTGGCCCACAGCCACTGGCACAGGGCCAGTGGCTTGATGTAGATAATGCTACATGGAGGGTCCGGGAGTGGACTGAGCCCTGGCACAGCACGCAATGGTCCAGGTCTCCAACCCCTAGCAGGAGGCAGAGTACATGATGGTACACAGGGCCGCCAGCGGGCCAAGGCAAGCCAGTGGCCTCAGAGGCATGTGAGAAGCAACTCAGGTGAGGGGAACAAGGACTGCCCATCCAAGGCCCCAGAGTCATGAGTTGCTGGGGGAAAGGATTCCCACAGAGGAGGGGAAATTCCTCCTGGCTAGTAAGGGGCTCCTAGAAGAAAAGCCAAAGGGAGAGGGCCCTTGAATTTAGAGGCTCCCTTGGGGGTTGTGAAAGGTGCAAGGGACATTAGGGTTTCCCCCCACCAGTTCTTGGGGCACTGGTAAGGCCTCAGGACCCACTGAGGCCTTGGGGACCTTTGAAGAGTTAAAATTTATTTCTGATGCTATGTGCCTCATTTTATAAGATAACACCTTATATTTTGTTATTCCTGTGTAATGATAATTGTTGATTCATTGACACATGATTCCACTGAAATCCTTGCTGGGACTCCTCCCTGTCACTAGGGCTGTACAGAGCAGGTAATAGTTGATTCAACAGCCATGTTGAATATTAAACCGGGTCCCGCTTTGATTTGCCGTCCGCTTCAAGTTGAGGTCGAAACTCAATCGAATATTCGAGCTGCTTCGACTTCCCCATAGGCTATAATGGGGAAGGTCAAAGCAGGCTATAACTTTGGCATTTCCTCTCTGAGTTTGCTGAAACTTGCAGGATTGGTAGCTCCTGAGGAGCCCACAAAGCCTTCCAACTTTCAACAAGATAGGTTCAGGGGGTTCAGAGAAGCAGCAACCCAAATTCTTGAGAGAAAACCTCCTGTGACTTCTGTGTGGAAAGCCACAGGGAGCTCAAAACTGCAGGCTTGCTAGCCCCTGAGGAGCCCACAAAGCCTGCCAACTTTCATGGAGATAGGTGCAGGGGTTTGGGGGAAACTGCATCTTAGGCTGCTGACAGACAAAACTCATGATACAGATGGAGTGAGGAGGGTGGCATTCGCTCCGTCTGCACCTGGCACTTGGGGACCCCCAGCAGCAGGAGGTTCACCTTGAGGAGCACCACCTGCTTCACCAAACCAGGATCCAAGCAGGTG
>NW_017728992.1:80757819-80758616 GCF_001723915.1 Gavialis gangeticus | reverse complement strand
GCTGCCACATATGGTGCCCTTCACCCTTGGGTCACAGATGGCAGCCAGCATATGCACTGTGTTGCACCCCAAGGGTTCAAGCCTTTTCCTAAGGCCCTCCTTCAGCCGCCTCACCAGTGCCTGCACATCTGAAAATGGCCTGCCCCAGCCAGCTCTCCATTTGGCTGCGGAGCTCCTTCACAATGGGGACCACCTGGCTGAGGAAGGCAGCAGCAGCACTGAAGGTCTCAGTAGCCTCGAGGAGGGGCTTAAGGACCTGCAAGATCTGGAAGATGGCATCCCACTCAGCTTTGGTCAGGGGGCCGCTGATCCCAATCTTCCCACGCAAGGCCAGCTCATGGATGGCCTTCTGTTGCTCTACCGGCCTCTCAAGCATCAGGTATGTGGAGTTCCACCGAGTCTCCACAATCTGGATGATTCTGTGCTGCAGGACATTTAGCTCTGCTTGTTTGTCCCGCAGCATCTGGCCCCCCCTTGATGCTCCGGTGGAAGTATCCTGCCACCTTCCTGCATCTGGAAACAAGCCTGCTGATGTTGCTGGCACCATCACCGGCAGCCCTGTCACCCTCTAAGGCATCCCTCACAATCAGATGTAAATTGTGTGCCACACAGCAAATACCAGAAAAGTTGGCATCACAGACTGCCTTGACCATATTGGCCCCATTGTTGGTGACCATGAAGCCGTGGGTGAGCTCAACCTGTCCAACGCCCAGCCACCCCTGCACCATGTGGTTCATGGCTCCCTTATCTCTGCTGCTTTGTGGGACTCATCCATCACCTTGGTGTGAAGGCGAGCC
>NW_017728992.1:80752490-80752819 GCF_001723915.1 Gavialis gangeticus | reverse complement strand
CATGATTCCACTGAAATCCTTGCTGGGACTCCTCCCTGTCACTAGGGCTGTACAGAGCAGGTAATAGTTGATTCAACAGCCATGTTGAATATTAAACCGGGTCCCGCTTTGATTTGCCGTCCGCTTCAAGTTGAGGTCGAAACTCAATCGAATATTCGAGCTGCTTCGACTTCCCCATAGGCTATAATGGGGAAGGTCAAAGCAGGCTATAACTTTGGCATTTCCTCTCTGAGTTTGCTGAAACTTGCAGGATTGGTAGCTCCTGAGGAGCCCACAAAGCCTTCCAACTTTCAACAAGATAGGTTCAGGGGGTTCAGAGAAGCAGCAAC
>NW_017728992.1:80746776-80747490 GCF_001723915.1 Gavialis gangeticus | reverse complement strand
AGGGAATCCAGTATAGGCAAGTCAAATATTCGACCCTTGTTGAATGTTTGACTCGCGCTGTTAATATTCGACTTCCGGTATTCAATTCAACCAGCTGCTATTCGACTCGACTTTCACTTTTCAAGATCGAATATGTCGAATATTTGTTGAATCGAATATTATATCGAAGCTTTGCACAGCCCTACCTGCCACCTAGCTGTTGCTTATCTGGTCTTGATTTTTGCTTACCTGTATTGTTTTACTACTTAGCTGTTCTTAAATTTTGCTTATCTGTACTGGTTTACTATTTACCTGTTCCTGTTTTGTGCTTACCTGTACTGATTTATCACTTACCTGTTCTTGATTAGTGTTTACCTGTATTGTTTTGTTAAGTACCTGTTCCTGAGTGGAACCTCTTGTGGTAGTGTATAGTTGCCCCCCTGGTTCTGCTCTCCGAGTGTAGATTTATGTCAAAGTTGTATATTTGTAAATATGTCTATTAATATATTTATCTCAGTCTATTTTTATTAATAAATCTGTATATAGTCAAGTCCATATTGTCCTGGCCTGTCTCTATAGGGAATAGAGGGAAACTGAGCTTCAGTTGCAATTTCCTCTCTCAGCACTCATAGCCAACCTAGCCAACACTTCCCTTCCATTGGAGGAGGGAGCACTTACCCTGGTGCACCTGGGCTACACCTATATTAATGCTTGCACCCATGTCTAGCCTAGACC
>NW_017728992.1:80741541-80741776 GCF_001723915.1 Gavialis gangeticus | reverse complement strand
GCCAGCATATGCACTGTGTTGCACCCCAAGGGTTCAAGCCTTTTCCTAAGGCCCTCCTTCAGCCGCCTCACCAGTGCCTGCACATCTGAAAATGGCCTGCCCCAGCCAGCTCTCCATTTGGCTGCGGAGCTCCTTCACAATGGGGACCACCTGGCTGAGGAAGGCAGCAGCAGCACTGAAGGTCTCAGTAGCCTCGAGGAGGGGCTTAAGGACCTGCAAGATCTGGAAGATGGCA
>NW_017728992.1:80737651-80740717 GCF_001723915.1 Gavialis gangeticus | reverse complement strand
TTGAATGTTTGACTCGCGCTGTTAATATTCGACTTCCGGTATTCAATTCAACCAGCTGCTATTCGACTCGACTTTCACTTTTCAAGATCGAATATGTCGAATATTTGTTGAATCGAATATTATATCGAAGCTTTGCACAGCCCTACCTGCCACCTAGCTGTTGCTTATCTGGTCTTGATTTTTGCTTACCTGTATTGTTTTACTACTTAGCTGTTCTTAAATTTTGCTTATCTGTACTGGTTTACTATTTACCTGTTCCTGTTTTGTGCTTACCTGTACTGATTTATCACTTACCTGTTCTTGATTAGTGTTTACCTGTATTGTTTTGTTAAGTACCTGTTCCTGAGTGGAACCTCTTGTGGTAGTGTATAGTTGCCCCCCTGGTTCTGCTCTCCGAGTGTAGATTTATGTCAAAGTTGTATATTTGTAAATATGTCTATTAATATATTTATCTCAGTCTATTTTTATTAATAAATCTGTATATAGTCAAGTCCATATTGTCCTGGCCTGTCTCTATAGGGAATAGAGGGAAACTGAGCTTCAGTTGCAATTTCCTCTCTCAGCACTCATAGCCAACCTAGCCAACACTTCCCTTCCATTGGAGGAGGGAGCACTTACCCTGGTGCACCTGGGCTACACCTATATTAATGCTTGCACCCATGTCTAGCCTAGACCTGTGCCTTGCCCCTGCCTAGTTTCAAGCTTGAACACATACTTCACTCCTGCTTGGATCCCTACCTAGCACCTGCCTGTCACTCGACCTGCTACCGTGCCTGCCTGTTCCCATCCTGGATTGCCCTGTTTCTGCTTGCCTCTTCCTGAGTTCTCCTGTCCACAGTTTGGACTTTCCAGTATGACTTATGACCTGTATTGATCCTGTCTTGCAACCCTCACCTTGAGACCCAAGACCTTGAAGGATACCCAGATTGATTTTGGTGCTCTTTATGGTAATTCATGCTGTAACACACTCTCTGAACAGACCCATGCCCTAACAAGGAGCAGGATACAGAATGAAGGATTGTGATAAAACTGTCAAAGGAGGAGCCAGTGGGATTGAAGAGACATTGAAGAATAAAATAAGGGGTGGAAAGATGACATGGCTAGAAGGAAAGCTGGATCAAAGGAAGAGGAAGACAAAGCAGACGGGAAACTATGCAGTAAGAGAGGGTTGGGAGAAATAGGTATGGATGATGAGAACTGAGTGGGGATAACAATGAGACAGAGCATAATTATCATGTTGGAAGATAAAGATAAAACAAGAATAGGGTGCCATAAGAGCAGTAATTTACTTATGCATTTAACCAGACAGAGCAACCAATAATTTCTAAAGATATATAGTTCATTGTGTGGCAAGTCAGAGCTGCTGAGGTGCACGTATTGAATCTGTATTAGTAATGGTAACACAAGGTACATCTACATATATTATAAATTCAACTAAATCTCTGGTGCAGTTTGCAGAAGTGTATTGCTCTCAGGTGCTATGTTTACACATGCACTCAGGACCACAGCATGTTGAACTGGGTCAGAACTGGCAGGGGGCCTAGGGGAAGGGAAAATATGGCCCATGGGCCAGATCTGGCCTGCCAGGCTATTCTATTCAGCTTGCTGTTAGCTTAGAAATGGTATTTAAAGGTTTGCTTTGTAGAAATTGGCTTAAAGGTATAGCTATATGCATTTGAATGGGTTAAGATGGACAGCAGGGGTTAATAGACTTCTAAGAAACTTGGGTATCACACACAGTTTCTCACAGCCCTGAAAGGGGCCTGCAAGCAAAACCCTATGTGGAGAAATTGAGGGCCCTGGATCTCTTCAGTCTCTGCAAGAGAAGGCTAAGAGGTGACTTTGTGGATGCCTACAAATTCATCGGGTTGGGAGGGGACAGCAAGGAATAGGAGATGCTTTGTTTACCAGGGTACCCCTTGGAGTAACTATGAACAACGTCCATAAACTGATGGAAAGCAGATTTAGGTTAGACATCAGAAAGAACTTCTTTACGGTAAGGGGTTCCAAATTCTGGAATGGGTTTCCAAGGAAGGTGTTGCTCTCTCCTACCTTGGGGGTCTTTAAGAGGAGGCTAGGCATGCACCTAGCTGGGGTCATCTGATCCCATCGCTGTTTCCTGCCAGAGGCAGGGGGTCACACTCAATGGTCTGCTAAGGTCCCTTCCAACCCAAACATCTATGAATCTATGAAAGAAGACAGGTTGTCTAACACAACAAGGCCAATAAAGACATATAGCCATGCAGCTGGAAACCGTGCACTGCTGGAGCGATGGACAGGTGAGTGGGGGGGGAGCAGTGGATAGGCAAGTAAGTGGGGAGTGGCAGATGGGTGGGCGGGGGGAAGCAGTGGTGGTGGGTGGGGAAGGAAAGGAAGTGGCAAGAGAAAGGCAGTGGCAGCAGGCATGGTGGGGAAAATGGCAGCGGGTGGGACCGTAGGGCTCCAGTGCCAGGACTGGCAGCAGCAAGAGCCAGCTGGGAACTGCGGGGACTAGACTGCATTCTGCAGTCCCAGAATTGCAGCCAGGAACCTCACATTGCCAGGAAGTGCCTGGTTGGGCTGGCTGGCTCCGTGCCACGCTGCACAGTTCCCAGCTGCAATGCTGGGACTGCAGAACACAGCAGGAGTCCTAGCATTGCAGCACGGAACTGCGGGGTGCAACACGGAGCCAGCTGGGCACCTCCCAGCACCACACAATTCCTGGTGGTATGGCACTGAGCTGACCTGGCCTGGCCCATCCTCTCCAGGCACCACACGGCTCCCAGCTGTAATGCTGGGACCCACACAGTCTGGCATGAAACTGGCTGGTCCATAACTGCAGCATGCAGTTCCCAGCTGTAACGCTGGAACCTACACTAAGCCAGACTGGCCTGATGGCACACTAGTGCCAGGAGCCATGAGGAGTCCCACACCATCAATCTGGGTGAGCTTGCAGGGTTCCTGGCACTCTAGCCAGGAGCTGCACATGGAGGCAAAGAGCCAGAGTCCCATAAGCCCCACATTGTCACCAGAAACCACATGGTGCCCTCCCCCAAACCCCAGAGGCACACACGGACACACACAGCC
>NW_017728992.1:80732167-80732651 GCF_001723915.1 Gavialis gangeticus | reverse complement strand
CCATCACCATCACCTTTAACCATCACAGTTATGCACAGGACACACACAGCCTCCCCACAAACACCATAACCTCCCCCACACCCCCCCACGCATAACAAGCCAAAAAAAACCCATACCCATCTACCCATACCCCCCACACCCTTCCAATTGCCCCCACAGCCTCCCCACAATGTACAAGAGTAAGACTTCATTTTGAGCTATTACGCAATCACCTCTATATACACACAACAAAATGCACACAGTTCAGGACAAAAATATATTTTAAATAAAATATGTTATTGTAGATATGTGATTTTTAGCATACAATTTAGCTTTTCTTCAGTTCCAAGATGGTAAGCCCCCCACAAAAGGAGTACTTCTGGGGCAAGAGGAGGAACTTCTGGTGGCAAAGGTCAGGGGTTAGGGGAGGGACTTCCAGTTCCAAGATGGCAACCAGGGAGCAGGGCATCTGTTGAGGGGCAGGGCTACCCTTGTGGCCCTCAAT
>NW_017728992.1:80710243-80727167 GCF_001723915.1 Gavialis gangeticus | reverse complement strand
CAGCAAGGAATAGGAGATGCTTTGTTTACCAGGGTACCCCTTGGAGTAACTATGAACAACGTCCATAAACTGATGGAAAGCAGATTTAGGTTAGACATCAGAAAGAACTTCTTTACGGTAAGGGGTTCCAAATTCTGGAATGGGTTTCCAAGGAAGGTGTTGCTCTCTCCTACCTTGGGGGTCTTTAAGAGGAGGCTAGGCATGCACCTAGCTGGGGTCATCTGATCCCATCGCTGTTTCCTGCCAGAGGCAGGGGGTCACACTCAATGGTCTGCTAAGGTCCCTTCCAACCCAAACATCTATGAATCTATGAAAGAAGACAGGTTGTCTAACACAACAAGGCCAATAAAGACATATAGCCATGCAGCTGGAAACCGTGCACTGCTGGAGCGATGGACAGGTGAGTGGGGGGGGAGCAGTGGATAGGCAAGTAAGTGGGGAGTGGCAGATGGGTGGGCGGGGGGAAGCAGTGGTGGTGGGTGGGGAAGGAAAGGAAGTGGCAAGAGAAAGGCAGTGGCAGCAGGCATGGTGGGGAAAATGGCAGCGGGTGGGACCGTAGGGCTCCAGTGCCAGGACTGGCAGCAGCAAGAGCCAGCTGGGAACTGCGGGGACTAGACTGCATTCTGCAGTCCCAGAATTGCAGCCAGGAACCTCACATTGCCAGGAAGTGCCTGGTTGGGCTGGCTGGCTCCGTGCCACGCTGCACAGTTCCCAGCTGCAATGCTGGGACTGCAGAACACAGCAGGAGTCCTAGCATTGCAGCACGGAACTGCGGGGTGCAACACGGAGCCAGCTGGGCACCTCCCAGCACCACACAATTCCTGGTGGTATGGCACTGAGCTGACCTGGCCTGGCCCATCCTCTCCAGGCACCACACGGCTCCCAGCTGTAATGCTGGGACCCACACAGTCTGGCATGAAACTGGCTGGTCCATAACTGCAGCATGCAGTTCCCAGCTGTAACGCTGGAACCTACACTAAGCCAGACTGGCCTGATGGCACACTAGTGCCAGGAGCCATGAGGAGTCCCACACCATCAATCTGGGTGAGCTTGCAGGGTTCCTGGCACTCTAGCCAGGAGCTGCACATGGAGGCAAAGAGCCAGAGTCCCATAAGCCCCACATTGTCACCAGAAACCACATGGTGCCCTCCCCCAAACCCCAGAGGCACACACGGACACACACAGCCTCCCCACAAACACCATAACCTCCCCCACACCCCCCCACGCATAACAAGCCAAAAAAAACCCATACCCATCTACCCATACCCCCCACACCCTTCCAATTGCCCCCACAGCCTCCCCACAATGTACAAGAGTAAGACTTCATTTTGAGCTATTACGCAATCACCTCTATATACACACAACAAAATGCACACAGTTCAGGACAAAAATATATTTTAAATAAAATATGTTATTGTAGATATGTGATTTTTAGCATACAATTTAGCTTTTCTTCAGTTCCAAGATGGTAAGCCCCCCACAAAAGGAGTACTTCTGGGGCAAGAGGAGGAACTTCTGGTGGCAAAGGTCAGGGGTTAGGGGAGGGACTTCCAGTTCCAAGATGGCAACCAGGGAGCAGGGCATCTGTTGAGGGGCAGGGCTACCCTTGTGGCCCTCAATAGCTCACCAAAACTCGTTAAGCAGCCCTCCAGCTGAAATAATTGCCCACCACTGCTCTAACACAACACAGTGTGCTGCAGACTGGCTGGCTGGGGCACGGGGTGCTCTAGTGTGTGGCTAGCCAGCAGGCAACTCCTGCACTGAAGCATCCTCATGCCCCAGCCAGCCCCATAAACATCTACATATGTATTGCTGTGGAGTAAACAATGCTGCCAGAGGACAGTAGTTGCATTGACAGGTGCTATTCTAAGGCAGCATTTATTAGTTTCTGGCACCCTAATAGGGCTGCAGGCATAAATGCTGAGACTTAACTTCAGAGGTAATTGGGCAACTCCTCAGTAAATGTCTTGTGTAGATGTGCCCACAAAGAGGTTTGCCCAGTGTCAGAGCAGAACAGAGACCACCACTCCTGAAGGAGCTGGAGGAAGTGTCTAGGGTGTTGGTCTATAAAGAGAAGTGATGGAGGAATAGTGACCTTCCTTCTGCTTCTTTTCACTCTTCATGTATTTTTTATCTTCCTGGAGAGAAGAACAAACAGTATAAAAGACTGCCTTGTTTCCAAATTATAATACATGTGATAAGATTTTAGTTGTCTTCAGATGTAATTTTTTGCAGAACGTGTTCTTGCCTTTACTCAGCAAAAAAAGAAAAAAAAGAAAAAAGTTTTCAAGCTGAATCCCTATGAAAATAAATTGACTAATGTAGTAAAGGGAGAAGAGATGGACTGATTTTGTAAAATTTAAAACTGGCATGGGGAGGCATGGGATGAGGCAACAGACACCGAGGAATGAAGACACTGCTAGCTAAAATAAAGGCTTTTCATAGTGCACAAAAATACAAGACTCAACCTCTCCCAGACATTTGTGTGAACAAAAGCTTCTGCTTGCAAACAGCGGCTGCAAAGAGGAACAATGAAAATGTGTCACAAATACAACTGACAAACTCACAGAAAATTATCCATTTTCACTCAAAATAATTTCAAACAAAAAGCCTCTTGCACTGTTAGTTTGGATACAGCTCACTGTTAAATATACAACTAAGCCATGCAGTCCTTCCCCTTGCAAAAACACCCATTGAGTTCAACAAGTTTTGCCTGAAAAAAGACCAAAAAAATTGCAGGGTTTGGTCCACAAACAGTAAATATGTAATGTTGTTTTCTATGTCTACCTCTGTATTCTGCAGTCTGCCAATTAGCCATAGTAATTAAGATTGATGCTCAACATCCACATTCCCACAACAACTAGATTATAGTCTAAAATAGTCTATCATCCTGAACCAATTTTTCAATGCACTATATTTTCTAATTTGCCTGATAAGATTTCCCTTTCTGCAAACTAAACCTTGTGTATATCTGTTGAAGGGAGAAAACTGACATGCACGATTCCTTAAAAATAAGAAGCTTATTTTTTCTCCTCCCAGAGACCAGGATCACAGGTATCGCATTGGAGGTTGATAACACCTTCAATTAAACTCTAACTGACATGTATAGCCCCAAGGATAGCAATGACTTCCCACCTCAACATTTAAGTGTCAGATTTCTCTGAACCTGTTACTGATGTAATGAGAGACTAGAGGATTTGGCTCAGAAATACTTAAGTAACACATGTCCAAACTACTGACAATAATTTATACATGTACTAAATAATTGAGGAGAAGCTGCTAATATAATGCCCACAAGAGCACAGCAATTAGATTTAAAAGATTGCTTTCACTGAAAGCGCTCTGGAACCTTTTAACTTGACGATAAAGGCTGCTGGCTTCAACTCTGAGGATCTATTCTGGTCAACCCAGGTTCAAGAAACACTAACTTCTTTTGAATTGTATGTACTTGGATACCAGAGATACCTGTTAGAAGAAAGTGAAGAGGGTGTGGGTGCTATGAAATGAATGCAAGAACATACAGTGGCAGAGTGAAAACTGAGGATTAACAAATGCCTTTCCTGAAATCGGTTTTGTCACCATCACAGGGACTGGCAAGTTTCTACCACTGCCACTGGGCTTGTATAACCCCCTGCATTTGCCTTATTCTCCAGTCATTTTGAAGAAGTAAATAAAGCCCTTTTTCATTTGGCATTGAACTTCATGCAGAATGAAAGCCATGGAAGCCTTGCCAACGGCTTTCGGACCCCACTGCCCCATTTTCAGTGCGGCCTTGCAAATTCTTGCAGTAGATAACAACACTAATCCACGCTCTTATGCCAGTGGGGAAATTCATAACTCTCCTCTTTGAGTGCCTGCATGACTGAGATTCATAAGACCTGATATACTTTCTGAATTTCAACAAAATACAAAGGACATCTTGATTCAAAGGAATATTGTGATCAAGCCTTGCTTGCTAAGGTATTCAAAGCAGTGTCTTCAGCATAGATAACATCTGCAGCTGTCATTTCAAATGGTATTTGAGAGCACTAGCTTTACATGAATTCTGAAAAAAATATTTTTGTTTCTGTCAGCACTGGGCAGAATACAAGCCTGGAACATACTTTGGGCCAAAGGCAAATTTTGGGCTGTGTTTCAGCTGTAGGCAGAACACATACATCCACACTTACACAATAAATTAGGGGTGTGCAAAGCCACACATGGGCTGGATCTGGCTGGCAGCGAGCCAGATCCATTTCCCAGCAGTCCCTGTCCACATGACTGGGACTGGTTTCCATGGAGACCCCAGCAGTAGCCACACTGTGCTAGTGTGGGACCAGGGTTTCCATGGAGACCAACCCCAGCAGCACTGGCAGGTAGCAGCACCAGTCTCTGCCAGGTTGAGGGGGCACTGAGATGGGACTGTGCTGTGGGCAGGAGTGAGATAGGTTCAGCTGTTGCTGCCTGTGCAGGGCAGGCAGCAATAGCAGCACCACTAGAAGGAGTGGCTATGGGGGGCTACAGGGAATTTTGGAGTGGCTATAGCCCCACCAAACCCCTCCTAGCACCGCCTCTGCTGGCAGGGCGTGTGGCAGGGCACAGAGATGCTGTAGGCCTGGGATCTTGAGGCAGTGACAGCATGGTCCAAAGCCAGGGCAGAGCCACACTCTGCAGCCTGTATGCCCTGGACAGGGGCATGGAGGCATTGGCAATGCATACTGGATGCATGCATGTGCACGCATACCCCCTGAGTGTGGTGATGCATCCCCACCTGCCACCCCCTGCCCCCTTGCTGCCGACACCGCTGGTGGTGTCTACAGGCAGTCAGCAATCGCCACTGGTCACCGCCAATGCTGCCGGCAGCATCTGCAGATGGTTGCCAACCCCTGGTGGGCACTCGCCACCCCCTGCCCCCACTGCCAACAGGGCCAGCAGCATCTGCGGGAGCTCCCCACTTACCATCGCCACACTCCCGCTGCTGCCAGCTTTGCTGTGACCCCCAGCTGCCAGGGGCATGCATCATTCATGCATGCAGGCAGCAGATTGCAGCTGTGCCCCAGCTCTGAACCATACTGCCACCACCACAAGGTCCCAGCCCAACTCCAAAGCAGTGCCATTCCCTGCTGTGCGCCCTGCCAGTGTTGCTGGGGCCAGTCACCATGGAAACCTTGGCCTTGCTATCATGGTGTGGCTGCTGCTGGAGTCTCCATGGAATCCAACCCCAGGCAGGCAGGGGCTGCTGGGAAATTGAGTCCAGGCGCCAGCTGGATCCACCAATTTGCCCACCCCTGCACTCAACAGTGGGCACATCTACGTAAGACATTTACTCCAGAGCTGCCTAATTAGCTCCGTAGTAGTCTCAGCATCTACACATGTGCCCTTATTAAGCCACAGGACACTAATTAACTCCTCCATAGGTTAGTACTTGTAAATACAAGTACTATCCTATAGTGGCATTATTTACTCCACCACAATGCACATATAGACACTGACAGGGCTGGTTGGGTCATGAGGGTGCTTCAGTGTAGGGGCTGCCTGCTGATTAGCCCTGCACTGAAGCACCCTTGTGCCTCAGCCAGCCCCTCCGCAGCAAGTGGAGCTGGGTTGGAGCAGCCCCAGGCTGGCAGGCTGATCCCCCAGACTCCCTGCCAGCCAGGGCTGCTCCAACCCACCTCTACATGCTGCAGTCCTAGGCACACATACAAATGCAGCAGTAAACAGGAGCAATAAGCTCTGGTGCAATAGGTATTGGAGTTTATTGTGTCACATTAAAAATTTCATGTGTAGATATGCCCACTGAGACTTAAACATTCAAATTACTTTTATTTTTGAGTACCTCACTTTGGGGGTGACCAACCCGAATAATCTTATAAGAGTCTAATGTTCAAAGGATGGATGTCACACACCTTCTGAAAAGCAAGTTATTTAAAAATGTTTGGCACACAAAAATTCAGGAGGCCAGAATCACACATCACTTTTTCGCATTTTGGCCTAGAATGTTTCTGCAAAATAAAATATTCATTACATGATAACCCTACAAACCATATATCTATCTTTCTATCTTAGAGTCCTATAAAGCCACTCATTATAACAGTATATTAATAGCAATAGTGAAATTCCTAGTAGAATTTTATTCTGGCAAAACTCTGCTTAGAGTAAGCTTTGCAGCAGTCATATTTTAGATTTTATTAATTTACTTTTTTTTTTTTTTTTTAATCTATTTTACAACTTTTTTCTTTTGGGTTGGGGTTTTTTTTTAGGTTTTTCCTCCAATGCAGGCAAAATATTTTAATTTTCTTCTCTCATATGCTGCCCACATCATTATATATATTTTTTTATTTTTATATATATATTTTTTTTTCTTTTAAGCTTAGCACAATGTATTCGTTTAATTTTGTTACCTGGTTGCCTTCTAAAAAGTAGTCTGCATTCTATGCATCTTAACCTATCTAAGTTCAGAGAGAAGCAACACGGGAGCATGTGTAACTATCCTGGACACTTAGGCCCAGATTCAAATTATTCTTGTGAGCATGTAAATGGGTCTCTAAATTCTCTCTGGCAAAATTTTGGTGCATATGTCACAAAAAGTAATACAGACCCCTCTGCAACAGGCATACTGTAAGAATTGGTAGGTGCTTCCATCTTGGCCTGAAAAGATGCTTAGATGCCTATATTTAAGGTTTCCAAGCACGCTTAGAAGCAACCTAGATCAAGTCTCTAAATTCCCAAATCATGTCAAAGTTGTATTGAAATCCAAATCAGAGACAGGAAATGTCTGAATTCTACCTAAATTCCCAATCCATTAGACATCCTCAGAACACACCTAACACCTAATTAAAACCAGCACCATTGTGCTTACAATAAAACATGGTACTTACAGCTACTGATAAAAATGCCCATCTTTTGTAAAATAGCCTCCCACCCAGAAAATGAAACAGAATCTAGGTAATCCTCAGCCTAAGGAGACTCAAACATGCATCTCCCCCTTTCCAGGACAGTGACCTAACCACCAAGGCAAAGTACAGGTATTCAAGAAGATCAAGGCAGAAGAAGTCTAACTTTTGAGCTTTACTCTAGGCACCCAAGGTTAGGTCAGAAGCAAGAAAAACACGTTAACCCTTGTGGAAGGGAGGTTGAGGCTCAGAGCCTACCTGCATGGCTGAAGCCCAGCATGGTGGGGGGACTCTTGCATACCTGCCAGCATGTCCCCTAGATTTCCTGAGCTGCCAAAGACTCCCATAACTGTTGTAACACCTTGATTTTAGGGCTCAAAAAAAGCTTTCCGCAGCTTGCAGGGTATGTTTGGGTGCAGGTTTGTGTTAGATGGATCCATGTATGCATGCTGGCTTCTCTCAGGTTAGCACAATATCCTTGAAGGATGGGGCTTCTAATTGTCAATTAACCAGATTTATGACCCCACTCAATGCAACATAAATTGATAAGGCCCCAACAACAGTAGCAGATACCAGCCCTGGCACGTCTTCCTCTTCCAGGCCAGTGGTGCTGGGGTTGGGAGGGGGTTGAGGGGCACAAGGTCAGTGGGGATCATAAATAAATCAGTATCATCAGTCTTCCAAGTGGACAACCATCAAGCCCAGAGCACACTGAATATCAGAGTAGGCAACAACATCCTTCCCCATGAACATACCCAAACTAACCAAGGAGTCATATTGGACAATTCCCTCACCTATGAACATCACACTCAGAAGGTCAGCAGTAAAGTCTCTGCATGAGTAGCTGCCTTAAGATGTTTTGCCAGCATGACAGGGTGTGCCAACTTCAAAGTGCTCAGAATCACTGCCCTTGCAATAGTATGCTCCCCAGCAGATTACTGTGCTCCTGTGTGGTCCAGAAGTTGTTGCACTAAAAGGCTCAATACTGTATTTAACAGTGTGTAGAGACTCATAATAGGCTGCACAACTTACATACCCACAGACATGTTCCCTGTACTCTAGGGCATTAAACCAAGTGACATAAGAAGACAGGTTCTAACTGCTCCCCTGCGGCCAGGTTTCTGGGCCTGTGGAGAGCCTGGCAGGCCAAATACGATGGCCCTGTGTGTTGTACTAAATGTAGTTAAGGGATGGGATCAATGGGAATGAAATGATTTTTCAGAGTAATCTATTTTTACAGTATTTTATAGCAACACCAAACGAGTCTCCCACTGCATATGACCTTGACAGAAAAGCATGGGTCAAGCTAAACAGACTGAAATCTGGATATGGACAGTTCAAAATAACACTGTACAAGACGAACATCTTGAACACCCCTGTGTTAATGCGGCCTCCAGCCATCAGTCCAGCACTTAATTGAAACCTGCAATCCTTACAAATGCCCAGATGGGAATAGATGGAATCTGCACACTGAGCAATAATACCAGACAGTGGCTCAGAGCTGGCTGGAGGGAACAAGCTGGGTTGGGGGAGTGGTTGAAACAGGGGCTTCACTGACTCTTGTCAGTGACAGGCCAGGGCTATGGCTAGCCTGGTGCTCTGCAAGAGGAATCGAGCTGTGTTTGAGGCTAGAGTGCCACCCTGCAAGCAGGGGTAAGCAAGGTCCCACAAAGCCCTATGGAGTGCTAACAGAATGCAACCTAATGCGAGTTCCAGTGGGATCTGGTACAGAAGTTCATTACAGTGCCCTAACTTACACATCCATCCAAGGTTAACTTAGAGCAGGATCTGCCATTTTTACAGTGTTCCATGTGCCCTGACCATCCGTTTGGTTATAGGGTTGTAGAGAGCTTTCTGTGCACTTACACACAATAAGTATAATTGCTGTACCTGGCACAAGTTCACAAATATTCTGAGTGAGGGCACCTTCCACCTCTCTTGCTAAAGCTAGGCCCTAGTCAGCCAAAAGTTAAGGATTCATGGGATCCAAAGGAGAGGTAGCAAGAGAGAACCTAGCTGTGCAGCCTAGTGTACTTCCCCAGGAAGGGGAAGTCCTCTGTTCTGGTTCCTGCTTCCAGGGTTATTTCTGGTTTTTAAATCATTATTGTCTCATATAAATGCATAAACAGCATTCTGAACAGAAACTGAAACCTGGATTTACCAGGGAGTACCTTGATCACTGTGCCATGCTATTGTCGTGTACTCTCCTGCTTGATTTCCTTCTGGACCAATAGATCTTGCATTCATTGCTTCTCTGTGGCATAGCTTCAACAGAAGATGGAGGGTGTTCCTATGTTACTTAACTGACAGCTTGCTGCTGGAGATGCTGTCCTGAGAAGTGTAGATGGGAGTTTTAGTACCACTTCCTGGAAATTGCTAACCAGTATGCTATTGGGCAATGGCTCACCACCATATCCTACCAAGAGTGGCCTAGAGGTGGGGGGAACACTGTATTTCAGCGGTTCCCAAACTGACAGATTGCACACCACCAATTTAAAATGATACAAACTTAAGTACCACCACCACATTTTTGTCATAAAAAGTAATTATAAATGAATCTATTAATGTGTACCATTGACAGATTGTCTGCATACCACAGACTGGGAACCGCTGTGTGCATCTTATACTGAATGCAACACACTTGGGGCATTTGAACACATGCTTGCACTGCAGCACCAGGCTCTTGTAAAAATGCCCAATGCTGCATCGCATGCATTTGTATAAATGGAGAAAAGTGCATCAGCACTGAGAAAATGGTGGCAGCACACTTTTGAACTAAAACACAAAGGTGTGCCAGCACCAGGCATGGCAGCTCGTGTGCAGAGCAGACTCAATTAATCAATTATGCTCCGATGCGCTGGATTTCTGACATGTCGGAGCAGACAAATGTATACGTATAAATACCCTTGGTGTCAGGTAAGTGCCCTAAATGACAGAAGCATCTAACACGCAGCTCTGAGTCAGACATCCAAGTGCAAGGACAGGCAGGACTTGAGATGCACACCAATGCCTCATATTTTCTATTAGCTACATACAAATGCCTTTCTACTCAACACTTGGGTACTCTGTGTTTCCCTTTGGAGGTGCCTTACTTTCCCCATTGGTTCTATAAGGATATTAAGCACCTCACTGTGTATGTAGACCTGGGTTACCCTGCTAGGCCGAAAGGCCTAATGTGTTGTGATACTTAAGTGGAAACACCTGGAAAAGCCATTTGGTTCTGGCCTTTACTATAAGTACCCAACAATCATATAAACCTCGTTCCAAAGAGAATTAATAATGTATGAACTGAAATATTCATGTTTGTATTTTACCTTATTAATTTTTTACCAAACGTTGTTGCCATGCAGTTGTTAGAATCTGAGTTTTCTGTGAAACCATCATGGCTAAAACAAACACTCACAGAGCAATAATTGTGCATGGTTTCACCTCATCACAAAGGAATATACAAATGCCAAACTATGTATTGGTAGCTACTAGTCAACTAGTAGTAGCATCTGTCATTTTGGCAAGCTCAACTGGCAGATGGCTTTACGGTTGCTTCTTGATCTGTTCCTTCTCTGCTGTACTCCAGTTTTCTCTTGTGGTGATTTTCATACCAGGACATCATAATATATTTTCCATATAACAACTGAGTTCTAAGTAAATCTTTTATTAACTATAGGGAAAGGGTTCAAAAAAAAGATAGACAGGATTCTATGCCCAAACTGGATTACAAGTAATATAACTGAGACTGCATGTGCCCAACTTTCATGTAGACATCAAATTCTGAACTGAATGTTAGATCAGAAGTCACACTGAACATCACAGAGTATTACACACACATATATGTGTGATATTGCTATCATATATAGATAGCTAGATAGATATAGATATAGGTATAGATATATACTAGATACTCATATACTTTCTTGCTCAAGCTGCATGATAGGTTTATACTTCAGTAAAACACGAGGAGCATTTATAAAAGGTGGGGGAAGATAAAACGCCAGAAAGATTTGTAAATCTGTGGTAGAAAAATGTGGAATGTTGTCTTTACTTATTTAAAAAACTCACTCCTACCAAAGTTACCAGTTATATTAATATATGTTTTAATAGGCTATAAATACTCTGTTAAATGCAGCTCTTCATGAAATCTGAGAAATGCACTAACTAATCAGAGTTGTTGGGTAATTTATTAAACACACAAATAAGAAGAGATATCAGGTAGGTAATCCTTGTATAGAAAAATGAAAATGAATGTTTAGCTTTTATCTCCTGTGGTGAAAGGGAAAGGAAAGGAAAGGAGTAGTTAAGTATGCCTGGGAGACCAAAAAAATGCAAGGAGTATCAGCTCCAACTTCAGCATCCAATCATTGATTCTTACCAATGATTCTCTTGTCATTTCAGGATCAAAGATGACCTAATAAGCTCTATGATAGGAATACATGAGCACGTCTCTATTGCTGCCTGCTTGTTTCAATGGTGCTTTCTGGGGCAAATAATAAATTGTATTTATTATTCTTCCTCATTCAACAGTGCATGAATGAAACTGAGCTGGGTGGCCCCATAGAGCCAACAGTATTTCCATCACCTGCAGCTAGCTAGCATCTGTGCACAAAAGCATGTCAGCAAGGGCAGATAGTGCAAAAGGTAATGTTCTCCCCTCTTCCAGCTTTACCCCACCTGTGAGGTCTGATTTCAGGAGGGACGCTGAGAGTAATGGAAGGAGAAGGAAATGCAGAAAAGGAATTATATAGCTGGCAATCTGAGTGAGAATGAGAATCCACATGTCTCTAGAGAAGTTTTCTTTCCATCTTTGAAGGGCTCTAAAAACAATGTAATGAATTACAGATGAGGGGGTTTTTATCATTTTATTTAGCTTTTATCTCTGTTCCCCTTGTTGGAGAAAATTTCAGTAACAGATTCAACAGAGATAATGGAGACTAAAATAAATGAGAGGCCACAGATCATGCACAACTCTACAATAGGGAAATGTTTGATTTTTGGCTGGCATGAGGGACATAAGCTACTCATTCCCTTTTACTAGTCACAGATTTATCCCCAATGGTGCAAGATACCCACTTCTCAGATCATCAATAAGATCACATCACAATATACAAGCGTGTAAGTTACCCACTTATGTAGTAATAAAGTGCAATATTGAATTTTCAGAAGAAGATTTATTCATCCCAAAAATGTATTGGCAAATGAAAATAAACAAATAAGCATACCTCTGTTAAACACAGAAAGACTCCAGCAGCAGATTAATCTATTATATCCAGGACAACAGCGAGTAGAATGTGAGGTATGAGTACATACACTGCAATTCTGGGGAAATTTGGCAGACAAATGTAGAAAACAAATTAGGAGGCCTCTCTAGACTCCAGGGAAGTTATTGCTATGACACTGATATGATCTGGACTCCCTACAAAAATGGCCATAGAATGAACCAGGGTATATAACTCATGAAGTTCTTGGCATAGGTATGAAAATGGAAATTATATTATTGTGCCTAAGCACACTATAAATGATATGCTTAGATATGCAAACACCACGTGGTCATTTCCCCAGGCCAATAAAAGTTACATTTTTCACTAAAAATTTCCAGTATAGAATTTTAACTCTCCAGTTAACTCTATATCACTAAAAGCTGAGCTATGAGACAGTCTCATCAGAATCTCACTACACAGTATCTCCAGGTACTGAAGGAAGTTTGTAGTTTTTATAATTAATTGAACACCAAAGTAATGTGTACTCCATTTTGGTCCATTGTTGGGACCCTTCATTAGACTGAGTTAGTTTGAAATGTTATACTGTTTCCTATGCAAAACAGTTTTTGTAATATGAAGACTTTACTCCTTCCTTTGGATCCAGTCTGACATGCATGTTAGCTTTCTATCTGATCCCATGGGTGCCAGTTGTACATCATCTACTATGCACACAAAATTGCATTTCAACTAAATATCTCAATTATATAGCAACCATCTTAAAACTCAGTGTTCCCTTCACATTTATTTGAGTCTTTGAAGAGAAAGTAAGCCTTTGTTTATACTGCATTTAAGAACATCAGTGAATAAGGATGTAACTTCTCTATATGCTTTATAATCTAGCCTCTTCTCTTGAAAATAACTTGTTAAAGAATAAAACAAGCATTGTTTCTTAAAGACATATTAAAATGCTCTGGCTGGAGACAGAATATTAATGAAGCCATTTTTTCTCTTTATATCATCAATATTTCACTTCTCCCATTTACAATCTTTGACCCAAACCTCCATCATGTTTGACTGCTTTCTGACAGTGTTGCTGATGTATTGACCAAAAAGCTAGTAGTTGCAGTAAAGTTTGGCTTCTTATTATTGCCCCAGAGAAACCAAGCCTATGATCAAGAAAATACATGAGAATCATTCCATCTTTGATATTTCTCTTTCCCATAGGACAGGGCTATCCAACTTCTAAGTCCCCAGGGGCCACAGGCCCAGAAGCTATACTATCAGAGACTGCATGCCACACAAGCCATGCCAGGTGATCCACACAATTTTTTCCTCCACCCCCACCATTAATGTTATACACTTATGCAGGCACCCCCCTCCCCCACTGCTGTACTGTATGCTCCCCTGTAGCAGGACTAGCCCCTGAGGGCAACTGTGATGCCCTCTAGTGACCACCCTAATCCTGCTCCCCCTCCAGCTTCTCAGTGTATTCCTTCACTACTTTTCCTGCCATGCCTCGATGTATATAAAGTAGAAGGGTGCCTCTGAGTTCTGGAGTGATCCTGGTTGCACATAGCTGACCAAGCTGGATGCTTGGTCCTATTCATCTCTCTCTCTGGACCTGCAGTCTGATACCACAGTCATTCTGTACTCTGCTAGCACTTGTCCTACCCTTCAGGCAACACTCACAGCCCTACTGCCATATCGATGGTTTAGGACACTAAATTGCCCTGGGGGCATTAATCATGACCTCCAACTGTCCCCATAGCCACACTCATGCCTCGCAAGCCTCACTCTGGTGTGTTAATGTGGTCCCTCTGCACTACAATGCATAGGTGTGATTCCAGCCCCCCCTCTGTATGGTCCTGGACATACCCTCAGCACCCTGCATGGCCCCAGCCGTGAGGCAGAGTCAGAGAGCAGAGCGGCAGCCAGAGGAGAGAGAAGGGAATGAGGATCCTGGAGATTCTGGGCTATTGCAGCTGGAGCAATGAAGGGAGTAGCAGCCTGGCGGGCTGCACATTAACGCCTCATGAGCCACATGAGGACTATGGGCCACCAGTGGAACATCCCCGCTATAGGACTATACCAAATGAACCTTAACATATACGGGGCCAATGACCTCATTCCATCACACAAGAAAACGAAGTGAGCATACATTCTCAAGGATACAGGCTTGGGGCTGTAACAACATATTACTGGACACACACAGTTTGCACATACCTGTATTGGACATCTTCCGGTCATCAGGATTAGATTTCATAGATTTCATAGATTTTTAGGGTCGGAAAGGACCTCAGCAGATCATCGAGTCCCTCCAGGGTAGGGGAGAGAACCACCTCCCTTGGAAGCCCATTCCATATTCAGGTAACCTTTACTGTGATGTTCTTCCTGATGTCCAACTAAATCTGCTCTCTGTCATTTTGTGGCCATTGTTTCTAGTTATCCCAAGGGGCGCCCTAATGAACAAAGTATCTCCTATTCCTTGCTTTTCCTCCCACTCTCCCCTGATTAATTTGTAGATGGCCACAAGATCCTCTCTCAACCTTCTCTTGCAGAGGCTGAAGAAATCCAGGTCTCTCAATCTCTCCTCATAGGGCCAAACCTGCAGGCCCTTAACCATGAGTAGCCCTCCTCTGGACCCTCTAAAGGTTATCCACATCCTTCTTGAAGTTCAGCACCCAAAACTGGATGCAGTACTCCAGCTGTGGCCTTACCAATGCCACATAGAGAGGAAGTATCACCTTTGTTTGTGATGCACCTGCTAATGTATGATAGAGTGTAGTTAGCTTTACTTCTCACTTCATCACATTGACAGCTAATGTTCATCTTGGAGTCTACTATGACTCTGAGATCCTTTCTGCTCCTAAGCTACTTAGAAGGTCATCCCCCAATCTTTGTGTGTGTTGGTGATTCTTTCTCCTTAGATGCAGGACTTTGCACTTATCTTTATTAAACTGTATCCTGTTCTGTTCTGCCCACTTTTCCAACCTGTCCAAATCTGCTGGAATCCTTTCCCTGCCCACCCGTGTGTTTACTTTGCCCCATAATTTGGTGTTGTCCATAAATGTGGACAGAATGCTCTCCATGCCCTTATCCAAATCCCTGATGAAGATATTGAACAGCACTGGTCCAAGGACCAAACCTTGGGGGACCCTACTACCTACATCTTTCCAGGACGATACTGACCCATCCACCACCACTCTCTGGGTGCATCCCATAAGCCAATTTGCCACCTACCTGACTGTGTAATCATCTATGTCACAGCCACCTAGTTTATGTATAAGAATGGGAAGAGACCCCATATCAAAAGCCTTTTTAAAATCCAAGTAAATGATATCTACCTCGGCTCCTGCATCTAAGCATTTTGTGACCTGGTCTTAAAAAAAAAAATAAGGTTAGTTAGGCAGGATCTACCTGCGATAAATCCATAGTGATTGCCCTTCAGCATTATTTTTCCTGCTGGACTCTCACAAATGTGTTCCTTAATAATTTTTAAAAGGTTTTTCCAAAGATAGGGGTGAGCCTAACCAACCTATAGTTACCCGGATCCTCCTTCCTCCCTTTCTTGAAAATAGGGACTATGTTGGCCCTTTTCCAGTCATCTGGGACCTGTCCTAATTGCAACGAATACTCAAACAGTCTGGTGGTCTGGTGTCCCTCTTGTGCCTGTCTGTAATCCAACTGGGCAATGTTTCTTTATCTGTGTTCAGCAATACGGATGTGAAAAACTCATTGAAGAGCTCAGCTTTGTCACTCCTATCTGCCACCAATTTCTCTAGTCTGTCCTGTAGGGGTCCTATGTTGCTGTGCGCTTTTGTTTTTGCTCCCTATATACCTGAAGAAGGACTTTTTGTTGTCTTTAATTTTTTATGCCAGCCTGAGTTCCATTGCTGCTTTGGCCTTTCTGAGTCCCCACAAATGCGAGCCAAGTAGGTATACTCCCTATTTGGTGGCTACCCCCCTTCTTCCAGTCTGTATGCCTCTTTTTTTGCCCCTAAGCTTTCCTGGATTTCTGTGGTCAACCAAAAGGGTTTTTTGGCCTCTTTGCCCCCCTTTATGTGCAAAGGGAGTGTTCCCTTCTGTGCCTGAAGGATTGTTCCCTTGAGGAACAACCACCCTTCCTGGACTCCAACCTCACCAATGCTCCTGCCCTTCAGTGCCTCTCTTACTAATCTCTTGAGCTCATTGAAGATAGCCTTTCTAAAGTCTAGCACATCTGCCCTACTGGTTATCTTTACTGGTTATTAATAGAAGTCTCTAAGATAATATAAGATTCATTCCAACAATATTTCCTGTAGTCAAGGAAGACTGGATACAGTTCAAAGAATTCTCAGTGGTTGGGTTCCACTGCAATCAAAGCTTTTAGAGCATTTGGATTATGAACAGTGCTGCAAATAATTATGAGTGAAGAAGAATGTGAAGTTTACTAATGATGGGTGATAGTAATTCAGTGATGTATGAAATGATAGCACAAATAGTTAAGATTTCCAAGATGCTGGAGGAAGGTACTGTAAAGATTTGGTTAGGGGAATTATGAGGTGGGTCTGTTTTGTTTTGTTTTTCCTCTTCTTGTAATATAACTGACATCTGTCTATTGTGATCATAACATTATAGCTAAAGTGAAATGAGTTCACAAAAAGGCAGTTTTTGTAGAATGATGATGAGGAAGAAGTTTTGATCTAGGACAGATTCATTACCTCTATTCCAAATACCAGCTTACGCTGATAAAGACATATCCACGTTTTTCAGCTGACAATAATAAGGTAAATGGAACCTCAAGAGGTCAGCTTGTCCGTCCCTTAGTGTGAAATACAATTCAACATGCCTTTACCACACTCAAGAGATATTTATCTAACC
>NW_017728992.1:80683637-80705243 GCF_001723915.1 Gavialis gangeticus | reverse complement strand
GTAAATGGAACCTCAAGAGGTCAGCTTGTCCGTCCCTTAGTGTGAAATACAATTCAACATGCCTTTACCACACTCAAGAGATATTTATCTAACCTGCTTCTTTAAAACTTCCCATGTCAACTTTCCATATCCCTTCTAGGTAACCTGTTCCAGAATTTAAGGATCCTCATATCTAACCTAAGCTTCCTTTGCTTCAAATAAAGCTGATTACATTTGGTCCTTCTCTCAGTAGACATGAAGAACTATTAATTAACATATTCAATATAATAACCTCTTACATATTTGAAGATGATCTCTCATTTACTGCTGAAAAAAATCCCATAAAATTTTATTTAGTTTTTCATTTAGCCCTTCCAATTATTAAAATGTCTCATGCCATGAAGTAAAATGTAATATATATAAATAATTTTATTATTTATATATATATGTACTGTGATGGGGATACATATATGACTGGGGAAGGGAGGGAGATGAATTCAGTCCTATCTATATATTTTCCCCAGTTGCATGTGCGTGTACACACACACACACACACCCCTATGATACTGGAAAAAAATATATAATATGTATGTATTTAGCAGAAAGCAGTGGCAGAGGGACACCTCTCACTACTGTAGCTTTACCACTTCATTTCCAGCTTTGGTGTGGGGAATGGGAGCAGGGAATAATTGAGAGCAGTGCTACCTGAAAGCACCAGTCATGGTGTTAAGAATAGCCCACCTAAATGATTTTCGCATAGCTATGCAAACAGTCAGTAAGAAACTAAGGCATTAAACTGATCTGCTGAGTCCCAAGCCAGCATCCTAACCACAGCCCTTACAATATCCCAAACACCTCTGTCTCCTGTAGATTGTTTCTTGTTTGGAGGTTGTTTTTGTTTTGTTTTGTTTTGTTTTGTTTTGTTTTTTTCGGGGGGTAGATTAAATATACTTCTATACCCATTGAAAATTCACAATAAAACTCTGCAGCTTCTCTTACCACATAGTTTCCTTTGCATTTCTTACCAGGATTTCTCATAAGGATTAAATAAGACAAAGGAGTCTCTAACGATTCAGCTCTATAGCAGATCACAAGATGTGACGTGCATATTGAGCATGAGATGACCAATACTGGAAATGGCTGATGGAAACAGACTGAAGCTCTTAGATTTTTAGTGGTGGGATTGGTAGCCAGTGGTCCAGCAGCTCTGATTTATGCTTCCACTGAGAGAGAAAATGTATATCATCCTGCTGGACTCACAGGCTCTGTGAACCTTTCAAAATAAAATGCAAGATAGACTACAACTGGAAAAAAAACCAAACCGTATTCAACAGGCAAGTACTTTGGCTGAATGACATTCGGAGGGTAATTATCCTTAAATAGAACATAGCAGTGACTATGGGAAAGGATAATTGTGGGGCAGAAAAGCGTATCAAGCTGTATGAAAGGAGGCTGGAGGAGAAACTAGTTCTTGGGATTGGAGCAGACAACATATTTAGACAAGGGGTGATCAGAGGAAAAGAAATTAGCTGTTTGCATGAGGGCTTACAAAAGACAAGGAAAATGTGTGTAACAGCTAAAGATACGGACATATGAACAGGCTATTGCAAGGTAAGCTACAATGTGAAATTACAGCACATCAGCTACTCAGCAGCAACTACCCATGTGCACATACTTACCCTGCAGTGAATACAAGGAAACTTCTGTCAGTGAAAGTATGGAGACCTGTCTCAAACTGAGTGTGTGTTGCCAGTGTGCACATGGCACTTACCACATAGTAACTGAGGCACTGTAAGTTTAACATCCTAGTTTGCCTCATAGTAAGTTGTTCATGGACCCACTCCATTCCCTAAAAAAACCCCAACAACAATAACAATTATTATAATAATAAAAGGTTTTCCCAATCAGTTGTGTGCCTGGGTTATGGTAAATTCTTACCACATTTCCACAACTAGGTTGCTTGTAAAATCATCCTGCCTGAGGGACAGGCATGTAGCTAGACTTCTCCTTCGTGAACCTGATTCAAAGTCCAATAAGGATAATGAAAAAAAATGACTTTACTAGACTTTAGTTTTTGTCAGAATCTCTCAATTCACTTGCTGTAGGAAACTAATGTAATAACCAGAAAGACAAGGTAAAAAAAAACCTCTAAAAACATGTAATTGAGAACACACCACTTAATATCTGCTGTCAAAGCTCCATGATTGGAGAAGGAAATGCACACCAGAACACATACAGTAATGGCGGGGGAACTAGACCAAGTTATTGACTTTCAGCCTAAAAAAAAGGAGAAGAGTGAAAAATTTACGTATTTTGGATGCTCAATGGCATAAGGGATCAGGTAGGGCTGCTAACTAGACATTGAACTGAGTTTAATTAGTTCTAAAGGATTTCTGCTCTTTTCTTCCTGGAAAGAGCCATTTCCCTTTCCCCGTCCACCTGTTTTCATGGCTTGCAGTTAAAGCCTCTTTATTCTACATAATATCTGCTACAATAAAGATGTCTTGTGAAAAATGAGACTTAAGTACCTTCCTTGGCACTTCCTTAGATTTTCTGTATTTGAAGATGGTCAGAAGGTATCACTAAATTGAAAATGGAGCTTACCTTACATAATTATGTTTTACTTCAGAAATTGAATAATATGAATATAGTAGATCTGTACTACATGTACTTAACAGTGGATTGAAAGGGAATTTGGGTCAAGTCGAGTTGGTGCCCAAAATAATATGACACTTTCTCATTATTACCTTAAAAAATCCCACATAAATGTTAAAAGGTCTGAAAATTAACAGCTATATGGCCAACTAATTCCCACTCCTTGCTAACCCTCCTAATCCTCCTTTCATCACTATCACACCAGTCCTGTCTCATGGAATCCATCCCATTTAAACTGACTGAGAAAGATGAATAGATCAAAATAACAAATTGCTTGGGGATTAAAATATCCTAGGTGCTGGGTTCCACTCTAGTATACAACAAAAATGTGCAGTACAGTAACTGAAATTACTGCACAGTATAGTTGTACATCTACACATACACACCTGTACTGCTCAGTAAATATGGTGACTTATGCCATTTTGAGCATAAATTTGATACCTGCACTATCTTGAGTCCCCAAATCAGTCCAAACACTGCATTAATGCAATTTAACACCTGCACATGTAGATGCTGACTTATTCTTGCTTACTGAGCAGTAATTTACTGCACAGTGAATTTAATCTGGCATAAATGCACATGCAAACATGCCCAGTGTGCACTACGTGAAACTTCTGCTCACTGTTTCTTATACACATTTAACTTGTGGTTATACACATTTAAATAAAACTGACTGGCAGTGCCATAAATTAGACGTGTACAAATCACTGTAAGTCATACACAATCTAGTATGTAAACTTTATTTTTCAGCACTGTGTAACATAAGCGGATTGCAGAAATCTCTGCTGGGCCCTCACATCCCCTAGGGTTCCTTGTTAGTAGCCTCTTCATTGACCAATCCCTCACCCTCCTGAACAAGCCCCAGTCACTCCTCCAGCAATAAATATTGAGAATTGTAAGAAAATGCCTGTTGCCCACTAGCTAGTAACATGGAACATTCAGTGTCTTCATTTTATGCTTTAAACACATCATTTATTTTATCGTTTTCTTCCCCTTCCCACCCATTAACTGCTGTCATGTCATCTTGTCTTCATTCTCCCCTGGTGCTTTAGATTTCATTGCACTCATATCACCCTCTCTCTATGCTCTGTTAAGCACTTTGGCTCTAACTAGCTTAACTAGATCTTCTCTCCTCTTATTTTACATTTAATGACTCTTATGCCAACCCCTGTTCATGCTTTCCCAAGCACATTGGGATTAATCATTGTTTTTCTGCCTCTTCTCATGCCAGCCTTTGCTACTGATTTCTAAGAGAAGGTCACTTAAAACATAAAGAAAATCTCATACAGGATTTTCATTTATACTAAATGCCCTTTTACAGCACTGTAACTTACACTTATGATTTAGGGTCTCAGATGTAATATAAATGAGAATTAGGTCCTGTATTCTTCTTATGACAAAATAGATGTTAAAAAGAAATACAAGCAAGTATTTTGCCCATCTTAGAAGATGAAAGGCTCTGGTTAACTTGCTTTCTAGCTTCTACCTACCATGCATGCTCCACCTTCTGTTTCAAAGTCACTGTCACATTAGCAAAGTCCCCTGTTACCAGATTTGCCTGCTACTTTGGGGTGTGCTCGTTTATTAGGGCTAGGGTCTTGGTAATTCTATTAATGTGCTGCTTGTGTTACTGGTGTTTCTATACGGAGCTGTATCTCTCCCCCTGCAAGCCCTCACCCCCAATGGAGCTATCTTGCAGGACTCTGTTCAGTGGGACTGGGTGCCTCCAGTCCCCAAATCAGTCATACACACAAACACACACAGATTAACGTGACATGCCTGATCTGGCCGGGTTGATCAGCATGGACAGGCTGACACCCTCATATGCCAAGAATCAGTTCATCAGAGCAACAATAACTACAGTCAGACACAAGCACACAGTTAAACAGAATACCTCTGAATCCGGCTGGGTGTCCAGATGACACCCTCATGGGCCAGCATTCAGTTCATTAGGGCATGTCTGAGCCAAACTGGGTCAATCAGCCTGTACAAGCTGATCCCCTTATGTGTTTCAAACTCAGCACGTCCCAATCTTTTAGCCTCTTGATGAGCAGACCCCACAGTATTTTTGGGCTACACAGGGATCTTTAGCTTAGGTAAAAGGAGCATTGCTGCAGAGCAAGTGGGGGAAAGAGAAGTAAAGAAGGAAAAATATACCCAATTACCACCAGTTTGACTATAAAAGTTATTTATTGCTAAGTAGATGAAATATATAATGACACTAGTAGTAATAGACATGCAAAGGAAAAACAAACACAAACAGTTACAGTATACCCTGGTTTCACTAAGTATTTGGGGAAACTTAGCTCAAGCTTAACTAATACAGTTCAAGTTCAGAAATCTATGCTTAGAGAGAGAGAAGAGAAAAGAGAGAGAGAGCTGGGATCTCACCAGTCCAAGGCACTCGGGTTGCAAAGCTGACAGGTCAAAGTTCTCAGCACGATCCTTGAAGGGAGATGATCTGCCTCCTTCAGCCTCTCCAGAAGAAAGCGGGTGGTGTCAGCACACACACTGCTGCTTCTTTTACAGATTTTTATACCCTCAGTTCAGCTTCTTTCAAGCATTCTCAATAGTGTAAATCAAATTGTCTTTTCTATTGACAAGGGGTTATCTGGTTGGAACATCTCAGGAAACTGATTGATACTCAGGAAACACATACTTAGGAGCCAGCTTGACATTCCTATGGATAGCAGATATACTTGATGGGATATCTCCTGGTGTCTTCAGAAACAATAGATTGCAGCATCAGGGTTTTGGATTTTTACTTGCTGTGAACAAGCCTCAGCTTAGCATGACTTTTCCAGATCTTACTATAGTCTTTTAACAGACTTAAGGCAATTATTGGAGTGTTCATAACCTGTTGTGGAGAGGACTTCCACCAGTCTTCTCGGGAAAAGTATGACAACACTTGTGGACAGGGCCCCAACGGGCTGGACGCTGTGATGAACCCTGTACAATTGTTCAAATGTTATCCATATCCCCTCTGACTTGGTCTATTGCCTCAGCATTCCCTAACCCGGCAACCGAGTTGTAGCCAATTAAGTTTACGTAGGCCTCCCATAGTGGGACCGGGGAATGTACGGCCGGAGATGCCTAGTAAACTTACTTTTGCTTAAAGGTGTGTGTGGGGGTGGGGGGGAGGAAAAGTCCTTTGTAAATCCAGATTAGAACTGGTCTGATAAATGCTGAGCTGGGTGTGAGGGTTGATGAGCATTTGGAACACAGCTTCCCCATCATGCAGTGCTCCCCTGCTTCGCTGATCCCAGAATTCACTGCAGTCTCTGCTTCAGGTTTTCTGTTCTCCACCTCTCGTGTAAATGAATGGTCATCTGGTTATATCTCAGATGCAAATGAGACCTAGGGCAGTTGTTTCAGTTTTGTCACCCTTATCTGGAGGGTTTTAGGTGCGTCTCTCACTGCATCTTAATCAGTTTCTGTTTAGGTGGGGGGGGGCGATTCTTTGCGAGTCAGACAGTCTGTGTCCTGTGTCAGGGTTCCCCAAGAACAGGGAGCTGACAGGTAACACCCCAAAGATTCATCTTCCATTTGTGGCACATAGCTGCTCAAAAATTGAGGTTTTGGTTGCCCTACTAGTGAGGTGGATGACATCCGCCAAGTCTCATTTGACATCTGCTGACTTAGCCACTTCTGTATCCTCTTAATAGTAAATAAACTCTAAACAACTAGAACCTTAAAGCATGCTGTATCCATCAAGTGGAAACCTTTAAAGGAGGCTTCACCTATGTGGCCACGCTGCTCATAAACATGTCTGAGAAAGTGATTTTAACTTTACAATATCAATCATGTCTAAGACAGTTCTCATGCTAAAGGGAGCAAAGGATTTTTGGGTTTTGCATGTTGAGTTCCATTGGCCCAGGCACCTAAGTGTGTCACAAGATGTCTCCTTGACATAATTCTGTAATAAAGGGTTTTAAACTTTTAGATTATTAACCACATGATTTTATATGTTTGCAACAGACATTTTGCACTTACTTTAGCTCCATTCAGTTAGCCAATGTGCCGCTGAAGAAAAAGTAGTCCAAAAAATCTGCTAGTGGTCAGCAGATCAGTAGGCTCATGCAGTAGTCTGTGAGTACACACACAGAGCTTGACCAGCTGATGCTCTTTAATGGAGTGTGGGTTCATTGCGTGCCACAGCCAGTAGTTCCAGCAGGAGAATGAGTGTGTTTTCAGTATTCCATAATAGCAAGGCAGACAGATAATTGGCCATGTGTTGGCTCCTGTGGAGACTGGACAAAAAGCATGTCAAATGAAGGCAAATGAGCATGAAGGCATAATCCAGAGAAAGACTTGGAACATGTCCCAATCCCAAGTGGAACATGAATAAGTACATAGCATAACATCCCCAATGTAGAATGGACTTAAATGAAGGCAAAATGGCAGGTGGAAAAAGAGCACAGAACTTCCCAGCTGACTGTAGATACAGGGTGGGGTAGATGCACTATTTCTCAGTGCTGTATGACAAATTTATGGCTTATTCACCCCTCCTCCAGTACCAGGCTGTTAGGTACAAAGCCTGATCCACTGGAGAATGCCCAGCCAGAAAGTTAATGGGTATATAATTAGGTTTAAGAAAATAAGTCCTAGGTAAAATGCTTCTAAAAACAAAGCATGCCTTTCACCTCTTAAGGTGCTAGTTCCCATAAACTCATTACCCAGTGAACAACTAACTCAAACAAAGCATAAACTTTATTCTGAATTGCATAGAGATTTACCATCGATATGATTTATTTCAGGTGCCATTTTTAATGAATTGCTATGACTATTCATTCATTATTTATGGTGCATGATAAGCCACCTTAATCTTAATAATCTTCTCCCCCTTGAGGTAAAAGTCCTTAAAAATGAAACCGGGAAAATATATTCTGAAATGATCATGCAAATGTTTCTTAAACAACCCCCTACTTTTGTGAATAATCACAAATATTTTCAGTTCCACAAACATTCTGGTGAATGAACTATTATTTATAATATTATTCACAAAATGTGATAAAAGTGACTTCACATTTTATCATTGAAAAAAAAAAAAAATGTTTGAACATGTTTTTGCCCGCCAGCAATCTTACCATTGTTGTGCTATTGAAGAAGAAATTGGGATTATTCTACAGAATATCTGAACATTTCTCAGACAGATTCTTTGATGTTGACATATATTTTTCATAATAAAGCAAGCAAGCTACTAATTAACTACTCATATACACAATGAGCAATCATTCTATTACTGCCTTGAGGGAGGATGAGCTTTGTCTTTGTTTTTTGGTAGCAAAATCCCACACACTTTTAAACTATTCAAATGAAAACCGAAAAAGTGAGTCTGTTTAAGTGGAATATTTGTGTAGGTGTTATAATGATTAACATACTCATTAAACTCCTCTACAGCACAGACCAGGATGCAGCTATAGGAATTTTAAAATAGGGAGTTATAATGCCATATTTATCTTATTGCAAAGATCAAAGCTCTGGATGAAGATACATGTTATTAAAATCCTAAGAGAGGTGAAAGTTGCAATTTTGAGTTTGTCTGCTGAGCTTTATTGGAGGTATTTATACACAAATGCTTATTTATTTATATATTAATAGCTCTGTGTATATATACAAACACACGGAAGTGATGATAATAGCAGCAGAAACTAAGGCTACATTAAAGACTTTCTTTAAAAACACCTACTTTGAAATGGTTTTACCAAAAGGTGCTGAAGTATTACAGATCGTGAAAATCATACTTTGAGTCATTCAAATGAAATCCAAGAACATCTACAGTTAGCCCCATTAGTCCTATTGACTTTGATTTTGCTATTCAAAATAAGAATGTCCCCTAAAGTCTGAGGGTTACCTAGAAAAAGTGTTAAAAGAAAGTTGGACACATGTTGCTTTCAGAATATGCAAATATAAATGCAAAATATAGATGCATAGTTTAAAAATGTAAGAAAAAAAGAACAGTTGGAAATCTATGGAGACATGCAAAGGGAAAAAGTCAATTGAAGATGTTGGTTTTGTAATTCAGCTTCTGTTTGCACCCTAAGTAGTAAAACAGAGCCAAGAATATACATCTTAGCCCTCACAGTTATTCTTGATCCTTTTCCTTTCATGACAAGCCAGATTCAGTGAATGACTTAGGCATCTCAGCTGGCAGCTAGCCAGACTTCAGGCACCTAAATCTGATATTGCAGTCCCAAGCAACGCTGTTCAGATATAACTAAATTCTAGAAGTACATTAAGCCCATAACCCTTCTCTACAGACTGTTTCCTTATTTTACATTAAATTTCCAGTGAATGAAATACAAAAATAGACCTTGAAGCAAAATTCCTGTGCGAGGGTCCTAATGACTATGTTAGAGGGTCACATCCCCCTTTTGTGTTCTTTCTCCTACTTGCCTCCTCTCACCTCTCCCCTTTGCCTGAATATATCTTGAATTTTTTTTGGCACAGTGGCAAAGCTTCAATAGTAGTGGTAGAGGGAGTCCCTACCTCAGTCTTTCAGATAGTCTGGTGATTTAAGGCACTACAGTGGCTTCCACACCTCCCTGCAACTGAACACATTTACCAAGGAGAAACTGGACACCCAATATCTGGACGTGCAAAAAAGCCTTTCTTTAGGCAGGCTTTATTAATAGTTTAAACTTGCACATCCAGATCTTGGGATGTCCAGTGTCTAGTCTCTCCTTCATAACTGTGTTCAGTTCAAGGGAGGTGGGAAGCCACAGTAGTGCCTTAATCATTTGATCAGCACAGGCAGGAGAAGAATTAGCTCTACTGATTTTGCAAGTTAACTTCATTAATGTGTTTTGCATTCCTCAAGCTTGTTGAGCATATGCACCATCTGCTCTCATTTCTGTGCTCCTAATCTTGTTTTATCTTTCACCCACCAATGACTGTCTTAACTCTGTCTTAATGACTACTACCCAACTACCATACTTTCCATTTTTTGCCCCTCGTGACTACAACTCTGTTATACTTTATAGTCCAGGCCGTCTATAATCACTCCTTGGGAAAACTGAAGATATGGGGGTTGTATCATGTCAGGTTGAGAAGCACATTGAAATATCGTCATCAACAGCTTCTCCTCTGACCATGTTTGTGGGGGGCTGGAGGGGAGGGGGGGCAAACCACTAAGTCTTACTAAATCATTTGAAAGAGAGGATGCAGATGCCTATTTTCAAGAAAGTTGTGGGGGCTACGGAACCTAAGTAGACAGAAGTGTTCCCCTACAGTCCAGAAAGGAGCAGGACTATAGACTCCCCCTGTCCACAGCATCTCCTAAAAACTAGCTCTAGGCAGCTTCACACTGAATGTTCTAGTTTTAAGTGCTTGCCTACTCTACACACTAACTACTTTGACTCCCATTCTGAAGCACCTTACTCCACATATTAGGACACAGGATTACAGTGAGGGAGGTATCAAAAAGTACTTGTTTGGATACAGCCCTAATTCTTTCCTGAATTTATGAGCCATCTATCCAGTTTGTAAACACTATTCTTCCTGTGAACAGCAGCAATGGTGACCCAAGCCACTAGGAATAAAAATAATAGCTTATTGCATGTAAAAATCCTGATTATCACAACAGAATAAAGCTCTGTGGGATATAAAAATGTTCCTGTAGGATCTAATGTGTCTTTCAATTAGAAATCAAAAGCCTTCAATTTTTGGACAGTTTAACCATCATAAAATGTGACTTCTTTCAATCTTGTCTATATAACTCACTGTTAGAAAACCCTACTATATAGAATTTATTTGGGCAATACTAGTTTTATCAATAATGACAAAAAGTAAGGCTGTAGTTAATTGGGACTGACATTTATTTCACATGACCATTTATTACATCAGAAACCTAAACTTATTAGGAATAGGGATACTAACAACTTATTGCCAAACTACTATGATATCCAAATTTTCCAAGGCTTATCACTAATGTGTATGCTTTTGTGTCAATAAACCTTTTGTATTCATATTTTGAAAGAAAGTTCCAGTTCAGAGAGAAATTGCAATACACACTTATTATGTTGCATGATTTATTGCTAATGAAAAAGATGACATACTGCTAAAGCATTGCTGAAATGTAAGTAATTAATGTGGCACTTTGAATACAATCATTCAAGTGTTAGGATATTAGTGTTATGGATTAGTATCTGTTTCATACCACATTTAGTTCAGCCACTAAACATCCCCAAGAGCTCCATCTTAGCCTATTAAATTTAATGGGAGTTTGAGAATTGACTTCAGTCAGAGCCAGATCAAGCCCTTAAATTGGACAACAGAAAATGATTGCAGCATGAAAAATATCCAACAATTTAAAATGTTAACATTTTGTTCTTTAAAACACTAGGTCTGAAAGAAAAATTATTGCCAAGGGCATGTTTGGTAACATGAGATCTAGAAGCAAATGGCAAAAATTTCACTTGTGCATTGCAGGTAATCAGTTGTTCCTTTTTTATTATTGCCATAAATAAAATATCAAATTAATAGTACATGAGTTCAAGGTGAAATATCTTGGTAACAAAAAAAAGGGTCATTATACCAAATAATAAATTAAATTCCTGGTATCTTAATAAGGGCACCGGTTATTGAAAAATACTTGCCAAACATTGTTTTTCCCCTTCTCTCAATATACAGTGTCAGTAATTCTAGCAACTAATAACAAAAGATGAAATAACATATAGACTCACAGAAAATCACAGAGAAGTAGGGCAGGAAGGGACCTCCATAGGTCATCTAATACAACCCTGCCTGAGGCAGAATCATTCTCATCCAAACCATCCTATACAAATCCATTGTCTTACTTAGCAAAATTACACAGTCATCCCTGACACAACACAAGACAAAACTTCCTAAACTGCCACAGGTAAAGAAGGGGGGCCACAACAATCAACATCCTGCTGCTGTAAAGGTTGTTAGTATACACTCAAGAGTTCCCCATGTCTCTCCCTTCTGTCCCAGACTCTACTACAGAGGAAGGCAAAAACTCCCAAAGTCCATACTAATCTGACTATTGGGTAAAGTTCCTTCCCAACCCCAAATATGACAATTGGTCTAATCTGGATTGAAGGGGCAAGACCCTCTAGTGAGGAAACTTCCAGCCCCAAATGGGAAACAGCAAAGCCCAGAAGTATGGGGAATACCTATAGTAGAACATAGGTATAGCTATGCCTAGGTCATCACTGACCAGTGGCTGTCCAACTTCTTCTTGAACCCTCCAGTGATGGAGAGTCTGCAGCTTCCCTAGGCAGTCTATTCCACTGCCTCACTCTTTTAACAACGAAGGTTTTTTCTCCCAATATCCTGCAACTTCAAGCCATTGGTCCACAACCTATTCTCTGTCGCAAGACAGAAATAGTATTCTCCTTTATGACAACCCTTCAAATATTTGAAGACAGCTATCATGTCTTTTCTTAAGTTCCTTTTCCACACATTGACCATGTCTAGCTCCTTCCGTGTATCCTCCTACGACTTGCTTCTAAGCCATCATCTTTGTCACTCGCCTATGGACCCTTCCGAACTTCTCCACATCTTTTTGAAAATGTGGAACCGAAAACGGCATACAGTACTCTAGATGAGGCCTAACCAGTGCTGAGTAGAGACACACTACCACTTCCCCCATCTTGCAACCAATCTTTTCACTGATACATCCCAAAAGTACCTTCACCTTTTGTGCATCCATGTCACACTGCAGACTCATTATTGAGTCTGTAATCTGCCATGACTCCCAGATCCTACTCCATAGTGCTGTCATCCAACCAGGTGTTATCTATTTTGTATTTGTGCTTTTGATTATTACATTTTCATAGATTTAGGGTCACAAGGGACCTAGTAGATCTTCTAGCCCGACCCCCCCGCCAGGGCGGGAGAACAACAAAACCCCAAAACAAGAAACGGGACTCAAATGAGTCCAGCCAGGTAGGCATCCAGCCTCTTCTTAAAGACCCCCAGGGTAGGGGCCAGCACCACTTCCCTTGGAAGTTGGTTCCAGCTCCTAGCCGCCCTAACTGTGAAGTAGTTTTTGCGGATGTCCAATCTATACCTCCTCTCCATCAACTTGTGCCCATTACTCCTTGTTATGCCAGCGGGCGCTAGGGGAAACAGCGTCTCCCCCAAACCCTTCTGGTCCCCCCTAGTGAGTTTATAGACAGTCACCAGGTCCCCCCTCAGCCTTCTCTTGTGGAGGCTGAATAGGTTCAGGTCCTGCAGTCTCTCACTGTAGGGTCTGCCCTGTTGTCCCTGGATCATGTGGGTGGCCCTCCTCTGGACCCTCTCCATGTTGTCCACATCCCTCCTGAAATGGGGCGCACAGAACTGGACACAATACTCCAGCTGTGGCCTGACCAGCGTCACATAGAGGGGGAGGATCACCTCCTTGGCTCTACTCGAGATGCACCTGCGGATGCACGACAAGGTCCGGTTAGCCCTGCCAACCATGACCTCGCATCACATTCCTATCCTCCAAAGTGTTCACACTCCTTCCCAGTTCAGTGTCACCTGCAAACTTGCTCAAAAAGCTTTCTATGCCAGCATCTAAATCATTAAGAAACACACTGAACAACACTGGGTCCAATACAGACCCCTGTGGGTCTCCATTCAAAACCTTCCATTCTGACATGGACCCATTTATAATCTTTAGTTATTTCTATTTATCATTTTCCCTAGTACTGGTAGAACTGAAAATCATTCATTAGTGTTGCTAAATGTAAACGTGCCATCCAGCTTCTTTCCACATATATTTAACTTCTGCCTTTTCTGCATCTTGACTGGAAGTTGGTCCATTCAACTTGGTAACAGACCTAGACCAATGGTGCTTAACCTCTGGCCCACAGGCCATATTTGGCCCATGGATCTGCAGGGCTCCCCACGAGTCTGGAACTTTGGCAGAGGAGGAGTGGTGACAGCCTTAATTGCTGCTCCTCCGTTGCCAAATTTCTGGACAAAAGGAGAGCTCTGTGGTCTGAATAGCATGGTCCCGCATGCTAAATCATGCCAGATCTGGGGTTGGGCTGATGTGCAGCCAGATCCAGGTGTGCAGGGTCAGCCCAGCACACACAGCCAGTCCAGCACGAAATCAAAACCATGGACCAACCCCATATGCCAATTTGACATGGGACCTGGCCTGTGGACTGACCTAGGCCCATAGGGCCAGAGGGGTGGGCCACTGACTGAGACCAATGGTGCTCAAGGTTTTGGCCCCACATACCAAATAAATGGCATGGACTAGTCTGTGCACCAGGAGCAGGCTCTAAGGCCCTGCACTGGCTTTCTCTCTCTCTCTCTCTGTGCATCTATATCTATAGATATAGATATAATCAATCTCTCATTTTTGGCTGCAAATAATTTTGAGGAATATTTTTATAATTAAAAAAATGGTAGGGCCTATTAAAATTACTGGAAAGAGAATTTTCCAGGTACAGTAGGAAGCACTAGCATCCCTTTTTTTCTTGTAATTTAGAAATTAGCTTAATTCAAAACAAGGTGGTGTTGATAGTGACTGATTGAACTTTGAATATTGAATAACTGTGTATATATCATGTAGTTACAGAAAAATGCCATTTTTCCTAAATCTGGAACAATTAATATATAGAATATATATATATATTTTTTTAATAAACTTCCTTTCTTTTCTTAGGTAGAGCATATAAACTAAGATGAAAATGTTCTCAGTTTCTTTGTTTCCCATTAAAACACTTTCTGTTCCTTCCCAGCCTAGATATGATTTTTTCCAATGTGGGATTCACAGGAGTATTACATCATGTAGGCTCTGTTCCAAAAAGCAATTAAATATTTATTTATTTTTAAACTTGTACACCAGCCCCATTAAGTTTGGACATGCACTAAAGGGCTTTCCTGATCCAGGGCATTAGTCTGTCCTTCAGACAATTTCACAAGTGAATAGTCTTACTGATCTGACTGAGAATACTCACTTGTGTACAGTTGCTTTTGTGTTTGCAAGTAGAAGTGTTAATTTGCAATAAAAAATCTCAGTAGCTGTCCAGTTGTGTGCATGTGTGCTTACACTATCAGTCTCTCTCTCTCTAGCCATTACTTTCTAATTAAACAGAACATTTTGCCTATACAGAAAGCTCTCATTAAGGCAGAGTTGCTTTTTCAGAATAATAATGCTAAAGGTCTATTAGCTAGAATTTATATTTTAATAATTGTTAAGAAAACGTACATTCTGCTCACATAAAGAGTTAGCAAAAGCATCTTAATATTTGCAACTGTAATATGTTTTCTCCTTTGGTTTTCAGATTTATGCCAAAAAAATCTATTTTAGTTAATTGTAGGTTGTTAAATTTTGTGTTGTTCTTATCTGACTCCTAAGCAGACTGTATAATTTGCTGCATCTCCAGTCAGAGTTGCTGAAGATTTTCATGATATCAGCTACATTTTAAGCGTTTTAAATTGAACTGTTGATGATAAAAAAGTAGCGATGCCAATCTGCCCTGATCCTTCTTCACACTGTAATCAAATGTTACTGATTTCTGATCTGTGCTGGCCAAAATACAATAAAATACAATACAAAATACTCCTTAGGCAATCTAAAAAATATGTAAGTATTCAACAGGAAAAACTTGAAAGAAATAATTAGGTTGAGGTAACACCTTCATTTTAAAGAGGACAGATAATTATATGACATAGGAATGGAATACCTTAAAATCTCCCATCATTTTGTTGAGACTTTATTAGCTTTTACACTAAATGTGTTCTTCAATTCCCCTCAGAAGAAATAAGCCTGGAAAAGAATAGTTTGTGTATCTCATATCTACTTTTAAATTGCTTTTAAAACATAAGCCCAGCCTAAAAAGAACCAAGGTTTTTACTCAAATTTTGTAAATAATTTGCAGGGTTTTGAATCTGTTGTCCATGCGTTCAGGAACTTTTAGTGTTACTGGATATATTTGTTCTGTTTTACAATCCAAACGAACAAATCCACGTAAACAGAAAGTAACAGAACTGGCAAACGGCAAAAGCTATCTTATGTTTCCACATACATAAAAATGATTTGAATATAAACTACTGGGCATTTCTAACCTAGGCCTATAATAATAAGTTTTCAAATTATTTCAAGTAATTACCCAAGCTTACCTTCTCCAGAGATAAATATGCGTATGGTCAGGACTTCAGCGCAGACCTTATCCCTAAAATCAGTACTCTGTGGAGCTGAAAACCATATGCTGACCTTCTGCACAAGTGAAATTGACACCAGATCATGGAAAGGTTTTTCTGAAAATCTGAGTAATTTCAACATGCTAAAATTTTAATCTGTCAGGTTGAAAATAAATTTCTTCTGTACAGATAACTTTGGCCCTGATCCTGAGAAGTATTTTCTGTAAGAGTTTGAATATAGTCATTGCTCAATTTCGGCTTTACTGATCTCAGTTAAAACACTCAGCATATGTTATGTAAGGCCAAACACCTAACAGGATTAAGCTCTACATAACGAACTCAAAAGCCTCACAGCTTTTCAAGTTGTATGGGTCCAGTCCTCAATAAGGACTGTTGTACAAACGGAATATAGAAATAAAAATGAAAAAGTAGAGATGAAGTATTGCTGTAGCTGTAATAGTCTAGGAAGTATGCCATAAGCATGGTGTGTGTTTTTTTGTTTTGGTTGAGTTTTTTTTTTTTGTCATAGCTTTTATTGGTCCAAGTATACAGTTGTATAAAAAAAACAGAAAAAAAACCCTCACTTCTTATAGAAAGAAGAGAAGCAGTTATAGTATAAAGGCCTTTATTCTTTATCTTTACTAGCTTTATTCCTAGGAGCAGTTCCATGGACATGGATGGGATTCCTCACAAAACTTCTCCTTTAAAACCATAGGGCAGCACACTCATCCTTGAACATCAATAGCTGTCACTTTCATCACCAGTTTGTAAAGAAGTAGGATCAATGTTTAAACCGGTCCAGACTGAACAGTATGGATGCACTCCACAACTTGTACTCCTCTGGTGCACCACAAATGGCTGAATGCTCTAAAACAGGCAAGGGGCTATATCCAATATAAAACTTAGGCCCCCAAAGTTCAGCTTCTGGCCCCAGGAAGGAAAACTAAAAGCCTATCTTAAGAATGGGAACAGGAAGCTGCCTCAAAATCAGAGCCAAAACAGCCAGCACTTTGAGCAGGGAGACAACTTTTTTTCTTTTTAAAAACAAACTTTTCTTTTAAAATACAGTTGCCAGAGACGATGGGGAGCTTCTTTTTCATATAACAACTTTGTAGTTAGAGCACTTATCCAGAAAGTGGGAGATGCAGGATAAATTCCTTTGCTTGAGGAAATCCAAACCCAACTCACCCACCTTCCAAAAGAATACCTTAACTACTACATTATACTCTATTTTAGCTGGGGACACTCCCCCCACCAACACCAATCCTGTTGAAGCCTGTGCAGAAAAAGAAGTCATGATTCATTGGGTCACACCGAAAGCAGAAGAGAGAGGATTGCTCTGTTTCCCAGTGGTTTCATAGATTTCATAGACATTAGGGCTGGAAGGGACCTCAGAAGATCATCGAGTCCAGCCCCCCGCCCAAAGGGCAGGAAGTCAGCTGGGTTCATAGGTTCCCAGCAAGATAGACATCCAAATGTCTCTTGAAGGCGTTCAAGGGAAGAGCTTGAACTACCTCCAGCGGCAGTCTATTCCAAACCTTGGGGGCTCAGACAGTAAAGAATTTCTTCCTTATGTCCAGCCTGAAAAGGTCATAGAGGAGTTAGGAGTTTGTGACCGTTTGACATTGGCATCTCTTGGGACACTCTGGTGAACAGACATTCTCCCAGATCCTGGTGAGCACTCCTGATAAACTTATAGGTGGCCACCAGATCACCCCTGAGCCTGCACTTTCCAGGCTGAAGAGTCCCATGGCCTCTTATCATAAGATCTGTTTTCCTGACCTCTGATTATGTGTGTGGCTCTTCTCTGATCGACTGACGGCTCTCCTCCAAGGGAGGTTGATGGTTAAGCCATTCAGCTGGGGAAGGAGTGCTTCTGCTGTCAGGTTTATTTTTTGTATTTTGTGTAAAGCAATCATTGGATGCAATGTGGAAATAGCGTCAGGTGCAACAGCACAAGTGTGATCTTGCCAGTGTGTGTGAGATATGTACAGAGCATACTACAAGATCAGGCCCTGCAAGACTGCCTAGGTTCTGGATCCCAGTGCAAGCTGTCAGCCAGATGCTGAGCTGGACGACTTTGTGAGGATGGAGGCACATACGGAGGCACCTTAAATCAGAGGAAAACTTCAAATCAAAAAGAAGGGCACCTATTGAATTCATTTTGCCCTCACAACTAAGCAGCTAACTGGGAATATTCTGGACCATCATTTGGGGTTAGGGATGTTTAAAACTATCCAAGTGCCACTTTGGATCTTTAAGTGCTTAATGTTTTTGGATCTGGTCCAAAGTCTGTGAATGAATGTAATATCAATGTCCCAGAGATTTGCAGAATATTTTTCTGTAGTGGTAGCATGCAACAGATCTCAATAAATTCTGCTGTTTATCATCCTGTTTCCATTTATATCGTCCTTGGCAAAAAGCCTTGGCCACTGAAGCAGAAAAGTGAGTATGTCAGTGCCCTGTGATGCACAGTGGAGACCCTTAAGGATTCACACTATTACATAATAGACTGAAATTGCTGAAAGTAAAGAACCAAGGGGGTTATAAATGCTCTAGTAGTCTCTCTGCTCTGCACTTCTTCTGTTGGGAAGATGCAATTCTCTGTTACAGACACCAACATTCTCAGTGATAGCAATTCTGGTGATATTTGCACATGAATACCTTTCAGCTATTGAATTTTAATTGTTCTACCTGTTTACAAAGGGATAAAGACCAAGGAACAGGTCAAAATAAAACTAGAAGATGAAGAAAATATCAAAGGAAGAATGTTCATCTGAGAGTTAGGACTGGAAAAGGTGTAGGTCAGAGAAATGAGCAATGCTCCAAAACCAAACACTGCTTTTCTGTGATATATAAGGGACTTTTGCAAAGCTAAGACTCTTTGGAAAGTTCATCTTACTAAAATAAAAAACATTCACTGCCCCTAGCAGATCTAAAGATTCTTATCCATGTGCAATCATCTTTAGTCATCACAACAACATTCTTCTTCGGGGCTTACTTGAATCCCTTGGAGCCATATTGTATTCTACTCTTGAATATCTATGTGGATATAGACATATAAGTGTCCTTCTATTCCATTCTGCTTAAATCATGAAAATCCATTCATGCATCTAGTTTGTATCACACTAGGTACATCTACATATGCATATTAATGCAATGCATTAATTCACACATGCACCTGGGATCACAGCACATTGAGCTGGGTTAGAGTAGCTCTGGCTGGCAGGGTACACAGGGTGCCAGCCTGCCAGCTCAGGGTTGCTGTGACCAGACTTAGTCTGCTGCAGAGGGGCTGGCTGGAGCACGAGAGTGCTTCAGTGTAGGGTTAGCTAGCAGGCAGCCACAGCACTGAAGCACCCTCATGCCCCAGTCAGCCAGGGTAGCATCTACATGAGAGCTGCTATGTAGTTTTATACTCTGAAGTAGGATAGTACTTGTATTTACAACTACTATCCAACTGCAGAATAAATTAGTTTACTCCAGCCTAATAGGGGCACACATATAGATGTGCAACATTTACTGCACAGCTAATTAATCTACTGTGCAGTAAATGTCTTGTGTAGACATGCCCACTATCATCTTGGCCCAGTAGTATAACTGGGATAGGGATGGGGTGACCAGACCAGCAACCCCAGCTGCTGCCTTTGTGGAAGGCCACAAAAATAGCTGTGCCCACTTGAAGTGGTTGGAAAGTTGACCTCTTTCAGGGTCTGGTCAGGTGTATAGCTCCAATAGCTGCAAAGTCTAAATAGCTTCATGGCAGATCATGGTTTTTGTAGTTGTAGCCATAACCATAGATATAGCCTTGCTATGTGATTGTAAAGTGACATTTGGTTTAAGAGAGGTTTCTTCATCAGTCCTGCATTTTTGTCCACAGCCAAATACCTTTACTTTGTACTTAGGCATATGATATTATATTATCAAGTTCAATTAGGACTGAACCTAGAATTTTGTTCAAAGATTCTTAGCACAGTCTTTCAAGATAGAAGCATGGAAGGAGATTTTGAATCGATTCCTTAAACAGAAAAAGTGAAAGAAATGAGACAATAAGCTAGTCCTAGTCCTAAAATGTCTAGAACTTTTTGTGTAGTTACAGCACTTCTTTTCTGAAAGCATTTGTTTCAATATCATGCTACTGTTACAGAACTGTTATTTTTTACTGTATACAATTAGCACAAATTAGAATTAAAATAGTTATCTAGGCAAAAGTGGTGTTAAATTATAAAGAATAATTTTTGATAGGTAACATAGAAAATGTATCATAGTAATACATGGAATGTATATTATCTTTTGCAATCCAAATATTTTTTACATCTTTTCCTACAGTCAATGCATTTTTATTTCCTATTTTCTTTATAAACTTCATGGTATATATTTTAACCACACTAAATAATATTAATACACTATTTCCCTAATTTAATCTTCCAACCTGACACAATATATTGAATTTCATTTGCCTCAATAACTAATACTCAGTAGGAGATTGGTTCATCGAATTATAAAATCCAATATTTTTCTTCCAAGTAATGGAATATATAAACATAAATGACATTTCACTCAGATGCATTGCATTTTATGGTGTGTCACTGATAAGTGTCAGAGGAAGCACAAAGCTGGATTGAAATGTTCAACTCACCATTAAATCTTTTTTTAACGTCTCCCTTTAAAACAAAAATCATCATTTAAAAATGCCCAATGCGCAGTTAAACACAGTTAAGAACAGACCATAATGCAGCCTTATTTTAATATTACACTGAAGGAAGCTCAGGTTTTACCATTTATTATGACTAGTGATATAAAAATATGTAATAAAAACTGGTAAACTAAAATTGCATAGGAAAATTACATTTTTTCACTTTCACATAACCCAGGAACAAGTGAATGAATGTTGTTCAGACATTCCAAAAAAGGGGGGAAAAAAGCACGTCTGCATTGAGGTTAAAATAGAAACAAGTTTGAGTCCTTCAGTGGGACTAAAACCTAATGATACATGACCAGCTTCTCTTGTCTCATATCTAAAAACAGAATTGCCATGTTTAGGAGACTTTCACTTTGCCAAATTGTAGTTCTTATGCCCATTATGACTGACTCAAAGTACATCAGTGCTTTTTATACATTGTTGCCCTCTGTCCCTCTGATATGTAATACAGCTGGCTGAAAGTCTTCACATTTTGTCATTTCTCTGGATCTTTCTTTAAGAAATATTGACAGATGTGAACATCTGACATGTGACAATTTTTGTGGAAACTTTGATAGGTTTTTGTTCCAGCTACCTGCTGTGTTACTAAGTTAAACTTCTCCCCAGCAAGAGGTAAAGACAGGAGCAGAACGGGAAGAAAGTTCCATGAGGCAGGGCCACAGAAAACCAAGGAGGGTCAGGGACTGAAAGGCAGGCTCTCAGATTTGGGGGAGCTCTCCCCGCTCCTCCCCAGTTCTAGAAACCACACCTGTACTGGCTTCAGGGGCAACCCACAGAGAACAGAGAAGTCCAATAAGGTCTCAAGAAAGTCCCCTGAGGAGATCTGTGACAGATAAATTATCTTCCATTCTTATGGGATTGTTGTGGCAAAGACACTATAAATAATTTTTTGATTATTAGAATAATTTAGAATACTTACTGTCCTTCAGCCTCTAAATATAAAGAGACTACCTAGACCATAACCCCCCAACATGCCCATTGAAACTGTACAATGTGACGTATAAACTAGTAGTATGTAGGTGGTTGCTCTACAATCTGTGGCAATTACTGTTTGGAATTCATGCCTCTGATATGTTGTTTGCCATCAGGGATGGTAGTAATTGGTGGGGAACCATGAGGAACATCAAGAAAAGGAGTTGGATGGGGAAAGATATATATAT
>NW_017728992.1:80669711-80683430 GCF_001723915.1 Gavialis gangeticus | reverse complement strand
ATATATATATATAGTAAGGGAACAGCTAGAGGGAAGAATTTTTGAGTTGGAAAGGTAGGTCCCAGGTCAAGGGAAAAATATCTAAGAGAGAGAGAGAGAGAAAGAGGGATGAAGAATTTGCAAATGTGAGGTAAAGCTAATTTAAACAGGAATATTTATGCATTTTCATAAACTTATTCAGATCTCTGTACTTATAGCCTAAGCAAATGTAGTATGACCAAATGGATATTCTAAATTGATTGAAATATGGAAGTTAGCAATGTCAAGCAGTTTGCAAGTGACCAGAATATTACAACTTATTTCAAGCAGGGATGCATTATATCTGGTTGGATAAATCCTGGAATAAAACATTCCATAATTAAGCCACAATGAAAAATAATGCGTCTAGACATCCTAATGGACAGTGAGAACCGAGATGGACAGTGCCCATTGAGAAACATCTGTTCAGCAGATGGCTGTTCATGCCTGAATAAACAGAATAATAGTGGAGAATATTTGGAGTGGACTTGAGTGAATTCAGGTATTGCAGGGTTTTATGTACCCCATGACAAGCATATGAGTAATGGCATGAATAGTGGTGATTAATTGTATTTTCCAAACAACTTTTATATGTATCTCAAAATCTCAGTGTTTAATAGTTAATCACTTCCTTTTTTTCTTAAAATGTCACTTTCTTGAAATCTTTCATAATTTGAAAATTAAAATAATCAGGTTTTTTCACCATATTGCTTCTCTTTTATCACTCTGGACATCAATGATGCAATTGTTCCCTAAGGAGTTTTCAATTCTGGCTGCTTATCCCTCATTTGATGTCCAAATCCTGTCTTTGCAAGATGACAGCTTGTTGCTATGGTAGTGATGGCAGGTAACAATGTAGCTGTCACATATTATTAATCCACTGCCTTAAGACCAGCACCAAAATATTGCCACGGTACAGGCACTGAAATCAGACCTGGCTTCTTTCTGTCATTCAGCCAGGGTTCATTCAAAAAGTAATATATCCCTTTGATTATGCCATTTCAAGAGCATGGAAGCAGAAAGAAATTTGTGCAGTGACTAAGAGTGGAGAACTTTACCATGAGGATCAGATATAGTTTAATTGCCAATCTAGGAAACTGAGGTCAAAGCAATAGTGACGCTAGGGATGATGGCATGGGAAATTATGATCCTTCATTCAAGAGTGACTTTGGATTTGGAAAGAAGGAAGGAAGAAGAAACAGAAAAGGAAGGATTACTGTAGTTACTCAAATATAAAACGAGGTTCTCTCTCCAATCATCTCAGGCAAAAAATCCCCTCATCTTGCATTTCCATACAAGAAAACCTCATTAAATACATTATCTACATTAACCTGCTGCCAAAAGCAACATGTGCTCAGTAATGGAAACCAACTATAAAATTGACTAAATGCAGCCAACACTGAGTATGATTATAAAACATATGGTGCATATATATATTTGTATCCAAGGCCAAATTAGCCAAAACTAATTCCAAATTCAAGAGTCCAGAACCATAAGTGCCCCTACTACTGGCAAACATCCTCCACCCACACCTGAAGCCTCAAATGTTTCCAAAACCTTTGGTGGGCATACTACTTGCAGACCCAAGCCTGGAGGCTTGGGGTTTGGATGCCCCTGAGTTTTTCTTGCCTTTAGCCATAAGGCCCTTGGAGCAAGCAAGGGATGAATTCTCATTTCTGTAAGCTGGGTTTAAAGCTGCTGCCCACCTCAGCGGGTACTGAGCCACACCAGAAGAGCAGTTCTCCTGTAAGGCAGGTCAGGAAAACTACCTTCTTGGACACAGATACATGGTATCTGCCAGGTTAAGAAGCCACTATGCTTGATGTGAGCTTTCAAGAGGCCAAGGAGCAGTGCATATATGGCAAATATTAGCTTACCCCACCTGTATAATATATATGGTAGCGCCCATTGAACACTGTATCCCTCAGCACTGACACTTTTTAAAGTCATAGTGAGCTACTACATTGAATATGTTTTAATTTCCACTTCACCTCCATAGCTGATCTGCACCTTTTCCCCCGCATTCTTGTTTTTTAGCCATCCTTAAATGTCTGGCAAACATCACCAAATGGGGCCCCAAAAAGCTTACCCAGATCCCTCTGTTGCCTCATCTCTCAGCATGTCTCATATTAGTGTGGCCCCACCCTCCAGGAAGTGGAGGTGGAGCTGGAGCTGGAGTTGGGCTGGGTTGTCCTATGCTTCATCTGCATATACATTTTTGGAGATGCCAGGACTCATGACAACAACACCTGGTTCCAGTCATGAGTGGGGGGCTAATTAGTACATGAGTCCTTTTTATTTGGAATACACATACATATTGAGCAGTGCTGAGCTGTGGGATCACCATGGTTGGAAATGCTATTTTCTCTGCTGGGGCCCAGCCCAACAAACTATATGGTAAATCATGAGCATCTTGACTTTGCATGCATAGTTTATACTAGAGAAGCACTGCTTAAAAGTTTGTTTATGGAATACCTTTGCTAAAACATGCAGCAGTTTCAAAAGAGATAAGCTACTTCAATTCTGGATTAACTAAGTCTATGGGTACCAGTAGTAACTTGCAGATATGCAAGTCACTGTAGGTATGTTTATTTTTAGGTCAGTGTTTTTAAATATGCCATTCACTACCATGTGTTCAGGAAGAGCAGGATCCAATAGTAAGGAGGTCGGGGAAAGAAGGCAAGGGGGCTACCTGACCCACTTGATTTATTTTCCTAGTGCGAGAGGGACAAGTTCAAAACAAACCCCAATTATTAGATGCTATATCTGGAAAAATATAACAAATTTATAAATTATGCAGGTATAGAATCTAATTATTGGGGAGTAGTCTTATAATGAAGGTCATCTTATATTTGAGCAAATACAGTAAATAATGTATTTTTAGTGGGGGGAAAAGAATACACAGTTCCAAATCTCTCAGCAATGTTCTTTGGAAAGCTCTTAAAAGTACCACACAATTATGGATTTTTTTTTCTTTTTCTTTTTAACCTTGTTTTTTTATTGTCAGTCATGCAAAGAAAATTTCAGTAAAAAATCCAATACAGGTAATTGAAACTTCATTAAAAACAAGTCAGTGAATCATGCCTACCCCATTATAGCACCCAGCAACGAGCTCTTTTTCTGGCAAATACAGAATTTCTGTTCCCTTATTATTGCATCCTAAACCAGTTGTTCTCAATCTGTTCAGAGTCAGGGCACCACTCCAGCAATTTTTTTTTTTTTTTTTAACATGGTGGCACCCTCAGTAGAGAACTTACCTCTCTGCTTTTCAACCAGGTGCTACAGCGTCCTCATAAAATTGCCCTGTATGCCTGCTATACAGTCAGCCCAGGAATGGCTGTGGCATGTGTGCATGCTCTTCCTGCACTGTGGCTCTCTGATCAGCCTAAAGCAGGCAGGAGCTGCCTTGTGCTACAGCCCTATCTGGTCTGGCTCCCCAGACTTCTTCCAGAAAGAGAAGCATACAGATAGCATTGTCCCATACTCCTCAGTTTCCAAGAGGAGCATGGGGAGGGGTGTGGGAAGGCTAGAATGGGAAGGGCTACAGCCTGAGGCAGGCCCTACTTGATTTGGCTCATCAGAACCTAATGCAGCAAGAATGTATGTGGTGCAGAGCCCTGATGCATGTCACACAACCCCAGTTGAGAATTGCTAGACAAAGAGTTATTCTACACTGTTCATACATCTAAGCTAGTTGCATATCTTGTTAGATTCCCAAAATATGAGTGAAATCTTCTGAAAACACATGGAGAGTTGGGCTAGAGATAGTAATATTGCAAGTAATATATACTTTGGAATCTACAGCACCAAGAATCTCTAGAAATTCTTTCCCACAAAACTTTAGTGGTCTGTCCAAAAAGAAAGCTGCGGCTCACAAAGAAATGGGACACATCTCACACTAAAGAAAAAGTATGAAGGGGACAGAGTGGGAGATGACTGAGCAACACGAATGTTCTCCTAAGATGAAAACACACAAAGAAATCACACCAAAGTCTGGACATGGGGCAAGGGTAATTTGTACCTTGATGACTTGTATTCCAAAATTTGTGGGAAGAGATCAGTAGTGAAATGATGCAGAAGGATTCAAGTAGCTGTACCATACTATTTACAACCTCCTCAGTTTCTCAGTGTACTGTTTAAGTAAAACAAACAAACAAACAAAAACAAAGGAAAGCATCATATTTCTTTCCTCAGTTCAAGCCTTTTGGTGGAATTGTCTTTACTTGAACTCATTGGCTATGTACAGCCAGTCAAAAAGACCAAGGCTGAATTAATTCAACCTTTGCAGGTTAATCTAAGTTGCATAGATTGGACCAATAAGTAAGTGAACAGTCATTCACTTTTGATTCTGGAAATGCAGCCCCATGTTTGCAGTGGCCCAGGCCAGAAGACAAGGGGAGCTAGAGCACACCTCCCTGCTCAGCTGCAGCAGATATCTTGGGCCAAAGCTAACCCCCACGCCCTGTGAGGTGGGGCTTGCAGGGGAAGTAAAAGCATCCTTGGAAGCTGGAGGACTAAGAGTTAACTTGAAACTGGAGGGGATCTGTAACAGAGGTTCAATAAACCTAGATCAGTTAACTTTGATACTACATCCTTCCAGGTTTATCTTAAACTGGTTTCAACCACTTTGAAAGCAATTTATGTGCACTGAATTTCTGTTGTTTGAACCAGTATCTGATCACTTATACCAGCTTATGCAATTAATGTCCCTAGCTATTAAGTTCAAGCTCATAAACCTAAATGCCTATGATACACACTAGAATAGCTGCATTGGTATGCACAATATAGAAGTCATAAAGTCATTTGTAAAGTCTGAAGTAATTAAATAATTTGTTTGCTGAATACTGCAGCCTTTTTAATTTGACACATTGGATTCTTGACACTGGGACTGGAATACATCAAGAGTTATGATACTAAATTATGATAATGTGAAATAACTCTTTTGATTTCAGTTAACATGAAGCAGGCTTGATTTTAGCCCATGAGTTTATAGTGTAACCACCCTCATTTTCAAAGCCTGATAAACAAGGGAATATAGTAGCATAAAAATAGATACATAACATAACAAGTCAGCAGTTCAGGGTCCAATGCCTGCTAAGCAAGACCTGAGGGAGCTCATGGTTTCTGTCACTGATGTATTATCATATTTTACATCTATTTGAATAATCCTGAGATTGATGCATTTTATGTAAAACAGTGATTTGGCATAAGCAGTATAGCTCAGCAGGACCAACAACTAGGTGAGAAGTGCAAACTGCTAATCAAAGAAAAGGAAGATGAGAGAAAACTGTTCATAAAATATCTTGGACTGAAAGAGCAATCTGATTGACTGATGGAATCCAAGTTCTGTGACTGTAAAGCCCTCTAGCTCCAAGTTGGGAGCTTGCTCATTTTTACCACAGTATCACTTTCTAGTTTGTGCACAATATCAAATGCCCTTCTCTGCTGCTGGAGGTCCTCTGTTTCCTGGCATATTGCAGATGGGTGTATGAATGTCCCAGAACCACACACTTTGTTCTCCCTCAGTGCATGGTATGTCTTGGTGTAAGTACACTTCCCAGTTCAAACAAGCCTTGCTTTATTTGCTTAAGTCTTTGTTGGTCTACCAATGTAGTTGTGTCCATAGTAGCCTAGACAGTACAGTTCCAGGCAGAACGGGTCAGAGTACCATATGCAGAGCGGGATGCAGAGTGGGGCAGAGCACTATATGCAGAACGGGACTTAGAGCGGGACTGAGTGCCATATGCAGAGCGTAATTTGGAGCTACATTGAAAGCGAGATGCGGGGGCTGCTCTGGAGACCCATGCAGACTGTGAAGCAAAGCGGGACACTGTACTGCCTAAGGGACCCCAGTGAGGGCCACACACTGAGTGAGACAGAGACCGAGCCACTGGGGAAGGGGCAGAGGGACCCACAAAGCGAGCCATGGGAATGCTTACTGAGCGAGATGTTGCATTAGATATGGAGCCATGCACTGCACGGGACACTGGAATGCTCAAAGGGTGGGATACTGAAGTGGACGCAAGGCCATACATAGAATGGGACATGGGGGTGCAAATAGGGTGAGAGGCTGGAGTAGACATAGTGTGGGACACTGGGGCACGAATAGGATGAGAGGCTGGAGTAAACATAGCATGGGGCACTGGGGTGCAAATAGGGCGAGAGGCTGGAGTAGACATAGTGTGGGACACTGCGGTGCAAATAGGGTGAGAGGCTGGAGTAGACATAGCATGGGGCATTGGGGTGCAAATAGGGTGAGAGGCTGGAGTAGACATAGCGTGGGACACTGGGGTGCAAATAGGGCGAGAGGCTGGAGTAGACACAGCATGGGACCCTGGACCATTTAGGGGATGGGATGCTGGGGTGGACATAAAGCCACAGGCAGCATGGGACACTGGGGCATTTAGGAGGTGGGATGCTGGGGTGGACACAGAGCTACAAGCAGCATGGGACACCAGGGCACTTGGTGGATGGGAGGCTGAGGTGGGCATAGTGCCAGATACACTGTGAGACACAGGGGTGTGAACAGGGTAGTAAGCTGAACTGTTAGGAGAGCCAGTCATGAAGTGTGAGAGCAGAGCAGACATAGCATTGTTTGCTGGGATAGACAGAGAGTAAGGCATTGGGGGTTGGACAGGGTGAGGAATTGGAGCAGAAGCAGAGCCACCAACAACCTGCGTCACTGGGCGGCACAGGGGGCTGGATGCTGGGGCAGATACAGAACCACTCACTGAATGAAACATGGGGGCACTCATGGCAGAAGGCATAGTGTCACATATAATATGGAAGCCAGAATCAGACTGGCTCAAAGAACTGCACAGGGGATGTCCCACAGGGAGGTACACATAGTCAAATGTGGGCTGGCTCCCAGAGCCATTCCCAGAGGTGCACATGGGGATGCACATATAGTCCACATATGAATCTCCATGAGGGAGGGAGCCAGAGTCACACACTGGGAGAGTCCCTGAGTTGCACACAGGGAAGGACACTGAATTGCACCTTGGATCACACACATCAGCACTGGCATAACCTTTGCAGTAACCAAACCTGTGACATGCAAAGTTGGCTAAGAGCCGGTGGCAACCATGCCTATAGGGTATAAACTCCACTACAGTCCGTGTTTGGTGATTGGAAGCCAAGGTTCCTAAACTGAATGAAGAGACAAAAAAAAAGATTAGTGTTCTTTGTTACATACATAGCCTGTAGGTGTGCTGGATTGAACACAGAACCACCCATAAAGTGACATTATTCGAAGAAACAGAGAGCAAGACATTATGGCATGGATAGGGTGGCATGCTTGGGCAGACATGGACAAAATGAGATGCCGGGCATATGTACACCTGTTATGCCTGTTGACATTGGAATAGAGGGGCATTCTGTAAAGTTAAAACATAGCAGGTATAACAAAGTATAATGTTTTACACTGGAGAAGTTTAAAAAACCTGCCACCCTTACTCCAGTTTGACATTCCTTTCTTCCTTCCCATCCAAAAGAAAATCACATGATGAAAAGCATGATTAATATTTCCTTCAGCCTCAGGATGAACTGGGGGAAATGAGCAACAAGCTGATAACCTTTTCTTTCAATACCCATAGAAACCCATCTGATCTATGTACCATATACTGTGAAATAACACCTTGAACTCTTTACACATATAGCATATTTCCTTCCAATTTAAACTTAATATTCTAGTTATGGTCTTTTCAATAACCTAAAATAGATCAATGAGCTTTATTAGGTTAAGTTAATATAGTTCAATTAGAATATCTCCTAATGGTCTTCTGTCAAGACTAAATAATTCCAATTGTTCTCAATTTCTCCTCAAAATCAAGAATACCAATGGATAGTAACTAGGTATTAATCTATTCTAAGATGAAATGGCATTCTGCAAGCACTCAGTGCAGTCCTTCCTTTAAGATGTTGTGGCCTTACAAAACATATTAGTAATCCCCTTCCTTTATCTAGTGTTGAATGAACTGCATGCTAATGAATCTTGGATATATTGACTCTTTTTTCACCTAGGTTTAGAGAGATATTAACTACAGATTCAATGGGCTTATTGTATTCTTTCCATGAATAAAAGCCCTGCTCAAGCAGCAGGGATCCAATTAGCATTTCTGGCAAAGAAAACAGTGCATTTCCCATACAGATTGTACCTTTTAAATTATGTTTTAAGAAAAATAAACCATTAATATTGTCCCCTCTCTATATTCTCTGATCTGTTTTTGCTGCTTTAGAGGACATGCCCTTCAGGGTATCAAAGCAGAGACATGGAATAACTGCGGCCAACTGTTGGCACCCTTGAGGAGTGCCACTCTGATCCCTTTCTCACCCAGACTGGTGCTCTGCTTTGTGCTTTCTGCTACCCTCCCTCCTTTCTTACTGTGCTTTTTATCCCCTCCGCAGTCTGCTACAAGCCACACAGAGAGGCTGCTTGTGCCACTTGTGGCACCTGTGTTTCAGATTGGCCACCCCTGGATTAGAAAAAACAAAATCCCATCCAAGTTTTCCACAACAGTAGCACAGGTATTATGTCACTTTCTTCCAACATATGCCTGGTTTAACAGCTTTCAGGGCTTTTTAGCTATGACATTATATTTAAATTTTCCATTGTCAAATTGAGGCTATGAATTTCCCACCTAAAAATCTGTTAAACTTACTCAACAGTCATTGGCTCTTTGAATAAGCCACAGCCTTCCAGGTTCAGCACACAATTCTTCAGATCTTCCTGGAGGGGATTGCAGAAGGAGATTTCTGCAGTACATGGTTCATTCAGCCTAGGTAGACCTAAGAGCTAGTCAAAGACACAGAAACAGTCTTAATCTTTTACCTTTTCAGAAATATAGCATTTATATTAGACTGTATTTTGCTAGTTGGTGAACAAACAAACAAACAAATGGTGACTGCCTGCAGGTGCTGCTGGCAGTATCAGCAGCGCCTTTTCGCAGGGGGTGCACCGCCACATTCAGGGGGTGCATATGCAGCCATGTGCACCCCCTACATGTTAACCCTAAAAAAAGTCCTACAGATTAAGAACTTTTCATCACTGCAGGCAGGCAGAGGGGCTGACAGTACATGCACACACATGTGCCTGTGTATCTTTGAACAATGAGTGTCCCAATGAGTCGCTCTATATGAAACAGAACTATCTTGTAATCCTTTACCTTAATAGCAACAGTAGGCCTGTTGATCACAATGTCCCTTTTCACCACCAGAACTTCTCCTCCACACTCTGGATCAGAGATAGCTACCAACCTCATAATGTTGTGATCACCCAGATGATGGCCATATTGATTATAAGATATATGTAATGGGATTGTTTTTGCTGTAAAACAAAATTATTTTCATTACAGTTGAGTTAATATATCATCCCTGCTCCTCCATTCTGTGCTCGACTGGCAAGAAAAAAAACGACTTTGTCATTGTATGAAAATGTTATGCCTTTGTTAGCAAATATTGATATCTACAGTCACATATACACAGTGGCCGATTTCATGCATTCAGGGATCTGTAACTATATAATTTTATTCACCAAGAGGATTCTCCTTATTTGAAGCCTCTAGGTCAAAGATGGCCATCAGTATCTCCAAACCTTTGAAATTAAAGCTTGGTAAGATTTAATTTAATCTTTAATAATAGCCACTGTAGTGTGCAAGATTGGGGCACATCATGCCCCTGCTACTGCAACAACAGCTGCTTTTGTGCCCCTCCATAAACATACAGCTGCTTTCCTGGTCACTCCCCCACCCTCAGTTACACTATTGTCTGTAGTTATATCACTGATACAACAGGAAACACCTTCATGTTAAAATCCAAGTTGAAGATTCAAGATAACGAGTTTCTGAATAATAGAATCATATAATCACTATAAATTAAGGTTGGAAGGGACCTTAGGAAGTCATATTATCCAACCCCCTGCTCAAAATAGGGTTGTCCCCAACTAATCATCCCATCCAAGGCTTTGTCTAGCCAGGTCTAAAAACTTTGAAGGATAGAGATTCCACAATCTGCCTGGGTAGCCTATTCCAGTGCTTTACTATCCTCCAAGTGAGAAAGGTCTTCCTAACATTTAACCTAAACTTCCCTTTCTGCAACTTGAGACCATTGCTCCTTGTTCTGTTATCTGCCACCACTGAGAACTGTCTAGCATCATCCTCTTTGAAACCACCCTTCAAGTAGTTGAAGGCTACTATTAAATTTCCAAGCAGTCTTTTCTTCTCCACACTAGATAAACCCAGTTCCTTCTGCCTCTCCTCAGAAGTCAAGTGGCCCAGCCCCCGCACAATTTTGGCTGCCCTCCACTGGACTCTCTCCAATTTGTCTACATCCTGTCTATAGTAGGAAGCCCAAAACTGGATACAGTACTCCAGATGTGGCCTCACCAGTACAGAACAGGGGGGAAGAATCACTTCCCTCAATCTGCTGGCATGCTCTTACTAATGCAGCCTAATATGCCATTAGCCCTCTTTGCAACAAGGGCATGCTGTTGGCTCATAGTCAGCTTATTGTCCACTGTAACCCCATGGTCCTTTTCTGCAGAATGTTAACCAATGTTTCTAAACCTTGTGAATTTACATCCAACAGAAATAAAAATCCTACAAATCACTCAATAGTGTGCAAGTCGCACAGTAAACTAGCTGTTTTCACTGTAACAATAAGGTACCTCAACTGCCAATATTAAACAATACCAAGCTTTACTAATTTCATTCCCTAGAGTTTTCAAAAGCATCTCACAAGACATGATACTGGGATCAGTCCTGATTACAAGCAACTAAAAAAAGCATTGACATTGGACCAGCAAAAGCATATTACCACTAAAGTTTCTTACCTTCCCTTGGACCTAGTGCAACATTTATATTTTCCTTCCAGAACTGATCCAGAGCACATCCATTGTGTGTTAACACCTGAGTGCATAGATTGAAATTCAGGTTCTTGGGCTCATTTCGTAAATTTTCAAGCAACCAATGAAGATGGACATCTTGGCCATACATAGGGCAATTAACCATCTTAAACCTCATGCTCACACCAGCATCGCTTAAGAACGGGCTTTGGAGAGCTGCTAAATCTCTATCTATATGACAGTTAGAAGCATTGCAGTATCCAGAGTGAATTCTTCTATAAGCTTTGTAAAATGCCTCTTTGCCTTTCAGAGAACCTGTTGAAGAAGAATAGAGATATTTAATCTATTAGCAGCTTCAGGATCATATCTAGACTGCCTTCCTGCCAAAGACTTTGCCAAAGAAATAAGCTTGCTGCCCACTTAATCACATTCTGTAAACATCTAATCACCAGCAATTAGGCAGCATATGCTACATAGAAAGGTTGAGAGTGCATATTCCACTTTTGTGCTCAGATACTTCTGAGACAAACAAGCTATGAGTAAGCTTGTGTACAGGTTCAACACTACTCCAAGCCAAAGAGGCTGCATAATTGCCAGTCTTTGTTTACTCTCCCCTGAGCGAGTCAAGATAATAGGTTAAATAGACCCATGGTCTGACTGAATAAATGACAGTTCTTAAGTATGTAAGAAGGATGTTATGTAAGTTCGGCTTCCAGATCTCTAAAAAAGAAACATGATCTCTGTTCCTCTAGTAGAACTATGGATCATGTGATTTTAGATTATATCTAGAAGCCTCTACAGTGGTGGTTCTCAACATTTTTGGACTCAAGGCATCCCTCGCTAGACTTGAAGCATTCCTCCATAACTTTTGTGAATTGAATGGGCCCCAATTTCAAAAAGTAATTTATAGATTACAGTATTTACCTCCTTACACAGGGGTTGGGGGATCATCCAGGCAGGAACAAGCCTGAGCCTAGTGTATCTGCTTAGCTTACTGCTTATTTCCACACACTTTGTGACACCCTTCAAAGGATCTGGCAGCACCCAGGTTGAAAATCATTGCTCTAGAATCAGACTTCTACCCAAAAGCTAGACTAATCTGCAAAAGGTTCATTTTGATTTAGCACGGGGAATTTTTTTTTTCAATCAAACAATGCATTTGTAATTATTGAATATAATCATTTCAAATATTTGTTAATTCAGTGAAAGTCTTTGATCCATACCAAATTCATATTTGTATGCTCCAGTGATATCTTCACAACAATCATTGCCAACAGACTTAGTGCTAACACACTGCCCACAAAGCCAAGCATCATAGCAAAGTTTTTCTTTCTTGTCACTGTTTTTGGAAAGCCAACCAATACAGCTTGCATTCAGACGAGAAAATATATGTTGGCCATCATAGTCCAAATCCAGTTCTCCATCTTTAACACTTCTGATTGAGGTAGGGCCACAGCAAGCTGAACCTAGGATATATACAGGTAAATATATCATAACATGGCATAACATTAAATGCTCACTATACTACTTCAAGAACACAAGCATGCAGGATACAGGATACAGGCTTCATTCACCTCTTCCAGACTCCATGGGTGTTGGATCCAGACATTGCCAGTTACTACTGCAGAGACCTAGGTCTCTGCGAGCCATCCAGGATTCATTCCAGCAGTGATATGCCCTGTAGGAACACAGAATTGTAAGAGACTTCTTCAATCACTAAGTAAACGTGCCTGCTATTGCAGGCACCCCTTTCATATAAACCTTTTCATGTAAATAGATTAAGCTCCATTGAATCTATGGTTAGGTTGTTTACCCCACCCATCTTGCCATGTTGGAAGGTTGCTCAAGAACCCTTCTGTTCTGATGTTTAGAAACTTTCTTCTAATTTCCAGTTTAAATTTATTCATAGCCAGTTAATATCTATGCATTCTTATGCCAAAACCTGTCTTTACCTCAAATAGTTCTTCCCCCGTCCTTAGTTTACCTCCATTTATTTTTATATATATATATATATATATATATATATATATATATAGAATAAGAATATCCCCTCTTATCTTTCATTGTACTGCACTAAACAAGCCAATCTCTTTTAGCAACTTCTTGTAAAATCTGGCCTCCATTCCCTTGATCATCCTCCTAGTCCTTCTCTGTAGATTTTCTCTTCTTTCTTGAAAGTAAAAAATCAGAGACTTTGTCAACAACTCTTAAGGCCTATACTTTAATACAAGCTAAAATTCTCATCCAACCAGACTAAGAGCATGGATCATAGATACAGTTGTGAGGATACATCTACAGTAGTTTTGGTCAGTGATAAGGATTTTCATAAAACCAACTACCAAACACAATTATCAACGAAGTTATGGAGGATGGAAGATGATGGCTCAACTCTATGATGGGTTTAGCCCTTGTGTTTCATGGCCCAGTTAGTATTTTTGGACTACTCAAAGAGGGATGGTCTTATTTTTTTGCAAAGGAAAAGCGTAAGTAGTTTTGTCCTTATGTATGTTTTATGAGTTTTTCATGTAGATTCAGTAGTCATGTGGCTGCCATTAGTATATAGTTACTGAATTATTGCAGTAGTCTTGAAATCTGAAGAAATGGACATGCAGAAATGCTGCATTAGCAGGCTAATATGAGTCTTTCTATCTTCCTTGTACATCTAAAACAGCACACAACAACATAGGGAGCTCTAATGCCCTATTTCACACTTACCATAATTTGTCTTTTCCACACAGGGTTTTGCCAGTAGAGTCGAAAAGTTCATTGACAGCAAGGGGGTTCTCAGCACAGTGTGGAGAACAGAAATTTGTTATGACACGGCTTGGAATTCCCAAACACCTCATCACTACAAGGAAAAA
>NW_017728992.1:80659671-80664711 GCF_001723915.1 Gavialis gangeticus | reverse complement strand
TCATATTTGTATGCTCCAGTGATATCTTCACAACAATCATTGCCAACAGACTTAGTGCTAACACACTGCCCACAAAGCCAAGCATCATAGCAAAGTTTTTCTTTCTTGTCACTGTTTTTGGAAAGCCAACCAATACAGCTTGCATTCAGACGAGAAAATATATGTTGGCCATCATAGTCCAAATCCAGTTCTCCATCTTTAACACTTCTGATTGAGGTAGGGCCACAGCAAGCTGAACCTAGGATATATACAGGTAAATATATCATAACATGGCATAACATTAAATGCTCACTATACTACTTCAAGAACACAAGCATGCAGGATACAGGATACAGGCTTCATTCACCTCTTCCAGACTCCATGGGTGTTGGATCCAGACATTGCCAGTTACTACTGCAGAGACCTAGGTCTCTGCGAGCCATCCAGGATTCATTCCAGCAGTGATATGCCCTGTAGGAACACAGAATTGTAAGAGACTTCTTCAATCACTAAGTAAACGTGCCTGCTATTGCAGGCACCCCTTTCATATAAACCTTTTCATGTAAATAGATTAAGCTCCATTGAATCTATGGTTAGGTTGTTTACCCCACCCATCTTGCCATGTTGGAAGGTTGCTCAAGAACCCTTCTGTTCTGATGTTTAGAAACTTTCTTCTAATTTCCAGTTTAAATTTATTCATAGCCAGTTAATATCTATGCATTCTTATGCCAAAACCTGTCTTTACCTCAAATAGTTCTTCCCCCGTCCTTAGTTTACCTCCATTTATTTTTATATATATATATATATATATATATATATATATATATAGAATAAGAATATCCCCTCTTATCTTTCATTGTACTGCACTAAACAAGCCAATCTCTTTTAGCAACTTCTTGTAAAATCTGGCCTCCATTCCCTTGATCATCCTCCTAGTCCTTCTCTGTAGATTTTCTCTTCTTTCTTGAAAGTAAAAAATCAGAGACTTTGTCAACAACTCTTAAGGCCTATACTTTAATACAAGCTAAAATTCTCATCCAACCAGACTAAGAGCATGGATCATAGATACAGTTGTGAGGATACATCTACAGTAGTTTTGGTCAGTGATAAGGATTTTCATAAAACCAACTACCAAACACAATTATCAACGAAGTTATGGAGGATGGAAGATGATGGCTCAACTCTATGATGGGTTTAGCCCTTGTGTTTCATGGCCCAGTTAGTATTTTTGGACTACTCAAAGAGGGATGGTCTTATTTTTTTGCAAAGGAAAAGCGTAAGTAGTTTTGTCCTTATGTATGTTTTATGAGTTTTTCATGTAGATTCAGTAGTCATGTGGCTGCCATTAGTATATAGTTACTGAATTATTGCAGTAGTCTTGAAATCTGAAGAAATGGACATGCAGAAATGCTGCATTAGCAGGCTAATATGAGTCTTTCTATCTTCCTTGTACATCTAAAACAGCACACAACAACATAGGGAGCTCTAATGCCCTATTTCACACTTACCATAATTTGTCTTTTCCACACAGGGTTTTGCCAGTAGAGTCGAAAAGTTCATTGACAGCAAGGGGGTTCTCAGCACAGTGTGGAGAACAGAAATTTGTTATGACACGGCTTGGAATTCCCAAACACCTCATCACTACAAGGAAAAAAAAATACTCTTAGACTATTTTCACAAAAGAATCTATAAGCAGCAATTCCCTAGAATTAGTTAGTTGAGTTCTTTCCTTCCTATTTTTCAAATAATTCTCAAATTGTTAACACATAGAAGGTATATCTGTATGTTACAATATGCATAGGTGCATCAGACAGGGTACAAACGGAGTCTCACTAAGGGCTCCTTTCAGGTATTTGGAAAACAGTGTAAAGTAATAACAGAGATGATAGCCTTTTTGGTTGCCTCCCTGTTCAGGTTCTGCAACAATGGCATTTTTTAACAAACCAGCCAAAGTTTTCTATTATGTTAATGTGAATGCCACTCTATGACAAAATAGTTTCCTTAACCCAAAGTAGATTTAGCTTCAGTAAGTGATCAGTACAGCCTTGCCATTGGCACTTCTCTATGATGTCTAGCACACTAAAACTCCCATTTCTTCCATTAAATAGGATAACAGTTGACAGTTCATTTCTGAGGAAAAGCCATAATCAGGCATTTTGTTCCTATTGCCACCTCTTGTTCCTTCGCATCATTTTCCAAACTTGACCTAGAAGAGTATACTATCATATACAATATTCCAGGTTTGCCCTGGTTTTCTTAAATCGCTATAAGAAATGCTTAGCAAATGCCATGGCTTATAGTACTAATTGATGTCAAATTTAGGGGGGAAAGAGTAGTGATTTTCTTCTTCCTCTGACTATGGTATGGAAAACTACAGAGATAAAATTAGATCTCATACTAAGTAGCTACTTTACACTGGGAACAAAAAAAATCCTTTTTTCTGGTAGTATGTAGATCAGATGAATAATTTGCAATCAGTTTTTGGGAAAGTTTTTCTTGCCTGCGTACCTGTGCACATCACTGATGCAAGAGTGAGACAGTCTCCAAATCTGACTGGCCTACACCTTCCATTATACCACTGTTGAAGAATGGGGACACTTCCATTCCATGTTAATGGGTTAGTTCCCTTCAGGTAATCATTGTTGTCTGGGAGCTTCATGATGCTGTTACTGTGATGGCCACAAAGCTGGAAAGAATAAAGCAATAATCATGGTTTCATATTTTCTGAGAACCACAGATGATAAATGCTGCAGTAAGTAACAGAGTTAAGAAAAAGCTAGGTTGTGTTTAAAGTCAAATTCCTCCATGAGTAACTCTTTGTAGTGAGGGGATTTCTTGTGATAAACTCTTCTAAAAAACGCAGGTCAGTACTGCTGATGTAGATAAAGGTAAAAGGAAAGAAACCCTTCACTTACTATGTGGTTTACCACCATACTGACATGCACAGGATCATTACGCCAGCGACAACCTCGTTCAGAGCCTTGGTGGTAATTTGAACCTATATCCAAGACCTTCAGGCAGATATCCAGAATCCCATTTTCAAACTAATTATACAAAAAAAGAGGGTTAGTAACAGACTTTATGGACTGAAGTCACTGATTTGACACTTTTATTTTCCTTTAAATCAGTGGGATGCTTGTGGGAAGCTCCCTTCTTTAATCCCAGTATTTAATAGTTTATATTGCATTTCATATCTATTGGCATAGAGATTGGATAAGACTTTCTATAATATCAGTAAACATGCTTTGCCAATAGAAACATTATCCCTTTTCCTTCAGGGGGCCCATATCCTTCTCTCCATTTTGCAGAAAATTCTCTGCAACTTTACAGAGCCAAAATAAGTTCATTTGGTTTTCCTTCAAAGTTGAGTCTGCTACCATATAAGCCATGTAGAAAGGATTGTTGTAGTCCATGCAAAATGTTAAAACAAGAGCGTAATCTGGACTGCTGCACAAAAGTCTTACAAAATTGTGTAGCACACCAAAAATTTCTGTAAATCCTGAAATATACCAATACTAGAAAAAGGTCAGAACCAGTCTATTGCCCTCTTGATTTGTTAACAAGTTCACAAGAAGTCTCAGAGCACTGCATTCACCTGTCCAAAGTGCCACGGTCTAGAAGTAATGTGCTTGTGTACTCCCTCGTACAGCATCCCATGTTCATTCAGAACATATTCTTCTCTGTGAGCCTGATTGTCCATGTACACGGGGTCATCTGCCAAAGAAGCAGCAACAAAGATGTCAGCCTTTTGTTTCTTCCACCCTTACTTTCTTTCTCCATGCTTTCTTACTGAATCTATTTTGTCCCATCTTTTTAATGTAAGCTTGGGCAAAATATTTAAATGAATCATCTCTTTATGTTTTGGGGTTGGGGGAGGGGTTGACATTTGAGACAAAGCATTTAATATATTACTATAATTTGAGGCTTGCCTTTTGCCAAATTATATTTTCTTTAATACAGCTCACCCAACCCTTAAATATTTAGAGTTTGAATTTCAGAAGCTCTGAGCACTTCTGCCTTCAACTAACATTATGATTGCTAACTAACTCTGAGGTGTACAATAATCATTGCAATTTGGGCACGCAAATTTATAGACCATTTTTGAATCGTTGGCACATGAAAATATGCATAAGGTCATTTATATTCAGAAGTAACACGTGGAATCAGAACCCAATCTTCTGACTCCGGTCTAGTACTCACCCTCTGTTCATACTGATTTACTTCACAGAGGTCACATCTACATGAGATGCTTAATGCACAGTAACCTAATAACTAGGGCTGTGCGAAACTTTGGTCACTGATTCGATTTGGTGGAGATTTGGCCTGATTCGGTGGCCGAATCTCCAAATCCAAACTGAAATCAGGAGACCCTTTAATCTCTCCAATCAAACTGGAACCCTCCGAATTGATTTGGAGAGATTCAACAATTCAGACATAGACACAGCTTTATATGTTTTTTCTACATATCTCAAGGTAGCAGGTGTGGCTCGTGAATGCTGAGATGGTGGGGTGGATGGAGCATCCCACAGGAGTGCAGAGGGGTCCCCAGCACACTTGGCGGTGGACCCAGAAGTGGACCCAAACCACTTCTGGTCCATTTCCGGGTCCACCATGGAGCACGCAGGGGACTCCCCCCCACGACCCCTGACTTGGTGACTGGTGCCTCCTGGGTCTGGGGGTGCACCCACAGCCAATCACTGATCTGGGGGGAGGCTCGGGGGGCCCCCCTGTGCACTCAGCAGTGGACCTGGAAGTGGATCAGAGGTACTTATGATCCACTTCTAGGTTCATTGCTGAGTTTGTGGGGGGACCCCCACACTCCTGTGGGACGTTCCATCCACCCCACCATTGCAGCATTCACAAGCCATGTCTGCTACCTCAAGGTATGTAGAAAAAGCATTTAAAGCTGTATCTATGGCTGCATCACTAATTCTTTGAATCAGAATCAAATCTTCAGATTTGGATCTGGCCAAATCATAGTTTCATAGTTTTTAGGGTCGGAAGGGACCTTAGCAGATCATCTAGTCCGACCCCCTGCTATGGCAGGAAAGAGTACTGGGG
>NW_017728992.1:80655107-80659272 GCF_001723915.1 Gavialis gangeticus | reverse complement strand
TGCAGTCCCCTGCTGGCCCCTCCTGGATGTGTGCCAGAATTATTTTCTCAAACAGCTTGCCTAGGATCGAGGTAAGGCTAACTGGCCTATAGTTTCCCGGGTCCTCCTTCCTCCCTTTTTTGAAGATGGGAACCACGTTGACCCTCTTCTAGTCCTCCGGTACCTCTCCAGAGCACCACCAGTGCTCGTAAAGCCTTGCCAGGGGACTTGCAATGACCTCAGCCAGTTCCTTTAGAACTCTAGGGTGGAGATCATCCGGACTGGCTGACTTGAAAACGTCCAGCCCCTCCAGAAGCTCCCTAACTAAATCCTTGCTAACCCTTGGCCCAGGTGTGCCTCCCCTGGGGCCCGAGTAGGGCCCAGCAGGGAGGTGGCTGTTCTGGTCCCTACTTAGGAAGACGGAGGCAAAGAAATCTTTAAACATGTTAGCTTTGTCGTCTGGGACAGTGATCTGAATCAACAAATCGAATCATTGTCCCCCAAGTTGGGCTGAATCCGAATCTGAATTCAATATGGCCTGCTTTGCACACCCCTACTAATAACACTGCATAATAATGTATCACAGCATGGACAGTGCTAATAGGCTACCAACAGGCATCACTAAAAAGGCGTTTGCCAGTGCTACTGTGTAGTAACTGTAGCTACTGCACTTTTACTTAGGACTTCATTAAGCAAGTACTAAATAAAATGTGCAGTAACTACTGTGCATTAATGAATGTATAGATGCAGCCAGAGGTATCATGAGGAAGGCACTGGAGAAGTACAAGAACATTATTGTATCGTGCCACTATCAGGCGAAACCAAACAGGCTAAACCAAAATTCTGCCTCAATATCCCTGGATTTTGGAGCATTCAAAATCTAGATTGGGATTCCTCCCTGGTCCTGCAGAAAGAAAAGAAAATCATGCACAACCTGAACCTGAATTCTGCAGCTCGAGTTCATCTCTATTGAATATATATTTTTAACTTCAAATCTTCTCTCCTTTAATCACCACGTTTTTATGAATTTTATATTTGCAAACATAGTCTACCATCTTTCTTACCAGCACACCAAGGATTAAAGAGGATGTCAAAGTCTCCAAGGCACCGCTGAAATGTGCGATCACAAGATGTGATGCTGATATTGAGAATGTGGCGGCCAATACAGGCGTCTATTGGTGGAAACACACTGATGTTTATACATCGTTGCTGATGAGGTTTGTAGCAAGCACTCCAGCAGGTTTGATCTATACATCTGCCCAGAGGAAAGGTACACTTCGTCTCCTTGGATTCACAAGGTCTGAGGCCTTTTCAGGAAAGTCAAATACAAATAAAAATAAAATCAAATAAGCCATAGTCAGCAGGCACATACTTTGGGATAAACATCATTTGTATTTTAAGTGTCATTACTTTTATGCTGGATTTTCTTAGTGCTGTTTACAATTGTAGAGAATTGTTGAGGGGAAGATTACAATACTACTTGAGGTACATACAGAATCTGACTGAGGGAAAATTAATTCATCTATGCATTTTGCAAATGAGAGAACATCACTTATCAATAAGGAAGCAGGAAAGGTTCTTTGGAATTTTGGGATGACTACCTGTCTCTACAGTGAATGAGATCTTGTCCATGGAGTCATCCCATTCCCGGTTTTGGAAATGCACATATAAGTCAAAGGCCTGGCCTCTCCTCACTGTCTGTCTGTCAGTACCGAAGAAGTGGGTGTTATGGCATTTGCAGTTCTGAGGACAATTCAAGTCGACATCCCCCAGCTGAATAACTGCAGGAAAAGTGAGTAAACACAGAGAGAAAGCAAACAAGACATGTAATTGAGGACACATTTGGCTGATGGCAAAATACCCTGGGGCAGAAAGAAAAACTGGATACACTGCCTGGCAACTGATCAAAGCAATATAGGCTCATCCTGAGGAGCTAGCTAAGGAACAGGGTGTGGCAGAGTCTATGAAAATACTGTGAAACTGTTTATTGGGATTAAACTGGGCGTTAAAAAGCAGTTTCATTTGAAGTATGTGTCTTCTCTCCCTATTCCATGTCTTACACCAGTGGTCTCCAAACTTTTTTGATTGCGCACCCCTCTCAGTAAAACATTTCTGAGCACACACCCCCAATATACGTATATTTATTTATAAATTATATACATGTATTATTGTACTAATATATTATGTACATTATAAAACATAGATAAAAAATAGAAATTAAAAAAGGATGATATAAAGGTGAAATAAACAATTTTTAAAAAATTATTTTATTTTATTTATTAATGGTACAAAAGAACCTTTTGCTCTCACTAAAAAAAATTAGTAGTAGTAATAATATTTTTTAGTGAGAGCAATGTGATTGAATATGCTTCATTATTTTTTAAAATCTTGGTTTAACACTTTGTGATACAGCGATTCGAAGGTCTGGTTCTAAGTTCAGTTTATTTCAATACTTGGTTTTAATGACTGTCATAGCTGAAAAAGATACCTCACAAAGATACATAGATCCAAATTAGATCGTCATTGTTTTTACCTTGTAATGTGGCTGACGAAGAGCTCATACTAGGAGTAGGAAAAGTGTCAGCTCTGCCATTTTCTTGCTGTTCCCCTGTGCTCGCATTATTAGTATTGTCTTCAATCCGCGGTTTCTTTGCAGGAATCTTTTTAAGCCACTTGTCCATTTTGTGAGGGTTAGTTTAGTTAAAACTAGATAATATAATTCGTAAATCCACTTAACCAGGCACACACAAACTGCAATATGTCGCAATACGCTGAAAGCGAACAAACACTTCTTCCCTCAGGATACCTCACGTACCATACGTGACACGTGACCATCCAACATACGGACCGAGTGAGGGTGTCAGTATCAATCTGTATATTAAATATTAGTAAAGCTTAATTTCTTTCTTATTTTTTTTAGATAAAAAATAAATAAAAATACAAGTTCTAATATTTTCTTCACGTACCCCAATGGATCATCTTGCGCACGCCCTGGGGTGTGCACACCCCACTTCGGAGACCACTGTCTTACACAAGAAAATGTATGTAATATTTTGGTTTATAAAATTGTGTCAGGAGACCCAGGTGCCATGCTTTTATTTGGTACATAACTGACACCAGGCAGATACATACTGTTATCACTGCTTTAAAAATGGATTTTGTGATATAATACCATTTCAAATTCCAATACTTCCAATTTTATTTAAATAATTATTATTGTTTAAACAATTATTATCATACTATTCCAAATGGATTTAAACAATTATTTAAAAGTACCTAAGTTACACCACAATTAATTCTTTATTCCTGCATGCTAATACTAGTTTAGAGTTAACATTTATACAAATAAATAATAATATATGGTGGAAAAGTAAGCAAATGATGTCACTGTAGCTGTACGTGACAATGAATTCTTGTGGGGCAACTTTGCTGAATGATAAACTAGAGGCAAACAAATCTCTGTAACTTATCACTATCTAGATCTACATTTGCAAAAACGACTGGAAATTTTGGGTGCCTCTATTTGTGAGTAGTCAACTTGAGACGAAAAGTAGGTCTCATTAAGGAAGCCCAGGTAAGTCTTTAGGAAGTGAGGCACCCAGAATGTGCTGTCAGTTTTGAATATTACATTTTTTTGCAGTACAAACAAGATGGTAGTTCATTAAAATATGGAGAAGTTGGTGAAAATTCCGGGAAAATATTTAAAGAACTTTGTAAGTTTAAGTCAAAATTTGAAAAAAATTACCAGCTCTGATGACTTGACTAAAAACTTGAATGGCAAGTCAGACAAGATTATCCAGTCAGACAAGGTCTGTATGTCAGCAGCTTTAGCAGAGTGACTCAGTCTATGGAGATGGGAATCAGAGTTCCTTTTTCATTATAAAAGTTTGGCCTAATTTTTAAAACTGCTGATCACTCTCACTTTAACTGAAAACAATCAGAGCTATGACGACTGAACACCTAGTGCCATGTTACCTTCCGTGCTACTTTCCTTGTAAACTGCTAGCTAAATTCTGTTTGGTCACACAGATATCCTAATATATGCAGCTATCCTGAGTGGTTATGAATACTCCTGCAAATAAGGAAACTGAAATAATTTCTTCCATTTATCCTGGTTGTTTCACTGTACCAAAACCATTACTTTAACCTTGCCTAAACTGTCAACTAGACAGCCCTCACCTTAATT
>NW_017728992.1:80645640-80650107 GCF_001723915.1 Gavialis gangeticus | reverse complement strand
TGATAAATAAACAATGCACAGATCTGACCTTTAGGTTAACAGGTTTTATGCTTGCTCCACTCAGCACTCTAACTGATTCAATTATCATAAAGGTTCAGGAGCCTCCATGAATACTGAAAAAGACCGACCATATGCCTGCATAGGTGTTGTGGAACAGCAAATACACTGCAGCCCTCCAGAGAAATTCCTTAATTTGGTAAAGGGTAAGTCATTCAGCTGTTCAGCGTGAGTCAGCTGAGAGATGAAAACAGAGCTCAGTCCCATTCACACATGGAAGCACTACAAATATTTCTTTTCTAATGTTCCTAAGGTATCACACATGTTGAATAACCAGGAGGGACAGAATGGAATTCTATGAAAACCTCTATGAAAAAGTCCTATAATGGTTGTTTTATGGGAACTGTCAACCTAAAACCCAAAACATTTCTCAGTAAAAAGGGTAAAACTATTCTAAACAAGCTCCTAAGCAAATCAGTAACCAAACAGTTAACAGTGTCTTCATCTTTTCCCTGGAAGAGATTGTCAAACAAGACAAAAAGTAGAATATTCATATTAAGTTCAGCTGAATTCTGCTGAACTGGGGCAAGGAGACCAGTGGAACCCAGATCACATTTGAATGGCCTACCCACAAACTTCTCAGTGAAATCCCATATGATGTCTGACAAGGCAACAGTGAGACCTGAGTAGCATAGACAGAATATATTTTTAGAGTAGAGCTCTAACTGTTGCTCTCTTACAGAAAAAAATAGTTGAGTACAAATATTAAGAGATAGTCAGCTCCAATACCTCTGAATGGTTTTCTTTGGCCAATGAATACACTACCCCTGACATTCCCTGTTCATTTTCTCAACAGTGGGGATTTATCTCTAAAACACCTGAAAAATATAGCCTGGAAATATTACACATTTTTACTTTGGGCTTTGCAGACCGTTTAAAATATCATTTTCTCTCATATACCTCTCAAAAATTGTTTTACCAACTCCTCTTCATAAGGCCTGTAAGTTTTTTGGAAGGGTTTTTTGGTTTGGTTTGGTTTTGGTTCTTGGTGATTTTCCTTAGGGAAAAAAATCTCATTTTCAAATTATAAGATTCATATCCTAGTGAATGTTATTTTTTTTTCTGAAAAAAAAAAAATCACATTTAAGAGAATCTGAACCATGGAAAATATCTCTTGGCTTGAATTCATGAATCAGGATCAGCAGTAAATAAAGAGTTTCCCCAAGTTTTTAACAGATGCATTATGCTGCTTGACTTTCTTGGCCCCTGCTTCCAGTTCTAAATCATGTGGCATTAAAACTCAAGAGCACTCACCTTCCATTTTTCTTGCAAACCAGCCAGTGTCTCAAGCAGTCAGTGTCAACTTGTGCCTTAGCAAGGTGGACGATATCCGGCAAAATCTGGATGATCTCTGGTTGTCTGCCAGCATTAATCTCCTATCCTCTCAGCACCATTTATACTCAGAAACAAAAGGCTGTCACTCATATTACATCAACTAATTATCAGTTTACAAAGAGGCCTCACCCATGTGTCTACTGACGCTTATAAATGTCTCAGAGTAATTTTAAATTCAAATGTTATTAGAGAAAGTTTTACTGTTTATGGGAGGGAGAGATTATTGTTGTTTACTGAAGCATAGATGTCTCCAGTAAGTTAGGACTCTTTATGTCTCAGGGTTACTTCAAGACCATTATAAATCTAAAAACCTTTGAGCACAGGAAATAATGTAGCAGCATAATTCAGTCAAGTTAAGAAAATTTAGTACCCATCTTAACTTATAACAAGAAACAACTGCACTATAATTTCAGTTTTCAGTAGGTCTCCTGGAACATTAAGTGTTCCTTATGAAACACATTAAAAAACAAGAATAGCCTGCAACATTACTTGCTGAAGTAGTGGTTTAGAGAGTAATATTCCTTAGTTGAGTTTTACTGATCTTAAACCATAATAAAAGTGATATAACTAACTACTTTTAGAGCTGAGCTTAAAAATTATCTGAAAATTACTCCATTCATTCAAAGACTGCCTCCATCTCAGTCTCCATCTCCCCATGTCCATGTCATATTTGTAGAGGTTATGTGACAAAGTTGATTTTTCATTTTGGTTTGACTATTGCATCAACCCAAGTCTGATTTTTTCCAAAACATCTAATGTTTCCTTTGATTTAAAAAGAAGTTCTTCATTTATTTTCTAGGTACATTACTAAAAACAAAGCAGTATATTTGCAGAAGAATAATCGTGTTAACAAAATATGGCAACAGTGATAGTGAAAATGATGGCCATGGCATTTTCTTCCCCTACCATTAGTTAGAACATTCAGCTGGGATGCTAGAGATTGAAGTACATGCTCCCTCTTTGTTTGGGTAAGAGCAGATATTGAAACAAAGTCTGTCATGAGACCTAACAAATAGGGCTGTGCAAAGTTTCAGTAGCTCATTAGATTCAGAGGAGATTTGGCCCGATTCAGGGGCTGAATCTCCAAATCTGAATAGAATCGGGAGACCAATTAAATGCTCTGAATTGATTCAAAGCATCTGAATCAATTCGGAAAAGCTTTGGAAAAGATTCAGCCGCTTCAGAGTTTTGGCAAAGACTCAACAGGCAGCTGACACAGCTGCCTCCAGCTCGTAAGTCTGTTGGGGTTGGGAAAGGAAGGAGGGAAGGGGCATGGGGGAGGGAGGGATTGGGCCTGGGGCTGGAACAAGCTGCCCAGCTGGGGTGGGGGGGCACGTTACTTGGGGAGGAAGGTCAGGGGGTGGAATGCAGGCATGTCAGTGCTCAGAGTAGGGGCTCTGCCCTGCTGCCATTTGCCAAGCTGTGGTGGTGGGGTGGGATATGGGCACAGCTTACTCCAGGAAGGGGGCAAGTGGCAGCAGGATATAGCCCCCACTCCCAGCGCTGCTGTGCCTGCATTCCATGCTGGCTGGCAAGCACGGCAGCACTGGGAGTGGAGGCTATGCTCTGCTGCTGCCCAGAGTGAGCCACGCCTGCATTGCACCTGAGCCCTCCCGCACCAGCTGGGCAAGCAACAGCAGGGCATAGACCCTGTGGCTTCCTCCACTGGGGCAGAGGCAGGCACAGCCAGAGTAGCTGGGGCCGGGCAAGGGATGGGGCCAGGCAGGGCAGCTGTGGGGGCTTCTCCTTTAGCTCCCCGCACCCAGGAAGGGGAAGGCACAGCCGGAGGAGCTTCAGGAGAACCTGCAGCTACCTGGTTGTGCCTGGCACTCCCCAGCCTATCGGAATCACTGAGTATCTCCAAATCAGCACCAAATCTTCTGAAGCCATTTCGGTGGAATCGATTCAGGACAGTAATCCAAATCAAATCACTGTCCTCTGAATCGGCCAAATCCAAATCGAATACTTCCCTATTTGCACAGGCCTACTAACAAGGTCTTTTAATGTGTCTCATTGAAGTTGTTCCCTTTTCCATAAATTGCTCAGACATATTTGAGTCACAGCCAAAAAAAGCCTTTCTAGATCACTGCATTGGGAGGGCATCACTTAGGTTCCAGGATGTCTGGAATGTACTTATGAAAATACCTATGAAGCCCAAACATTTAATTAATTTTACCATTAATCTTCAGAGAACTCATACTAGGAATTAGCGATCTTAGAGAATTTAATGTTGCAGTACCAGAGTGATGCTATAGGCCAATAAATATGAAAGTAACAAGGTTCTTTTGGTGATATCTTTTATTGGACCGACTATATTTGGGAGAAAACTGCATAGTTGGAAAAGATGTTTCTCCCAATGTTACAGTTGGTCCAGTAAAAGATAACAATAAATAAAGCTTGCTTCTCTCATAATTAACACTGGCCATTATTCTGTTAAAGTACTTGTAGTAATTTAAGTTTTTTATTCAACCAAACACCAGAAAGAAATAGCAACTAGTGTCTAACACAACATTGAAAATTCCACAGAGTGGCAGGCCATGTATGAGGGTAAATGTGGTAATCCAGAGCAGAACAACACGTAATTGTCTTTAAGGATTTTTTAAAAAAATCTAGACTACATTTACCATTTGTAAGACATTTTTAAGCAATTATTTTTCATATCTGTCAGGACTTTCTTGTGACATTTGATGTTATTTGCCTGACTTACTTATAGTAAGCCTTAATAAAATCAAATCACATTTCTGCTAGAAATCAGAAAACTCACAAAACTCTCAATCCCCCATTACAGTGCTAAGAAAGGACAAGACCTGAAGAAAAGAATTTTGCAATCACAGGAAGAATACTGTGAACTGCACTGAGACAATTGCACAGAAAAGGTAATGTATTCAGGAACAAAAGAGAAGTCAAAGTAATCAAAAGTCCAAAAAAACCCTTTCAAAAGAAAAACTGTAAAATGACAACTAGGAGCTGAGCTCAATGGGGGACATTACTGGAGATATCAGAATATATGTGAATTTCAAAAAACGTGTTTCAGTAAAGGTGCCATTTATGGCTCGGATTTTTTTGCGGGGGGGG
>NW_017728992.1:80641293-80645404 GCF_001723915.1 Gavialis gangeticus | reverse complement strand
GGGGGGGGGGGGGGGGAGGTGGGCAGCTTGTTTGTTTTTTTTTTAAGATCAAAGGTTATCCTTAGCTGAGGTAGGCCGCCAAGCCTATATCATTGAGGGACAGTGGTTCCAAATGAGGGATATTCCTGGCATTAGGGCTAGCTGCCTTTTACTTCACTAGCCCAAATAACCCAATACTGTATCCATTTACGGCTGTAAACTGGGGACAGGTTCCAGCATGACTCCAGAAAAAAGCTTGATGATACTTACAATGTATGCATCTTTGATTAGTTAATCTATAAAGTATAGCTCTACCCTGCTTGTACCTGATACCTACAGACCCATAGCAAGACACTTTAGCCACATTGCCCTTTCATCTTCTAATGAATAGTTTTAGGAACTGCAATGGTTTGTTTGCAATATGCCCTATATTCATAAAATTGAAAGTTCAATAGTAAGGTAGCAGCCAATTGACCACAATAAGGCTTCACATTCTGCACTTGGCCCTTAGCATGTCTTTTGCAGAAATAGATGCACCTCTTCTCAAATGAACTCTGATACTATACTTGAAGTAAAAGTGGTTGGTGGGGCAGAAAAAATCTGCTTTCAAGTGCATTTATCGGAAGATGTCAACTGGCAACTTCCTACTCCCAATAATTCAGTAAGATCCATATCTAGACATTAAAGGTTATAGAGAAAATATGAAAAGCTACTGGTTAAAGCTAAAATCTACAGAGAATTACCTGACCTTAAACTCCAAGTAGATTAGGAGTCTTATGCAGCCTATCAGACATTCAGAATCCCCACACTGCAGCTGTGAGTCACTGAGGTTTACCTTAATGACATTTTTATCTGAACAATATTTGCTGCAAAATTACCAAAAATATCAACATATAAATAAATAATCTGTACTGAGAGCACCTTTCTGGAGAATCTGAAAGCACTGATAATTACTACATTGTGAAAAGCATTATGACAACATATTTACAGAGAAATTAATGCAAAGAAATAGGTATGCTTAGGTAAGGACTTAAACATTAAAGAAAAACCTATATTTGTTAAATAAGCTTGTGACTATTGTGCTTTACAACCTGAGCTATAGCTTGTCTTTCTAGAGGCTTCTTTCTTATGCGTCCATTAAGTGGATACATAGGACAAGGTATGTACAAAGTTACAGGAGCCCTGAGGACCTTATGCTCTGAAGCAGATCACTGGCTCCAAAAGAACAGAACAACCAGTCCTCACACCTGGAAACTTCTTGCTCCTTTAGGCAAGCTCCCATCCATGCTGGTTCACTGAACTTGTTTGTGCTCAGCTGGAGACGAGTGTTCTCTTGGATCAAGTCTATGCTTGGGTTTACAAAATTAATGTAAAGCTATTGTTTCCTCCTGTGCTTGATCAGCAAGTTTTCTGCTAAAATATAAAAACAGGTACATGTTACAGCAATGCATAATACAAGAAACTCAAAGAAGTATGGAATCTACAATGTAACAGCAAACAGTTGCACAGTTTGAGCCTCCAAGGCATAAGCACTTCACCTTTGGAATAAAAGTTGACTGAAATGCCAGTAAAATTTCTGTGGCAGCCCTTATATGCGTATATTGTTCCATTCTGCTGCCTCAATAGTTTTTAAAAAAGGATGCATGAAAAGGAATAGATGCTATGAATTTACTGGCAGTGGGATTTACCTCACTTATCTGGCTCACAAAAAAAGCCCAAGCAGGAAACTTAGCACATAGCAATCAGTACCTTATAAATTAACACTTAAACATATTGGACAGCAATTCCCTTTGTAGATTCCCTTAGTCACTAGGCCAGTGATTGTAAGTTACTGGTCTAAACACCCAAACAACAGAGCAGCCATTACAAGGACCTTTTTCCTGTATAGGCTGAACTGGCTGGAAAAAAGCAACCTGGGGAGTGCCAATCAAAGCAAGTCAGACAGACCCTATGGACAAGCAGTAGAAGAAGAGTATCAGCAGGCATGCTGTGAGAAGTGACTAGGAAGGAACATAAGATGTATTCCACTGAGTTTCTTTCACTTTAGAGAAGAGCAGATTTAATTTAATTTCTGATTAAACATAAGATTAGATGAGACTGAGTATATGTGTATATTTCCTGTTTTAAAATAATGTCATCCTCTTTTTTTCCAACTGCTTAATAAAATGCCTTTGTTTCACAAAGCTCCTAGACATGGTGGCTGGTCACAGGGTCCCAAGTAGTTGAAAGGTAGAGGTAGGTATGGAAGCCCAGTGAAATGAAAGAATGATTAAAAAGTTGGTACACACTGGAAATGTACCCAGGGACATCCTTGGGCTTGTCTCCATTAAAAAAAAAAAAAGGTGGGGTGGGATGGGGTGAAAAGGCTCCTTTATAACCTTGGAATATGTAGTTAGTTACCCTAAGGGGGAAAAAGAAAAGATAAGGTTTTACCAAATGGTAAATTTGCAGGGTCAAACCAGAGATAAAAAACCAAACAAACTAGGCTAAAATGCATCGTCTTCCATATTCATTTTACCTCAGATTCCTCCCATGATTGACTTTAACTCAACATTCATGAGCCCTAGAATTGGAAAAATCATGATCCATGCTGGTTGTCCTCAAAGCGACTAGAACGGACATAGAGAGGCAGATAGCCTTTCCACTATAACCATGAGACCAGATTAACTTCTTGGTGTGACTGTAGATGACAGTCAGTTTATATGAAGGACATTGGGCACATTTACACATTGCCATAAGATGACATTGCTACAGCACCATGCTTCCTTTGGAAAAGATAGGTGCACTACCCACTGGTTAGATTTCACCGCTATGTTGCTGTAGCAGCCCACTAAAATGTGGGAGTGTGCCACTGCAACAACATAGCTGCTGATCACGTGTAGACCCACATGGTTGTGATGGCACTGTAGGGCACCATACAGCAACAAAGCACATTACTATCTTACCGTAGGGTGACATGCCCAAGTAGATACACCCAATATGTCCCAAGAGAGGAAACTGCAGAAGGCTGAAGGCAAAAAAATGTGTGAAAAAGAATGAATGCATAAAATAAAAGTAAAGTCAAAAACAACAAGAAAAAAAGAAACTAAAGATGACCTCTTTGAGTTACAATTAAAATGACTGGCTCACTTTATTTACTACTGGCATATCTTTACAATTACCAGGGGTACTGAATACTGTATGCAGAGAAGGACAGCTCTGTGGTTAAGGTCCTCAAGCTATAGGCTCAATTTTCAGTTTTTCTACAAACTTCCCTTGTGAACTTCAAGAACAGAAGACTGCTGCCCAGTATTATAGGACAGACAGTGAAATCTTAAGGCATCAAGTAGTATCTGACAAGTTAGATATGCATGTTTCTAGACTAGACTAATATATGTCTAGAAACATAGCATATCTAACTTGTGTTAGATACTACCTGATGCCTTAAGATTTCACTGTCTGTCCTATAATACTGGGCAGCAGTCTTCTGTTCTTGAAGTTCATTTTATTTTCGATTGTCTAAAAAAAAAAAATCAGTGCTGGACCAGGAATAAGCTAATTTGAAATCCTACTATGTGGCTGAAAGCTTTTGGGAAACCGAGTTATACTGTATTTATTGGAAATTGACTCAATTCTTATCAATAAAGAGTTCTAGTTACAGTATGATTTAAATTAAGACAGATTTGTCTTACTGTCTTGTTTCTTTTTGGTCTGTCATCCATTTATTGTGGAGATGGTGATCCTAGTACACTTTTTAATAGCTTTTTAATTAGTAGGTCTCATAATGTATCTTACATAATTAAATGTAGCAAACATGAAAATTAAGTTTATACACTATGTAATTAGAAAGGATATAAAATGCCCTTTCCCTCCCCTCCCAAATAATTCCCTCTTGGAGTTTTATATATATACTAGTGAATTTCCCATCAAGAATGATGGGGGGGCAGAGGAAGCTTACTATCCCTAACCCCTGCCCCCCATGCTGCTGTTGGTTTCTGGGAGCAGGGGGGTTGGGGAGAAAGCTTGTCCCACTGTCCCCCTCTGCCATCACCCCACACTGCCTCCAAGGAGCAGGGCTAGGGGGGATACGAAGCCAGTGCCACTGGCCTTACCCTCCCAACTCCTTCGCCTCCATCCCCACCAGCTCTCCACT
>NW_017728992.1:80628454-80636293 GCF_001723915.1 Gavialis gangeticus | reverse complement strand
GGCATGCGGGGGGGGGGGGGGGGGGGGGGGGGGGGGGGGGGGGCTAGGGTTAGGGTTAGCAAGCTTCCCCCCCTCTATCCCCACCTTGCCCCCCTGCTCCATCCCCTCCATTCCTGCCATCATGGTGGTGCTTTGCCATGCTGTCACTTGCTGTTTGTAATGGCCTTGGAGCACTCCAATTGGTTGTTTCAGTAACCAATCATAATGCTCCAAGAGCATTATGGACAGACAGATGGACTAAGCCCTTTATTATATTAGAATAAACATACATGTATATGTATACATATGCATGTGTATGGTTGTTTGTCCTTCACAAGTGAAGATGACCGCATCCAGTGTGGAGTGGGGAGAAGAGAGAAAGGAAGCAGAAAAGAAAAAGAGAGGGAGAAAAGAGAAAAGGAGAAAGAGGAAAAAGGAGAAAGAAAAGAGTGGAAAGAGAGAAGAGGGGGTGAAGGCTAGGTCACATGGGTACATAGGTGACTTAAGCCCAATCTTTGCCCTGAACAATGTGCTGCAACAGGGGCAAGAGAGCAATGAGGATGAGACACAAGAGGTCCTCATTTTCCTGGCCACACACTTCCTCACTGCCTCTGCCATGTACCACTGCTCAAAGGCCAGTGCTCCGCTCTGAACCAATGACTTCCAGGATGGATGGTCATGAGCTATTTGATCCCATGACTGCAGGTTGATGTCGCAACTCTTTAGGGACACCTTTATGGTGTCCTTGTACTATGCACCGTGAAAGCGAGCTCCATTTGACAGTTTGCCATAGAAGATTTTCTTTAGCAGGTGAGTGCTGGGCATTCTTGAAAGGTGGCCAACCCACTTTAGCTGCACCAATTTCAGTAGGGTGTGGATACTGGGGAGAGCTGATCTTCTGAGCACCTCAGTGTCTGGAATCTTGTCCTGCCACTTAACCGTCAGTATCTTTCGCAGGCAGCACAGGTGAAAGAGGTTTAGTTTCTTGGCATGATGCTGGCATACGGTCCAGGTTTTGCAGGCATAAAGGAGGGTTGGGAGAACGATGACTTTGTAGACCTTCAGTTTTGTCAACATTCCAATGCCTCTGCGATCCCAGATCGACTTATGGAGTTTGCCAAAAGCCACACTGGCTTTTGCTAGCCTTGCGTTGACTTTGTCACCAATGTGGACAACACAGAAGAGCATGCTGCCTAGATAGGCAAACTTGTTGACCATCAACAGTTGTTAACCTTTAAGTGAGACATGTGGTTCCTGGGGTGCTGTGCCAGGTGCAGGTTGAAACAGCACTTCGGTCTTCTTCATGTTGATTCATAGATTTATCGATTGTGAGGCCGGAAGGGACCTTGGAGGATCATCAGGTCCAGTCCCCTGCACCAAGCAGGAAAGATAAATGCGGGTCAAGTGACTCCAGCAAGGTGACTGTCTAGTCTCCTCTTGAAGATTTCCAGGGTAGGTGATTGCACCACCTCTGGAGGGAGCTTATTCCAGTCTGGATACCCTGACTGTGAAGAAGTTTTTCCTAATTTTGAGCCTAAATTGATCTTCCAGGAGTTTGTGGCCATTACTCCTAGTTTTCCCCAAGGGTGCCCTGGTGAACAGTTGCTTATTGAGCCCTTGATGTACTCCCCTAGGTCCCTGCTCAACCTTCTTTTCTTCAGGCTGAAGAGTCCCAGATCCCTCAGCCTTTTCTCGTATGGCTTGCTGTGTAAGACTCTGATCATATGGGTAGCTCTTCTTTGGACTCTCTCAAGCTTGTCCAAGTCCTTGTTAAAGTGTCATACCCAGAACTGGATGCGGTACTCTAGCTGTGGTCTCACCAGTGCTGCCTAGAGTAGAAGAATCACCTCCTTGGTTTTGCTGGAGATGCATCGATTGATGCATGCCAAAGTATTGTTTGCCCTACTGGCTACAGCATTGCACTGCCAGCTCATATTCATACTGTGGTCTGTTGTTACCCCCAGGTCCCATTCATTCATGGAGCTAGTCAGTTTGGTGTTGGCAAGCCTGTAGGTATGTTGGGGGTTGTTCATCCCAAGATGGAGCACTTTACATTTCTCGACATTGAACTTCATAAGATTCTGATCCACCCAACTTGCTAGCCTGTCTAGGTCTGCCTATATTGTAGCCTATCTTGAAGCCTGACCACACTTCCCCATAACTTGGCGTTGTCAGTGAACTTGGCCAGTGACCTCCTCACCCCCACATCCAAATTGTTAATAAAGATGTTGAAAAGTACTGGACCAAGCACCAACCCTTGCAGGATACTGCTGCCCACTTCTTGCCAGGATGACAGTTCCATTCACTATGACTCTCTGGGTCCTAACCACCAGACAGTTTCTCACCCACCTGACTGTCTCAGAGTTAAGCCCACAGTGAGTCTGAAGTTGTCACAGGCTGACGAGAATAGGTCCATGTTGCATGTCAGCCTGTGAGTCTTCACATAACGCAAAGTCGTCAATGAAGAGGAAGTCACTAAGCATGGCTGTCTGGACTTTGCAGCTCACTCAGAGCCTATGCAGGTCCATCAAAATGGTACCTGATCCCCATACATATATATACATATGTATACATACTTTCAAATGCATACATACACATATATGTATGTATATATTTGAAAGTATTATCCTACAATAGCATGGATCCTTTTCCCTTAAATACATGCTACTAAAGACTAATTACTCTGTAGGATATGCTATCATCTTTCCAGAACATAGTAATTAGGGAATCTGCTTGAATGTCCTGAGTGCTTATAAAGACATCCTTGAACTTAATTAGTGCCCAAAGGATTAATCATCAAAGAGAGTTGCGAAGGGTGTAAACCAGGTGACACCCATCATACCTTTGAACTGCTTTGAAATTATTTGAGCTTCTTTAGAGAAGAAACAAGGTGACTTGCCTGTAATAATTTTTCACCAGTGGTAGTGTATGTAATTCTTTCAGTATCTACTCTTCCTTTATTTAGCTGAAAAATAGTTGTACTGTTGGTATTATAGTATCTTGGATTATGACAGTATTTTTTACTCAAGGGGCCTAATAATATTAAACACCAATTTATATAACTTATGGACAAGAGATTAGACTTAGAATAACTTAAGGTAGCATCTAAAAGAAGCAGGAAAAAAGGATGTTTTTTGTCTATTTATGTGGTGCTGATTGAAGTTTAGAATCATCTCCAACTTCTCTCTTTGCAATCCAGACAATTACTTTTTGATATTCAAAAATTGGTGTGTGCCAAACTGTCCACAGGCATTGATAAGACCATCTGCACCTCATTATCATTCAGTGATAATGGGAAAGTAGAAGATGCCATGTTATATGCAGCTGCTTGCTTGCAACTAGTTTTTAAAGAGAAAGAAGCAGAGGATGTTTTATTTTTAAAGACCTGTTACCACAAAAGTACATAAAGGGTGTATGCTGTCCCTAGTTTGTAATCATACAACTTACTTTAAGCTACATTATTGTAGATAGAAGGCAGCTTGAGCACATGTTCAACAGTGCCAGCAGCCATGCCAAAAACCTGATCTAAGTCAGTCAGAGGGAGAGGGCTGGCAGGTGTGCAGAGGCAGGTTGGGCTAAAAATAGTCCAGCAAGAGGGAGGTAGGGGTAGGAAGAGCACTGCCCTGAGGCTGAGATGAGCAGCTGGGCTTTCCTTGTCCCAGGGCTGTGCTCCAATTATGTACAGATGTTTGGCAGATCAGGCTAACCTGTTCCCAATCTAACTTAGTCCACCTCTTCAGGTGAATAACTTTGTCCAATCTAATCTCCCTGAACATCTGTACAGATCAGCACTTGGATCAACCTAACCTTACTTGGGTCAATCTAAATGTAATGTCTGACATACCTAAAATGAAAACCAAGTAGCTCTGTAGCTCTTTTCATTTCCTGAGGAGCAACAAGTGTCAAAAAGCTTGAGCACATACACCAATTCTGCAAATGCACATCTATTTAATTTCATGTGGAAATACTGGTTTTATTCATGTGTATTAAGCACATACCATCATATCAATTCACAATATTCTAAAATCAACTAATTACACATGAGCACAGTTATATATCTGTGTTAGATTGCTGTACCATTTGAGTTAAGCTGGTAGCACCCTTCCTGTTCTCTCAATGTTTTTTTTGAGATTTGACATATTTTTATGCCATGTTGGACCTTGGAACCTCCCTAAGGTAGGGTGGTGGGGGAGAGTTGCAATTTTTCAGTGGAAAACCAGAGACAGACTGTGATCCCAAGGTAAAAACACCTCAGGGATACAGGAAATTCAGGTTCAAGCTTCTGTTCCAAATCAAAGAGTGCTAGCTTAGTACCTCTGACCACCAATCTATTCTGGTCAGTCTTCTGATCTCTCCTTGCTACCATAAATACCATTGTATGCATAGCAGTTTTTTTTCCTAATGATAATTTTGTCAACCTCAACATATCCTTTAAAACATTTTCTGTTTCGATGAATCAGTGTTTTCTCATGAAAAGCCATTTTGCTGAAAAATACCTGACCAGCTTTAAGTGTAATTGTTTCCTAGAGCTGGTTGGAAAATGTTGAAGGAAAATTGTTAAAAATGGTGGGTGGCAGCTGGGAGTAGACTGAGAAAGTGTGTGTAAAAAAATCCTTTCTATCTGTTCAAAACAGCTACACTATATCCTTTGTCAGATTAACAATTTTAACTGTATGATATTGGTTTCTTTTACCAAATCTTGTTTCATTTCTCCTTACAATAATGCACTTGGGCCCAAATCCAGCTCCTCTGCAGGTATGTATCATATTTACTCAAATCCAAGACTGGGGTTTCCCCCCCAACCAGCATAAGGAAAAAAAGCCCCTTATCTTAGATTCAAGTACAAAGAGGAGGAGAGAAGCAGGCATCTGCTGCAGTTCAGATTCTGGCCTTGAGCCCAGGTTGAGGCCAGAGTCAAACCCACAGCAGCCTCCTGCTCCCCACACCTCCAATTTCTTTCAGAGTTTCTGCCCCCTCTGCATCTTTCCCTCCTTACTGTCAGGCCCAGATCAGTTTCAGGGTGGGGGAAGAAGCAGAGACTGGGGAGGGGGAAATGGGCAGAGGCTGTGGGGAGCTGGGGGTAGCACAGTGCCAGTAGTAGATGAGAGAGAGAGAAGGTGAAGAAGTAGGTGGGGAGGGAGGGAGAGGGCACTGACTCACCTGTTCCCCCCGGCTGGTGCTTTTCCTGCTATAGCAGTGGGAGGAAAACTAATTTAAAGACAACTCTCCAATAATTAGTTTTTATACCTGGAAAATTATAATAAATTTATACATTTTCCATATATAGAATCTATTTATTGGGGGTCTTCTTAAGTTCAGGGTCAACTTAAAGTCAAATAAATACAGCAAGTACAACTGACCCAGTCAAATTTTAGTCTCCACTCCCCACTATGCAATTTGATTTATCCTTCAAGGTGTAAACATCTCATTTCTCCTGGAAAAAAGGCTTTTGTTTCAGGAGCCTACAGCAATAAAAGTCCTTTTTTTTTTCTCTGATCAGCGCTGTGTATATCTGTAAACTAGTCCCAGGTCATTCAGATTAATGACCTTCATTCCAGGGACAAGCCTATCAGAGCCTATCAGAAGGACAGCGGTGCAGCTTGGAATAGCTACTTGTGTAAAAGGCTATTCCACTCCTTTTTATCCCAGATTATGACTCAGATCAAATCAGGACCCCCTTGAATGAGACCTCAAATGTTTATAGCCTCAAAGCATAAGCCAAAAGGATCCACTCTAGTCTCCTGCACTCTGTGACATGCCTATGTTATGCATCCCTGATATAGTTAGTCTATAACAGAGGTCAGCAACCTATGTCATGCATGCCAAAGGTGGCACACGAGATGATTTTAATTGGCACGCACATGCACGCGTGTGCACCCCCCACCCCCAGGTGGGGAAGTGCTGCCTCCTGGCCCTGGCCCAAACTCAGTTCACAAGTAATAGAGGGATGCCTTAAGCCCAAAGGGGTTGAGAACCACTAGTCTATAAGGTTCAAATCTACCGTGCCAAGAAAGGTACATTATCTATGTAACTATTTAAGCACGAGTCCCAGAAAACCACAATAAGTGACTGCTTGGAGGAAGAAAAGGAAAAAACCACCCATCCTGCCTTTTAGCCTTTTGCCTAGTGCAGTTATTTTCTACCTTGTTAGACTCAAGACATCCCTCCATAACTTCTGTGAATTGAGCAGCACCCCATTTTGAAAAGTATTTTATTATTTTCAGTGCTTATTTCCTTACACAGAGGCCAGGAAGTGGTAGCAGGGAGAGCCTGAGCATGCCCCCACACTTCATGCAACACGCTTCAAAATATATCATGGCACCTCAGGGTGCTTCAGCACCCTGGTTGAGAATCACTGGCCTAGTTACAGAACTTGCCCCAAAAGAGACCCCCTCAAGTCTATGCACCCCTCACAGCCAAAGGGGGTTTGAAGCAATATGATTTAAATAACAGCATATGAAATATCATGGCATGTTATGCAAGGCTAAAGTTACAGTATGACGAGATATTATGCAGGTTTTAGCAATGACTTAGAATCTCTATCAGTGCTTAGGTACAATAAATAGGTAAAGAAGTCACTTAATGCATTGTTTGATCCAGCTGCAATAACCAGAGACTTAAAAGAAAACTTGTTATGCATGATGTGCAAAACTAGGTAATTATAGGCCTATTCCTACTTAGCTGGTTTTAAAGAAGTAATGAACACTTTATAAAAACCTCATACACAGAAAAAGACTCGGTACCTCAAAGGGCATATCTAGTTAACATTTGTCATCTGATGTAGTCAAATTAACCTTGCAAAACAGGTCAGAAAGCTTGGATGAAATTCCACTGTTTTCATGGTGATAGCAATGGAGTTTCTCATTTATTTGAGTAAAGGACCATAGCTTTAATTTCCAAGGAAAACCTGAATCTCAGAATTGCAAATCATTATGAAAATACCACTGAAGTAGTTTTCTCTAGTGTCCAATGTCACATCATGACACATCAAAGTACAAATTTTGCTTATGTGTAATAGTATAAATGCACATAACATTATTCTGCAATTGACTGTATACAACTATTTGCCATATGCTTATTCATACATGCTTCTGTTCCAAATGATTCTACTCTGGTAATTTTTTTTTATGCCTGCTTAACAATTGTTTTCATGGCTTAAAAAAAATCAGAAGTGTGGATAAAAATAAACTAAATGTGTAAAATTGTTCTAATACATCTTGTCAATTTTTTGTGAGGACTTCATGGGTCCAAACTGTATGCTTAAATTGAAGTTCCTCATTTTGGGTTTAACACACAACTGCAAAACAGAGTAATCAATTATATTAATCATTTTGGAGCCATTTATAACCTCTACTGAAAATTAAATAATATCCTCCTGTGTTTTATCACTCACTGATATAAATTTAACCTGCTCATATACCCTCTGATTATCCTCTGAATAACCTCTATTTAATTCTGTATTCACCTGCTGCAATGACCTTTGAAAATACCTCTTGGGGACAGCCCATCAAAAATGGATAAATTACAAATATTTAGATCTTGCTGGGATATTAATCATTCTACTTTTCAAAACATGTAGTTGAAGCTCATTCTAAAACTTCCAGGAATAATGAGAAACACGATGGCTAGCTGGAATATGACGGCTTCCCCTTCTCCCCCTCACCCCTGCCCAAAAAAGCTCTTAACAGACTTTTTCTTTTCACATTTGAAAAAAAAAGATACCTAAACAGACTAAACAATCCAGAATTTAATTGTAATAAGGAATACCACTTCTGATTAATTTCTGCAGACATAATTCTCTGATGTTGAAACATCAACCATGACTGGGCAGTCAGCTTTAGGGGCTATAGGCTTTACAGG
>NW_017728992.1:80623495-80628443 GCF_001723915.1 Gavialis gangeticus | reverse complement strand
ACAAGGTCCCTTCCGACTCTACTTCTATGATTCTATGAACTCTTATTCATCTTTATATTACTTTGGCCCAAATTCTCATTAGTATTAAGGCCCAATTACACCACACAGTGCTCAAGTAACAAAACCATGATGTAAACAATAATCAATCTATTTATATTTAGAAATAGAGAACACTGTCTGATGTGCCAGTTTAAAAAAAAAAAACACAGTGTAGAAATAAGTCTTTTGACTTGAAATGAATATTGCCTTACTGATGTCTTGAATGCTCGTCACTGCTGCGTCTGATTTCTTATGCAGAAACTAACTTCAAAATAATATAGAAGGACAAAACTTGAAATAGTAAGGATAACATTGCAGTGTCCCATCAAAAACTTGATTGAAGCATTAGGGCAAACAATGAAATAACAAGACTCCTCCACAAGCACAGGTAACAGTAAGGGGAAATTTTAAAAATGGAGAAATTACTGCAGAGATTTTCATGTTATGTGATTACTTTTCTACCATTTCTTATAGAAAACTCATACCCAGCTCATGGCCAGACTGTAAAAGTATCTAACCTTACACTATATAAATATGACACTACTGTATAAAGGATAAGCGTTGAAGTGTGATGTCTGAATGGCATTCAACCACCTGAACAGTTTGGATTGCTGACTTTCTTGACATGCGGCCTTCTTTTCTTTTAATGGCCCTTTAGCTGAAGTCCATCCTCTGAATGATATATGGTTGTACTGATTTCTGTGAAAATAAAATACAAGAATAATGCTAGAAAAAATAGGGACAAAATATCACAATGTCCCATTTTTCAGAAGAACTACAGTATTAAATAGGTAGGTTTAATTGCAACTAAACATTTAATAGAAAGAGAGCAAGTTTTCATCACTTAAGTCAAATAAATACTGCATGACAGATTACATGACGTTTGCTTAAAGTACAAATTTGTTAAGGTAAAAATGCATGTGGTGCTAAACTCTGCTGTAAAACTATAACCACATTAAAACAACAAAAGAGATTTAAGATACAGTTCATTTTGGGCCTTGTTTCATGTTAATTCTGGGCAGCTCCTGGAGCTCTTAACCCCTGGATTGTCTGCATCTTAATTCCTTTAAGTGGCTTAAAGCACTCCTTGTGCAGCTCAAAGTTGCACCACTGCAGGGCAGGAGTATCTCTTGATCCATATAACAGCTCCTGTTCCATTAAGGTGTGGCCCTCAACACATGTGCCACTCAAGTTGAAGGTGCGACTGCAAACTAGTATTAAGCAGATCAACATTTTGTGGCTCACGGTGCAAGGCTCTTTGTCTATCTCATTCTGTTCTGTACAGAAGCAGCAAGGTTAGAGAGTGCTTCAGTGGGTAAGAAAGCAATACATGTGGGGGGAGTGCAAGACAAACAGGTACATAAAGCTGCATGTTTCTCTAAAACCTTAGTTAGAAATTCTTGGAAAATATGATTAGTTTAATGCTGTTCATTCCATGAAAGTGTATGATCTTCTGTATTCTGTTAGCTTCCTAGCAAAATCCTAGGGTGCAGCCAGCAAATCAATAGCCAAAAGGAAAGTGTCCAGGAACATGCTTTGCTAAGGAACTTCAGAGTTTGGCCTAGGCCTAGAATTCTCCAAAGATCCATAGGAAACATTTTAGTCCTATCTCCTTCCCGCACACCCTCAGATTAGGTCAACAATCACATAGAAATAGCTGAAATGATTTTAACTGTTATTAGAACCCCACATGTGTGTTTTTGTAGATATGGTCTACATTTTTAGAAGCCAAGATTAAAGGGTATTTACTCATGTCTCTCCATTAAATTCATTTTATAACAAATAATTTAGCTCTTCTGGGCAACTCTGGATTGACAGTCCTGAAGCTCTCCATTTATCTACAAAATAAGCAGTGATAACAGAAGTATATATTTTTTCACAGTGGTCCCAATCCAAAAAAGCAAATGCCAATTCTATTTTTACTACTGACCTAAAGTTAAACAAATACCAAGTGTAAAAACATTAAAAACAATCAATTCTGAGGTACCAGTTCTGAGGAAGAAAAGGTCAATCAGTGTTCAAGATATTCAATCTTGGATTTTCTGCTAAGGCTGCCAGCAAAGTATTGGCTGTAGTGATGAGATTTTCTGTAGATACATATCCAGCATAACCCAACTGAGTACCAAAATGATTTCAGGGAAAATAAACAAAACAAAACAAAACATGCCAATAGAAATGGACTAGAACAGCAAAAATGATGAAAGATGATGCCTAAGATTAGATGTAATATGAAACTAAACCTTACTTGGTTTTGGAAAAACCCCAGGTCTTCAATTAATTGCAACTAAATATGAATTTTCTTTAAGTTATTAGTAAGCTGAACTGATTTTGAACAAGCAAACTAATGGAGAAAGTTTCAGTATTTCTAGATGCCAAGGCTTTTCACTCTAAACTGCAGCCATCCAAGAGAAATCAGGGAGAATGATCAAATTTCATATTAACTGGATATTTTTATCAATGCAATCTATATTGGCATGTATGTTGTACGATAATATTATTGCAGATTTCATAATAGACAAAAAAGAGTTGTTGATCTGAAAATACTTTGTAAAAGTAGCTACATAAACTAATTACATCTGAACAAGTGAGTCACAAATATAGGTCCTAATTCTCCTTTAAAATATCTAAATATATCCTTTTACAACAGTATAACACCAAAGTTCTTGATTTAAAAAAAAAAAAAATAATCAGACCCCTGATGTATGCCCCCTTTTTTGTAAGAGGTAAGGATATTTTAGAGTGTTGCCTTTGATTGCACCAACTGCATAGATAGTGTTAGACAAGCTTCTGAATGAAAGACATTCTTTATTAGGTCTCTTCTTTTGGTTCTTGAAATAGGTACTGAGAACCCACCTTTCTTTCACATATATTTGCTCAAAAATAATTTAAAAATCATATGGATCCATTATTTTCAAACAGTAGAAATTCAAAACCTACTTTTTGAGTTATGGTGGCCAAATGCAACTGGTCAGACAAGCCAAATAGTGTTATACAATTTCTGTTACTAACCCATCTAGAGCAGGGCAAGAAAACAGGCCAAGTGTAAAACCTGAGGTTCTTTGCTTAATATACTGGAGTTATTGAAAAGACTTCAGCACATATTGTCAATAATACTAGCAGTCCTCTGCTCAAAAGTTTAGGTTGAAAACTTCATTATGTTTTTCAGTCCATTTCATTATTGTCAACGCCCCCAAATTACTGCCCCATTGAGGCCTTTTATTTCAGTCATTACCATTTCCTGAGCTGGCTCAGTCTCCATTTTCCTTCAGTCCTTGAACTCTTCATAATTGTGGTGTGCTCTCACAGTCCTGAAGTCCCCGACAGTCTTAAGCACAGGGTTCTACACAATCTCAGTTGATTTCAGACTGCTTGTGCCTTTCTTTTTACATTTATTTTAGAAACTGGACTGCATCCTGTTTGATTAGTCAAGGGACTAAAGCAGCTACAGGATTCTACTTTCTCAACTTTTATCATTAATCTTGTCCTTGCTGTGTGAGCATTGTAGAACATACACCATACGCATACAATACCTTCAAATATATTTTGATATTCTTGTGGAACAATAGAGAATTATACTTTGAATTAAATAAAAGAGAACTGCACTGTATTAGGTACATTGTACAAGAAAGAGACCATCTGCAGTATTGCAATTCTTTTTCTGTCAGTAAAATAAATCTACATTTTCTTTATTTTTTCGCTCAGTTGTTGAGTTATATACATGTATGTGTATGCACATTACATATAAGAGAATATTAGTTTGTTTCATGGGAGAAAAAGGTCAAATGAAAAACAATTTTGAGACTTTCACAAAGAGTGATACAGACAGTGGATGAACATTTTTCATTTTCTTTTTTTCTCAACTATCAGCACCATCATTTTTATCAGACAATTTAAGGAAAGGGTAGATATAAACCCTTTAAATGAATATTAATAGCTCTTCAGTTTCACACTTTCATGCATCAAAGACAATATTAAGGAAGCATAGTTAGCATAGCTGTTTAATAACAAACTTATGTTTTATTCATGTGATCTAGACACAAAATTTCCCATTATTATTATTAAGAAATAATTTTAAAGATTTAGCCCTTGTGTCTCATCAGCCTTCTCAGTCATAAAAACTGTTTAGTTGATTCTATATTTATACATTTCACATTTAAAAAAAACTTAATGCTTCCTTTACGGCTGATGAGTAGTATCTAAAAAAATTAGAATGTAGATAGATTAACTGTCATCAAGGGCTTATTCTTCTAACTTACTTAATAATAGTGCAGCGGTGCTGAGCACTGGCAGTTAACAATGATTTCTTTGGCAAATAGTGAGTGCTTTGCATATCCTAGGAGGCTTTAGCATATGCAGGGATTGAGACCCGAGAGAAAGTTACCTGAAATCCTGAATTTATTAGATCTCATTTTTATTCTGCAAATGTTATTTAAGTTAGCTTGATATTAGAGGCTATTTGGATATGAACAAGGCTCCCTTGGGATTAAAGAAATGCCTCAGTAGATTGTTACATTACTTTTTTATTCTCTAAGAACCAGAGTTTAAATATTCAAAATTAACCATAAATTGGCTAAATTGATGAGACAACGGTCTAGGACTGGTTTTGTACATCAAGACTGAGATTCATTGTGGGATCTCTGTGGTAACGCTTGCACAGGAACTACTCTTTTGGCCAGTTTGAAACAGATGATCTCATTGTTGCCCTGAGGGGTCAGGCCAAAGCTCAATATCTCAATATTGCACTGTTAGACAGGAGGACATGGTGTACACATATACAAACACACAAATCAATTAGGTGCATACACACACACACACACACTACCAGCTCAGGCACATACACATCCAAACCACCTTGGGCACATGCAGACCTATCACCAATTCAAGCACATACACTATACACCCCAAAAGT
>NW_017728992.1:80611937-80623070 GCF_001723915.1 Gavialis gangeticus | reverse complement strand
ATGCATGTATGTGTGTGTTTAGTGTACATGGATACCTGGGGAAAGGTTAAGGTAAGAAATTAGAAGTGTAGGGAGTGGAAGTTGCTGGGAGTGAAAGTCACCAGAACCGGGATTTGAACTGGTAGACTAGAGGGGCCTGAGCTGCAGAACTGAGGCTGGGGGTAACTTTAGGTTAATTGATCTTAACTGATTAAAAGACAATGCCCAAACTCTACTGAACAGGGGAGGATACCGGCACAAAGGCTGGGACTGGAGCCAGAGCTATGGGGGAGCTGAAAAGGTGTGTGGGGAAAGGGAAAGTGTGGGTGTTAAAGAGGGGCTCTGGGTGTGGGGAGCCAGAGGATGGCTCCAGGGCAGCTAGAGAAGTTGCAGGGAGTGGCAGTAGGTGCTGGGAGCTGGAGAAGGGCTCCAGCTGCTGGAGAAGGGCTCCAGCTGCTGGAGAAGGGCTCCAGCTGCTGGAGAAGGGCTCCAGCTGCTGGAGAAGGGCTCCAGCTGCTGGAGAAGGGCTCCAGCTGCTGGAGAAGGGCTCCAGCTGCTGGAGAAGGGCTCCAGCTGCTGGAGAAGGGCTCCAGCTGCTGGAGAAGGGCTCCAGCTGCTGGAGAAGGGCTCCAGCTGCTGGAGAAGGGCTCCAGCTGCTGGAGAAGGGCTCCAGCTGCTGGAGAAGGGCTCCAGCTGCTGGAGAAGGGCTCCAGCTGCTGGAGAAAACTGCAGGACAGCCATGAGCAGCTGGGAAGCCTACAGAAGGTGCGGGGGAAGCCTGAAAAGAGAGACGGACAACGGAAAAGCAGGAGGAGAGACTGAAACATGGCAGGGCAGTGGGAAAGCAGAGAAAGGCAGCAGAAAGTCACAGGGAAAAGGCAGTAGATGGCATGGGAGGCTGAAAGGCAGCAGGGACAGTATGAAAGCAAGGAGAGGCTGAGAGGGGGCAGAAAAAGGGAGATGGAATTGGGAGGAGATTGGGAAACTAGCAGGTGGGGGGGGGGCTGGAGCTGAGAGAGAGAGAGAGATAATGAGGCTTGAATTTAAGATAGGGAAGGGACTGGGATTCGGTAAAACATGACCCAACTCGGGGTTGTAAATGACAGTGGTTTTATTGAACAGGGAAGATGGTGAAACAATATCTTATTGGTTCCCTGGCACCCACACACACACACACACATGCATGCAAAAAAATCAATACAAACCTAATAATTATAGAATATAATACAGTGGATATCCAAAACCAAAAACTTGCTACCAAAATAAAAATGTTAAAGCTTATCCTAAGTCTGAGCTCACTTATACTTATCTATAGGGAACAGAGAGGGAGAGAAAGTCAGAAATGGTTGGGGGAGGGGAGGGAATGTATTTTAAAATAAAGAAAGAGAGAAAGAAAAACTGGGGGTTTTGCTACATCATCTCTCTTCATAACAGACAAGCACCTAGGACACCAAAACCCTTACCAGAACTGAACATGTTAGTATAAATGCAAAGCCTGAATAAAACATAAAGACCAAATTACTTTTCTTGTTCCTTAATATCTTGCAGGAGTGCCTGCAACGTGAGCAGTGCCTCCTGATGGTGTCCCTCAGGCAGCAGGCAAAAAAGCTACAAGAAGAAGTGGCAAGGCTCCAAAGCATCCTCTGCCATGAAGATTTCATTGATTTGATGCTGGAGGAGATCTCTAGGACTGTGGCGGAAGGTTTGCTATAGGCAGTGCTAGACAAGAAAGAGGATATAGACTCCCAGGAAGGTGGAAACTAGAGGCCTGTGACCTCTGGCAGCAAGCAGAAATCTTCATCTCCACCTGCAGCAGTTTGCCTGGTGAACAGATCTGGAGCCCTAGCAACAGAGTAGGAGGAGCAGCATGTTCCTTTGGAGGGGGCAGCCAGGCCAGGCATCCCCAAAGTTGGAAAGATTAAGACTACTGCCACCAAGCAGCAATGGGTGTTTGTAGTTACAAAACTCCTTTCTGCATCCACTTGCCAGATTGACCTGTTGTCTCAGAAGGTCTGCTGCTCGCCTAGAGCCCAGATGTGAGATATCATGGAAAGATTACCAAGACTCACCCAACCCTGACTACTACTCTATGCTGTTCATCCATGTGGGCACTAATGATACTACCAGGGGAGACCCCGAGCAGTTCAAAAGCGACTACAGGGCTCTGGGTGCAAGGGTGAAGAGGATGAAGGCACAGGTGATATTCTTCTCAATCCTGCCTGTCAAAAAGACAGCCCAGGCAGTGGACACATCCTGCAGATCAATGCATTGTTATACAGATGGTGCCACCATCAGGGTTTTAGCTTCTTCGACCACAGGGTGTTGTTCCAAGAAGAAGGATTGCTAGGAAGAGATGGGATCCACCTGAGAAAGAAAGGCAAGAGCATCTTTGTAGACAGGCTTACTAATTTAATCAGGAGGGCTTTAAACTTGGTTTGCCAGGGGATGGAGACCAAAACCCTGAGGTAAGCAGGGAAGTGGGCGACTTGGAGGATGTGGAAGCAGAAGCAGGCAACAGGGATAATCGGGGCAATCAACTAGTTAACTCAGGAGTCTGTACACAAATGCACAGAGCTTGCAAAACAAACAGGAAGTCCTCGCATAAGCACAGAACTATGATGTGATTGGAACAAAAGAGACTTTGTGCGATAGCTCACATGATTTAAGCACTGTCATGGGTGGATATAAATTGTTCAGGAAGGACAGGAATTGTTCACTCTATGTAAAAGAGCTGTATGATTGCTCAGAGCTCTAGTATGAAACTGGAGATAGACCTGTTGAAAGTCTAACTGGGTTGGGATCAGCGGGGAGAGTAACAAGGGTGATGTCATGGTAGGTGCTATACATTACAAGACCAGGAATATGAGGTGAATGAGGCTTTCTTCAAACAGCTAGCACAGGATCACAGCACGTGGTTTTCTTGGGAGACTTCAATCACCTTGACATCTGCTGGAAGAGCAATACAGCAGTGCACAGGCAATCTAGAAAGTTTTTGGAGAGTTTGGGGGACAACTTCCTGGTGCAAGTATTGGAGAGGCCATGCTCTTCCTAATCTGCTGGCCACAAACAGGGAAGAATTGGTGGGGAATGAAGCAGTGAATGGCAGCTTGGGCCACAGTGACCAGTTGGTGATTCAGTTTGGGATCCTGAGGAAAGAAGGGAAGGAGAACAGCCAAGTACACACCCTGGACTTCTGAAAAGCAGACTTTGACTCACAAAGGGAACTGATTGGCACAATTTCCTGGGAAGCCAGTCTGAGAGGGGAAGGGAGTCCAGGACAGTTGGCTGTCCTTTAAAGAAACCTTACTGAGGGCATGAGAAGGAACCATCCCAATGCACAGGAAGACTAGCAAGCATAGCAGAAGACCAGCTTGGCTTAGCAGGAAACTCTTCAGTGAGCTAAAACACAAAAAAGAAGCTTACAAGAAGTGGAAATTTGGACAAACAAGTAGGAAGGAGTATAAGGGCATTGCTTGGGCATGCAGGGGTGAAATCAGGAAGGTCAAAACACAATTCAAGTTGCAGCTAGCAAGTGACATGAAGGGTAACAAGAAGGGTTTCTAGAAGCATGTCATCAATAAGAGAAAGATCAGGGAAAGTGTGGGTCCTTTACTAAATGCAGGGAGAAAACCTAGTGACAGAAGATGCAGAAAAGGCTGAAGTATTCCCAGACTACTGTTTCTGGTATCATATTTTCAGAAGGAAATGAGCAGCCAACAGTGGAAAGAACAGGTTAGGGATTATATAGAAGAGCTGGACAGGTGCAGGTACAGGTCCATGGGGCCAGATGAGATGCATGCAGGAGTGCCGAGGGAGTTGGCTGATGTGATTGCAGGGCCTCTGGCCATCACCTGATTGCCTTCTATGATGAGAGGACTGACTCTGTGGATGTGGAAAGAGCAGTTGATGTGATATACCTTGAGTTTAGCAAGGCTTTTGATAGCCTCCTACAACATTCTCACAAGCAAACTAAGGAAGTAGTACAAGTTGGATGTATGGTCTGTAAAGTAGATAGAAAACTGGTTGGACCATAGGGCTTAGAGGGTAGTAGTCAATGGTTCGATATCTAGTTGGCAGCCAGTATCAAGTGGAGTGCCCCAGGGGTCAGCTTGGGGGTGGTTTTGCTAAATATCTTCCTTGATGACTTGTAAGATGGGATGTGGTACACCCTCAGCAATCTTGCAGATGATAAAGCTGGGGGGGTTGGGGCGGAGTAGTGGATATGATGGAGGGTAGGGCTAGGATTCAGAGAGTCCTTGACAAATTGGGAGATTGGACCAAAAGAAATCTCATGAGGTTCAATAAGGACAAGTGCAAAGTCCTGCACTTAGGATGTAACAATCCCACACACTGCTACAGGCTGGGGACTGAGTCACTAAGCAGCAGATCTGCAGAAAAGGACCTGGGGGTTGCAAAGAAAAATAAACTAGATAAGCCAACAGTGTTACCTTGTTCTGAAGAATGCTAACGGCATACTGGGCTGTAGGAGTGTTGCCAGGAGATTGAAGGAAGCAATTTCCCCACTCTATTCAGCACTGGTGAGGTGACATCTGGAGTACTGTGTCCAGTTTTGGGTCCTCCACTACAGAAAGGATGTAGACAAGTGGGATAGAGTCCAGCAAGGGGCAACAAAAGTCATTAGGGAGCTGGGGCACCTTACTTTGAAGGAGAGGCTGAAGGAAACAGACTTACTTAGTCTGGCAAACAGAAGACTGAGGGGGGATTTAATAATAACCTTCAATTATCTGAAGGGGGGAGGCAAAAAGGATGGAGCTAGACTGTTCTCAGTGGTGGCAGATAACAGAACATGGAGCAATGTCCTCAAGTTTCAGCAAGAGAAGTTTAGGTTAGATATTAGGAAAAACTCTCTCACTAGGGAGGAGGTAAAGCACTGGAACATGTTACTGAGAGTGGAGGTGGTCTCTCCTTTCTTGGAGATTGTCAAGACCCAGCTAGAGGAAGACTTAGGTGGGATGATATAGCCGGAGACAGTCCTGATTTGAGCAGGGGGTTGGACTAGATCAGTGGTCACTGAACCAGTGGATCTCAATTCACTGGTAGATCTCGGAGCCTCTTGGAGATGATCTGAGGCCGGGGTCAGGGGGCCAAGTGCCTGTGTACATGCAAGCACGTGCCCCAGCCCACCAGGTCAGTCCATGGGGGAGGGAAAGGGTGGGGGCTAAATCAAGGCCCCCATGGTGAGGGAACAGCGTCACAGAGGCAGGAGCAGGGGTAAGTTTAGTGGGGCCCTAGCCAGGTGGAGTGTGTTCCCAAATAATTTTTACTCCCTCTGCCTTGACCTTCCCGCCCCACTTCCCTCCCACAGACTTACCTGCTGGCTGGGGGTGGAGGGAGGGGATAGGCAGCAGCACACAGTAGATCTTAAGTTGTTTTTAAATGCCAAAGGTGATCTCCTACTTAAAAAGGTAGGAGACTGCTGGACTAAATGATCTCCTGAGGTCCTTTCCAACCCTAATTTTCTATGATTCTATGTTGTGTCTCATAAAATATGGGCATGTTTGCTGTTCCTGTTCTGTGGACAATACAGACTTTCAAGATTGCCATAATCAGAAGAAAGTTAGGATAGCACCATTCATATGTAGACAATTCACAGCAAGCAGAGCCAAACAAAAGCAGGGTTCTAGAACTGTAATGTTTTGAATAGAATGTATTAAGATACTAACACTCTGTCAGTGATGCAGCATAAGTCACTTTTACTTGAATTTATTTTTCATGAGACATGCTGATTTAGGATTGCTGCTTGTTGACATTACAGAAACACTTTTTACAGTTTAGGTACAAACAAAACATTGCCATTAAACCATAGCATGTGATGTTTTTTTATTATGAAAGTTAACCAACTTGCTGATTATTTGCACAGGATTTCTCATATGCCATATATTTTTGTAATTCTTTTCACATTAGTCCTCAAAGAATGGTGGGGAAGATTTTAGGTTGGCAAGTAGACAGCAACATGGCATTCTAGGGGAGCACTGGAAAGTAGTAAGAGGATTCACTGATTGGTTAAGAGGAGTTTGGCCTAGGGAAGGCATATATAAGCTGCTTGTTGCATGTAACCATTATATTCCTGCACACAGTTGATTCAATCAGTATTCTTTCCCTTGCCATTCCAAAAAATGACTTATTTTCAGATCTTATTTACACTTGATGTCCTAGATTTGCTTTCAAAACTGTAGAAAAGCAAGATTGGGAGTGGGAAGGATCACCGTGAAGAATAAATGCATTTCTATTCTGAAAAATATATGCTTTACATCCATGTTCTAATTAACTAGATAGCAACTGCTGATCTAAAGAGTGAATATCTGATCAACAAGAGGGTATATGATAAGTGTGTGTTTACAGTATTTTAATCAGAGAGATTAATAATTAGCAAGAGAGAAAAAATCTAATTTGCTAGAATGTGTTTATCATCTAAGGTCAGAACAAAATTAATCAGCAATTGCTTATCTGTATGGTCTGCATTGAAGGGAGATCTTAATGAATTCCTCATTAACTGGAGCATATTCTAAAAAGGCAAATTCATCATTCCTCTGTAAACTCAGGTTTTCTAAATGTGGAAGGCTAAAATATGAGAATCCCCCAGAGCAAGGCTCAAAGAAAAATCATTTCATGTAGTGCATAGACATATTTGAATACCATAGCAGATCATTTAAGTGACCTTGAATATCCTTTTCCCCTTTTAATAAGAAAGAATCTCATCAGTTGCACTTCAGCTGTCCAAAGTAATAAATACACCTATGTAAGATATAGTTTGGAGGAGTCAGGACATTGGGTCACTAAGGAAACAGCATCATTAACAAATGAAGCCTGACATATATGGCAGACTGCAGCTGGATACAGAAAAATTAGGAATAGATGTTCTTTCATGATAATCACCTATTTTATGTATAAATTTAGAACTAAGATGATTACTTCTGATCAGCAGCAATGTATGTAAACTGACATCGTATCTCTACAATTCATTTTGGTGGACATAGTGTGTTAGAAACTGCCACCCAAGATGGATCCTACTGTCCTAAGGTAGTGAGCAACAGCTACTTCAGAAGAGTGTACAAAAAACCCATCTCAGATTTTTGGTTTTCTACTTATATTACAATTAGGTTCATGGTAAGATTCAAGTAACAATGTTATAATAATTTATGGTCATATTTGTACTTGAACATTTTTTCACCTGAGAAAAAACAACCAAAATTTGCAGAGGGAATATGACAATCTTCATGATGACCAATTTAAATGTTTATAACCCAACAACTCTCAATTGCCACTTATCTGGGAGTGAACGAACTGCATTAGGTCTCACAGAATGGTCTATTATTCAATTATTTGATTATATTGGCAGTTGTATTGATATTTCAAAGCATTCTGTTTGGAAACAGCTTCCTTAGAGGGGTTCCCAGATTAGCTATTTGAGGGATTTTTAAACAGAAGCCATAGCACCTGGCTGCCTTAAGACTCTTTCAAGCGTGCTGTGGGGTGCCACACAACGTTAGCACTATTCAATGTACAAACCGATTCACATGATAAGCCAAGAGATTTCAAAAAGTGCCAAAAACATTCTGACCTGGTCTTTCCAAGTTCTTTGCAACAGAAGAATAAGTCTATTATTTTTGGTAGTAAAAAAAAAGTGAAAAGATTGAAGTGACTTACCAAAAGCCGCACAATAAAAGTCAGAAGCAGCAAGCTAAAAATAGGAGTCTTGTTAAAGCAAACAACCTGCTTTAACCACTAGTTTCTGTTGCCTTTAGAAGAATATACAAATGGTATTTGATTGAGAGCTTTCTGTGTTAAACAGGAAGATTCTGCCATCAGACCGAACCTTTGATGTCAGAAGGAGCTGTACGTGCCCGAGGACTGATTTTTATTCTTCTTAAGAAAGGTGAATGGAAGTGTCAGAAAGCACATTTCTCTCATACTGACTGTTGTATTTTCATTTTAGATATTCCAACTGTTTTGAGGCAAACATCACAGGTAATGCAAGGAAGAGTTTGTTGGTATTACCATTCACACACAAATGGATTTCCAAAGAAAAATTCTAAGATGCATGAGAAGAAGTTCCACTTGATTTTCTAGGAAAAGGAGAAAAAGTATAGGACCACTACTGAGACAGGATGCACACTAAATTAGTAAGACAAGGAATATCTGTGACTATTCTTTTGGACAATGAGTCAAGACTTACTCAGCTGATTTATAAATGTAACTTCCACATACAGTTTGATCTTATTTCTTTACAAGGAAGAATATTAATCTGTTAACAAGAAATATGAAAAGCTGGTGCAAAATGTAAAGAACAGAGAAAAAATGATGTGTTAAAGACAATGGCAAGAAGAAAAGCAATATAGAAAAGTGAAAGATAGGAAAAGCAACAAGAAGAACTGTGATGAATATAGGACTGATACATAATAAAGATGAGACAATCTTAGTTATGGGAAAGGACATCAAGAACTTATGGAAAGATTAAATTTGCAAAACTGCTAGACATCGAAAGGAAGAGAAATAGATTTTCTAGGAAAAGAGTGGAACCAGAACAAGGGAAAAAGAAGATACTATACCAGTGCTTGCATTCAAAAGAAATATTGGGGTGAAAAATTGTGAGTACAAGTAACATGTAGAGACCAGCATACTAGTCAGAATGCCTAAGGAATGACAAGAGTTTGACGTCAAGGTTGAGTTCTCTCAAGCTTCTGTGCTAAGCTCAGTCCTTTTCATTTTCCTAATAGATGTGCTGAGCAGAGACATGTACAGGCTTAACAGCTGCAAGATAATTTAATAGCAGCAGAGACAGTAGATTTGCAGAAGAAGTACAGGTAGGTAGAAAGACTTGGAAAAAGATGATCTGAAAATAAATACTAGAAAATCAGAAATAATGGTGAGTTGCAGAAGATGGGAAAGCATGGTGGTAAAGAATCTGTAAGCCAGGTAGAGACTTTGAACCACCTGGTATTTATATAAAATGAGGAAGGAAACTGTGAAACAGAAGCAAGAGAAAGGGTTAAAGTGGGAAGGAAGGGGAAAAAAATTCACGAATTATATATATTAAAAAGATGCCAGGGAACTTGAAGGTAAAGAGCTATCTGACAGTAGTATGGCTGTTATGATAGCACCTCTTATCCTTGGAACCTTTCTCCGGATTTCTTTTGCGACAAGTGACAAGGATGTCTGAACACTCACCGTTTGTCCCACATGAAAACATTTTCTCCTCTGGTAGGCTACAAACAGATGTTGCCCTCAGATGTTGCCCGTCGGTAATGAGGAAGAACGATGAAAGCACACTTGAGAAAACTGTAGCTTCTACAGTGGACATTGGATGTCTTGGAGGGAAATAAACAACTATGTGATAACATAAGGTAATGTTAAACAACAAGGAAGGTGCTCAAGCCGTCAGGCTGAGATGGCTAGGAAATGTCCCACAAAATGGAAGAAGGAAATAGGAGTAAGAAGACTGATGACAATGAAAACAAAAGGTAAAACAGGAAGGTCAAGATAGAAATGGAAGGATGCAGACTGGAATGACTTGAGGATCAGAACAAAAAAATGTCACCAACTAAAACAAGGAGGCAAACTTCCAGTTGAACGAGCCCAAAAAGGTTGAATAGGACAGGGATGGTATCACTAATATTAGAGTCCAGTTTATTTCTCTTACTTACCTGGTACTTATACAGTTAAGTAATGACATCAGAAACAGAAAATCTTGAGCCAGTGTATGTATTCAAGAAAAGTGCTCCCTTTTTCAAGATCCCACTTTCACTTTTATGTTGCAAAGCTTATTCTCAATTAAACCAGTGACATATTTACAGGCTAGAGTGGCACTTTATCTTGGAAGACTTGTGAATTTAATTGAGGAGTATATCCTAGCAGTTTACAGCCACCAGGCACACAGTTTAAAAAAAATCTGCATCTTATTTGTTAGAAATATCTTTGTCCTGCATAAGTGCTCGCTTAACTGTTACAAAATCTGACTCTTCACGGTACTGGATGCATGTTTGTTTTTTTCTGCAGAGGATCTACCAATATAATGCCTTGTTCAAAGTTAAATAGGGCTCAAACAATATACATGCAAAATTCTCAAATTATGGTCCACTGTACACTGTTTGGTAAGTCAGGGAAAACTCTGGTCCTAATACGCTAGCTCTTTTGCAGCAGCTGCTAAGTTGTATTAAGACAAAACTCAATACTTTTCCCACATGTGGAGTTACAATATCCTAGTCACAACTATGATAAGCGGAAGACAGGTGAACCAATAGAAAAAAAAATCACTGTACTTTATCTCTGTATAATATTCTGTAGATATCTCTGTAATAATGATGAAAAAGGTTCTTGAAGCATGAAGCAAGTACATAGTCATCCACGTGCATTGGAGCATCAAATTCCTCCTCATCTTGTGCACCACTCAGAGGTAAACAAACTCAGTTGGATGTAGGCTACTTCTTTGTTTACAAGAATAAAGAAAAAATCATCTCAGGTGAAAAACTAGAAGTCTTGCATGTAGAATACCCTACCATTCACACATCTGATAACTATTGTGCCAGCAGGTTTATCATCCACTTGATGAGGCTGAGACCATTATGACCTACTGAAACAATACCATGCTTCTCCATTGTACTTGACTTCTGGATGCTCAGTGGGAGCTAATACAAAACATGGTTCTGCTCAAATGCACTGACAACTTTCCTCTTGATGATCACTTATAAACATAAGCAGCAGCATGCTTTGAAGTATAAAAATACAAACTTACTATACATAGGGTAAAAATAGATCTACATTTAAGAATATTTTATGATGTACTTGTTATTACTACACCGATGATACCATATTTACTCTAATATAAGACAAGCTTTCCCCTGGGGGGAACTGCTGGTTGTACACTTGCCTATGAAGGAGTGGGGACCAGGCGGCTGCTACAACTTTCACTCTGGCTCAGCCTGGGTCAGGGCCAGTCAGACCCACAGCAGCCTCCTGCCCCTACTGTCTCCTTCCACTTCCACTCTGCAGCTTCTGCCCCCCTTCTCATCTCTTCCACCTCCCCTTTACTGTCAGGTTCAGCTAAGCTGGAGCTGGGGTCTCTCCCAGGCATGGGTCACGTGGAAACTCCTTCCTTTGCCTGGCTTAATCAGCAGTGGAGGGGCAGGAAGGCTG
>NW_017728992.1:80609426-80611877 GCF_001723915.1 Gavialis gangeticus | reverse complement strand
GAAGAAGTAGCTGTGGAGACAACCTCCAATACTTAGATTCTTAGACTTAGAAAATTATACATAATGTTTCACATACAGAATCTAAGTATTGGGGGGTTGCCTTAAATTCAGCATCAGCTTATATCCAAGTAAATATGAAATGATTTTTTTAAAGCATGTATTGAGATGATCTCAGAAGCTGAGCCACTTCACAAGCTGTTCAAAATATAAGAGTTAAAAAGAAGAAACTGTGTCAAATACCAGACCAAAGGAGGCACTCCTTTTTGCAATAAGTTTTGTTCCCTTAAAAAAAAAAAACTGAACAGAAAACCTTCAACTTCTCCCTCAAGATCAGCCAAAGGAAAAAAGAAATATTATTGCAAGAATAGTGTAATGTGCTGCAATCTGTTGTATTTCAAATGCAAATGAATACTGCATTCTGGTCTCTCTTAAGAGAAATATGGAGTACAAAGGCCATATTGAAGGGAATAAATTTCTAAGAGAACAAGAATAGTTTTTTTTTTTTTTTTTTATATACGCAACCCTCTGCCATTTGGTCAGGGTAATATACACTATCCTCTTACAGGTGGGGAAAAAGTGGGAAATACCAAGCTGTCTCTGTGCTTTTTGAGGGAGAGGATTTTTCTTTTCTTTCTTTCTTTCTTTTTTAAACGAATCAAATGTTTCCCCAAATGGAAGAGTTCAGTGGTGATGTAAAGTTACCTTTATTCTGACCAAAGGCTTCTCTTTCCTAACTCCTTCAAAGTCTTTCTATTGGTTCTTTTGGGACCAATGGATTGCTACCAACATTTTTCAGAAAACACCAGGCATGCTTATCATCAAATTTATAAATAGCTATGGGTGGGGGAAGGGGCAGGAGAAAAGTACAAGCTGCAGACCAGCTACCATGGCCCTGAGGAGCACCATGGGGAGAACTGTTGCTATAAATCACATACCCAGACTATTCCACGACCTCACACTTGTCCGCATGCTTCCTGAAGCTCTTCCATCCTATTCAAAGCTTTTACTTGACAGGAATCAGGTGGCAATCAACCCATCATTGCCCAGCTGTGTCCTACATGCTGGCTCCAAGCCCTCACACACTTGTCTGCAGCAGTAATAGGTCTGTGCAAGCTCAGGACTGAGCACACCCATCCACCCTGTGCTCCCTGACATGTTCCAAAAATGTAGTTTGCCAGTGAAGCCATTCTGGGTTTGTCCCAGAGGGTGCTCTCAGGCATGCTGGAGGGCTGACGACTGGAGACAAGCCCAGAGCAGGTTCACAGGCTCTATTTCTGGGTTTGTAGTTTGCCTGCAGACACTCATGGGTGGGACATAGGCAGGGAATTTTCAGTCCCGTCCTTGCTGTGACCTACTGTTACTGCAGCACAGACGAGCCCTGGAAGGGCAGACCAGCTATTACACTTGTATTTAGGTTTCTTCAAACAAGTAATCCATTCTCTTGCAAAATAAATGCTAAGTGCTCTAGAACTGAACTATTCTGATTTCAATTCACAAGAAATCTGTGTTGAAAGAAACATTTAGGATGCAGTACTTTTCTTGAACAAGTGATATGACTATATACAAGTCCCTGAACTATTGTTACCTTAGGAATTAGCAAAAACTTTCTGCATTATTATAGAATGAGCTAAAGAAAATTGAATTGGGCTCCTCAAAACTTCCCTTCCATAGAAATCCAGAAGGAAGGGCATAATTCAGGCCTCCATTCATTACCCCTTCCCCACCTCCCAATATAAGTAAACTTGTAGTTCACAATGATTTCTAGTTTAACTTGAGACTATTAGTCCTAACGGCCATAGAATTTCACTGATAATGCAGACAGAGGTGCAGTTCTCAGCTGTAACTCAGAATTACTTTTGCAAAGTGCTCCGAGTTACCTTACTTCAGACCAAATAGATGTTTGCTGTTGCTTCCCAGGGGAGGGGAATCTAGCTGCTGGCCAGGAGCCTCCAGCCAAGTTCCCATAACAGCCAGGGCTCTCTGCCAGTGCTCGCTGTTTGGGGGGTGGGATAGGGAGAAGGCAGAGGGAGCTCATTCTTGGGGCTATCCAGCTGGTGCTGAAGGGTTGGGTGGGTGAATTGGAGCCCCCCCACCTCAGGCGAGGGGGCCCTCTAATATAGTGACCCCACCCTCCAGGGGGGCTGAATCCCCCGCCCTGGCAAGACTGAACTTCCGCCACTCCCTTCCCCCCCACCCTTGCCATTCTTGAAACAATGACAGGCTGGTTGCTCTACAGACAACTTGCAGAAGATGCTGTTTGGAAGCAACTTTATTTGATGCGACCATGAGTTGCATCAAATAACCATGGGTCAGACTTTCACCCTTTTGGCCATTTTGGAAGCAGTCTGCAGCTGTGCACTTGTATTGGCTTACAACTATAAACTGATTTCTGTGGCTAGATCAGGTTTAAAAAAAAAAAAAGTCAATTCTGTCTGCACCCCGAGTGGTTCT
>NW_017728992.1:80596658-80609251 GCF_001723915.1 Gavialis gangeticus | reverse complement strand
GTCTGCACCCCGAGTGGTTCTTGCCGTCAGCTTGTAACTTCCGGTTGAGCTAGACTACAGGATGGCACCTATAGCCCATGGGCTGGGTTCAGTCCTCTAAGCAATGCTATCTAGCTTGCAGAGCCAGGGATATCAGTGGCAATACAGCAGTAGGTTTAGGAAAGGCAGAGGAAGGGGGACAGGTTAACTGGCAGGTTGCAAGCATGTCAGCAGTAGACAATTGACAGCAAGGGCAGCCAGGCCTATTGCAGTGGCCCACCTTTTGACAATGCCAAAGGTAGAGTTTCTCAGGAAGGCACTGAAAACTTGATACAACTTCAGATGATAGAAAATCCTTGGCATTCATATGTTAATTGTTCCAATAGTTAAATGGCACATGCTTTTCTGTACCTCCACCTCCAAAATGATCAAATTTGACTAAATCACTAAAGTTGATGAAATTTCATTTTGAAAGCAGTCAGGAATAAAATGCTTTAAAAAAAATTAGGAAATACTCTTTTGTTCCTTTGGAACTTAAGTTTTATTTTCACTTATAAATTATTTTGTTTTGGTATTTAATTTCAAATACTGCATCTCAGTGTATTTCAATCTTCTTCTCCTGAATCTGTAATTTTCTATTGAGTTAAGCAGCTGGGGGAGTGAAAGAATCTCTTCCTAAAGCAAATCACCATTCCAGATAAATTTACCAACTCTGTGGAACCCAATCTTTTGCAAAGAGAAAGATAGCCTTCAGTGTTACTCAAGTCTAAAGACTGATCCATCCAAACCCGGCTATGATTACAGAGCAGAATCTTTTGCTATTCTTTCTGTACAGTGAAATGTCATGGTCTTTGCTCCTTGTAGTTCCTAGCATGCTGTGTTCCTTATATTACACAATTCATAATTAAACTATGAAATTCCTAACAAGATACTAGGAAGCAATACTCTATGAGAATGAGAACACTGCTGTGTCACCCATAAGTAGGCTCCTGTTATGCATGCTGGCATTTGGGTTTTTATCAAACACAGATTTGATTCAACTTAAACAACAGATTTGTATGAAGAGGTCCTCCAAGGATTATAGCAACTCAGCAAGGGAGGTGGTTGCCACTTAACTACTGGAAGGCTGGCATATTCCAAGCCATCACACAGACACAGTTGTGCTTACGAAAACAGATAAACGTGACCATATTTGCATTATGGTAAAGTCTATGAGCAAACATTAAATATCAGGTTCCCTCTGTGCTTAGCTCTAGAATAGGAGGAGAAATGATTTAAAGTGGGGAGCTGCCGGGTTATTTAGGGTAAGAAATTAACTGGGGGAAAGCCTTAAGGCTTCCCAGAATCTGAGAACAACTTTAGTTCACTGTTCCTCATCTTGGCCATGCCCTCTCTTTGACTCTCCAACAGAGCCAATAGGCTAATTCTGTCAAGTGGGGAGTACTTCTAGGGCTAGGGTTGTCTACCGGGGTTATGCATACTTGGAATGGTCCTAGGGGGTATGCGTGGAAAGGTGGAGACAGCACCTCCACCCACTATGCCACACCACCACCTCCCAGGAGTGGAGGGGGTGGGGGTGGGGGCAGAGGCATCCCTCTGCCGGCTGCACAGGTGCTGCTCGCATGAAGTGGCCACCTCTCCCACCACCACCAGAAAGAGTAGTTCTTAAAAAAGGTTGAACACCCCTGTTCTAGGGTATTGACATCTACTTCTTCTGTAGAGTCTGGAATTAGTCAAGAATCTCGAATGGAATCTGCAAAAGATTTGTCCACTAGGTTTGCTGTTTGTGTTTATCTCATTTTACTATACTAAACAATGACAAACTGCAGACCACAGAAATCTTCTCAGAGTCAATGAAAAGTTGGTGAAAAATAGTACTTTTTACAAGTACTGTAGGATGGGAGTTAATAATCATTTGGGTAAAAAGGAACATTTAAAGAATTCAGCATAGAATGGGGGACTATGAATAGAACTGACCACTGGCAGTAAAATGCACTAAATATGATTCTGAGTTACAAGTATATGTGATAATAGTCACATCAAACATCAGGGGAGCTTTGTTTTCAGTATGTATGTTACAGAAGGACTTATTTGAAAATGAGTTCTGTTCCTGAATGGCAAAATACCCATCTCTTTTATTGGCACTGAAATTAAATCAAAACTAATTTTTTTTCTTTTTAGATACTGAGCTACCTCTAAAGCAATCCTAATTGTTATAATTATATTTAATAATTCAATACATTATTGACAATAACATGCAAAAATTCTCATGGAAAAGTATTCAGATTGGTGTCATCCTTCACAACAAAACAAAAGTTCCAACTATAGGTGGTAGTTATTACAAAACCCCAAAGATTCACTTAACTGGCTTAATGACTTACTGTAGTATCTTTGCTGAAAATATAATACATATCAGCCAACCTCAGAATTGCATACATTAAAATGTTAGCCATGTTGATGAGCACAGTACATGAATGTTTGTTCGCAACAGTTCATAATAAAACTTTACTACCCAAAGAGTGATAAAACGGAAAGGGACCTCTTGTAGGACTGTCCAAGGGATAGTCCTCTGCTATCAGACACAGCCACACCATGCAAGGTAGGACATTCCTTCCCTAAACTCAGGTTTTGGAACAGCCTTCCAAAGGAATTTTCTTGCTGATAGTTATTCCCATTTATGAAATAATTCAGGACATGTTACATTAAAAAAGGAATAGTTAATACACTAGTCATTTGGAAAAACTAAGGATTTCACTTATCCATAAAAAAATATAGACAAGCTATCATGGTTTCTGTATACTAGCATGTAAAGCCAGTGTTGTCAAGTGGCATATGAACAGAATAATTTAAAGATGGGCTATTTACAGGGAGAATGCTACATACATTTCACCCAGAAATCTGCTAGAACAGGTAGCTAACAAATAGAGACTTTTTTTTTTGGACTTAAGGGTGTTACTTAAATAATCACAAAAAAGAGTCTTTCAGATGACACAGATAAAACCAGCAAACTTCTCTTTGGAATAAAGCGTTAAAAAGATAAGAACTGTGTGTATTATTTAGTATAAAAATGGGTCAATTTTGTGTTTCACATATGGATAGCAGCCCTTTTATTGGTTTCATATTTTTTATGGAGCAAGCACCCCTGTGTGGCTAATGTTTATTATGACATCCTTAAACAGGTATAAGAAATTCTGTATGTGTAACCATTATCATTAAAGAAATACAAATAAATACAAAGTTTACATTCCTTCACAGTAAAAAAAAAAAAGTTTCACAAGAGATAATAAGAATTACTTCAGCTTCTATTGATTAAAAAAGTTTTTATGAAATGCTTATTTATAGATTGCAGTTCTCATTTCAGAAACTGTATTTGTAAATACAAAACATACTGATGAAGAGAAAAAGAAGCTAGGCAAAGTGTTAAATGATAAATATCTTCAAAATTACGGGGTAAGCTTGGGTCAGACTGGATGAACCCAGCATTTTTGGCGAGTTCATTAAATACACATTATAAAGCACATTTTAGATTTATGATTAGGATTGTTCTAGGAAATGCTGCCTCTTTCAAAATATTATGTCAAACCAATGCAATACAGCATGACTGAAGAATGAAAGCACAAGGGCTGTTCAATGTTTTTATTGTAGAAAAACAAAGGTTTACACTTGACACCAAAAAAGCTGCATTATTTCATGAATTCAAGTTAGCAGGGTTGCTTTCAGAAGCCTTTAGAGTACAACCCAAGATAAAATAGAAAGCCATCTCCATCTCAGTGTTCTATATTCATCACAATCAAAACTAAATCCTTTGATTTACGCCACAAGTCTGTCTGAATTTCCCATGTCTCAACCTATATGGGAATTTTCAGTAAAAGATTATCTGAGATGTTTCTCATCCTGGGCACAAAAAATAGGAGAAACATGTGATGAGAAAAGCAATGAACTTAAAACCTGGATTTTCATAGCTTAGAGGGCTTTTGGTTGATTTGACAGTGTCCCTGACAGATGTACCGTCCTCAATTCTCACTGATCAAACGATAAAAAATCTGCCAGTTTACTTCCACAATAGGTATTCATGAGCCCTGTACCACGGCATATATTTTCAGGCCCAGGTCTCTTTAGAAGACTTCGCAACAAGATGTTTGGCTACTCTTTGTAGCTACAGAAACAAAATGACAAAATAAAACAATAAAGTTAACATTGAGCAATAGTGGTTAAAACTGAATTCTTTGCAACAATACACTGGGAAGAAAAGGATTTAAACAAAAACAAACTACTGTATATACCTGAATCCAAGACAAGTCCACCCCATTCAACATGGTGGGGGAGAGGAGGGTGAAGGAAGAGCCCTTCATCTTGGATTTGGGTATACGGCAGTGGGGTGGGGAGAGAAGGGAAGGGAAGAGGGGGCTAGGTTTGGCAACTGCTGTGGCTCCAATTACAGGCCCAAACCTGGGTCAGGGCCAGAGTTGGAGCTACAGCAGCCACCTGCATTAGCCACCTCTGTCTCCTCCCCACCCTGGCCAGTTAATCTAAGTTGCATCTCCATCCTTGTTCTAGCCTGGGGCATGGAGCACGTGGTAGTTCTAGCCCATGTCAAGTCATGCTGCGGCAGTGGTGGGGGCAGATGCTTTGGTGTCTTGGGGCCAGAGATGTAGGTATCATGTGGTGGAGGGGTTGATAGGGAGTAAATCTAGCCACCTGCCTTCTCTACTAGTTGCTCCCTACTACACTTCCCCTGCTTTAGCAGTGGAGGGGACAGGGGAGCAAGTTTCAAGATGGCCCCCCAGTAATTAGATTCTATACATGGAAATTATAGAATATTTATGTTTTCCATGTACATAATCTAATTATTGGGGGTTATCTTAAATTCAAAGTCATCTTGGATTTAGGTAAGATACTTAAAAAAAAGACAGAGCAACCAAGGAATCCCCAGTAGCCATCTTCATTTTAGATCTACAAAACTTCTCAGACTGAGGAACAGCTAGGGAAAAAGGTAGATAAATATATTAAATTAATAAATCTACCTGTAATTGAAACCTCATGGAAAAAGGCAGAATTACAGATTATGCAGGAAGTATCTTAACTGCTCAGAGCTTCACATTTTGATTACTGGCACCAAGCTGAGCCAAAACTGAAAGCTACTGTGAATTTAAAAATCTTGGAAGTAAGTGGAGCATTTTCTAACAACACAACAGCACCTGAGCCATGTTTTAAATAACTTTGGAACAAAATGCAAAATAATTTCTATGCATTTTATTCTTTAAATGCGTGCCAATTAAAATTACGTGAACTGGAAATTCTTCTACAATTTAAAACATTAAAAAAAAAAAGAATAAAAAGCAAAGACCCTCCCCCAATATAAATGAAGAGACAATACACTGAGGTGGAGAGGAGAGGGGTATAAGAAAAAAAGTCATACCATGATACCAGGGATTTGTGCTATTATTCATTCAAACCCCCCTTTTCTACAGGTGGATAGCCATTGCAAGCAGAGACAGTACAAGAGTCTTTCCTAATGAAAGTGACAGTGCTAGAGTCTAGATTTGATACTGAGCTTTCGGAAAACAGTTTTCTAACCTTCATCACATACTTGGATTCAAACATTTCATTATGAACTCCTTGAAGTCAGACATCTACTTTGCTGCACTCTGCACTGTAGCTGCTGTAAAACATAGCTAGACGATACAAGCCAAAGAATCAAAACTCTTTTTTTTTTTTAAACAGGGAAGAGGCAATACCTACCTTGAGTCATATATACCGGAAAGTTAATTCCAACAAAATCTCTTCTACTTAAGCTTATCCATATTCATGAATCAGGAATATTTCCCTTGGTGCTAGAGCATGTATATATATTTAGAGTGATTAAGCTGCCTTATACAGAGGACATTAATATCTGTATTACACATCCTTAAAAAGAAAACAAAATCAAAAACTAGAAAGAACTCATGGCTGACTGTACAACTGAATATTGTGCACCCTCAGTAATGAGGAGCCTAAGTTTAGTTGCTATGGTAATCTCCATGACATCAATGCAACCAAAGTCTGTTTTGTGGCTTATCCCATGAGATTTCAACTCTGGAGAGAACTTTGTCCATTACAATGTCATGGAGTTTTATGAGAAATGACTTTTATGATTAAATAGCTAATGAAAATGTATTACACTGACAAATATCCCTCTTTCTATGAATGTTAACAATGCTGTACTCCATTAACATCTCCTCCACAACTATAGCGTGTAGTTAAACTCTCAAATGCAAATACCAATAATATCAACCATCTGATCTAAAACCACATTCAAACAAATTTATTTTTCATGTTAAGAATATAGCAATATGAACTTAAGATTGTGGACAGACTTATATCCTTCAAACATGTTTTTGCAAAGTATTTGGAAAAGCCTGTCATTAATGGTCTGTGCAAGAATGGCAGACATTTGAGGATGCTTGTATTTACTTTTCCATAAAGGAGCCACATTCAGTTCCTTCTGCAATCAGAAATTTAGATAACAACTTGCTCTAAAATAAGATAAATGTTTAAGTTGTTAAAAAAGAAATCAGAACTATTTTCCAGTTTAAAAGAAAAAAAACCCCTTTATATCTTTCAAATACATTTTAGTTGTTTAAACTTTGCTTTTTAAAGACTTACTATTTAACAAAGAACTGTTAAGTTCTGCATTAAATAGAAATTCTGGAGAAAAATGCCAGTAACTGTACTGCACATAATAGAAAGCAATTCTGTAATTCATAACAAGTTAGTAGTAAAATAAATGCATTTCTTTAAAACATTTTTAGGTACTGCACACTAACTGCCTTTCGAGAAAGCTCCAAAGCATTCTTGAGTTTGCAGAAATATAAAGCTTGAAGAATTACAGAGTTCATTATAATCTTTCCTGAGAATTTTTACTTCGGTTCATATGAAAAAAGCCTGCTTCGTGTTGGCCACTTAATAGTTCATGATGTGTGCAAGGACTGGAAGATAAGAACATTTTTTTACCTGACTGCTGTCTGTAAACAAATAGGTTAGAATATTAACCTTCAGAGAAAAAAAGTGAGAGTTAGAGCACATGTATATTTCTCCATTTTAACTGCTTTTAGGTAAGATGTAAAAAGATGAAGAGAGATTTCAATCCTGCCCTCTGCCTTCCCCACAATGGGTAAGATTTGAATACATGCAAGTCAAATTTAGCATAATACAGACAAAAGTCCTCTTCTGTGACAATCATCATCAAATGACTAATTTCAATAAATAAGTCTCTATTTGGAAATTCTACGGAATTCTCTAAACTAGGAACGTTAGTCTTTTTTCTTATCCAAAACGTTTTTCTGTTTCTGCTCTCCATCTGAAAGTTCTGTCTCTTTGTTTTCCTCCTCTTGCTCTTCCTCACTGCCTTCATCTGTGAGTTCTCTGTCTCCAGTTTCTTTTTTAGTTGCCATAGTCTCTTCTGTCCCTCCATCTGTGTCTGCTGTACAGATTCCATAGCACATGATGCTGATGACACCCAGTGGCAAACCAAAGAGAAAGCAGCCCAGAAGTGGTGAACTCTTGAATACAGACTGTTGGTACATAATTTGAAGTCAATAGCAATTCTGGAAACTGTAAGATAATTTATAGCACTTCTCAAATTTCACTTACAATTCATTTAAAAACCCAAGGAGACTTGCTCCTCTCTCATGAAAAGAAAAAAAATAGTTAGAATTGTTAGGTAAATTTTGTTTTAAATGAACAAGCATCTTGAATCTTGAGGTAAAACTGCTTCATTAAGGCGGCAAAAATGCATCAGCATTATTCTAGACTTTACAGTTAAAGAAAGGATCAATAAATTATTTCTGAAAAATATCAGACAATCAATAAATTTGTGTAAAACTTAAGTGTAAGTTTCTTGTTCAAGAAGTCACGAGTGGTGAAATGAACTTAACAAAAGCCTCTTCAAGGAAAATTCTGATTTGTAACAACAATATTGTTTTAATCTTTACCATGTATATAATTCTCCTCCAATTATATCCTTCCTAAACCAATTAGATAGTATCATTTTTCAATGTAGGCTGGTGCAGTAATTCCAGTAAACTATAGACGAATCAAACAAAGCTTTCTGAATTCTGTATAACCTCCTTTAACTTGACATCATTTTCACTGATGGGGAGAAAGAAAAAAAAAAGATGTTTGACACTAAAAAATTCAACAGAATGGGATTAATGAAAAAATACTTTTCAAAGCAATTTACAGGGTTCTGTTGTCTGAAGGTATCTCTAAATGGATCCAACAAGCCAGAAATATTATGAAGTTACATATATTCTAAGTGAAAAGTGTCTGATTGTCTCGAAAAGGACCATAATGGTTTACACTTGGCAGACAACGGTGCTTACTTTATACTGCAATTGTACACATTGTTTTACTTACTACTACAGTAGATTTGGCATCATATATTATTCTCTTGATTCGCTGCAGAATTCCATCACCACCTTGTGCCTGTAATTTTAAGTAGAACAAAGGTATTAAAACAGTCAATGCTGTTCAGTTATATAAGTTAACTTATCTTTCATTCTTCTCTCTTTCATAATACCTTAAAATCTCCAGAAAGGTTATAAAACTTGCTTTCTATGCAAAGAGAAAAACTTCAGAATATTTGAATATTTATTTCCCTGATGACACCTATTATTTTGAAATTTCTACCAAAAAGAGATGTTTCAAGCACTTTGTGAAAGAGTTCATGAGGCATTCATTCTTCTCTCATAATATTATTTTGCTTTAATTTATCAGTGTCAACTGCCCTCTGCCATGTATAATTCAAACCCACATTCCTATGGGATAACAACAGGGACAGGCTGACTTCAAGAACTGAAAATTTCAAAGCAAGGTTATAAGAATTTTTGATCCCTCAACTCTTTTCAAATTATGTCTACTATCCAAGTTCCCAGAAGAGAAGTATAGAGAAGGGGAGAGAGAATGTATCTGTACTGACAACTTTGAGAAGTAGTGGAGGTATGGCAAGGCCTCAGATGACTGAAAAAGTGCAAAGTACCCACCTTTAAAAAAGGTAAGGAGGAGGAACTGAACTACAGATCAGTCAGCCTGTCCTCAATACCTGGAAAGATGATGGAGCAGGGCTTCTGACACTCTCTCAACATTCTCATTAACAAGATAAGGAAATACAGACTAGAAAAAAAACACTCTAAGGTGGATATATATCTGGTTGGAGCAACATACTCAACAAGTAGCATCAATGGCTCAATGTCTAGATAGGAGGAGGTATAAAGGGCAGAATGATATATATTACAAGGTTTTTTTTACCTGAACTATTGAATCGACCCAAGATGTTTAGTTTCATAACAGTCCAACAAAAACTATTTCCATTACTGATGCACTGCCTTGTGGCAGTTAAAATTTTAAACGTCTCAAATTACAGTAGAAACAATACGCGAGACAAGAAAAAAAATGCTGGTTAGGTTCAAAACAAGCTGACTAGAAATTGCCACACGCTATTCATGTTACAATCACTAAACTGCATTTATTTCTTTGACATAAGATGTCAGTCCAACCATGCTCAGTGGCAGTTCAGGAACACAAACAGCTGCAAAACAATATTTCCAATTCATGCTGAAAACTTACTTCTGCTGTACCATCCAAGATATCATTAATGAACTGGACCATGTCTTCAATGCTCTCAATATGTCTGTCTGGCAGAAAATACTGTTGGTTGGAAGTGTTCAATACAACAACAGTAGGGATTGTCAATTCACTGAAAATTGAAGAAGCCAAACAGATTAGAAATCTAAAGAAACCATACAAGTTGCAAGATTTTCTATGGCATAGCAGGATGTACAGCATTAGAAGAGAATGCTAAAGAACACACTAAACACATGGAAAATGAAATATATATTTGCTATTATTGAAAAATGGAGTAAAAAAGGTAATCAGTTAAGGGGAAAATATGGTGTCTGTAAAAAAATGTTTTATTGTCTTTAATTAGTTTACTTCTGAGCATCAAGATTTTGATGAAGTCATTGAAGATCATTCTATTCTCCACAACTTCCCATTGTAGCATCCTAGAATTAGTGAGTTAAATAATGACTAGAGCTTTCAAAATGATGCGTTCAACATGACCTTTTACCCTTTGCACATGTATCACTTCAAATATTCTGCTAAGCTGGACATAATCATAACAGAAGCTCAATGCATTAATGACCCATAGCCATAGGTCTACCTGTAAGATTTCATTGGCTCAGTGAGTAGAAGCAACATTTAAAAACTTAGATCATGGCTGTCCAACTGCTAAGCCCCTGGGAGCCACAAAGGCTGCACACCATGTGGGTTGTATAAGGTGAGCCACAGACCACTGGGGTACTTGGATGCTTCCCTAGGAATTCTCAGCTGGGATCCTGCCAGGCTAAAGTGTCTCATTAATTATGCTATGGTTTTTTATGCATGTTTTCTCCAGTGTTTTTACTTAAAGAAAAAAAAGTGTCTCCAGTCATATTCAGCTTTGTTTTATTTTTAAACACACTATAATAAATAAATTTGCATTTTTTTCCAACTGGGGTGCCACAAAATTCAGAAACAGTTATGGGGAAGTGCCTTGAGCTTAAAAGGGTAAGGAACACTACATTGCCTTTCACTATAGTTTTATTCTATTCACTTTTTGGCTTTCAGCTGCTGCCATCTGGTGGACAGCAGATGCTACAAAAAATTAAGCAAAACATGCATAAAACATAGAACATGTTTTAAGCACCAATGTAGAGACACATTTTGTCATGGAAAAATTTGTGCAGAGACTGGCCTAAGTATTAACCGTCACTGTATTAGAACCTACATATTGGTACCTTTTTCAGGGCTATTCACTCTGAGCCTTAACTGTGAAAGTGAGGTTCCTGATTAGGAATGACTGATTATTGGAGTTATTAAAAACATTTATGGAAGTAACTAGTAGAAGCTAAGACAGAAACCCTAAATCCTAAACTCTAAATACGGATTAAGATGCCTGTTTTTAGTTTGGAACCACTTAAGTAAGAATAGGTGAGGACCTCCCCACCCCCCAATCTTGCATTTGGGAACTTTATCCCAGCTATATAGTTAGTCTAATGGAAGACATCTCCCTAAGAAATCCTTGCCTCTTGCATAATTTCTGGACCACAGCAGCTACAAAACGCACTCCTATACTACCACAGAAGAGGAGTCCACATTCAAAGTTAGAATCTGGTGAGGGGTTGATGGAGGGGAGGGGAGGGAAATGCCAACTTTTAAGCACAGCAGATGAGCGGTTATTTTCAAACCAGGAGCATAATTAGTGACAAGCTAAGATGAGGGAAAACATTTAAATAAGAATTTACTTACTCCATTAGTAAACTATTTATGTAGTCATTTCCATCCATATGGCCAAACTGAAAGTCCCTATTAAACATACAGGAAAACAAGTCAACAATGCATACTAAAAGAAAATTGAGGATTGTAGGTTGCATTATTCTAAAACAGTGTTCCTACAATGTTTCTAGAATAAACATTACAAAAATTACGGCATTCTGAACCACCTCAGTTCTTGATCGCTTTAGTTTCCACAGTCTTTTCTACGAGGTTAACTACATTCAATACATTCTGGGCTAAATGAATTCAGTATATTTTGAACTTGAAAGCTAAAGTTGTTATACAATTGAATTCACCTGCCACAACAACTTTAACCCTGAATGAAGAGTTTTGCTACTGTTATAAGGTACAGGCTTGTGACACTTAGGCAAGGAACAGAAGATGCCATGACTAGGTAGATCAGCTATGATGGGATGCATCTTGCCACAGCACCTCTGTTTACTGGGTGAAACATATGTTGACCCTTGTCCCAAACAGACATTGCTATGGGACTCCTGTCTCTCTCACTGCCTCATGCCTCCTTGACATGTCCCTTCCTGTGAAGCATGAGTCAGCATGGATCCCAGCATGGAGGTTTGGGCCAGTGCAGAAGCTGATCCCCAGCACCTGGGCCTCTGCGCTGGGAGTCCTGGGTCAGTGTGGGTCCCAGTGCAGAGGTGCGGGGCAGCATGGGAGTGATCTGATCCATTCTTCCAGGTGAAGCACAGGTTGTCACAGGACCCAAGCTCTTACACCTGGGACCACGCTGACCCATGCCTGTGGGTGATGCATAGGTTGTTGCAGGACCCCACACAGGTCCCAGCATGGAAGCATAGGACCTCCATCTAACCCAGGAGGTGCACAGCCCCCCTCAGGCCCCAGGGGAGGCGCACCTAGGCCAAGGGTGAGGGAGGATCTAGTCAGGGAACTTCTGGAGGGACTGGAAGTATTTAAATCAGCTGGTCCGGATGATCTCCACCCCAGAGTGCTGAGGGAATTAGCTGAGGTCATTGTGGGACCCCTGGCACAAATTTATGAGCACTCATGGTGCTCTGGTGTGGTGCCAGAGGACTGGAAGAGGGCCAATGTGGTTCCCGTCTTCAAAAAAGGGAGGAAGGAAGACCTGGGGAACTATAGGCCAGTTAGTCTTGCCTCGATCCTGGGCAAGCTTTTTGAGAGAATTATTCTGGCACATGTCCGCAAGGGGCCAGCAGGGGAGATTATGCTTAGGGGCAACCAACACAGGTTCATTAGAGGCAGGTCCTGTCAGACCAACCTGG
>NW_017728992.1:80579523-80596644 GCF_001723915.1 Gavialis gangeticus | reverse complement strand
CCTACAGGCTGGGGAACTCCCTTCTCGTCAGCGCAGAGGCAGAAAAGGATCTTGGAGTCATCATTGATGCCAAGATGAATATGGGTCGGCAGTGTGGGGGATGCAGTCAGGAAGGCCAACCGCACCTTGTCATGCATCCACAGATGCATCTCAAGCAGGTCCAAGGAGGTGATAACTCCCCCTCTATGAGGCACTGGTCAGGTCACAGTTGGAGTACTGCGTCCAGTTCTGGGCACTGCACTTCAAGAGGGATGTGGACAACATGCAGAGGGTCCAGAGGGCGACTTGCATGATCAGGGGGCAGCAGGGCAGGCCCTATGAGGAGAGGCTACGGGATGCGAACCTATTCAGCCTCCACAAGAGAAGGCTGAGGGGGGAAATCTAGTGGCCTGTTACAAACTAGTCAGAGGGGACCAGCAGGCATTGGGGGAGTCCCTGTTCCCCCGAGCACTACCAGGAGTGACTAGAAATAACAGTCACAAGCTGGCAAAGGGTAAAATTCAAATTAGACATCAGGAGGTGCTACTTCACTGGTCAGGGCGGCTAGCATCTGGAACCAACTTCCAGACAAGGCTAGACAAACAACTTGCTGGGGCTGTTTGACCCCAGTACTCTTTCCTGCCATGGCAGGGGGTCGGACTTGATGATCTGCTCAGGTCCCTTCCGACCCTACTAACTATGAAACTAATAGCATAGCCTACTGAAAGAGAAGTTAAATTACAAACTTACAAAATAGAGCATTTAGCTTTTGGGCCTCTTTTTGTCCGATGCACTTTTTTACATTATTAACTTGGCTTAAAGTATTTCTAGTTTACCAGTAGAAGGGCAGGGGAAACTAAATACAAGTGAACACATACATTTTGCATACTAGGGTAAAACTGACTAGCTGGTACCCAGTAGTAGTTTTGGATATGAAACTTCAGGGAAGTAGTAACAGTAGCAGCAATTAATAACAATTTCAGCTTATTGACAACAGGATGTCACCCAATTTTTGGCAAAGATTCATTAAGTTAAAAAGGTCATAATCATTATCAGTTGCAATAATTTTCAATGTTGTATAATTTGAACTCTTGAGATAAGGACAGAGTGGTTAACCACCATTAACTTAATGTTTCCCAGCCAGGTGGTGACAAAAAGCAAGTCAAGGGAATCATGAAGTACTGAAGTTTTATTACAATCTAAAGCTCAGATGATCTTGCTCCCCCCGACACTTTAAGGTTAAGATTTCTCAATTAACCTCTTGAAATATACCAACAAATGAATTATATAGGTTCAATCACTAATCACTATTCCCATAAATACATTTTTATTTTTACTTTTGTAATAAGTCAAATTTAAGTCAGTACTCTTCATGGATTGAGAAATCCTGCATTAAGGAGTTAAGGACACGCAGCAAAAAGAATTAAAGCTTTGCATCTCAAGCAGGGCCAAGGAGGTGATCCTCCCCCTCTATGCTGCACTCGTCAGGCCGCAGCTGGAGTACTGTGTCCAGTTCTGGGTGCTGTACTTCAGTAGGGATGTGGACAGCATTGAGAGGGTCCAGAGGAAGGCCACCCGCATGATCTGGGAAAAGCAGGGCAGACCCCATGAAGAGAGGCTACGGGACCTTAACCTGTTCAGCCTTTGCAAGAGAAGGCTGAGAGGGGACCTGGTGGCCATCTATAGACTCATTGGGGGGGGGGACCAGCAGGGTTTGGGAGAGACCTTGTTCCCCCTAGTGTCCCCCGGGGTAACAAGGAATAATGGCCACAACTTGTTAGAGTAGGTTTAGATTAGACATCCGAAGGCACTACTTCACAGCCAGGGCAGCTAGGATCTGGAACCAACTTCCAAGGGAAGTGGTGATAGCTCCTACCTTGGGGGTCTTTAAGAGGAGGCTTGATGTCTACCTAGCTGGGGTCATTTGAGCCCAGTTCTCTCTCTTGCCCAGGGCAGAGGGTCAGATTTGATGATCTACAAGGTCCCTCCCGACCCTACTTCTATGAATCTATGAATAATTTCACATATTCCTACCTATGAAAATGGTCTCTATATTCTTTAGCAACTTCTTGAATAATGGACTTTAGCCTGTTAAGGAAAACAAAATAATATTTAAAAAAGAGCCCACAAAAAACAACCACTGGCAGTCAGCTCGGGATTTCCAAAGTTCAAACAACATTTAACCTGTTGTATAAATACAAATGCTATCTAGTCAGCAACAAAACAGTGAACTTCCCTTTGTCACTACAGCAACATGCACCTTCATCACAAACTGAACACTGTTGAGGCAACCCCTAACAACAAATCTTGCAAACTATTTTTAATTGGCCAATAACTAGTAAGTACATGGTAAGCCAAAAGGAAGTCCCAACACACGATACTGAAAATAAATAAATAAAGCAATAATAATTTTATTAATTCACCTATTTCAATAAAAATGTCAGGACTGTGTACAGGACTTTGTGCCCTCAATTATACTTACAAAATTCTTACCTAGCTAGAAGTGAGCTGCGAAAAGTTTTAAGTCAACATGTGATAGACAAAGACAGACACCTCTTACCAGGGATAACTGAACTAGTTCTCAATTTGCAACAGTCTTAGAAAAATTAAAATAGTTATATTTGTCCATACCCCAGGTGTATAAATTAACCCTTTTAAACCACCTGTGTACATACTTTTATAACTGGAATCATAATTAAAAACAAACAAACAAACAAAAAACACTTAGCCCAAGATTCCCAGCAAACAAAGTGAAAAAAACACTCATAATGCAGTTGGAAGTATTTTACATGATAACATTTCTGCAGCAATGTACTATTGTCCTTTACTCCCCAACCTCTCCTTTTTATTCTAGTTTAGTCTTTTATAGCACTTCCCATTAAAGCCTACATAATGAGTAATGTAAGGGATAGGGGACCACCCACTGAATAAAGGTCAGAGGGATAAGGACTTCTTAATCTAACAATCTCAGAAAAACACACACAGATCACTGGTCTTTCATTAACCTCTCACTTTTTTCTGAACAATTAAAAAAGCTTCAATAAGAATATAGATGTTCCTTCCAATAAAGAAGTGTAGAATTAAATCCAGCTTTATTTTTTACATTAAGTGCACAGTTTCTCCCCCTCTCTCCAGCACACAATGGCTCTCAGTAATACTGTACCTTGTATGTTCAACTGAGGAGTTTTTATCGTCAATAACTGCAATAGCCACAAGTTTTCCTAAAAAAAAGGAATAATGTTTACATTCATCATCATTGTGTAGGGCAAGAGAAGATCAAACAATACTGTGTTTTGATGTACATCTTCCAACTCTTAGATCACAGAGCTGGTTTTTTCCCCCCCTCGAGAACAAGCCCAAATTTGGGGGCACCAAGAAAAAAAAAATTGTTCAGCTTGCCAAAAGAAACTATGCTGACAGAAGGGACATTTTTTCTTTTATTCTATTGGCAACAAATTAAAACAGGGAATAAATTAGTGTGGCTATGTGAAAAAGTGGGGAAGTTATGGCTTAAGTTTCTTCCACTGTCTCTCTCTTTCTCTCCTCACACCACCACAAAAAGTTAGTATACATGGTATCACAATTTACCATCTATTTTAATCATTCAAATGATTACTGTCATAATTTATTTACCACTGTTTTGGTTTGATTTTTTTAATTAAAACTTGAGAGTATTATCTTTAAAACTTACATGAAGAAATGTAAGATTTTTATTTGAATTCTTGGCTGTGCCACCAGGTCAGAAAAAAATAGCTTCTTAGTTTGCAGTCCATTGTCAGAAGGGCTTCATTTTCAAGTGACCCTGTGCACAGATTTATTGAACAATCATGCAGAACGTAACTGAGACCAAATATTGGAACATAATGGTCTTGGTTTTTAGCTCATAGCTGATTTGTGGCACCTTGGGATGGTGTATATTACCCACTGTACTAGGTAAACTACCAGAAGTCCCCCAAGTTGCTTGCTGATTTGTTCTTCCCTTTGTTAGGAAAGGTAGATTTTTTTCCCACACCGTAACTGGGAAACTTGGCCAACAAATGTCAAGATGTGCTGCTTTACACCTTCCTGAACCTGTGGCTCTATTACCTCCCTACCAAATGTGGTTGCACTCAGTAGGCTGGGAGGAATCATAAGATACCAAAGGCTGATGAGGTCAGTATTTTCAGCAAATATTGCAGGAATACAAGGGTCTGGAAGTAGAAAATACAACTCTGCTATGCCCCTAATATGCACTTACAGACAATTTTCTATATAGTTGGATGAAGAACTAAAATGAGAGAGGCTTTGCCCTGATTCCCTTCAATACTTCCACCCAGAGGCATTTACTTTAGTCCCTTCAAGGCTCTAAAGTGTTATGTAATAAAGACAGATTAAAACATTCATACTTCTCTCAACTGTTTTCAATGTTTCCAGAGAAACAAGTCTCATTAAAAGGCCATATACTGAATGAATAAAGGCACTGGACATGACTTCTGGTATGGGTTTTTAAATGTATTGGTAAATTACAATATTTTGTCTCAAGTCCACACAAAATTAAGAAAATAAACACTGTTATAATAAAAAGACTGCTTATACTGATGACATACAGACATTTTCCTATAGCTGCATTGGAACTTCTACATATCAGAACCACAACTCCACCAATTTAGAAATCATGAAAACTTATTTTTTACATGTTCATGAAGGTGGAATAGGTCTTTGTTGTAGTGTATAAAGAGGCCGACTTTTTAAGGTCACTATTGACTGAGTGTATAAAATGCAAAAATACTGAAGTTTTCTTTGCAGGGAGGTAGGGGAGAGACTCATCAAGAAAGCTTCTTGGGGGAGGGAGAGTGGCAGGGGAAATAAGTCTCTTCCAGGCTTCTTACACTGGGCATCCACAGACTACTTGCTGTTGCAAATCTACCTCTTTAGAGCCAAACAAAACACATTCCATCTCATAAACTTACTTTTGTATCACGCAGATACAGAAAAGATTAAATATCTGCAACAAACTTTGCTTGCCAATTTTTTCTGACATGCTAATCCCTATCCATTCTGATTTGAAAGTGTCAAGTGTATACCCAGTAAATCTCATGCCTCTCAAAAATTTAACAACAATATTTGCATCCATCAAAACTCAGATCAAGGCTCACTAAATCCTGTCATAAAAACATACATTTTCACAAAACTCAAGGAATAAATTGTAACAGTAATTTCCAATCCAGAGAAGCTGCTCACTTTCCAGACCAGTTCATTGTAAGGGACTCTGTCTTCTGGAGCTGTAAGTAGAGGCTTCATCCAAAACCTACTGAAGTAAATACTGATATTCCCATCCTACTGAAGTAAATATTGATATTCCCATCCATTTCTATCAATTTCAGTCCAAATGTGGGAAGTTTGCTTACGATAAAGAGCAACAGATCCAAAATTTATTTCAGAAGTAAAAAAAGATAGGTAGTTTTACAATAAGAGTACTGAGACCCACACAGGTTTTTTCAACAAATAGGCAGAAGACACTAGACAGTAATGAGCCTAAACTCAGAAATTATTTTGGAGATTTAAATGTCTTTTTAGCAGTTTTAAATTGTGGCTAATGTTAGAATTCAACTAAATATTGTAAGTAGTTCAAAGATGAGAGCTTCTTACCTGTATCTCCAAGTTCATACAAAGTAAATCCATCTACATTAAGATACCCTTGAAATCTCTCTCTGTTTATCCAAGATGACAGATCACCATCTTCATACTCTACAAAAAAGTGTAGACAGTGAAGAAAAATGCTGAATATTAACAACAACAAAACAGTAAGAAAACTGCTAAATGTGAAAAAATGGTGTTAGGAGCAGACAGGCCATGTCTAAATTTATATCTTACCTGTTAATTCCAGAGATGTTGCTTAAAAATCCAAATAAAAATGAGTGTGGCAAATCAATCCATTCCTAAAATAGTCAGAATTAGCATGCCTGGTAGCATTTTCTTCAAAAAACTACAAATGAAGCATGAAAGGTAATGGGGTAGAGGGGACATATGAAGAGGAAAACAGGAGGGCGAGGCACCCTGCAGCAAATTGCTGGTGCTCCCACCCTTTGACTCACATCATGCTTGCCATTCCATCACTATGTTACTGATGTTCTAGCTTTGATCCCCCTTTATTTATTTTGGTCTTAATTCAAGAGCAATAAGCTTTCAGAGCTTATTTACCTGATCAATAAATAAAGTCTGCTCCTGGAAATTCCCAAACTTTTTTTTTGGCTTCTAATCCTGCCTACAAAAAATTCTTTTTGCTCCAACTAGCAGATTGGTGTCCCAGCAGTAATGCGCTCCAAGTGCAAAGCTCTAATTGGAAAGTCCAACTTCTACTGCTAAGAATTTATTGCTTTTGAGTATACTTGTTCAAATATTTGTCATGTGCTTAAATGAGCAGATATCTTGATATATTAAAAACAGTTCATTTTTGAGGTAACTAAGCATTCCTTGCTCATCCACAACATCCAAGAATCCCTTTAAAAGATGAAACAAAACCTTCCTTTTCTTTCAATTTAAAACACATCTTGAAAAGTTTAACAAAATATTCAATAGCTTAATCATAATTTGATCACAGCAAACCTGAGGAAGTTCATGGCCAAGGGACTAATAGGCATTTGTATAAAGCACGCTGCTGCCATTCTCAGTGTTGACACATATTTTGCCACTTATACAACTGCGTGTAATGCACCACAATGCGTGTCAGCTCGCATGTGGAGAAGACTTGATTAACTGAATCTGCTCCAATGCGCTGGATCTCTAGCGCATCACAGCTCAAAAATGCATGTGTATAAATGCCCTAAGTACCTAGCTGCTTCTGAGAATGAGCTGCTATCATTTTCAAGAGAGACTTTAAAAAAAAAAAGTTATGAACCCTGATGCCAGTTTAAGAACAACAGGTAAAGATTAGCCATTATGTTGTTATCCATTTTCTAAACCTCAAGAAGTGATAACCTAGGAAATCAAATATCGCTACCATCTCCAAGTCAATATCAATTTTAAACTTTGGGGGAGTAGGCAGTTTATAGGCTACGATACTCAACTGGGTGTTGAAGGCCTCTGCTTTAGTCCCAGCTGAGTCAGACTTGTTGCATGACTCTGGCTAACTCACTTTAGTATCTTCTAAATGTTTCTTCCCCACCATTTGTTTGTCACATCCACTTACATTGTAATCAAGTTGCAGAAGAGACAGGATTCACATTGTTCTCATTGGCTAGGGACAGAAGTTAGACATAAACCAGTTTACGTGATCAGAAACTGGTTTAAGCCTGTAACAAAACATAAGCTCAATACGTATAAACCAGTTTCAAAATAGCTGAAACTGGTTTAAGATAAACCTGATTGAATGTAGCATCAGACTTAACTGATTTAGGTCAAACTGGTTTATGAAACTTCTGTCCCAGACCCCTTCCTGGTTCAAGTTAAATCACAGTCCCCCAGCATCCCAGGATGCTCTGCAGCCCTGGGCTGGGCCGTGCTGTCCGCTGGAGCAGAGCAGGGTTGGCCCTGCCCCTCTGCTCTCTAGCCAGAGCAGCGAGGGCCAGCTGACAAGGGGGTGGGAAACCTGACTGGGGACCGTAGCTAGGTCTGCTGGAGGAGAAGGGGGCAGCCCCTGCCAGGCTACTCCCTGCTACATGCTGGAGTAGAAGGGGGTGGGAGCAAGAGAGAAACAGCCTGAGAGGGACTATCAGCAGACTTCATCCCCCCCCCACCTCTGGCACAGACAGAAGCAGACAAGCAGTTGATAAGGGGAGGGAAAAAGAGGTATAATTCTCCTCAGCTCCCCCAGGTCATGGGGGAGGGGAAGAGGCTGGGGAACTGGTTCCCTGCCTCTTGTGAGCACAGGGTCAAGCCCTGTAGGACCAGACTGAGAAGGAGGAGGTGTTGGCAAAGACCTGGCAATCATCACACGTGTGTGCTGGAGATGGAGCTAAGGGAACAGGAGAGGGTCGCAGACAGTTTATGCTAGTGTGACCAAAGAAAGTAGAGAACTGCATTTACATTATAAAGCAGAACCTGTACAAGGTGGGAGACTGGAATACCTAAGCAGAGACAAAAGACACAGAATGCATGAGAGTCCTGCCAAAGGTGCTATAAAGTGACAAGCGTAATGTCAGGGCACCCAAAGGCATGAAGGGGGTGCACGTGCACTTGTAGAAACCCAAGTTGATAAGAGGCCTATGGGATCTCCACTCCAGCACCTAAGACCACCTGCTGATTCCCCAAGGACTTCCTGAATACCTGGCTGTAAGGAGATGCTCTGCCCTCAGGATTATATTAAGACTTATGCAATACTTTCTCTTGTCTTTTTCGTTTATTAAATTCCATCTTAAGTTAGACGAAGTTGTGTGCATTCTCACTGTGTTTTACTGGGATGCATCTTAGCTTAGGCAAAGGCTTTTTGTTGTTCAGTCATGTGCTTGAGATTGCAAAGTGCTGTGTTCAATACACGCTCACTTCAGAGAAAGGACTATTCTTGTTCAAGTTATAAATTCAATGCCACTACCTTTTTCTCCACCCACCATCTCCTCAGTCTGGAAGGGGCTGCCATCCCTACCCTGTCAGGTCATGGAATGGTGGGGGTGGGGGGCATAAGCCTAGCAGGCACTGCTCCCCACCCAGGCAGACCCAGGCTGGGGTCCCATGTGAGCCAGGAAGGAGATTTAAACTCCCACCCTCCAGCATACTAGCTCCAGGCTGGGTCCTGGCCACCTTTGGCAGCAACTGGTAGGCTGGGAGGCATGCTCTAGTGCACCCCCTCCCCCGGCTTCTGGCCTGAGCCGCATTTCCTGAATCAAAAGTGAATGTCTGTTCACTTGCTTCTCAGCTTAATCTCTGAAGCTTAAACTAACCTGCAAAGACTTGAATACATTCAGCCTCGGGCTTTTTGACTGTCAGCACTTAACTATCTTCGCTGACATTTATGGGATAAATCACATTTTGCCTTTACATGCCTAGAACAGCCCTGGAACTGCAATTTTTGGCACTTTATGCACTTAGCTACATATTGCTCTTAATTTCTGTGCTGAAATTGTATTCTAGTTGCACAGGTACCTGCAAGGATCCAAATCACTCAAGAACATACTCAATAAATTATAGCCATGGAAAAACCACAATCAGGAGAAAAGGGAATTACAGAAAGAACCCTCACAGGTTAGTCCAATAGCCTAATGCAGGGGTTGGCAACATTTCTGGGGAAGTGCCAAAAACATCTGCAACTTCAACTTGCAAGATATTGGTGTACCAAGGGCAGACAGTGGAGGAGCTGCGATAAGTCTGCTCCTTGTTGAGGCAATATAGCCCCTTCCCTGCTGTCCACCCACAGGCTCACGCACCAAGCAAAATGCCTTTGTGCGCCACACTCTGGCACTCATGCCAGGGGTTACTTACCCCTGGCTTAGTGGCTAGGGCACTTGCACAGGGAGTGGGAAACTGGCTTATAGGCCCCCAACCAAGCAGGGTGGGGAGGGGTTGCTCCTTATCTCCCTCAGTGAGTAAGTTAATGAGCCAGATCATTGACAGCTGGCAAGAGCTGTTTCTTTTCTTGTGATTCTAGACCAGAGGCCAGCAATGTTTTCTGATGGTACGTCAGAATGACCCAGCTGATGTCTGAGACAGGCTGGCACTAGGATTCAGCAACTTCTCCCTACCCTCTTGTCTCAGCAAAGCCTCCCACTGCTGAAGCCCCCCTATTCTTGGCCAGATCCAATGGGCTATATGTTGCCAATCCCACAAGAGTAAATAATGCAGTAGAGCCTTAATTTTAATTAAATGGTATAAGAAGCAAGAGTTTTTATTTACAGATATCTGCAACCTATGAAATTGTTTTTAGAATAAACTATACTTCAGTCTAGTTGAGTTGAAAGGGCCTCTTTTTCAGGGATGTCTTGTTTTTCTATCTTATTTTATTATCCTGCAGGCTGGCACTGGGCGCACAGCATGCTGCCTGCAGAATGTGGACCAGACCCAGTGGCATGAAAGTCTAGTGAGCATGCTCCATAGAATAAGCGTTTCGTGTGAACATGTATCAAATACCTCTTGAGGAGACTCTAAAGTTGACTGGGCAATGAGCAGAAAATGTGCGACTGACAGGAACGAATGGATCCTGACTGGTTTTAGTACATGAGGTAATGATCGCCTTTAAAAAGGCAATCATCTCTCATGTGGAAGTAGACCACCAGGGACTGGTTAGGGCCTTGACCCAGCCTCAAGGTTGTGGACCTAGCAGACCCCAGAGAAATCAAGAGATTTCACCACTTCACTGAAGTCTTACTGTTGTGTAAGGGAACCTACTCCTTAATCCAACAGAAGGAGCTAGTTGATCCCCAAAATGTTAGTGTAGAAGTAAGTGCGAAAATGCACTTGGCCAGAGTGGTATTGAGCAACTATATCTGTCTGATGTACGTGCATGTGACATTAAAACTTCAGCATTTGGGTGGCAGTTGTATTATCAGTCACTTAGCAAGTAAGTGGGCATTGCAACACGCTAGGGTTGCTAGGCAACCACCACCATGCCCTGCCACTGGGCCTCTCTGAAGGAGTAGCTTGCTCAGAAATGTTACTTGTGGTTGGAAATTTAGTAATGTTCCTCTGGTCCTTTAATTGTTTAAGTTTCCATAACCACTACACTGCCTACAGCTGACTGTGGTTGCTGTTCACTTCTGGTAACTTTTGGTGTTGACTTTATCTTGTCTTTGTCCATCAGTATGAAATACCCTCACAGTAAGCCTGCTGGATGGCAAGTTTTGGTCAGCATTCATTCACCAAGCCAGGAGTTACCTGGTCCAGCTTCAGCTTAACCCCAAAGCACACCTTTCATAAAAGGGAAAGGTTTTATTGATTGGAGCCCACCTATTATAAATTTAATCTGTTATGTAGAGATGCTAATAAACACATTTGGCTTAATTAGCATAGTCATTGGGTGCATCATTTCCCCCACCAAAGGGGTCAGTCCAGGGCACCAGCCTGTACCCTGGATCTCGTGCCGTATACAGAGCATGTGGCCTGTCCCGCCTGTATGCCCCACATCAGTCCCAGGGACCACATGAACAGCAAACCACAGGGACAACATGTGCTGCCTATGGCATGTGGGGCTGGACCAGCTGCATGCAATACATGGGGAACAGTACAGGACACATGGTCCACACAGCACCCAACAGACATGGAGATACCCCTGAATGCTGGTCAGCAGGGCACTGCATGCAGCAAGTACCCCATACCAGCCCTGTGCCACGTGCAGCATGCATGACCAAGTTGATCCCCACGGGCACCACATGTTGGCCTTGGGGCTTGTGCTGCATGTGGTGCAGTCTAGGCTCTGATGCTGAACACAGCACAGGAGATCCAGGCATGGACTGCATGCAGCATCACAGACCGACCCCAAAGCTGCTTGCTGCATGCATAGAGCCAGGTCTAGCCCTCACATGCAAGCAGTGCAAGGACCCTGTTCAGCAATCCACAGACTGGATCACATGGGTCCACAGGCTGGATCTGGCCTGTGGGCCATGTTTGACACCTCTGATTTAATAGTGAAGGGAACACACATTCCCTAGCATTTCTCATTTTTAGGTACTTTGACAATAGCCATTGAATATAACCACCCCCAAGAATACTGCTTCTAAAGTAATCCAGTTATCCTATGAATAATATTCCATCTAAAAGCAAGTTTACCACATGAAAGTAAAGATACTATAATTGGTTAAAGATGTGCATTGCCTAAGTAGTATTTGCAGCCACACAATTATGCATTGTTTTCTGGCACTCTCTCTACACTAACAGAAAGATGCATCATCCTCCTAAAGTGTTACATTTGATTTCTATTTCTGGCAGCAAGCAACAGTTACTATACTTGAAAGGTTTCAGTTTCGATTTCCATTTACAGAACATCTTGCTGGGGAAATCCCAAGAGCATACTATAAAACAGTTTACCTGAGTAAACTGCTTCATTTTGCATCTAAGCATAAGAAACGCTTCCACAGAGCCCTTTTATGCATTAGACTCATGCCTCCATTCAGTCAACTACTAATGCTGGGGTAAGTGCATCTTTGAATTTGTTCTCTATCAGTATTTCAATATTAGACTTTTTTTCTTTTTTTACTTATGATTAAAGTGTAGTAGAAAGTGTGATAGTTTTGAGATTAAGTGACAAACTGTAAAATTGAAATTTTAAGATTTTATTTCAAGTGGCAAATTCAATGTTTTTAGTTCATATAGAATGTATCTTAGTTTAGTTTTGACAAAACTTCAGCACCAGTACGAAAAATGTCAAATTGTGTGCATATGTACCCATATATATGCTTTTATATTTTTAAATATAAACTAATGGTGTGCCTTGGATGCAAGCTGGTGTCATGGAATTAACTATAGCAGTTGGTTGATTTCCTGTACCATGTGGTGGTGATATGGGTATTGTGAACTTTCATAGCAGTGTCTAAGAAATACAATTTGCTTGGTGGAATATTACCGAGTCAGTTTAACGGAAGGGTAGAAGTGTTAAAGTCCTGGTGGAATTTCTTGATAGGGATGCCCAATCATAGCCTATTTTTTGTTTGTTTTTAAGGCTAATTTTTCAACTGAAATACGGAGAAAAAATCATCGTAACTACTACATACAAACCATCGCATCAAATAATGGAAATCCAGGTCAAGAGTGAAGACCAAAAATTAATAGAAACCTTAAAGACAATTCACTTCAGCCTTCCTTGTGGCGTCCAACAAAGGGAAACTGTAGTCATGGACAGAAAAGTGGTATCTTATATGTTCTTTATTAACAGAAAGATGAAGGGAACTATACAGCTATATGCCAACTTAACCAAGAATGTTTTCCTACAAATACACAGACATGCTACACACTTACGCCACTGAAACTAAGACTGAAACTTTTTTTTTTTTTTAAACCAACAACTTGGTTGTGAAATGATCAAAAACGAGAATGATATTTTGCAAAGTGCCATGAAAAAAGTGGAATGAAAATGTAGGACATCTAATTCTGTTAAATAACTTGAAAGTTTCTAAAATATGAGTATGAGTTATTAAAAAGTTAACCAAAATCACCTTTACAGATGTGACATTTTACTTTTTTTTTTTTTTTTTTTAAATAAAGAGAGATAAATTGCACATCTCCAACATAACTATTTGAGATTTAGAGACTCCCTATACCTACAGATGAACAGCAGTGCCATGGGAACACACATGACCACTCCTCGATCATATGCCAATATATTTATTTATGACAGAGCTCAAAGTCTGCTTCCAGGAAACAAGCCAACTGCTAGTTACCTCCATGCTACCAGCTTTCATTCTAAGCACATCGCTAGTTCCATCATCTACTGCCAATCTGTGTTACAACTGTGTGTGCTCTGATTCCACCAACCAGAATTCACACCTTAAGTATCAGAAGCAGGGATTCCTACACTTAAAATATAAACCCAGCACCATAGCTACTCAAATTAGAGCCCGACTCAGACCCTACTAACCAGCTATGATACCAACCTCAAGACATGGGCAATAGAATCCCTCAGAATCCTTCATCAACAGACCACATCCTCATTGGAACTAGTAACACTGATTTTAAAACACTTGAGGTTCATTCACTTGCTTGCCAACCAGTTTCATATATACCATGAACTACTTACAGAGACCCTCTGTTCTGCTGTCTATATTGCAAAGCGGCAAGTCCATTTGTAGCATCTGACAAAGTACCTCATGAAAGCTTATGCTTCTCTGAATGAATGTTCTTTTTACTCTGTTTACAGAATTATTTTGGTCCAGTAGAAAATAAAGAATAAAAAAAATTAACTGATGCATTTAACTGAAGTTTAGTTTATTCATATTCCTTCTCAAACTCTGCAAAAAGAGAATTTATCCATTATATACTGGCAATCTTTTGAGGTTTCTCTCTCACACAGGCCTCAACTTCCCTATAAAGACCTTGAATTGTCACCGGTAGGTAAAGGATGAACACTTGTACTTACCATCATATACAAAATAACTTCCATCTTTGAAGACCACAACAGCAGGCAGTTCAGGCAGTGTCACATACTGAAAAAGTGAAGTATTCTTTAAGTTCTCATGAATGATTAAGAATAATTGTGCATTTTTCCACCTGAGGCCAACTTTAACTAAGCATTAAGACCCATATCGTTTCCAACAAGTTAGACAAAACAAATGTAGAAGATCAAACATCTACTCTTCCTAACAGCTTTTAACAATTTTTGTCCTTTTCTGTTCAAAAGGACTGAAGTTTGATCACAAGGTCAAGTATGCAGCAGAAAAAAACAGAAAAGAAAATTAACATTAATCCTCAGTATATTTATATTGTTAAAATACGTGGAATGACAGGGAAGGGGAGAGGTTAAAGGCTAAGATACTTAAAATTTGGGTCTAAAATTTAGACTTTTAAATATACAGCTAAATTTTCAAAAGCATCATGCTTCAATGACTCCAATTGATATGACGAAAACTGATATTTTTTATTATTTCTGGAATAAAGAAATGTAAGTCACATGTGCATAAATTTAAGTTTGAGGTATTTAAGAAAAAGCACTTTCAAAAGCCATAGTCCAAGTCACTTAGGCCCCTGGCAGACACTACAATTATCATGCGATTAACACATTAAGTATGCAATAAACTGTAACTTGCCACAGCTTCAACCAGTTTATGGCACCATAAAATTGCAAATTAGTTATAACATAAATCATTTTTGTGGCTGGTTTATACTGTACTTTCATTTGAATGTGCAGCATGTTAAGCCTCATGGCTGCAGAGCTCGGTTTTTAGAAGTCCTGGGCTGCCGTCTACAGAGATCCAAGGGGCCAGCATGCTTGTTTTTAGTGCTACCCTGCATGCAAAGCTGCAGAGCATGCGTTTTAAAATACCCTAGAATTCTTAAAAAAAAAAAAAAAAAAAGCTTGCTCTGCAGCCACATATGGGCTTCACAGTATGGCTTTAAATAGTCTCAGCATGTGATGGGATCTGACAAAAATACATGGCAGGACACGTGATCATTGGGATCGGTGATAAAATTAGTTGGATCCCAATCATGTAACTAAATTAACATCTACTAGCAACCTTAAGAGTTGTTACAAGACAATGGAATAACCAATAACCCAACAAAGTCTCTAGCCTCTAGCACACACCTACTTTACCTAAAGAAAAAAAAATGCACTACCTGGTTGTTTTGCCTAGCATTTTTTCTTTACAATCAATTTTATTATAACTCAGTTCTCTTATAACTCAAAACCCTAGTATACCTGAATATTCACCCTTCTTCATTTCCCACTCAGAATTATAGGGACCATAATAACCATAATTATAGGGAGGAAATCAACCACAGTCAAAGCTTTGTTATCTGGCATAAGTTGAGTAAGAGGGGTGCCGGTTATCTAAAAATTCTGGTTATCTGAGAGTTATACCTATCAAGGAAGACAGGAGCGCAGTGCGGCCACCCCTGCTGGGAAGAGCCCAGTGCTGCCCCAGGCTCCAGCCTGCAGAGGCAGCTCACCCTGCACCATGCAGCTCCCTTTCCCCTCCCCTGCAGATGTTCCTGCTGGGGGAGGGGAGGGGGGGAAAGGGGGCGTGTGTGCCCTGCTTTTTTTTCCTCCATGCTGCATAAACTCAGCAAAGATTCTTGTTGCTAAAGAGAGGATTTATATTGGGGGATATTGGAAATTCTGGTTAATAATAGAGTATTCCAGTTAGTAGAATGCTGGTTAACAGAGCTTTTACTGTACCGAGTTACAGTTCTTTCTTCAAGCAGTATCAGAATAAATGTAGGTAACTGCCAAGTAGTACCTTCATTAAGCTGCATAAGATTGTAACACAAACTCTTCTGAATTGGTCTGGTCTAGCTACCATGTGAAGAGCACAGTATTTAACAACTGGCACTGGATTATACCTCAGTATTTTTCTCCTCTCAGAAACTGGTTCATTTCTGCACTCTGGAGCAGAATGCTTTGATGTTAAGGCGAATCTCAGCCAATTGGCCAGAAGTGAAAGTACACAAAATAATCTACCTGGGAACTCTTAAGATTAAACAACATGATATGGATCCTTACTTATGAGTTCAGCTCCTTAAAAAGATTGAGCTTCAGAAAAAGTCAGCGTCTGGATCCAAAGTCATGGTCAGTGCAATAGCTGGACTTGCTTACAGTATCTGTTTCATCCATTATTTGTAGGGCCATTTTCACTACCAACTAGCCTTTCTTAATGTCCTTTAGGTCCTTCCTTTTTCTGAGAGAGCTTTTTGACAAACAGCACTGTTTTGTCCCTTATTAGAAATTCACAATCAGTTAGGAGATCCTGACAGTTAATCACTCACTTTAAAATGATACTGAAGAGCAGGACCATCACCAAAATAGGGCGAACAAAGCCTTCTGCATTCCTGAAATTATTTTTGACCAAATGCTTTTTTCTTGCACAGTTAAATCTAATAGAGAGCTGGGCTATTGCACTGACCAAGACTTTGGATCCAGACACTGACTTTTTCTGAAGCTCAGAATCTTTTTAAGGAGCTGAGCTCGTAAGTAAGAATCCATACGTGGGTACAACTACAGAGAGACCTAAATATACGTAAAGAATAGTGCCTTTGGGGCTCCTTTTTAGCAACCAGTTCCTGGACTAAAGTTGTGTGTAAGGTCATTCTTCCCATCTTTTCCAGGGAATTCTAACCCCACTTCACCTAACTAGGTGTGGAGAAAGTAGGGATGGAAAAAATCTTATCTACAAGTGATAGATTCTTACATAAAGAATCAGTGCATTGATAATTCTCAGCATATTTTTACTTTCTTAAATTTGTCAAAAATCAATAGCCGCTAGTGCAGATTAAGCAAACAATAATCTAAAAATAAAAATCAATAAGTCACTTAGTAAAATAAATTTGGCATAAAAAGACATTAAAATGGTTATGTTTAGAGGAGCCGGAGAATAAATTCAGGCTCGGTTCAATTTTAGATCTTCAAATTAGCTGTGATAAGTTAGAAGAGCATGAGAAGAGAATTAAAAGAGGCTCCTGAAACACTCTCTATTTTATTTAGGTTTCCTACTGCACCCCATAAATCTTCTCTGACAGAGACATTTGCCCATGACAAGGGAATAATGAAAGAAAACAATTGAATTCTTCCATGAATTTTATGTATGATAA
>NW_017728992.1:80573399-80574523 GCF_001723915.1 Gavialis gangeticus | reverse complement strand
GTTAAATTTGGCATAAAAAGACATTAAAATGGTTATGTTTAGAGGAGCCGGAGAATAAATTCAGGCTCGGTTCAATTTTAGATCTTCAAATTAGCTGTGATAAGTTAGAAGAGCATGAGAAGAGAATTAAAAGAGGCTCCTGAAACACTCTCTATTTTATTTAGGTTTCCTACTGCACCCCATAAATCTTCTCTGACAGAGACATTTGCCCATGACAAGGGAATAATGAAAGAAAACAATTGAATTCTTCCATGAATTTTATGTATGATAAATTGAATAATTTGATAAAAGTCTTCACCTTTTACTAATGATAGCAATTTTGGTACTGCTAGCAAAAGATGAGGTTTTCAGTTAAATGGAGAGCAGTAGAGCTGCCAAACTGCGAAGTACCTAGGGCTCACACCAGCAAAGGTTGCACAGGCTGCACTGTCAAGCCACAGGCCACCAGCTGGGCAGCCCTGTGTAGAATATTGACTAATTAAATCAAATTCCAACCCATATATTTTCTCCTAGGTGCTTTAAGTGAATATATACCAATCCATCAGTATGGATCTGCCAATATATTATTTGCAATTAATCTGCCATAGAGGTAAAAAACAGTCATATAACAGGAACATCAGTATTAGTGAATCATCATCCATTTGTCCTAATATTGTTTAAAGGCAGAAATAGAACAGAAATGCTATCGTTCTGCTAAATACCATTTATAATTAGAAAAGGCTAACATTTGAAAAAACAAAAATAGTTTACCTCAGGTAGCACATCTTCTGAAGCAGAAAAAAAGTATGTGTAAACAATTAGTTCCGAAGCAACCTCAATGTACTTTTCCTGCAAAAAATATAAGACAGAAAAACTTCTTTAAAAAAAAAAAATCTTAAAACTCGATATACTAAAAGGAAGTTTCACATCACAAAAATACAACAGAAGATACAATTAACAACAACTAAGTGAGAAACTAGAATAGAAAGAGGTCCATCTGCTCTACTGCTGCACATCTGGATACTTTTTAAGAAACTGGTGACAATAAATATATAAATAAATCTCTGGGCCAATATCATTCTGTACTAGCAGCTTATGGTAGCATTTTTCCACTTAAGCCATGGGGGGGGGGGGGGGGGGGGGGG
>NW_017728992.1:80561979-80573366 GCF_001723915.1 Gavialis gangeticus | reverse complement strand
GGGGGGGGGGGGGGATGGGAGGTGAAGCAACTAGATTTTGGAATTAAAAGTTTATATTCATTTGGTAGGAGCAAGTACAGACATCACATTTCTAGTAGGAGAATCATCATTTTTCCAGTAGAAGTGACGAACGTACAAGCTGTCACTCAAATTTGTCCTAGCAGAACATGCCCCCTTCCAAGAGAAAGCTCTCCTGCAAGATCTTCCTTGTAAGGCAAACTCTCTTGCAAGACTGCACACTTGTACAGTCCCCATCAGGAGAGTAAAGAAGTAGGGGAATGCTCCTTGTCCTCTCTCAGACCGGGGACTGCCTGGTTGGTGAAACAGGCAGGCAGCTTTGCTGCTCCAGTCCGCAAAGAGACTGGAGTAGCAGGGTAAAGCCTCCTACTGCTCTGCTGGTTGTGGATGCTGCTCATTCAGCTTGGCTCCCAGCCACTGGAAGCTGAGTGGAGGAACTCCCTACTCACTTCTCAGACCGGGGCCCCTTGTCCGAGTAGTTGGGCACTTCATAGCAAAGCCCCCTGTCATTTCCCAGACCTTGATATCCTGGGTCTAGGGAAACACAGATAATTTCTTCTCACAGCTCCATTACCTACAAAGACCAGGAGTGCAGCAGCAACTGCTCTCCATGCTTTTCCCAATCCAGAATCACCATGGGGTAGTGAGAGTGCAGAGAGGAGACAACTGCAAGCTGAATGGCTGTACATTCCCTGTCCTGGAAACATTTCTGCCATCAGAAATTTCTGAAAAATTTCCACCAGAAGTGAATGTCTGTTTGTGGCCTGGATCAGGGGCTTAACTTTTTTTGAAAGTGCGCCACAAATTAGCCCCACATCCTCCTTGGGTGCTACCTTTCCTCTGCCAGATTTGCTGCTCCACTTTCTGCTCCATCTTGTGTTCCCTATTTACTTCAATGCTCTGCTTTCTGCTCCCTGCCCTATCTGCCATGGCACTGCCTGTCCCCTCCCCAATCTGCCACATGCAACACAGAATCCACCTGCGCCACTTATGGCACTCATGCTGCTAGTTGACCACTCCTGGCCTACATAATTTAAAGCTGCAGGACAGGAGGTGTTTAGATTTTAAATATATTTGTCTACATTGAGAACTGTGCAAGACATACTAACTTAATTTTATAAATGGACATTTTTAGTTTTAAAATGATGCTGAAAAAAGTACCTAGACAATAGAAAAAGGATATCATTTTGACATTACCAATACAAGGTTTAAAATAATGTTGAAACCACTAGACCTGCACTAGTCCCAACTAAAAATAACTACAAGAGAAATGAAGCGAGAGTTCAGATCCTAGTTAGTACTGCCATTTTTGGTAGAAGCCTCTAAACACATAGAACATTTGACACCTTCACATGCTCTTCGGGGGAAGGGAAGTCAATGCTTTAATGAGAGTAGCTATGAGAGCTGCCCTATGTATCAGTGTTCCCAGGCTTAAAAATGGAGGTGGGGTGCTTGAACTAAAGCTCGTTCAATGAGCTTTAGTTCAAGTATCCCCTGCCATTTGTAAGCGTGAGGATGCTGATACATGAGATGCAGGAGGCTGCTGGACTGTGGGAACTGCCACACTCCAGCAGACTCAATGGCATTCCAGTGAATCGGAACAGCCTCTGTGCTCATGCATAGGCACCCATTGTTTTGTAATCACGCCATTAAAACTGCTCTAAAGTTATGACATATTTATCAGCTTACATTTCACTTTCTTAAGGCGGCAGGATAGCTGCACATTTTTAAAAGCGATAAGCAAGTCACTTCAGACTACCTTTGTGAAGATCAAAAAGAAAAAAAAATTAAACTTAATTAAGTTTCAAACCTTTAAAGGAGACTCCCCACCAACGTACACAAAAAGTACCCGATGTCTCCTTTGCACATGCTCAAACATCAGCTGGCTAGGGAGTGGCCGGATAAGAGGTCTTAAAAAAGTGCAGGGGGAGGAAGGGGAGAGGAGAACAGGTCAGTTAAGAACAACACATTCCAGTTTTCCAAATTTAGAGAAACAAAAACATTTAAAATTTCATGCAGTAACTTTACAATTCTGACTCAGAAGTCCTGTATTTTACAACTAGTACACAATACAGAGTGTTAAGAGTGTAAATCAAGGTATCAGTTAGTCACATCTTAGTTTAAAATACTACTAGCAACAGTATCCTGGAAAGCTCTCTAAGATATTGGAGACTGTGGATATAACAACTAAGGACTATACCCTTAGTAAATCACCTTACTTCAGAGACTCTTATTATTCCTGCTTTTAGTTACTCAACCAGTAACAAGAATTCAAGGATGTATAACATGCACAATTTTAGCCACAAACATCCGAGCTCAAACATTTTTCCTTAGTAGTAATTGTATGGTGCACATTCAGAGTACAGGTGGTACGTGTATGACACATGCTTATGCTTCCACACGTTACACACCGAGGGCAGAAAGGACGGCTTATAGTTCCTTTTTCTGGCCTCCAGTTCCTTTTTCACCCCAGAATATCAGGGACTTGAGAGAGAACAGAAGTTAAGACATAGATGACTCCAAACCAGCCATATTACTGAAGCCCAAGCATCTAACAAACATCAGTCTCAGAGGTCTTACGCAAACAAACAACACGATTATTTCAGGAAATATACCATCTGCCATGGAAGTTTCCACAACGATGTAGTGCTTAGTACCTCCGTAATAAACTAGTGTCCAATTCCAAGGCAAGTTTTCAAGGATACTTTGTCTAGGTAGCAAACAATATAAGAGAGCTCTGACACCAACATCTGGATCTTACTTATTCTCCTTGATAAGATGATAGCAACTGGAAAGTCAGTAATTTGACAAAGTCAACACACACTACTCAGCCTCTGATTGTGCTAAGGAGCACCACAGGGAAAACAGGTACTGTAAACTCACTCCTGCTCCATATGCACCAAATACCAAGACAGTGGTGTGACCTAGTGGACATGAATAGGTCTGACTGGGTACCTACAGGCCCACTCTACCAGCAAGCGGTATCAAATATACATGCCGTGGAGACAGTATGTGTAAAACTTTGTGGAGCATCTTCTTATAGGTCTTCGAGTATTAGGAGGGTCCTGGGGCTCTTAACCACCTTCCAAGAGTGTTCTTTGAACTAGATGAGCCTTGCCCAAGCTAAGGTCACTAAATGCAGGATGTGCAAAATCCTGCTGCACTTTCTGAAGCATCTGTCGACTTAAAGTTTTTGGCACAGTGGCATACAGGACATTTTCCAGACCACAGCATGAAAAAATATCAGACTACTAGGTGAGACTAGGCAATAAAGCATCCAGTGTGACCTTCATGAATTCTAGTAGTTGAACAGTTTATTAAAGTTTACTCTCACCTATCTGAAATATCAAATCTGATGGTGACCACAAAGTAATGAAGATTTGAAGGAGCTTCCCATAACCAGTCACCTGAGTAAGGGTAATAACTAACATTTTTCCTCCCAAGCATGTGACAAAGTAGGCTGTTGCCTACAAAATCTCATGCCTCTCTGAACCAGATGGTCTTTAAGGTGCTGCTCTGTCCTACCTTCTATATGGTTAACCACCTACACATGGCTTCCCATCTCTCTCTCAAGGTAAGTGACCATTATCACAAGAACCATGTGGGAGGCTTTTGAAGCTGTTAAGAGGACAAAGAGGACCTTGCATTGGTTAAGGCCCTGGCCCATTTCAAATAAAGGTACTTTTGGCAGATGATTCTTATGGCAATACAGAAGTAAATGTGTTGAAAACAGAATAATGCATGTGTGTATTATAGTGGATGAAGTTTTGAACTTAAAAAAAAAAAAAAAAAAAATATAAAAGCACCTTCATTTACAAGCTCAAGTTCAAAATGAGATGCTGCCCTGTTCCCTAAAACCATTTCCTCCAGTGCCTCTACAATGTAAACAGGAAGAAGACATCACATGAGAAAGAGCCCCTGAAGAAAAAGGGAAGGATAGGCAAGTTGAAATAGCTGGCCTGCTCAGCTTTGATGATATTTAGAATCTACCTGATCCAGGTTCATATTGCTTGAAAAGAAGGCAAATGGCTACTGAAAGGAAGAAAGGTGCTGACAGAGGCTGGGCTGGGCAGGCTCTTGATTGTAAAAGACAAAAGATTTTGTCTGATCACTAAAGGAGACTGAAAAAGCAGTTTTACAGAACCAGTCTGCTCTCTGATGGCTCTTGAGGTTAATATATGAATGGCAAGGTAAGAAGAGCAAAAAAAGACTAATAAGAATGTCTTTGCTCAGAACTGGGATGATATCTCTGCTTTCATTTGGGGGTACACGTACACCATACGAGCAGGGCCTAATAATCAGCCATCCTAAGCAGCAATCAAGCACAAGGGTACTGCGTCTTCATTAACAAATCCAGCCTTCTTGTCCTTCAAGGAGGAGCAAAACCATTTTTTCTTTTATTTGTCACATCACCAATGGGAGAGGGGATGTAGAAATACTCAGTTTCTCTGGAAGAGACCTAACGTTGCTTGTCCAGCTTCCAATCACTTGGGGTAGAAATGGCAGGTGTCTACTAGACAACATTTATCATAACCAGAATAGTGTCACATAGAGATGTCCTAGACCAGTGGTCTCCAAAGTGGGGTGCACGCAAGACTATCCATTGGGGTGCTGGAAGAAAATATTAGAACTTTCTTTCTTATTTTTTTAGATAAATATAAAAGAATTAAGCTTTACTAATATTTAACACATGGATTGACACTGGCACCCTCACTCGGTCCATATGTCAGACGGTCACGTGTCACGTACAGTATGCAAGGTATCCTAAGGGAAGAGTGGGAGTTCCACAATGTGGAGGGGTTGACAGTGGCGCCCTCACTCATATATAGGGGCTGCATGCTCAAAATTTTTTTAATGATAGGGGTGCGCGATCAAAAAAGTTTGGAGACCACTGTCCTAGACAATGCTTGCTGACCTCCTCCAGAGGAATACAATGCTACTGGCTTATTAGCAGGGATCTGGGTTTTCCATTTGCTGTGGAAAACCATGGATTTTCTCCTTTAAAGGAGATTTCTTAGCCTGCTGAGTCACCAAGTTGTTTGGAACTAAGAGTCACTGACAGAACACATGGGACTCTGGCCCACGTTGCACTTATCCTAGTATTATACAGGTATAAAATTATTCATAGCCTAATCATGTCACTATTTCTAACATCTGCCAAAGGCCGTGAAGAGGTGCTACAGCTGCCAGTGCCATGAAAGCGGAAAAGAAACAGATCCACTCTGAAAATGCCAACGCATTATACGGGTACCTGTCTTTCTGGGTCCCACTGAAGTAAATTCTAAGGAAGCTGTAATAACAGAGTATTGTTGCCAGGGTACTACTGAATTTGAACAGGATCTCAATACTGCTTGCCCCTTGTGTTTTGAGATTTAAGAAATACTAAAATATAGTTCCTTGTGGAGCTATCTGTGCTCCACAGAAGTCATCTTTTCTGGCAAAACAAGTAGTACATGGCATCCTCTCAAGGTTGATGTAATGTTAGAGATTCATCACCACAAAGTATCTTGTGCTCTGGGACTGATTCTGTGGGCTTGCCCACAATAGACTGTTAATCTGACCATGTACCCATCTCTATTCCCAGAGGGAAACATTTACAAATGAATCACAGAATATGAAATTTCTGAGGCTACAGAGACTCTTGAATTTGCGCACAGAACCATTGGCAAGGTGGCTAAAATCTGAGATGTCATGATGATAGGCAAGAGAGAGAGAAAGTCTCAGGGATGTGAAACAAGAAGTTTCACAAGCTTCCAGTCAACTGAAAAATAAGAGCACAAGGCGGGGGCGGGGCTGGAACATACTATGAAGAGAGGTCACAAGAAAAAAAGTGGGTGCACCAAGACATTAAATCTGACAATATTCTCAAAGGAACAAAAGGAAAAGACTACAGCAAAAAAAAAAAAATTCGGAAAGTTGCAAGCTACGGTAGATTTAGTGCACAGAACAGCAATGTCAAGTCAAGGCTGTTGAAAAAAGCTCATGAGCATGCTGCCTTTTATACCCCTTTGCTGAGAAGCATGTTGCACAAACAGGTGCAGAACACAAACACTATACAAATACTTCAAAATTGTTGGATAGACTAGAGGCCCTGGGTCCTGTGACACTGCCTTCAGCCTTAAGCGAAAACTTAGCTCAACAAGGCCTCAGCTTCTAGAAGGCCTTCAGCTCTCACCCCTGCCTTCTCCTTAGTTTAACAAAGTCTCTGCTTCTAACTAAGTTTCCCCTTCCCCATTCATTCCTAGAAGACAGTACCAGGCTCAGTTAGGTTGCCAAAAATAACTAGGAAGGAGTTTCAAGGCCCCTGAAGATCATTTCCTGGGGTAGATGGCACCTTATCTTCCAGGAGACACAGAAGTACAAAGGAAAATAATGAGACAATTGGTATACATCCGTTAGTAGCAAAAATGGGTATATCTGCAGGGGTTTCTGAATAGTAACTGATTTTCTTATTCAAAGCAGCGGGATGTGACTTTTTTATTCAATATGGAGATATAAAAATGCAACTGCCCTATCACACTTCAAATGTGAAACCCCTGCACACTTCCCTTCTGCCAGCCAGTTGACAGTGATGTAAGCAGTTTAAACAGCTGTACTTATTAGAGAAAAGAAAGCAAGTATTATGTGCAGGAAGCCAGGAATGAAGATAAGTCATACAGGCCTGAGACCTAGCCAGCCTAGCTATTCACAACACCAATACACTGAAAATGCATACAAGGTCATGAAATGAAATCGTATGTCACTAGAGAATTGAAATACACTTCTACTAGCATATCTAATGTGCACTCTGTAATGATATTGGTATCCTACATAGTTTAACTGCCATCACTGCTATTGCTGCACTGCCTGGCCAGGGCTGGAACTACCCACTGTGCGAGACTGGAGCCACAACAGATGGCAAATGATGGGGTAGTGGAGGACTCTGACCCTAGGCTGGGACCAGTAAGAGCTGCAGAAGCCCCCTGCCTTCCATTTTGCTTTGTATTTGAAACAGAGACAAGCTGCCCTCCCTCCCCATCATCCCCCACTGAATGGGGGGGAAGATCTAGTCTTACATTTGAGTAAATACAGTATGAACAAGAAGGTAGCCAGAAGCCATTTATAATTTTCGCTTGTCTGGCAATGAAACACAGCAAACATCTACTTCACTGTGCTACAGAGTATAGCAACCCCCCCCAGAATTGGTACCAGCCCTAAAGAGGACACAAGTGTAGGAAAGTGGAACCCCAATGAAAGAAGGGGACTTCTCAAAAGATATACTAGTGCAGAAGCCCTTGCAAGGCCAATACAATACAAAAATCAGAAGGAAGACAGAAGGGAAAAAAGTTAAGGAAACAAAGCTTTTAACGTAGGTTAAAACTCCAATTTTAGTTTCATCATAATGGAAAAGGATTGAGGAGAATATACAAAATCATCATTAAAAACTAATATCAATGATTGATACTGATAAACGGATAGTCATTAGAACCCTAGAACTGTTCTCAATGCGTCCTCTACTGTCTACTTAAGGTCAGAAAGGCATACAAAGAGAAGTTACTACAATCATTAGTGATGAATATATTCCTTTCCTGAACACCTACTCTATTTAGCTGAGGTGTTATATATATATTTCTGGCTTTAACTCAATTGTTGTTTTTATGTGCAACTTATCTTAAAATACTCCTTCCAATTTTACTTAAAATTATAATAAAAGCACTTGAATTATACCCAAGATAACTCTTGTTAAGTGAAAGAATGCACAGCAAAGTTTTAAATACAAGTATCAAAAATATTTTTCTATACTGAAAGCTACCTTTGGCTCTCACTTCCAATTAAATGGGGAAGGTAACCCAAATAAAACTGTTATGGGCATGCTAACAGAAATATAAATACTTACCCTGCTACTCTGTTGGCAAACTCAATTATATCATCTTTTGTCCTAGGTCCTCTATAGTTGTATGCCAGGTCACCTTTTAAACTGATGAGAACAGAGAGAGAGAGAAATATACTTAATACCCATTCATTGCACTTCTCTAGCCTATAACCTAAATTTGGCTGTTCATACGAAATCAAAGCATTTCAATATATTAAATCATCAGTAAATGCTGATGAAGTTCAATTTTGCAACTAATTAGCCATTAGAAGCCATCTTTACTCAGCAAAATGAGGAGCTCAATGGCCCACTATAATACAATTACTGTGACAAAATTCAAAGTTTATCAACTCCCTACTGAATAAATTAACATTCTTTTACTGCTAATTTCTACAGTACATGTTGGTACTTGTTTGTTTGCCAGTCACTGTATTTTAGAACTATAAAGATGTTTAGAAAATTTGCTTATAGCTTGACAGGCAAAACACAAAAAACTTCAGCATTTATGCCTCAAAAGGGATTATCAAGAGCACCTATGTTAACTTTATACTACTTGAAAAAAAGCAAAACAAAAAGGACAAAAAAAGTGGAAAAATAGTATCCTGCAATGTGGTTGCCTGCAATAGCAGCAACCTGATAACCTGCAACAGCAGCTAAATCTGCATATGCAGTTATCTTTGTATCTGTATTTGTTCAATACAGAATATTATTGCGTGCAACTGATAGGAAGTATAAACTTACTTCATTTCCTTATGAGAAGAAAAAAAAAAAGGGGGTGGGATTGTGACCTAAAGTGTTAATATTTCCTTTGGGGAAAAAAAAAGAACGCACATGGCTAAGCTACATTATCAATTTGGTGACATGAAGACCAGTTTCTTAAACATGCATGCCATTTTGACAAACGTCTTTACTTCCAGCCAGTAACATGCTATGTAACCCTGTGAAATGTAACTGAAAAAAATCCAAATAATATTTTGTTATAATTAATCATCTTCCAGTAAGTCTAATACAATCTGTTTATCATTAGACTAAACGTGGCTTCTCCCCCTTAACGTACCATTTTTGATGTCTTGACCTTGTAGTAAATTTATTAAAAGGAAGATTGTTCATATAAAAGCCCAGCCTGTCTTTTCCTTAAACTACACACTAACCCCAAAGAGCTAAAGTTACTATAACTGAAAGATTAAAAAAAAAAAAAAAAAATTTCCCCACTCAGCTATCAAGGGACAATCTCTGTTCACTCACTCCTGCTTTGTGTACACAAGCTCAGCAACGATGTAGCACAGACAGTTTAGATTGGTTCTGAGCACCAATCTGAGGTATGCATGCCCAAAACTAACTGCTGAGGTTGTAGGTGCACAGAGAAGAAATAAGTGGGCAGATTGCCACACTGGCTGTGTGACATTTCTCAATAAATACACAGTAAGTGTGGCTCAAGTCTCAGACCTACCAGTGGGCATCCAGATGAAGTTTTAGTACCTAAAACCATTACTTTGAATAATCAAACTGACTGGATTTCAAGTTCATGATGTCTCCTTTAAGTTTAAATATCTTCACCAAATGGTGGAAAATGATGTTTAATACTGAACTTGTTTATGCTGTTTTGGTTAAAACCTGACTAGTGAGAACCTTAAAATATTAATTATAAAACTCATTTTTCAAATCAATTATGCATTTTAGTAATAAAACTTGCAAATCATGCCTCAAAAAATTGTAATTTGTTTTTCCAGCATTATAAAGGGGTCAGCAATCAAATTTTTTCTGCCCCCTCCCTCTACATACTTACAAATATAAAATAGGAAAGGTCAACTTACAGCTTAATTGTTGGATAGCCTCGAACTCCAAATTCAGACGCAATACCTGAAAGGCATTTAGTTACAACTAAAAGCAAATCAGGTCTTTTGCTTTTATGTATATAAGACTTGTACAATAAATCTTGTTTACTTTCAGCTTATGAAAATCATTTATTTGCATGAAAATCAGTTCTAACGGATTTAAAAAAATAATATTATTTGTTATATTAATTAAGACAAACTTATCTGATACCATGTCAACAAATACACTGCCATTATAAAAAAGTGCAAGTTGTCAGTCAGCAAATACTAAATGCTGAGAAACCTTCCAAAAGCATTAGAAAAGAGATGAAAACAAAAGGCTAAATTCTATGGGTGTACTGTACTACATTAAGATGCTTAAACAGCAGGTCCAGCATTTGAGCTATGTCAGTAAATCAATGTACACAGATTTTATCTGGGTTTTGGCCCAACCAACCCCAGACACAGTGATAACACTACAGAATAAAACAAAAAAATGCTGCAAAAAAACAACACAGAGCCATACCAGAATGCAGATGAACTGGAAAAAGAATATTAATCATCTGTCACACCCAAAAAAGCAGCCCAAGCTATACAGCTCAGCACTAAATCAGTAATGAAAGGTAGATTTGTATGCGTCTATGTATGAAATTATACAGTCCCTTATTGTAGAAGTGTCAAATGAATATCTGTCCATTTCTTTAACTAATTTAAGCAGATGTCAGGTTTGCTGGACAGGTTCAAATGAATTGCACTTCTGATAAATACAATTAGGTTATTGTCTCGTTGGATAAGAGACATGAAGCTGGTATAGCTATCATAAATGTCAAATGAAGTAGATAAGCACCAAACAGGAAACATTTGAGGAAGAATTCTCAGAACTTGGTTTCAGGCTGGATTCCTTCAAGTTTCCAGCAATACCTACTAGCAACAAGTCAAGTAAGAAGACAGAGTTTTTTTAATGTATTAAAGGATGTGTTTCCAAAGTTCAAAGACATCAATATCAGGGAATTTTAAATGCAAAAGACTGGAAGTAACAATCATTGTCTGGATAAAAGTCATGAGAATGTGGCAGAGGTTTGGTCATGTACCAAAACAACACACACTAATATCTTAGTGTGAAGTGGTACACTATTTCCTGAAATCTATGAAGTGACTTTAGTACTCAATAAGGTAGTGCCAGAAAGGCAGATCAACTGTCCACTTCAAGAGTGTTTAAAAAAACAAAACAAACTGCTAGCCTACATACATGGATACAGGAAAGCAAGTATTTGTTAAATGAAGATCAGTTTAGAGACAATGTAAAAGGTCATTAAAAAGCTCATATTTAAAAGACTCTAGGAAAAAGTCTCTAAGGTTTGGGCTGAAAGACATTTTTAGTTAAGTAGTAAAGTATCAGAAGAAACAAAAAGGGGCATATTACATTGAGGGCTTGAAGATCCAACACAAAGGCAGTGACTGGACAAGGCTGTAACATACATCCCTAAGAGGAAACTTTGCATCAAGGAGTCCCAGACTGGTACACACAGAAAGACTCACTACAGAAGGAGGAGGAGGAAGGAGGAGACATGTAGGTCATGAGGAAGGTAGCCACAGAAGGCAACTCAGGAATTTCATGGACAGCAGTATCTGAAAGACCTAAAGTTTTCTAACATTGCCCTTTCAATGGGGGGGGGGGGGAAAAAAAAACAAAAAAAAAAAAA
>NW_017728992.1:80550115-80561873 GCF_001723915.1 Gavialis gangeticus | reverse complement strand
TGGGGGGGGGGGAACAAAAAACAAAAAACAAACAAACCTCTATGGAAGACGAGACTTGGGTATTAGCAAAACAGGCCAGTTTGTTTATTTATTGGGGAAGACAAAATATTCCGCTAGAAGCCTAGTTATCCAAAGAGCAACATACGTAAATGATAGAAATAGTATACTAGATGTCAAACAACAAATAAATCAGGAGAGCAAAAACTTTCAGAAGCCTGAAAAGATTTGGAACCCCCCCCCCGTATAATGAGCACTGGCATACAGATATGGGACTAATGCATCATGCTCTTCCCCCTTTGTGAAACAAAGCCATGAAAATCCACAACATTGAGAAGATCATCCCTTGTCTGTGGAACATGCCTAAAGTTTAATTAAAAGAATTCCTTATGTTAGCAATTCTACACAAAGAAAGCTAACAAAGTCAACTTAGCAAGACAATGACAGGCACATGCTACTAAGAACTTCTTTGTCAGGCATAGGCACTACCCAGAGACAGAAGAGAAACATCACGTGAAGTCATGAACAGAAGCATCACACAAAACATTACAGGAAAAAAAATACAAATCCAACAGAATAACACTGCAATGGAACTGACCATCACAGCACCAAAATAAGTGGTAGAAACCAATAGGTGACCTATGTACCTAGGAGTGCAGAGAAAGAAAACAACAACAACAAAAAAAAGACATAAGCCAATTGTCTCAATGTTTTAAGCTGATTTATAAGCCAGTTGTGGAGAAAACATCATGAAACTTGCAACAAATCCATAAATGCAGTTTATACCTTAAGAGAATTAACTTATCTTTTCTTGAGAGGGGAGATTTAAAATACTGTCTCTCTCACAAGCCCCAGTTTTCCCAATCATACTTGCCAATCATAGAAAAAAAATAAAAGGAGCATTCTATAAGAACCAACTCATGCTAAATAGAGGGATGGAATAAGTGACATTAGAAAATTGTGAAGAACATATTAATCTTGCAGACAAAAATTTCAACCTGGTTGGACTAACAGAAACCTGGTGGGATCCTACCCATGATTAGGCAGTGGGCATTGAGGGCTACAGGCTATATAGGCAAGATAGATTAGGGAAAAAAAAGGGAGTGGGGCGTTGTGCCCTATGTTAAGAAATGATGAGGACAGAAGAAGGGCAAATCAAAGTCCCATGGGTCAAATTACAAGGGAGTAGGGATGAAAGGGATTTGGTAGTGCGGGTCTACTAGAGACCCCCACAACAGAAGGAAGAGTTAGACCTAGAATTCTTGAGACAGCGCTCAAAGACAGTACGCTCAAAGGACCTGCTAGTTATGGGTGACCTAAATTACCCGGACATCTGCTGGGAGGAGCAGTCAGCCAGGTCTTTCTGTTCATGTAGGTTCTTAACCTGCAAAGAGGACCTGCACCTAACACAGAAGGTATGCAATCCCACTAGGGGAAATGCCTTAATTGACTTGGCGCTGGCTACAGGGGAGGACTTGGTGGGGGATCTGCAGGTACAAGGTAACCTAGGAGATGGTGACTACCTGTTGATAGGATTCACTATCCAGCAAAAGGTGGGAAAAATAACTAGTTGGGCAGAAGTGCTAGACTTCTGGAAGGCCAACCTCAATGAGCTCAGGAGACTAGTTAGAGTGGGACAGAGGGGTAACAACATCTGTGAGTTGGGAGTCCAGGAAGGCTTGGAGTTCCTCAAGGGACTGATCCTGCAGGCACAGAGGGGTACCATCCCAGTACACATAAAAGGGAGGCAAAAGAACCAAGAAACCCTTTTGGCTGACCAGAGAAATCCAGGAGAGACTAGAGGGGAAAAGAGAGGCTTACAGGCTGTGGAAGCAGGGGGCAGCCACCAAAGAGGAGTATACCTCTTTGGCTCGCACTTGCAGGAAAGCAGTGAGGAAGGCCAAAGGAGAAACAGAACTCAGGCTGGCAACAAAGATTAAGCACAACAATAAGTCCTTCTTTAAGTACATAGGGAGCAAGGTGGCAGCACAGGGTAACATAGGGCCATTACGAGGCAACTCGTAACGGATAGGATGGACAAAGCTGAGCTCTTAAATGATTTCTTTGCATCAGTGTTCATGGACATGGATACAAACACACCTCCCAATAAGACTTTAGTCTGGCATGGGAGAGATACCAATCCACCTGTGGTTAGCACTGACCTAGTGAAGGGGCACTTGGAGGTGTTGGACGTATTTAACCTGGCAGGCCCCAATGATCTTCATCCAAGGGTACTAAAGGAATTGGCTGGTGTCATAGCAAAACCACTGGCACAACTATTTGAGCACTCATGGCGCTTGGGACAGGTCCCAGAGGACTGGAAAAGGACCAGTGTAGTCCCTATTTTCAAAAAGGGGAGGAAGGAGGACCCGGGTAATTGTAGGCCAGTTAGCCTCACCTCTATTCTTGGCAAGACCTCAGAAAAAAATCATACTGATCACATTTGTGGGGGGCTAGAGGGGAATACAATGCTAAGGGGCAACCAGCATGGGCTTATAACAGGCAGATCCTGCCTGAATAACCTGGTCTCTTTTTATGACCAGATCACAAAGAGCTTAGCTTAGATGCGGGAGTAGAGGTAGATATTATTTACTTGGATTTTCAACAGGCTAATCGACACAGCGTCGCACCCGATTCTTACAAGCAAACTAAGTAGCTGTGATGTGGATTTTTTCAGTCAGGTGGATGGAAAACTGGCTTATGGGACACACCCAGAGAGTGCTGGTGGATGGGCTGGTTTCTCCCTGGAGAGATGTGGGCAGTGGTGTCCCCCAGGGCGCTGTCCTTAGACCAGTGCTGTTTAATATCTTCATCAGCGATATGGATGAGGGTGTAGAAACACTCTGTTCAAATTTGCAGAAGACACCAAACTATGTGGTATAGTAAACACACTATAGAGGGTAGGGAGTGAATTCAGGTGGATTTGGATGAACTGGGGAAGTGGGTGGATCAGAATAAGATGCAGTTTAACAAAGCTAAGTGCAAAATGCTGCACCTGGGGAGAAAGAATCACCAATATACATATAGACTCGGAAGTAACATTCTAAGTAGCACAGCAGTGGAAAAGGATCTTTGAATCAGAGTAGATGCAAAAACAAACACAAGTTGCCAGTGTGATGAGGTAATAAGGCTAATCAAACTTTCTTGCATTAGTAGGTACATCACAAGTCAGTTTAGGAAGGTTATACTTCCTCTCTATGTGGCACTGGTGAGGCTGCAGCTGGAGTACTGCATCCAATTTTGGGCACTGCACTTCAAGAGGGATATGGATAACCTGGAAAAGGTTCAGAGGAGGGCTACTCCTATGGTTGATGGCCTGCAAGTAAGATCCTATGAAGACAGACTGAGGGACCTGAATCTCTTCAGCCTCTGCAAGAGAAGGCAGAGAGGTGATTTTGTGGCTGTCTACAAACTCATCAGGGGGTCAGCAGGGAATAGGGGATACTCTGTTTACCAGGGCGCCCCTAAGGATTATTAGAAACAATGGCCATAAACTGAAGGACAGCAGATTTAGATTGGACATCAGGAGGAAATTCTTTACATTGTGGGTTCCCAAAATATGGAATGGGCTTCCAAGGGAGGTGGTACTTTCCTCTACCTTAGAGGTGCTTAAAAGGAGATTAGACAAGCACCTGGCTGGGGGTCACTTGTCCCCAACGCTCTTTCCTGCCCAGAGCAGGGGGTCAGACTCTATGATCTAATAGGTCCCTTCTGATCCTAGAAATCTATGAAATCTTCCCTTTCTTCCCCCAAGTACAACATTTGAGTGTCCTACACCAGAGATTCCCAGCCACCAGGCCACTCGGACCCCTGTCTGTCCACCTGAGCGAGCAGCTTCTGTTGCCAGCAGTAATGTGTGGGACAGCCCCAGGAGGGAGGCAGCCAGCTCCTTGCACCTGATCCTGCTCCCGCAGCAGTCCACAGGTTGGGAAACACTGTCTTACATGGACTCTCCAAAACAGATGAACACTACTGTACTGGCTGTAAAAGTCCTTCCTCCCCATGAAGAGATCCTGCATATCACTCCTTCCAAAAAACTCTGGTCAGTAGCTATATTAGGAGTGGTGCAAATCCACTAAATTAAAGCCCACCTTTAACAAAGGGAAGCGGAAAGAATAGCAAACAATGTCTCCAATTCTACACAGTTTTAAACATGTGCTCCCTTTTAACAGGATTTACTTCTTACAGCCTTAAGTCATCTGCCTTTTAACAGGCCAACACCTTGCCAACATTTAATATTCTAAAAAAAAAAAAAGTATATAACAAGTACCAACTAATGCAACTGGTGGAAAATAACTTCAACTACATAGGTAATCCAGGTTGTAGCCATATTGGTCTAAAGGAAAAAGCAATCAGGACTCGTAGTAGAGATGATCTCTTTTATTAGATCAACAGGATTTTTGCAAAAAAAAAATTCTTTAATTGCAAGTTCAGGCACAAACACCCTGCATCAGGCATTAGAGATAAGATTGTACAAGTTTGTAAAACATGAGACACTGCTCCTGCCTTAGTTGCAAGGTAATTTGCATCATCACAGAACCTCACATAGAGCTGAGAGACTCCATACCAGCTATGAACCAAGTGCCCAGAGGAATTTTCCATCTATTGGCTCCTCTGTGAAATCCTGTGAAATATGAACTTTCATTTCTACCCAGAAGAACTTTTACAATCTTTTCTCCAATGCCTGATGTTTGTGCCCAAAAACTTGCAATTAAAGCAATTTTTTGCAAAAACCTTGTCGGTCTAATAAAAGATATCAACTCTACTATGAGTCCTGATCACTCTCTCAACTATACATACACATTGATAGGCTCCAAACTAGTTGTTACGACTCGGGAAAGAAACCTTGGAATCACTCTAGGTAGTTCTTTAAAAACCATCAGCTCAATATGCAGCAGCAACCAAAGCAACCAGTAAAAAATATTGGGCATCATTAAGAAGGGAATTGAAAACAAAACAGAGAACACCATCACTTCACTATACAAATCCATGGCATGCCCACATCTTGAATACTGTGTACAGTTCTCATCCCCACATCTCAAAAAAGATGTAGCATAATTAGAAAAGGTATAGAGGATGGAAGCCAACACGATCACTTTCCATACCAGGAAAGAATAAAGAGGCTAGGACTCTTCAGTTTTTCAAAGGAAAGTCTGAGATGAGATATGATAAAGTTGTATAAAAATCACGAAAGGTGAGAACCGAGTGAACAGGGAACTGTTGTTTACTAAGCCCCAGAATATTAGTGCTCAGAGGCACCTGCTAAAATCAGTCGGCAGCAGGTTTAAAACTAACAAGAGAAGGTATTTTTTAAGCATCATGTGGAATTTACTGCCACAGGTGATGGAGGCAGAATGCACATCCAGGGTCAAAAAGGGATTGGCTATAACGGCTATGGAACAGAACGGTTGGAGATGTTTACTCTGACATCTTGAACTCAATAAATGGTGGATGCCAGGAAGGATACTGAATGGGAGATAGATCACTCTAGAGATACCTGGTTCAATGCTCTACCCGCATAACATTCATTTCTGTCAAGAGATGGGAAACTGCGCTATATGGAATATTGGTCTAACTCAGAACGGCACATCTGCAAAAGTCAAAGCTTTCATAAGGACACACGTTTGTGTAAAATACAGGGAAGTGTGTTACAAGACTTCTAATTGAAATTGTATGTGCAAATAAATAATGAACCCCAAAAGTCCACTTAATATCTATATAAAACAACTAGTAGTTATTATACAATCCTGCACATGCCATATGGAAATTGAAGTGCGGTTGAGAAGAGAAAGTTATAGGAAGCATGATGTGCTACGGTATTTCAAAGAAAAACAAAAAGAACACAGTACATTTTTATGGAAGAACACTTAAGGTTGTGTACTTTCCTTACATATTTTTAATGCTGATAAGTCATTTTTGCCAAGAACAAGGCAAGTTAAAAGTGTAATCACATAAGAGTGTAAGCCCATGTGCAGAGCAGCAGTGTTTCCAAAATGGATCACCCTATCACAAGCCTTGTTTACCCAACACAACCTTACTTGTGTAGGTGTTAGCTGCAGCAGAGGACAAAATGATTTTCTAGTCCTTTGTCAAGAGAAACCCAGTGCTTAGAGTGATGATGTTCAGATATTCAGCAATGCAAAGCAGGTTAGCAGCTCTCTAGAACACCACACACAAAGGGCAGATCCAGAGGGGATGTGGCAGAATAATCACACCCCTTTCTGGTTGTGACATATATGTGAGCTCAGTATGGGATCTGGCTAGAGTACATGCTTTCACTGATGCTCATCCTGTCACTGAATTAAGCAAGGAGGAGAAGAGGGGAAGGATGAAAAGCAGCAGTGCTTAGCCCCTTGGTTCCAGAGCCATATTGAAGCTCAGGTTCCAGCCAGACCCTGCTCATGTCAGCTGGCGAGCTCAGAGCTCACTGCTATCATGGAGCTTCAAGAAGAACCCATGCTAACCAGGCAGCAAAGTCAAATCTCACTGTTCATGCACAAAACTGGGGGGGCAGGGGGAGAGAAGGGAAGACAGACAGGGGGACTTCACCCTCTTGCCCCATTCCTGGATCCAAAACTGCAACATACTGATACTTGCTTTGGGGTAACCTCAACTAGGTCTCTCCATTTCTTACCCTGCACCCCTCAATTTCAGTGTCATTTGCAAGTGTCACACTTTAAAAAAAATAAAAATAAAAATGTAAAAGCGATCTATTAGAATCTTCAGACTAAGGGTTTTTTTGTCTGCTTTCTTTATTGTGAGCCTTCAGAGATCATTTTTTCTTGAGGTTTCTTTTCAGAAGTGAGGCGCTAGTAACAATCTCCCCCCACCACCAATGAAAGCTGGATTTTCCCATGATCAGAGATTCACACATGAGGATCTGCATTAACATAAACATTAAAAGACCAAGAGAAGTAGCATCATTACCACTGTAGTTGTTTCTATTCTAGTCAGTTCACAGTTGAATGGATTTGGTGCTAAACAAAGGTATATGATTTTTTAAATAATGATGCTTATAGAATATAATTTTAAAAGATACTTAGTTTATTTAAAATATCACAGATATCCTGTTTACCTGAATCCAAGGTGATGTCGAATTTAAGATAACCCCCCAATTATTAGATACTATTCATGGAATATTATGACAAAATTTATTACAACAAAGTTTTCATCAACATACAGAATTCAATTACTTGGGGGGGAGGGAGGGAAGGGCATCTTAAAATGTGTCCCAACACTGGCTGTGGTGGAGAAGGAAATGAGCAGAATGGGCATATAGTAGGGAAGCAGCAGTAGGAGTCTCCCCCTACATTGCATTTGAGAAAATACAGTAAGTTTTCTTAAAGGTTAATGAGAACCCTGTTATCCCATGAGGCAATGGATTTTCACACAGCATGGGTACATCTGCTGGCCCACTGGCCACCTGAAAACAATTTACAACACCAGAAGTGTGAACACATCTCCCTGGCCACCAGCAAAATACGCAAATCTAAAACAGTACCAGTTGTGCTTCCGGGCAGACTCTAAAGTAGAGCATGTCCCTTACGAAGACCATAGAAAAGAAAAGAAAAAGAGCCTTTATGTTGAACAAGTGAGAAAGATCCTATTGAAATACAAGTAGGAATGAATAACATGGAGAAGAGTGAATGTATTGCTGCCTTTTAAAAATAAAGAAAATATCACAAGTTCTCTCTTCTGCCTGTGTTAATTACATAAGATTTCTGTGGAAGGGTTAAAATAGGAGCCCGAGTCAAAAAAATCAGTAATAGTGGAACATAAATTAACAAACATAGCTATACATTTCTAGGTCAAACTCCTCAAGTATATACATGATTTTCCCCACATAACCCTTTTCTACCATCTTTGGCCTTCTAGTCACTGTATTTTCAAAGCCAAAAGTCTGGTAATACCCCAAAACCCCACTATACGTGCCATACTTACTAGAATAGGAAGTTGCATCCATCTTTCCAACTTTTACTGGAGATCCCATGTTTTTCATCTCTATTCCAACCTCATTCCACACAGGCTCCAATTTCTTACAATGGCCACACCAAGGTGCATAAAACTGAGAATCAGTCAGAAATATTGCATTAATAAGACTAATTACATTGTCGTATGAACAACATGTTTAACTCGCAATACATGCACTTTGCCAAATCTTATTTTCCAGAGAAATAATTATTTCTATAGGTTCTTTTTGCAGCCCAGCCCCAGACCACTCAATTGGCCTACAGGGCCAAAAGCTTGAGCACTACTGGGTTAGACCATTGTAGCACTGCACTTTGTACTGGGGTAAGTGAACTTCACAGCATCCACACTAGGCATCCTGCTTGGGCGCTCACACCACATCAATGCACAGTACACCCTGATGTCCATTCTGTAGCACAGGCGCAGCTCCCTACTTCTGCCACACACTGCTGTTAGCACAGAAACTGCAAAAATGCAAAGTTCTCCACCTTGGGAAGAAAAACCTGCAGCATCCTTATAGGCTCGGCAGTGCTATGCTGGCTACCACTATGGAAGAAAGAGACTTGGGGGTCATTGACCACAAGATGAACATGAGCCTGCAATGCGATGCTGCGGCTAGTAAAGCGACCAAAATGCTGGCTTGCATCCATAGATGCTTCTCAAGCAAATCCCGGGACGTCATTCTCCCCTTCTACTCGGCCTTGGTGAGGCCGCAGCTGGAGTACTGCATCCAGTTTTGGGCTCCGCAATTCAAAAAGGATGTGGAGAAGCTTGAGAGAGTCCAGAGAAGAGCCACGCGCATGATCAGAGGTCAGGAAAACAGACCTTACGACGACAGGCTGAGAGCCATGGGGCTCTTTAGCCTGGAAAAGCACAGGCTCAGGGGTGATCTGATGGCCACCTATAAGTTTATCAGGGGTGACCACCAGGATCTGGGGGAACGTTTGTTCACCAGAGCGCCCCAAGGGATGATGAGGTTGAACGGTCATAAACTACTGCGAGACCGTTTCAGGCTGGACATAAGGAAGAATTTCTTTACTGTCCAAGCCCCCAAGGTCTGGAACAGCCTGCCATCGGAGGTGGTTCAAGCACCTACTCTGAACACCTTCAAGAGCAAATTGGATGCTTATCTTGCTGGGATCCTATGACCCCAGCTGACTTCCTGCCCTTTGGGCGGGGGGCTGGACTCGATGATCTTCCGAGGTCCCTTCCAGCCCTAATGTCTATGAAATCTTCTCTGCCTTAGAACCAAAAACATTCCACTCTAGGTCTGAGTAAGTTAAAATTTAAGATTGCTTTTCATAGTAAAGGCATGGTTTAAAATGGGTATATCCCACTATGCATTAATATATGAATTTCTGTCCTAATAAGCCTTCTTTCTTACCTTTTAAACAGAGGCCTAGAAGCATTATTATTATTATTATAATAATATCTGTGTTCTGTTCCCTCCCAGGATTATGCAGTCTGCTTTTGTCCTTGAAACAGAAGTGGACATGGAGGGGACAATGTTGTCTGAAAGATCTGGAGACATGCAGCAAAAGCATTGTTATCCAGCACCCATGAGGAATGGGGGGTGCCGGATAACAAAATATGCTGGTTAACTGAGAGGCCTGAACAGGCGTCTTTGCCTATTCGGGTTGCTGCCCATTCTGCCATATCGCCGCCCCTTTCGCGGGCCCTGAGGGACAGGGAGGTGGGCCCCGCACAAGCTGCTATGCCCCGGGCCATTGGGGCTCAGCAAAACCGGAAGTGCCATGGTGGGCACTTCTGGTTTTACTTTTACTTCACAAGCTGGCATGTCAGTTAATAGAGCATGCCAGCTCATAAGGTGCCAGTTAAGGCAGCTTTTACTGGACATAAGAATTTGATTTTTATCTGCAATTGCTCCTACTTTCCAGAGCCTATGGATAGCTTACCATAAGCCATCCATGGTACGTGTGCACATGTAGGCACAGTGCTTGAGAGCAGGGACGAGTGAAGGAAAACAGGTCCTTAAGCTACTCTCTGGACTTTATATTTTCAAATTCCATAGATTGTAAGGACAGAAGGGACCTTGGAAGATCTTCCGGTTCAGCCCCCTGCACCAAGCAGGAAAAATAACTGGGGGTCAGGTGACCCCAGCAAGGCAACTGTCTAGTCTCCTCTTGAAGATTTCCAGGGTAGGTGATTGCACCACCTCTGGAGGGAGCTTATTCCAGTCTGGACACCCTAACTGTGAAGAAGTTTTTCCTAATGTTGAGCCTAAATTGATCTTCCAGGAGTTTGTGGCCATTACTCCTCCTAGTTTTCCCCAAGGGTATCCTGGTGAACAGTTGCTCACTGAGCACCTGATGTACTCCCCTAGTATATTGGTTAGCTGCTACCAGGTCCCCTCTCTCAGCCTCCTTTTCTTCAGCTCTGAAGAGTCCCAGATCCCCCAGCCTTTCCTCATATGGCTTGCTGTGTAAGACTCTGATCATATGGGTGGCTCTTCTTTTGACACAAGTTTGCCCATGGTCCTTGTTAAAGTCTGATGCCCGGAACTGGATGCAGTACTCAAGCTGCAGTCTCACCAGTGCTGAGTCGAGTGGAAGAATAACATCCTTGGCTTTGCTGGAGATGCATCAGCATGCCGGAGTATTATCTGTCCTACTGGCTACAGCATTGCACTGCCAGCTCATATTCATACTGTAGTCTATTATTACCCCTAGGTCCCTTTCATTCATGATGCTAGTCAGTTTGATGCCACCAAGCCTGACAGTGTGTTGGGGGAGTTACTCATCCTGAGGTGGAGCATTTTACATTTTTTAACGTTGAACGTCATCAGACTCCGATCCACCCAACTTGCTAGCCTGACTAGGTCCATCTGTATCTGTAGCCTATTTTCAAGCATGGCCACGCTTCCCTGTAACTTGGTGTCATTCGTAAACTTGGCCAGCGAGCTCTTCACCCCAACATCAAAATAATGAATAAAGACATCAAAAAGTACTGGACCAAGCACTGACCCCTGAGGGACACTGCTGCCTGCTTCTTGTCAGGATGATACACATCCATTCACTATGACTCTCTGGGTCCTATCCTGCATCCAGTTTCTTGCCCACCTCATGGTCTCAGAGTTAAGCCCACAATCCTCCAATTTTCTTGTGAGGACATCGTGGGATACTAGATCAAAAGCCTTTTGAAAGTCTAGGTATACCACGTCAACCTGCTTTCTCATGTCCAGGTGGGGAGTTACCTGCTTATAGGAGATGAGTGTGGTAAGGCAAGACCTGCCTGTGACAAAGCTATGCTAGCTGTCATTCATAATCTTACCTTCTGCAAGCTTATTGCAGATGGACTCCTTGATGAACTTTTCTAGGATTTTCTCTAGGATGGAAGTTAGGTCGATTAGCTTATCATTATCCGGGTCCTCCCTCCTGCCCTTCTTGTGGATGGGCACAACGTTGGCCTCTTCCAGTCCTCAGGGACTTCCCCAGAGTGCCAGGAGTTGCGGAAGAATTTTGCTAGGGGTTCTGCAATGACTTTGGCAAGCGCCTTTAGCACTCTTGGATGAAGATCATTTGGTCCTGCTGACTTGTATATATCTAATTTTTTAACTGGTCATACACCAATCCTACAGCAATAGTAGGAAGGTGATTATTCCTACCATGCTCATCCTATACTCTATCTGGCATTGTTCTCTCTTTGATCTGGTGAAAGACTGAGGCAAAGTAGTCATTCAAGAGTTCAGCTTTTTCCTGGGTGCTGGTAACCAGCTTTCCTGAGTTGTTGAGCAACGGCCCCACACTCCCATTTGTTTTCCTCCTGTTCCCTA
>NW_017728992.1:80546404-80549863 GCF_001723915.1 Gavialis gangeticus | reverse complement strand
ATTTGTTTTCCTCCTGTTTCCTATGTACCTAAAGGAGAATTTCTTGTTGTCCTTGATTCCTGTTGCTAATCTAAGTTTAGTCAGTGCTTTTGCTTTTCTTATCCGTTTCCTGCAAATGTGGGCCATCCTGGAATAGTCCTCGAATGAGGAAGGCACTGAATATTGAACAGAAGCATCTTGTAATCCCATATTCACATTTTTATACTGGAAAGAGCTTGGGGACTTGCTGCCGTCCTCCTCCGTGCCCAAGACTCCTATACTCATGGAAAAGGACGGCTGAATTCCTATTAATTTAATGGAGTAGGATCAGTACACAAAGGAACAGAAACCCCAGCTAAAGAAAATGGGAGTTTGTCCTCTTATAATTTACTGATTTACTAATTCTGAAAATATAACATGTAATTTATTACTTCTCTCACATATTAATAAATCTGCGCTACTTGGGAAATAATCATTTACCTCACTTCAACCCTGAATTTAGTTTCATCACATAGTACAACAAGCTCCATTTATTGACCTAGTCTCTGATTTATACCATATGGAACATAATGAATCTTTTCAAATTTACTTCAGGGTAAAACAAAAGTACCTGAACAATTAATTTAATATAAACAGCCAACAACATAAGAATGAAAATGTAAAGCAAGTACAAGTACAGAGCAGAGTCTTAGACCTACTGATGTGGACAGACCACCTCTTGAATACTAGTATCAAGAAGACAGTTTACTTTTTATTTCCACAGAAAAGTTTTAAGCAACACCAAAATGAGTAAACACAGAACAAAGCTTGTCTTTTTAAACAGTTGCTGCTAATTCCTGGATCATCCTGCACTAATGCAGACAGATTGCTTATCCATCCTATCAATAGATATAAGTATGTCATCTTTTTCCCACTGTAGGTAGAAGCCACCTCAGTGACTAAGCAGCTTTACCACATTATCTAGACTATGCTGTGCTTTACTGTCAAACCAAGCTATTGAAAAGCAACGAAGCGCAAATCTCAATATTTCTCTCTCATACTCACATCTACAAGCCAAATGTCATCTTTACGGTTTTCTTTAAACCTGGAAAGGGAAAGGAAACAGTTTATTTGTGTATGGACACATAACAAACAAACATTCAATATTTGTTTCTGAAGGAAGGGAGGACAAACGGGCAGAGTTTTAAAAAAAGTCAGAAATAGCAAAGAAAGCAAGCAAACAAGTGCCTCCTATTAGATTATCTCCTTTAAAAAAAGTTAACAAAAATTGTAGAACAGTTAATTTCAGACTAGCAAGCAGCAAAGTAAGTCTGCAACCCACTTTTCCCCCCTTTTATCCTAATGAAAGTTATGCCTATGCATGGGTGGCATCTTATAGCCACTCTAATGTCTGTTACTATAAATGCTATCATTAGTCTAATACATAGATCTAAACTATCAGTTCAAGTTATGCTGCAACTAGGCAACTATATTCTTAGCAAAAGTAACTGTATACAAAGATATACAAACACTAAATTCAAACTCAATTAACCTGCTGACATTTCCTCCATCACTGATTTTAATTATAACTGACTTAATGGGAAACTAGGCACGCATTCCCCCCCTGCCATTTTACTTACTTTTCCAAGAAAGTAACAGCAGAGAGTAAGTTTAAAGATACATTAGTATCTTTGCTCAGACATTAAAGAGTCCAGATATGATTGTCTAGATCCAAAACCACAGAGCTGGAGCACAACTGGGTACAACTGCAAATCCATTTTGTAGGATCTCAGGTGTCTTGTGTACTCTATTTTTTTATTTATATATATGCAAACAAGCACATATAATGAAGTCCTTAAATGCTTCTTGAAACCAAAGAAGGGTGGAATTATCTACGTATTTACCAGCTTATTTTTATTAGTGCAATCGTATCATAATTAGTATTAATTGTGGAAACATTGTTTTGGGAAACAGTTCAATTTATAAGTTTAACATCCAAATGTAACATAGGTGCATTTTACATAAAAGGTTATCTAATGCTGGCTGGCAATACTCTTGCTGTGACAATCCAAGCTTCTCTTGTGGAGAAATTATTATGTGTACCAAACGGTGCAAGAGGTGGTGTGTGTTACTTGGTCCATATTATACAAGTGCCATAAATATCAATATCTGATAGTTTATATCAGATAGTCAATGTGATCCCTTTCAACCTTTAAATGTAACAGGTGTAAATGATCTACTGTACCACCATATGACTGGTTGCTAGAAACTTGGAACCCAACTACTGAAAGAAAAAGGCAGAAATTAACTTGGTTTATTAAATATAAATCAGGATTTTGTTGCTTTTCTTAATTCTTGTAAACAAACAAGTGTCACATGGAAGCTAAAACAGGCTTTTTATATCAGATGTATATGGAGATAGAAACCAAGTTATGCAAAGATTTGGAGTTTATGAGGGACCCCCAATTAGTGGAGTACGTGCAAAGTAGGTATCAACTTCAAACAGGACAATGGTAATTATCGGCTCAAAGGGAGCAGGAGGGCACATAAGCCCCCATGGCTCACCTAAAGCATCCGGGAATGTCTCCTAGCAAAAAGGGAGGCGTACACCCAATGGAAGGGACGGGCCATCACCAGGGAGGACTATACTGCAGTTGCTCAGGGATGCAGGGGGGCAGTCAGGAAGGCCAAGGCAGAGATGGAACTGGGACTAGCTTCCCGGATTAAGGACAACATGAAGCCCTTTTTTAAATACATGGGGGCAAAAAGAAGGTACCGGGTAACGTGGGGCCCCTGCAGGACACGTTTGGAAATCTGGTCGTCACACCAAACGACAAAGCCAGCATATTTAACGATTTCTTTGCCTCCATCTTCCTAAGCAGGGACCGGAAGAGTCACTCCTCCCCTGGGTCAAGGGTTAGTGAGGAACTAGTTACAGAACTTCTGGAGGGACTGGATGCATTCAAGTCAGCTGGTCCGGACAATCTCCACCCTAGAGTACTGAGGGAATTGGCTGAGGTCATTGCAGGACCCCTGGCACGGCTTTACAAGCACTCGTGGTGCTCTGGAGTGGTGCCAGAGGACTGGAAGAGGGCCAGTGTGGTTCCCATCTTCAAAAAGGGGAAGAAGAAGGACCTGAGAAACTATAGGCCAGTTAGTCTTACCTTGATCCTGGGCAAAGTTTTTGAGAAAATTATTCTAGCGCATATCCACGAGGGGCCATGAGGGGAAATTATGCTTAGGGGCAACCAACACAGGTTCATTAGAGGCAGGTCCTGTCAGACCAACCTGGTGGCCTTCTATCACCAGATCACCAAATCCTTAGATGCAGGGGTAGCAGTGGACAGAGTCTTCCTGGAATTTTGGAAGGCGTTCGGCACTGTCTCTCACCCCGTTCTCATTAAGAAAATGGGGGACTGTGGTGTCGACACCCACACAGTCAAATGGGTCGCCAACCAACTGGAGGGCTGCATCAAGGGAGTGGTAGTGGATGGGTCATTT
>NW_017728992.1:80545611-80546063 GCF_001723915.1 Gavialis gangeticus | reverse complement strand
TTGGAGTCATCACTGACTCCAAGATGAACATGGGCTGGCAGTGTGGGGACGCAGTTAGGAAGGCCAACCATACCTTGTCATGCATCCACAGATGCATCTCAAGCAGGTCCAAGGAGGTGATCCTCACCCTCTATGCAGCACTGTCAGGCCGCAGCTGGAGTACTGTATCCAGTTCTGTGTGCCGCACTTTGAGAGGGATGTGGAAAACATGGAGAGGGTCCGGAGGAGGGCCACTCGCATGATCGGAGGCAACAGGGAAGGCCCTATGAGAGGCTATGGGACCTGAACTTGTTCAGCCTCCACAAGAGAAGGCTGAGGGGGGATCTAGTGGCCTGTTACAAACTAGTCAGAGGGGACCAGCAGGCACTGGGGAAGTCCCTGTTCCCCCAAGCATTGCCAGGAGTGACCAGGAATAATGGTCGCAAGCTGGCAGAGGGTAGGTTTAGGTTAGA
>NW_017728992.1:80540061-80540611 GCF_001723915.1 Gavialis gangeticus | reverse complement strand
CAAGCTGGCAGAGGGTAGATTTAGGTTAGATATCAGAAGGCGCTACTTCACGGTCAGAGTGGCTAGGGTCTGGAACCAACTTCCAAGAGAAGTGGTGCTGGCTCCTACCCTGGGAGTCTTTAAGAGGAGGCTAAATGTACACCTTGCTGGGGTCGTTTGCCTCCTGTACTCTTTCCTGCCATGGCAGGGGATCGAACTAGATGATCTACTCAGGTCCCTTCTGACCCTAGAAGGTATGAAACTACGTAAATATTTGAAAAGCTACATAAAATCAGGAATTCCTTTAAGCAGTCTACCAATACTCCCTTTGCTGAGAGAGATTAATTTTACTAAATGTTTGTACTGTAGAGCAAAAGTAAGAACTAGTTACATTCTATAATCCCTTGTGTATCTTCAAAGATAGAGTCAGCTAACTCCCAATTACACTCTTAATCATTAGAGATGATGCAAGAAGCAGAAAACAACTACTTGATTTGCAGATCCCAGGTTGCATTTAAAGTTAGAATGTTATCTGTAGTTTAAGATGAGCATCTGGGGGGGGGGGGGGGAA
>NW_017728992.1:80533759-80539977 GCF_001723915.1 Gavialis gangeticus | reverse complement strand
GGGGGGGGGGGGGGGAAATCACCCCCTCTCACTTCCAAATTATCTATGGATGTTTTTCAACATGACTGACAGCCATGAAACAACAACCACCCTCCACCCCCACCAAGAATATTAAGGCACATTTTCAATGTGCCTAGTATAGTTCTCCAAATAAGAAACAGGCTAGACAAACCAAAGAAATGGATAAGAACAAGATGCAATGCAGCAGCTAAGTTAATTTCCCATTTGAACCTTTGATGTTTCCCCCCAAATAATTTACCTTTACATAATTAATTGAATATCATACTCACAAGGCAAGAGGGACTTTTCAAAAGCTGTTAGTAACACATTATTTATGAAACATACCTTGAGTTATTAAAGGATGCATTTTCATTAGTTCAATTATTTTCACACCTTTTTTGCTTTTACATATTTCTCTCAGGTTAATAAAAGCCAAACCATGCTCTAACATTCTTAACGTCACAGAAATCAAAGCTAATTTTAAAAAGAAAGAAAGAAAATTTTTGTAAAAATTGAAAAAAAAAAAAATGTATGTTATATAAAGCTTAACTTTTACACCAAATGCATTTAGAACAGCACCATTTTCACCTAAATAGACTAGAATAAAGTTTAAGCAGCTTTGACTTTATGAAGTCCTACTCTTAATTTTTAATTATTTAATGATTTTATACAAGTTCTTGGTGGGGGGGGCAGGGGAAGCAAAATTAATGCTACAGTTATGTACTAAAGCAGCACTGCTCAACCTGTCTTGTCTGCAGTCACTTTAGTACTAACTAGATAAGGGTAGAATGGAAGCAGAAAAGAAAGAATAGTGGCACGCCTTGCCCAAATTGGAATAGCAAAACAGTGATATGGGTAGACATAGAAACTAGGTCTGGGAGATGCCACTGGTCTCCTACTGCCACAGATAAGATCCTGCCACTGCTCCCCTGCCACCAGATATCTGGACCTGTGGGGACCTAGCTGATGGGCTAGAGACTGAGCACCACTTTGTGAAATGATTAGATGCAAATGAAATATGATAACATTTTTACAACTTTCTGTTGAAATTCTGGATGTTTTAAATCCATAACCATGCAAGACAAACTAAGAAGTCCTGCCTACAGACTACTGACTTTCTAATACTAGTATTTTCTGTCCTTTACCCCTCAACACCAAGCCATCATTAAATATTGATAGGCGGTTATGTGCTCATATATACAAGAATACATACATTTTTTCCTGTACCTAATAGAGTCAATTATGAAGAATTTACATAAAAGTTATCACTTCAGTAATACCTAGTAAACCAAATTTGATCTCCAGGAAAAGAATTCACAGCCATGTATTGTAATAATACATTTTCTGGACCTTTCAAGTACTAGTGATGTATTACTTAATGGTAAATTATGATGCCATGATACATATTACAACAGTCTAAGGCAGTGATTCTTAAACAGGGTGCCATGAAATCCTTCTAAGCCAGTCACATAATATTAGCACTATTACATGTGCAAATACCTCTATCTGATTCCCAAGATAAACCCAAAGATTTCAAATAGGAATCCACAGGGTCAAAACATTCTGTTGACCTTTATCAGCTTTATGCGACAGAAGAATTGTACTAGTATTTGTCCCCAGTCAAAAAACAAGTGAATGCTAAGAAAGAACTGGCTTCTTCTGAGGGGTGTCCTGAGAGCAAAGAAGCTGAGAACCACTGGTCTATGGTGAGCCAGTGGGCTTAATTCTAGCAGCTCCAGAGAAGCAAGCTCTATAGGCTGAATGCTACAGATACTAAAGATAGGTAATAAAAGAGGATTCAATTTTAAGGAGGATGACGGGTATTGCTAAAATAGATTCATAGAACACTTTCTACAGGGGCTGGTTTGGTTCTGGGTGCCTCCCTTTTTAAAAAAAACAGCTAAGAGTTAGGGTGGTCATGAGCAGGAATGTGAACAGTGAAACAGCTGGACCCCCTTTCTGACTACATGTTAGGAGCAGCAGCTAGGGATTTTTTAATCCCATCCCCAAACATACTGGGCTGTTTAGGGTCCAGGCTCAGGCCAAGACAGCAACAGCAAGTTTCATCCCCCTGCCTTGGCCTACTAGATGCTCCCCACCAGCTTGGGGGGAGATGCAGGGAAGGGGAACCCACCTGCCCCTTGGTGCCACAGTTGCAGGCTGAGCCCAGCCCCTCCCTTCCCCCTGCAGCCTGGATAGAGCAGCTGTGTAGCAGAAGCAGCAGGAGTAGAGAAGGGGAGAGGAGGTGCCTCAGCAGGGATGTAAGGGAGGAATTGTTACCTGCTTTGGGGACCTGAGAGTCCCCGACTGCTGTTCCTGTGACGTTGTCTGCTTGCCCTGATCAGGGAGAAGGGTGGGAGCAGTGGGCGCAGACACCCCTGCAGCACTGGTTACGGCTTCCACACCCCACTTTGCAAATCCTGGATCTGTTTCTGGTTGCAAATCTGGGATCTACTTTCTATCTGTACCTATGTCACTGTCTTGCTGTGCAACTTTGTTCCTTCTCATCTAGGTAGTCCTCAAGAGGCTGCAGGCAAGAACTGTAACAGGTTACTGTGATGCCTACCTTGCAGGACAGGACTCCTGCAAACAGCATAACTCCACTGGCCCCATGCTACCACTTGCTGCTGGACTTTTAAATGCAAGAGATGAGCTAGAAGAAACATCAGCAATACTCCCTGTCATGGGCAGGATGGCCACTGTACGTTTCCCTTTTTGACACCCAACCAGGTCGAGTAACAAGCCACAAAACAATTCATGCATCAGTGGCGCAGCGTGCGTCCGCACTGAGAAAATGGCAGCGGTGCACTTTGAACTAAAACAGGTTTGATGTGCTTTATTTCACTACTATTTTCTCAGCGGGGATGTGCTGTGCTGCCGATACACACGATGCGTGGGCACTTTTGAATTAGCACAACTTGCTAATTAAAGCACCCAGCTCCACATCATCAGTAGCATGTGTAATAATGCCCAAAGACACTGCCTTCACAAACCCAAGCCCCGCGCCCCCTGCTCTGACATCCCAATGCAGCTTTGCCAGGTGTACAATAAGTTATCGTATCTGCATGATAATTTCATGCCTTGTACAAGGTACGATCAAAAACAGTAAAAGCATTCAGAACGTATGATCATTGAGGCAGCTCGTTGATGCAGCACAAGTGAAACCCAAGTCGCTCTCAGAGAGCCTTAACCAACTTTTGGACTTGCCATCAATGCATCCTCATGACTGCTTGCCTCGAAATAAAGGCTTCCACTTGGATGACCTGGGTCTCACTCACTCACCAGCGAGTTGTAGCCAGCAATATGAAGTAAATAAGACGACTTATTTGCATACTCATTCACATTTTTTTTTTAACCAGCTGTAGTATTGCTCTGAACGAAATGCGATCGTTTCGAGCTTCCACAACGATTCTGTCATAGTTAAGACCTGGCAACGCTGCCCCAATGCCAGCAGGATGATGCCTCAGGCAAGCCGCTCGGCTGCGGGGCGGGGGGAAGCGAGTCCGGGCGGAAAAGGCACCCCCGCCTCGGCCCCCCGCAAGAAGCAGACCCCACCCCCGGGAAGCAGGGCGGTCGGGCTCGGGGGTACTCACGAGTCGTCCAGCTCCGCTACGGCCGCCGCCTCCGAGGCCAGGACCAGCGCAGACACTGCCGGGGAGACGGAGGGATCACGTCAGGCCCGGCGGAACGCCCACACCCCCGGCAGGGCCCGGAGCTGAGCGACGCTGCCCGCCACCCCTAGCATCTCCCCCGGGAGCCCCGTGCCCGGTTACCTGCCGCCCAGAGGAGCCGCCGGCCCGACGCTGCCATGTTGCCAGGATCCTCTCTCCACCCGGCCGGAAGGGGAAGAGGAAGAGGAAGCGGCGCGTGGAGATAGCACCATGCATGCGCATGCGCGCGGGAAGCAAACAGGTGCTATTGCCGCCCTTCGTTCAAGGCCAAAACGGGCGGGTGGCGGTGCCTACAGGCCCCGCCCCCTCTGTCCCCAGTGGCCCAATGGAAGCAAGCGGGGCGCCGGGCAAGGGCAAGACGCCTAGCCCCGCCCCCGGCGTTCTGTGGACTTTGGCGGCAACTGTCACGTGCGCGCCCCGTGGAAAAGGGGCGGGGCCTGGAGCATTTTGGCGCCTTTGTGCTCTGGGGCGCGTCACGGGATAGGGGGGTTTCTGCTCTGTCCGCAGTAGCTAGGCTGCTAGCATTCCTTCTGCTGAAGGCAGCTGGTAATACCCTAGCCTTGTGTACTTGCATGGGGGAGGAGAAGGGAGAGGCAAAGAGCAGCCCTGGTTAGGTGCTTCCCCCTGGGGCAACTGAGGGGGGCAGATTCTGCTTGAGGGGGATGCAAAGACAGAGCTGGCAGCTATATGGGGGAGGCAGGCTGGGCCAGTATCCAGGCTTCAAGTTATACTGTGACTTGGCAGGATCTGCAAAAAAAAAAAAAAAAAAAGGGGGTTGCCCATCACAGTGCCCTAGTAAGATCAGAGACATGCCCCCATTATGATTTTTAAATCTTAAAAGAGGAGCTCTTATCTCTTAATGGGGTGCTCAGCCCTTCTCCCCCCAGTTCCCCTCTAACTGAAATCCTGCTGGTATCTCCTTTTCCTTCCATGACTGTGAGGCAAGGCTTTCTTAGGATGGTCTTTTGCACTGGATCAACTGTGTGGTTGGTGATGGAGCATGGCAAGCTTTCTTGAAGGCCGGGCTCTTCTTCACACCTTCAGGTCCTGCTCAGGCTGGAGCCCTTTGAGGTCCAGACCTTGTTCAGGAGCTTAACTATCACAGCTAGGCAGGTGGTGCAATTGAAGCTGTTGCCCAAAGAAAGCCTCGCGTGTAACAATTTCCTAGATCAGTGATGCTCAGCCTTTTTGGCTGCCAGGCCCTTTGGGCAATGCCTGTTCCGTTCATGGCCCGGATCTAACTGGTGGTCCTAAATCGGTACCTGGGATGGCCGCGGCAGGACCCAAGCCTAGCCCTAATCCAGTGTGGGGTTGGGGGAGGTATCGTCTGGCCCCTGTCTGTACTGGAGAGGGAACTACAGGACTTTGGATTTGGGAATGTGGCAGCAGGGGAGGGTGGCCATATTAATTGCCACTTTTCCCCTGTTGCCAAATTACTGGACCTGCAGGGAGCCCTGTGGGCCAGATACCGTGGCTCCTCAAGCCACGTTTGGCCTGTGGGCTGGAGGTTGAGCCCTAAACAATCATGGCTGCAATATCATGCTAATACTACCTTTTACACCTGAGCATCAGGGCCAGTGCAAAGAAGTGAAGGTCCACCAGGCAATGCCTAGCACTGATAGGGGAGTGTGAGTAGATTCAGAACCTATCCTATGACACTTAGCCATCCTTCACTCACTAGCAACCTGTTTATCAGGGTGTGAAACTGTGGCAAGACTGCCTCAAGTGTTATGTATTCACCAGCAGCTTGAAGTCACCATCACTTCACCATCCTGAGATTCCTTTCTTCTTGAGGTACAAACAACCCTTCCAAGCATGGCAAGAGATGCCCTACAGCAGCCGTTCTGCTAAGAGGTGCTACAACACAGGTGCTATCACCATAGAAAAATTACCCAGTGTGTAGGCTGTGGCACATATGCACACTTGCTGCATTAGGACCCTCTAACAACCTGAAACTGGGACAGGAGAGCTTGCTTGGGCTCTGTCCCTTTCGGGTAAAACCCACCATGTTCTCCAAGGGCTCCAACATGAATTTGTATCTTGTTCTGCTTTAGGGTTATCAGAGAGCCATAAATGTTGGAGCCTTAATGTGTGCATGTGCCACAGCCAGTCCTGTGGCTATACAGCAGGTACAGAGGGCAGGCTTACTTGGATACAGCAGTGCCCATTTGAGAAGTACTGAGGTAAGGTGAGGCAGCACCAACAGTAGTTCTTTACTGGGGCTCCTACCATCTTTAAAAAAAAAAAAATGGTGGAGGGATGTCTTGACTACAAAAGAAAGTTGAGAACCACTACTCTACAGAAGTGGCGACGTGTAGGGGGTGCACATGCACTCCCTGACAGGCTGTGCTTGCCACTTAGGCAACACGTAGGGTAGGACAGGTGGGAGTGCCAGTGCCCCCCCCCGCGAATGCTGGCCAGAGAGTGAGAGCTCTGTGGGCACTTTGCCATCAGCCACAGAGGGGGACCCCCCACCATCAGTAAGATTGGCCACGTGGGATCTCCCCACAGTTGGTGAGATTGGATGCCGGGTGACCCCCCCCCCCC
>NW_017728992.1:80531738-80533731 GCF_001723915.1 Gavialis gangeticus | reverse complement strand
TGGGGGGCATGTGCCCCCCCCAACTAAGATGACACCAGTCACCCATGCTCTACAGGTTAGATCCTAGCAGCAAACTTCTCTCCAGCTGCTTCACTGTATCTTCTGACTCAGTTCCTAATTATCAGATCTCTTAACTAATTACTGCCCTGCTTCCTACACACTGAGTATTTTTTTCTTTTAAAATCCAACATATCAGATTGAACAACTGACAATTGGCCAACTGCAAGGCTCCTAGATCTTAAGAGGGCAGCCTGCCTTGCTGCAAACCTAAAGATTACCAGGTTCTGAAAATTTGGCCTTGCACAAATAAGGTCAAAACTGGAAGGTCTCGATTTTTCAGCAGATCTTAGAAATTAAGAGTAGCTTATTTTCAAATAATACATCTTTCTCTAATTTTTGGTTTAAGCAAAACATGATACAATGTCGCATATACCAGACATTTTAATTTTTAATTTTATAATTTTAGATACTTCTTATATTTTACAGACATAAAAAAAACAGTTAAGATGTATTAAGTAATGATTATATGGTAGGATCCATGAGAATTTTTTTATTGAATATGAAGAACCTTTTCTGGTCCTACATTTCCATTTTCTGTATATTGCAGTTGGCTATATATTGCTAACCATGCTTGGGCTAATAAGAACTGACATCAGTTTTGATTCTAAACTGGCCACTGTCTAGACTGAAACAATGAAAAGAATTTACCTCATCAATCCCTTACTGGAAGATTCTGGACAGAAGCAGCTAGGAATGGCTAAATTGTTATTGAATTAATCTGTTCCTTGTCCCTTTAGGCATACAAGATTCAGTTTAGTTTAAATCATTTTTAAAGCGGAAACATTTTTATATAGTTTAAGTCTATATTTGATCAAAGAACCATTTGCATATCTCTGAAATAACAGAAATCAAATTCCTCTAGCTTTAAAGTTACTGTTGTGGTTTTGCTATCTATCACTTTTTAAAAACAAAATTCTGTATCTACAGTCAAGTACTCAGTTGCAAAAGCTAAATTCACTATTTTGAAATCAATGTTCTTTCTTCTGTCTAAATGACTGCCAAATGTGCTACCCCTTCCAAAATATTATGTCTCTAAGATGCTTACATTTAAGTAGTGCTAACATTTTCTCACATTGTGATAAATAGAAAGATATAGGCTCTGTTTGAGACAACAAACAAATAACACCCTAGGCAAGGTGCAATTGAAGAGCATGGAACATAAAAGCAAAGCAACCCCACAAACAAACAAAACACACACACGTGCGCGCCAGATATGTAGTCTTAAATTTATTAAGAGAAGAGGAAAAGGCTGTATACTTTACTTTGCAAACCTGATATCAAGATGGTTGGCAGAACAGTTTTTTGGTAAAGTTTCTCAAATAACTCAGTGTAGCTAGGATAGTCTCAGCTTCAAGAAAGCACCCTTTTTTTTCCTAGAGCAATTAAAAAAATTATGGTTTGTCCAAGAAAACCCCCCCTACATTTCAGCTATACAACATCAAGCAATTCCACAGTCAGCACCATAACACATCTCATTTATCTGCCCCCCCCAACAGAAATTACATAGCTGCATTAGTGCACTTATGTGCCTGTTTGTAGGAGTAGATGTTCTTGTTGAAATGCTTATAAATTTTGGTTGCTTTATTCATTGAGGTTCAATGAAAGGAGAGGAATGGTAGGAAGGACTGTAGGATTAGTGGCAGGGATTGTGTAGATGGAAACCAGAAGAAGCAGTAATAGGGAGGGAGGGTAGAATAGGGTCAGAAGCTTAATGCAGACAGTGTAAGGCAGAGCATCTAAAGGGTTACAGCAAGAATTAATGATCAAAATTAGAACTAACAAATGAGAATTGAAAAATTGAATTTAAGTTTCAGAAGTGACTAAATGTATATACAGGAATCCATGAAGTCTCCTGCCACAGAGTGGTAGGTAGAACTGAGACCTTTTGAGCCTGTTGGAGGGAAGTATGGAAGCATGATACCCATTATGAAAT
>NW_017728992.1:80525682-80526738 GCF_001723915.1 Gavialis gangeticus | reverse complement strand
AGATTGAGGGGAGATGTAATAGTAACATTCAAATGCCTGAAGTGTGGTTCCAAAGAGGAAGGAGCTAGTTTCAATGGTGGCAGAATGATGAACTTTCAGTTGAAGCAAGGGAAGTTTAGGTTAGATATTAGGAAAAACCTTCTCACGAGTAGGGTAGTAAAGCACTGGAACAAGTTGCCCAGAGAGGTTGTGGAATCTCTATTCCCAGAGTTTTTTAAGATCCAGCTGGACAAAACCTTGGCTGGGATGATGGTTCTGCTTTGTGTAGAATATGGGATTGAATGATCTCTGAAAGTCTCTTTCAACCCTAATTTTCTATGAGTCTATGATTCTGTGAATGTGGACTTGGAAACAAAAGTCACAGCTGTATGTAACAATGCCTGGATCAATGCATAGCTTGGCATGAGGACTGTTGGCTTGGTTGAAGGATTGATTTGGAAGAGAAGGCAACACTGGGCCAGCAGGAGGCAAGGGTGGGAATCTTCTGGTTCTGTGTGAATGTGAAAAGGAACTTTGTCTTAGTAGCAGCCCCTTCACCTCCTGCTGGGAGGGGGAACTAGCCTAGGTATCTACATCTGAGGAGACTGGAGGAAGGGGAAGGGAGGCTTCAATACATGCTAGAACACATACATCTGTGTCCAAGGATTAGGTACACCCATTCTGGGACAATGCCAGCCAGAGTCTGTTCTCTTCCATCCCATCTCCCATCCCCAGTTCCCCCAAAATTGTAATCCTGTAATATCCTAAAATGGGCATAGTTTGAGAGATACTGCCCCTAATGATGCTAGCACTGTTTAGGGTTCTGCTAGCCTGGGTCTCACTACTTCCTCTGCATCACAATGATTTCTGCTTCAGTACAGTGACCAAAAGTGAACTGCTGTAAAAGGCATTGATTTCTGGTAGCAGGAAGAACTGGAGCTCACACCCCCACACCCCCCCTCTCCTCCCTTAACATTGACTTCCTGCCTCAGGTGCCTTTGCTGGCCACAGGTGGAATTTAGCAACATTTATTGCTCAGCCCAAGCAGTACTGTGGAGCTCATAATCCATTGCTTTC
>NW_017728992.1:80521053-80525575 GCF_001723915.1 Gavialis gangeticus | reverse complement strand
AATCCATGAAGTCTCCTGCCACAGAGTGGTAGGTAGAACTGAGACCTTTTGAGCCTGTTGGAGGGAAGTATGGAAGCATGATACCCATTATGAAATCAGCATACCCTGCTTTCTGGGCACCACTGATGCTGCTTTAGAGAGTAAGTTCTGATGGCTTGTCTAGCTGTTCACCCGTGCTCCCTGCTCAGAATCCACATGCTTTCTGAACTTCTCAAGTCTTCCTCTTACCCCAGGTGGCTCTAATTGACCCACCTCTCATACCTTCATATATTATTAGTAAAGGCAAGACAGAGGCACTTTCTGGGAAAATACAATACCATTCTAGGTTTACAAGACTCCTTTGGGTCTCCTACCTTGAAGAACACACAGTTGGCTTTCCTTTATGGGTTGTCTTCTAGGACTTGTTACCTGTCCTTGCTGGACTCTTTTCCAGCTGTTATGTTCTCAGCCAGGTTTTTCTCCAGTTCACCCCCTTCTACTCAAAACTTTTAAGAAATTCCTGCATAGGATAGGATCTTCAGAACAGACCTAGCTTTCCTTACAGCCTGCTTGGACATAGTTTTCCCCAAACCTCTTACAGTCAGTTACCTGAGTATGTCCTTCTTTAGCAAAATCTCCAGGCTCTTTTTGGTGTTGAGGCCCTTCCCTTGTATCTCTCTAAAGCAGGGATTCTCTACCAGGGTGTTGATAAACCTTTTTAAGTGTAGCCTAGTATTAGATATGCAACTACCTACACAATTCACAAGATAAACCTAGGGATTTTAAACAGGAATCTGTAGTTGCAAAAACATTTCTGACCTGCTACATTCTTTCTGAGTTTTTCTCCCCAACAAAACATTGCTCTGCGGTTTTTCTGTAGTCAAGAAATAAGTGAAAGTTTGGAGCTGAAACTTAAGTCTGAAAAAGTTGAGAGCTACTACTCTAAAGTGTGGGACCTCCCAGCCTTACTTCTCTTAAAGAATGCTTCCTCCTTTTCCTTGCAATGGGGACTAGGTGGGGAGCTGCTACACCTGGGCATGGGTAACTGGTGCCTCCTGAGTCTGGGGGGGCATCTGCAGACACTGTCGACGGTGTGGGCAGCAGGGGCGGAGCTGGTGAGCACCCACAGACATGGCTGGTGGCAGGGACAGCTGTCGGGGGGGGGGTAGTACATGTCCTCCCCAGTGTTCTCCTTACCACTTGCCTATTTTTCAGATTCTTATGTTGCAACAGATTACAGCTGTTGCTTACCTAATGAACTAGACAGAGCACAGCTCCTATTTCCAGTGACCTTCAGATGTTCTTTTTTGTAAGTGTGGTCTGTCCCTTTAGTAGGGAATAGTCTCCCCCCATAGAAGGCCGAGGTGTAAGGCATTTAGGTAATGAAGGTATGTCTTTCTGGGAGCTTAAAACTCCCAAAGGAGACGGCAGAAAGTTAGTAAATGGTGAGAGGGTAGTTTGTAAGTAGCAGGCAATCTTTGAGTAAAGTAAGTTGGTTATTAGTGGGGGACAAGGCTGGGATGCTGGGATCAGAGCCAAAGGATTCCTTTTCTAGTAGTTGCAGCAGAGTAGAGGGGGTGGGTATATTAGTTTTTATTGTTTCTTATTCAAAGACTGTGCTTTTATTTGGAAGAGCTAGTTGAGGAGCTCTTCAGGGAACAAAGTCTGTCTACAGAAGCCCACAGGCTTGGAAAACCCACTTAATCTTCTGTTTTATTATGTTTTTACTAGAAACTTGAAAACGGGGGTTTTTGGCATAGGGTATAATATAAGCAATATAGATTTTTCTCTGACTGATTCACTTCCTGTGACAGCACTTTATGACTTGCACTTACCTAGGGTTTTCTAATACTTATCATTAACACCGAGTCAAAACTTGTTTGCTCACTTTGTATGTAAACAACATCATATCTGAATGAATGTGAAGTAACACTGGATAATTTAAGAAAAAATGATCTAACACAGCCATTTTGATACAAATTTGGAAGTTAAGCATTAGATTCCCCAACAGGTCATCTGAATGCAAATGCTCCAATAGCGTAACTTTACTGCTGTTGTAGTCTGTGCAGTAGAATTACTGTTTTTTTTGTTACAGCAGAAATATGCCATGTTAGGTGAGAAGGGTTTGTGAGAATCTCTACAAATTCCAACTGAGCTTCTGTGTATCAGTTAAATATTGCATGCACAAAATAAGCTTTTTAAAGACTATTAAATGTGTCCCTACATATTATTTTATGCAGCGCTCAGGGTTTGTTTTGAGATGTTACAGATAATTAAAATAGACTGGAAAGTCTACTCAGAGTAGCTTAAATAGCCAAACCAGGCATGTCTACACGAGACGCTTAATGCTCGTTGAACTAATTGTACTGCACATTAGTGCGGCTGGCAAAAACTGCTAATGTGCAGTTGATCTAGTCCAGTGAATATTACACATCACACAAAGTGTTCGTCTGCACTACTGTGCAATAGCGCTGATTATGGTACGTTAAGTTAGTACTTGTTATTACAGGTTACTAAACTTATTGTGCTGTAATTATGGCACATTAATGAACGTGTGACAAGTAATAGCACAGGAACAGACTGAAAGTGGAGGAGGAGGAATAAAGAAATGAAGAGCAAGAAAAACAGCATCTTGGGGAGACAGAAACAGGTGGAGAATATTGTAGAAAGCAAAAACAATTAAAGTTATTGTTGTAGGGTTGAATTGCGTAAGGTAGGAAGGTAATCCAGCATCATGGCAATATAAAAACTAGAGGGACAGAAATGAGAGAGAAGATTCAGAAAATTATACAAAAAGGAGGTCATTAGAACATGTTTTGGAGCTGATAATGTGAGAAATAAGTAAGCAATGAAGAACAGGAGAGGAGTACCCAGAAAAATTAGGACTTATTTTCATGTATTCATTTCTATTTTATTTAATTCTTTAACAGAATCTTTTCAAAGAAAACTATAATTGATTATTATGGTAATTATTATAAAGGAGAGAGTGAAACACCTCTAAAATGGTTCTTAAAGCTGTATTAAAAGATTTAGAGAGCCCTACATGGAAAAATAATTAACTGGTGTATGTATACTTAAATCCAATATTAAGCAAAATGTTTGGTTGTTTCCTTGGTTGACCACTGCTAGAATAAGAAAAGTAAAAGGAATAAGAGGTAAAAGTCAAGTTTTTTATGCAGTTTTATCTTCCACTTGGCTGGGGTAGTCCCTTTGAACCCTATTTTCATATACTCCCTATGATCTTCCAGTGAAACATTACTCAATGTACACTGCAAACATTTTGAATTGATGTTTTGGTTACTATATCAACGTAGGTCTCCATTGTGGTAATATAATGTAAACCATTTTGATATTTAAGTGAAGAAGCAATTACTACATGAATTTCCAATAGCAGTTTAGTATTCCATGAAAACAATTAAAAACCAAAATAAAACAGTTTCAAATTCCTTTCCAGTAGTTTGGCAAATTTTTGTTTTTGCTGTTGATGTCTCAGTGATAACATGCAGCAGAAGCAGTTGCTTCCTGCAGCTTTTATGGCTTTTTGGCCTTTTTCCATGCTTTAAAGAAAGGAAATAGCACAGCGTGAAAATGTAGTGCTTGTTTAATATGATGATATTTATATTTTTACAAGAAATAAGTATCCTGCAGGGCCTGGCTGGATTTAAATATTATTACTGTTGTGCTTTCGTTGGCTTCCCACTTCCATGTATGACCCTGGTAGCCTCTGTGCTTTTCATAATTAAGTTTGTTATTGCACATGCCAAAGGTGAGACCAGAGAGAGAATTCTTAGAATATCTTTGAAGTGGAAACCTTATTCTGTTTTATGTACATTGGGTTTTTCTTTTCTTTTTTTTTTTTTTTTTTTGAGATATTCCTTTCATTTCAAGGTTTAATAGAATTTCAACTCCTATTTCAACTATATCCAAACACATTTACTCTGTGTATAAAAAGTCCTTTAGCTTTAAAATAATTTCTAAAATGTCTGTTATTCTATAAAAGAGTCTTTAGCTTTAACAGTCCTTTAAAATGTGTTAAGTCTTTCTCTGAATGCTGTTTGGAGAGATGATTGAGATCATTGTGAGTTTGGTTTGGAAATTCCTTAAGGACTGCCGGGACTGAGAGGTCTGGAGGCTCCATGGGGCCTGCTGGTTCTTGGGTGTCCTCCTCCTGGTTCTGGGGTTCAGCGGGCTCCTTAGGTACTGTCTGAACCCCACAGTGTGCTAAGACTCCGGACTTTGGCTGGGATTGGGAGAGCTCTTCAGCCCCTTGGGGTGGGAGCAGGGGTAAGTGTAGGGGCAGGATTCCCTCCCAAGATGTCAGGGCAGAGCTGGAACCCCAGGGGGTTTCACGTGGTCCCTGACAAGATCAGACTGTTGGTCTGGGGACCCCACCCTGATCCCCTCTGGTGTGGGACCACTGGGCGGGCTAGTAACGGGGTTTGTAAATTCACTTTGACGATTGGGCCTGAGAGATTGGAGACAGGTGGTGTTCTGTTCTTGTCTGTGATAGATTTTCAGTGTGCACTCATTCTGGTGCGCAGTT
>NW_017728992.1:80512414-80516053 GCF_001723915.1 Gavialis gangeticus | reverse complement strand
TCAGTGATTTGATCATAGACACTGCTTTAAATGTTTTTTCTACATACTTTGAGGTACCAGGCACGGCTCATTAGGGCACTTGAATGGGAGGGTGGGAGCAGGTATAGAGTTTACGCTAGGGTGTAGCTTAGAGCAGAGGCTATACCTCTTTGGAGTAGTGCAACTTTGCGCTGCCTTGGAGTGGTGTAACTTTGAGCTGCATAATGGGTTCTTGAAGCTAGTTTCAGGTGTTGTGTGGTCAGTCTAGGTGTTAAGCTCCAGGAACTGCCCAAAGTTACCATGTGTAGCAGGGCACTAAGGTGCCTGCTACTGACAACAGTAATATGGGTTCAGCTGCCAGTCACCAGGGCAGCACAGGTGTGGGTTGCCGGGGCAACCAGTCTGGTCAGCTGACCAGAAGGGGGCAGGGTCTGGCCTTTATAAACAGCCAAGCTGAGGCAGTAAGGTCAGTTCCCCTCTAGCAGTTGAGGAAGGTGGCGCTTGGTGGGAGCAGGCAGAGTTGAGAAGCCTGATGGCCTGAGCAACTTACCAGAGAGGATGCTAGGTAGAGGAACCCCTGGCAGGGATGGAAATGATGATTGAGTAGAGGGCTTAGAGGTTATGTTTTAGCCACAAGGCTTATCTTTAAGTTATAGCTGGTTGGCTTATGTCATTTTGTTTGTTTGTTGTAGGACCAGGTGAGGCTGTAGGGGTTGGAGGAGGCCTCATAGGAGCTCCCCAGTAGCGCGGGGGGGTTCCTGGTGCTAGAGAGGGCACGGCAGGCTGGTGCCAGAAAGGGCACAGTAATTAGGAGGTGCACTGACCCCCAAACCTGACAAGGGGGTTTCAGTGGACTGAGGGCCAGGTAAGGCCGCAGCCGCCTAAGCCCTATCGTGGGAAACCCCAGTGGGGCGTAGGACCCGGAAAGGGGGTCCGAGGGCCAGGTGAGGCCGAGGCCACCTGAGCCTTACTGAGCAAAGCCTCAGTGGGGCGTAGGACCTGAGAAGGGGGTCTGGGGGCCAGGTAAGGCTGAGGCTGCTTGAGCTCTGTCAAGCAAAGCTCCAGTGGGGCGTAGGACCCGAGAAAGGGGGTCCGAGGGCCAGGTAAGGCCGAGGCCGCCTGAGCCCCATCGAGCAAAGCCCCAGTGGGGTGTAGGATCCGAAAACGGGCCCGGGGGCCAGGCATGGTGACAGCAACCTGAGCCCTAATTGTGGGAGTCACGAGGCGAGGCCCCAGTGCGGGCGTCGTGATCTCAGAGCAAGGCCCCGGAGAGGGTAAGCACATTGAGAGAAGCCCCAGAGAGCGTCTGTAAGGGCGCAGGCATTAATAACTGACTCACCAATGTCCAGTACATCTGAGAGACTTGGGGCGTGGTATTAGGGATGGTAGGAGCCACGCATAGCCCATAGGGCTGGGTGCACCAAAATCTATCCACATAGAACAGCGGCTAGGAAAAGTAAGAGCACCATGTCCAAGGGGACAGATAAAGGCAGCTTCCCTTAGAATACTTGAACCATCAAAGACATGGCGGGCAAGAACGAGGGGGCTTGAATGCCTACTTGGCAAGGTAGGGGGCGCCAGGAGAGATCATGGGTGCTCCTGGGTCCCCGCCCTGTGACACCATGTAAAAAGGCCCTGAACATATAATTAAAAATGATTAAACATTCTTTAAATTTAGTTAAGGTGAGCTCCTATTAGTCTATCATCAATCATCATAATTCTTGTTTTTACAAAAAATTGAGGTTTACACCTAATATTAGACACAGTTTGGCTTATATAGGTTATCCTTTTTCCACTACAGCTGTAGACTAACTATATAAAACACTTTCCTTTTGTTATAACTGCAACCATACAAGAGCATTTGTATCATTCTTTAAGTATACCAATCCCTTTACATTTAGATAAGTAAATGTAGAACTCTAAGGTGCTTTGAGATCCTTTGGAGGATGTCGTATTCTGAGGTGTGCCACCAAGATTAACTCAGAGATTTAAAATATGTTAAAAAATATTAATTCCTGTGCTGACCTGTTTGTGATCTTTTTGTGTTCTTTGCAACAAAGAATTTTTTATTTTTCCATACCCAAAAAAACAAATGAAAGCTAGGACTTGGTATTTTCTGAGGTATGCCTTGAGTTTAACAAGGTTAATAGCCTATTTCACATGAACTTTTAAACACAATTGGAGGCTAATATAATTTCCTGTTAACTTGAGGTATATTCAGACTGGTTATAATGTACAGGAAAAGCTCCACTAACCAGCACATTACAAGCTGACATGCTCTATTAACTGGCATGCTGGCTTGTAAGGTAAAGTGAAACCGGAAGTGCCCACCATGGCACTCCCGGTTTCCCCAAGCCCACACAGCCCGGGGCAAAGCGGCCTGCGCTGCCACAGCTCAGGGGCATAATAGGCTACATGGGGCCTGTCTCCCTGTCCCGTGGGGCCCGCAGGGCCTGCGGGAGGGGCGGCAACACCCTGGACGCAGCGGGAGAAGCAGCAGCCCAAACAGGCAAGGATGCCTGTTCGGGCTGCTCAGTTAACTGGCATATTTTGTTATCTGGCATCTTCCATTCCTGGGGGATGCTGGATAACAGAGCTTTTACTATAGTAGTAAAGCCTTCTCTATGCAGCTAACAATTCCATCTGCTTCTTTGCTCTCACTTCTTGCTCATTCAGACACTGAACCAGAGTCTCCAGCAAATTATATTGGTCACAATCTATAGTAATTTGACTTCAGCACTGTTTTTGTGAGACTTTGGCTCATGTTTGACTTAACAGTATAAAAAGTTACTCTTCTGAGTGTTAGCTGTTTTGCATTAAGTATTCATTCCTTGTATTAGAGAGACATCTTGTGGTCTTGGGGCTTATTTACAAAATGCCATTTTCCCTGTTCCTTCTATGTTTCCATAATGGAAAGTTTCTTTTACCATTGGAATGTATCACTCATGAGAGATACTCGTCAAAATAAGCTGTATAATTATATAATTTGAAACACATTAAAAGTCTTTTGGTACAAACAAGCATATACTAAATACTGATTTATCTCATTTTTGCTGATGAATTGATTTTTTTTTTTGTTTTTTTTCGTTTCTCTTCCTTCAAAAAAACCCAAAACAAAAGGAAGGGTAGTGAGTATTTTTAAACCTGGCTAAACAAAGTGAATATTTTTGCTATTTTATTCAACACTTGTTGCTAATCACTTTTGTCATGGTCTTTGCATCACTAAAAACTGAAGCTTTTTTGTCACAATTTTAATAGACTTCATAGTTTAATAGTTAGTAGGGTCAGAAGGGACCTGAGCAGATCATCAAGTCTGATCTCCTGCCATGACAAGAAAGAGTACTGGGATCAAACAGCCCCAACAAGGTGATTGTCAAGCCTTGTCTTAAAGACCCCCAGGGTAGGAGCCAGCACCACTTGGCTTGGAAGTTGGTTCCAGATCCTAGCTGCCCTGACTGTGAAGTAGTGCCTCCTGATATCTAGCCTAAATCTACCCTCTGCCAGCTTGTGACCGTTATTTCTGGTCACTCCTGGTAGTGCTTGGGGCAACAGGGACTCCCCCCATGCCTGCTGATCCCCCCTGACCAGTTTGTAACAGGCCACTAGATCCCCCCTCAGCCTTCTCTTGTGGAGGCTGAATAGGTTCACATCCCGTAGCCT
>NW_017728992.1:80507079-80507414 GCF_001723915.1 Gavialis gangeticus | reverse complement strand
GAAGGCCTTCCGAAAGTCCAGGAAGGCTATGTCCACTGCTATCTCTGCATCTAATGATTTGGTGATCTGATCATACAAGGCCACTAGGTTGGTCTGACAGGACCTGCAACTATTGAACTCATGTTGGTTGCCCCTAAGCATGACCTGCCCTCCTTGCCCCTCGTGGATATGTGCCAGAATAATTTTCTCAAAAAGTTTGCCCAGGATTGAGGTAAGACTAACTGGCCTATAGTTTTCCAGGTCCTCCTCCTTTCTCTTTTTGAAGATGGGAACCACGTTGGCCCTCTTCCAGTCCTTTGGCACCACACCAGAGCACCACGAGTGCTCGTAAAGCC
>NW_017728992.1:80505264-80506317 GCF_001723915.1 Gavialis gangeticus | reverse complement strand
TGAACCTGTTCAGCCTCCACAAGAGAAGGCTGAGGGGGGATCTTGTGGCCTGTTACAAACTGGTCAGGGGGGATCAGAAGGCATGAGGGGAGTCACTGTTCCCCCGAGCACAGCCAGAAGTGATCAGGAACAATGGTCACAAGCTAGCAGAGGGTAGATTTAGGTTAGACATCAGGAGGTGCTATTTCACGGTCAGGGCGGCTAGGGTCTGGAACCAACTTCCAAGGGAGGTGGTGCAGGCTCCTACCCTGGGGGTTTTTAAGAAGAGGTTAGATGAACACCTTGCTGGGGTCGTTTGACCCCAGTACTCTTTCCTGCCATGGCAGGGGGTCGGATTAGATGATCTTCTCAGGTCCCTTCCGACCCTAGAAACTATGAAATCGTTAAATATGTTGGCTTTGTTGTCTGGTGTGTGACCAAATTTCCTAACGTGTCCTGCAGGGGCCCCACGTTACCTGGTACATTCTTTTTGCCCCCTATGTATTTAGAAAAGGACTTCTCATTGTCCTTGATCTGGGAAGCTAGTCCAAGTTCCATCTCTGCCTTTGCCTTCCTGACTGCCCCCCTGCATCCCCGAGCAACTGCAGTATAGCCATCTCTGGTGATGGCCCCTCCCTTCCTTTGGATGTACCCCTCCCTTTTAGCTAGAAGACATTCCCAGATGCTTTTGGTGAGCCATAGGGGCTTGTGTCCCCTCCTGCTCCCTTTGTTCCGCATTGGGATTACCTCCATTTGGGCTTGGAGGATCTTCTCCTTGGACACCTGGCTCCCCTCCCCTCTGGGACCTCAGTGCTTCTATTCTCCTTAGCTCATTGAAGGTTTGCCCTCCTGAAATCAAGGGCTGCTGCCTTGTTGTAGGCCTTTGCTACCTTGTGCTGGATGGTGAATTCCAGCAGGCGATGATCACTGTCGCCCAGGCGGTCGAGCACCCGCAGCCCCCTCACCAGGTCATCTCCTGTGGCCAGCACCAGGTCCAACAAGGCGTCTCCCCTGGTGGGGCTGTGCAGCTCCTGGGTTAGATGGCGGTCCTGTATTCTGGCTAAGAACCTACGT
>NW_017728992.1:80483374-80505253 GCF_001723915.1 Gavialis gangeticus | reverse complement strand
GAATTCCTGGTCTAGCTCTTCCCCTTGATTGGGTGGTCTGCAGTAGACCTCCACTGTTAAGTGTCTTTCCCCTCAACTGCCTTTTATTCTAACCCAGAGTGCTTCTGTGTGCCCCTCCTCTGACTCTGTGCTACCTGGTGAGGATGTGTATTCCTTCTTAATGTAGAGTGCCACACCCCCGCCTTTCCTCCCTCTCGTGTTCCACCTGTACAGCCTATAGCCCTTGATATTCACCGCCCAGTCATGCGTTGGGTCCCACCATGTTTCAGTGAGCCCCACTATGTCTGGGTTGGTGTCAGCTAGCAGGAGGGTAAGTTCCTCTTGCTTGTTTCCTATACTACAAGTGTTTGTGTAGAGGCATTTGAGGCCATCTGTGGATGTGTGTACTGGCCCCCTAATCCCAGCGTTGCCCTGGCCCCTGTTGCTTACCTGTGTATATGTTCCACTCGTCGGTCTAGGCTGGGCTGTACTTGTGAGTGCTGCTTGGTTTAGCGGTCCAAGGCTTCCTCCTCCCTCGTCTTCCCCTTCCCCTGATGAACCTAGTTTAAAGCCCACTGGAGGAGATCCGCAAACCTAGAAGAGAAGACATGCTTACCTTTAGGGGAAAGGTGGAGCCCATCCCACCCGTGTGTCTCTCATTGTGATGTGCAGGTTGTTGTGAAGGAAGCCAAAGCCTGCCTCAAGACACCATTCCTGAAGCCACCAGTTGGTCTCTGTGATGCACATTTTCCATGTCCACTCACTGGTAGAACAGAAGACAATACCACCTGTGCACCTATCTCCTTCAGCACACCCCCCAGAGCGTGGTAGTCCGCCATCAGGTGATCAGGGCTTCTCCTGGCCACACCATTAGTACCCACATGGATTAGGACATTGGGTTGTAATCGGTGGGCTGGATCATGGTCTGGATCATCCCTGTCACGTCATGAATCTTTGCTCCGGGCAGGCAGTAGACCTCGCGTGTCGAGGGGTCCTGGCGACAGATGGGGCCCTCTGTACCTCTTAGGATGGAGTCGCCTATGACGATCACTCAACGCTTTCTCCTCCGAGACTGCTTAGCTCCTTCGGCCTGTTAGGAGCATGGAGAGTGTGGAGTTGCCTCCTCTACAGTTGCTTCCTTTCCCTCCTTCTCCTCCAGCATTGCCAGGGCCTTGTACCTGTTCTCCAGCTGGACTGGAGGAACTGGTACTGCTGTGTTATGAGCAGTCCTCGTTCTGGAGGTGACCGTCTGCCACTCTGCAGTGGAGGGGACTTAAAATAACTTCTAGGAAAAAACCTTCTAAAACTGGTTTTGTGCACATATCCACAAGCACAGACTTAAATTTCAAACAATAGCTTTAAGTTGGTGCAAAGTACATTTAGATTGGACATCAGAACAATACATCTTCGCCGGTAGAACAGTAAGGAAGTGGAATATAGTGCCTAGGGAGGTTCTGGATTTCCTTCATTAAAGGTGTTCAGGTTGGATAAGTGTTTGTTAAGGAAGATTTAAGAGTAGCAATGCTGGGAGTGTGCTAGAAGAGCAACAGTTAGAAGCTCGGGAGATCTCCCCTCATTTCTCGGACTAGGGACAGACTTTGAAAATGCTGGTGTCTGAACTGATTTAGTCTTTGCAGGCTAATCTAATTTGTCTAGGTTGTACTGATTTTTTTTTTTTAATAGCACAGACATTCCCTTTGGACTGAATAAATGTGGGAGCATGCCTGCAGTTGCTCAGACCAGGTGCCAGGAGGAGTTAGAGCATGCCCTTGGCTGTAGGGAAACTGTGCTGGGGTTGCGGGGGGCAGGGGTATGGCCAGCCTGGGCACTAGTTTTAGCTAAACTGGCCATGGAGGGGTTTAATTCCCCCTTCCCTGTCCCACCAGCAAGGACCCAAGCTGAGTCTGCCGGGTGCTTCCCCCTCACTGCTGCAGTGGTAGGCCAGCATGGCCCCTGAAGCAGAGGGGGCAGGGAGAGGGGTTATTCCCCACTTTAACCCCACTGCCCTCAGGGGACCACAGCTTGGTCTGCCCATCCTGACTGTCACTACTGCCATTTGCTCCCTCCCTGGAGCAAATGGTGGAATAAGCCCCCTACTGCCCCCTGTGCTGGATGCTGGAGGGAGGTGGAAAAACCCCTATCCCTGCCCCCTGCCTAAGGGGCCCTGCGAGCTGGCATCTGGCCACGCCCCCATCCGGCCTCTGCAACAGTGAGGGGGCAGGGCCCCTTGTGGGGGCAGGAGCCCTGCCATACTGTTGGGGAGTGTGAGCCCCTTCCTGGTGGGGGGCCCCACTGCAGGGCAGGCAGAGCTGCGACAGACTGTGTGCAGCAACATCAAGGATTGGAGGGAGCCATATCCCCCTGCCGTGGTGCTACCACCATGGTCCGTAGTAGCTTTCCCCACTCCACAATGTGGCTCCCCTCTGGGAAGGGGCTCGCTTGGGCAAACCATACCAGGGATTGATGCCCCCATCATGGTCTCTCTCCTATTGCCGCTCCAGTGGCTGGACAGGGCCGGTTCCAGAGCCTGGCCAGCAGGACCCCTTAGGCAGGGGACAGGGAAAGGGGTTAGTCCCTGCTCTGCCCCCCCGGGGCACCGCAGCAGGGTCTGCCCAGCCCGGCCACCGCAGCTTGCTCTGTGCTCAGGGCATGTGGTAGAATAAGCCCCCTTCTGCCCCCCTCCCTCTGGTAGAGGGGGCTTGCCTTAGGCACAGAGTGAGTGGCGACTGGGGCAGGCAGACCCTGCTGTGGTGCCCCAGGGGCAGAGTGGGGAATAAACCCCTTCCCTGCCCCACCCCCACCTAAAGGTCTCTGCCATCTGGGCTCTAGCCCTGACCTGCCCAGCCGCTGGAGCGGTGAGGGGGGAGTGACTGTGATTGGTACTTCAGCCCCTGTCATGGAATCCCTGAGTGTGAGCCTCTTCCTAGCAGGCAGCCATGCTGTGGGGCAGGGAAAGCTGCAGCCGACTGCACCCACCGGTGCTGGGAGGGGCTCTGGCCCCCTCTGAGCCCTGGTGCTTCTGTGTGCAGTTGGCCACAGCTCTGCCAGCCCCACAGTAGGCCCTCCTGCCAGGAAGGGGCTCATGTTCGCCAATACTATGACGCAGCTGCTGCACCCATCAAGGGCCCTGCCCCCTTGCTGCTCCAGCAGTTGGGTAGGGACATGGCTAGATGCTTGCCAGCAGAGGGCTTAGGTGGGGGGCAGAGACAGGGGTTATTCCTTCAGCATCTGGCTCAGGGCAGTAGGGGGATTATTCTGCTGCTTGCACCAAGCAGGGAGCTTGTGGTGGCAGGCAGACCTGGCTGCCCTGGGGTAGTGGGGGTAGAGGGAGAAATAACACCCTTCCCTGCCCCCTCTGCTTCAGGGACCATGCTGGCCTTCTGCTGCAGGAGCGAGGGGAGAGCACCCGGCAGACCCTGCTCAAGTTGCTAGTGAGAGAGGGAGGAGGGAATTAAACCCTTCTCAAGGTGGCGAAGGCCTGCAGCAAGGCAGCAGCCCTTGAGTTCAGGAGGGCGGATTTCAATGAGATAAGGAGAATAGTCGGGGAGATGCTGAGGTCCTGGACGGGGGGGCGGGGAGTTGGGTGTCCAATAAGAGCGGTCGTTCCTTAAGGAGACGATCCTCCAAGCCCATAGGGAGGTAATCCCTACAGAGATCAAAGGGGGCAAGAGGGCGCAAAGGCCACCATGGCTCACCAAAAGCATCCGGAAACGTCTCCAAGCTAAAAAGGAAGCATACACCCATTGGAAGGGAGGGGCCATCACCAGAGAGGACTATACCTCTGTTGCTCGGGACTGTAGAGGGCTGGTCAGGAAAGCCAAGGCAGAGATGGAACTGGGACTAGCTGCCCGGATCAAGGACAACAAGAAGTCCTTTTTTAAATACATAGGGGTTAAAAAGAAGGTACCAGGTAACGTGGGGCCTCTGTGGGACACGCTAGGAAATCTGGTCATCGCACCAGACAGCAAAGCTAACCTATTTAACAATTTCTTTGCCTCCATTTTTCTGAGCAGGGACCTGGTGATCCCCTGCACTGGGACCCCCGTAGGAGGCATACCCAGGCCTAGGGTCAGCAAGGACCTAGTCAGGGAAATTCTGGAGGCACTGGACGTATTTAAATCAGCAGGTCCTGATGATTTCCATCCCAGAGTGCTGAGGGAACTAGCAGAGGTTATTGCGGGACCCCTGGCATGACTTTACGAGCACTCATGATGCTTTGGCGATGTGCTGGAGGACTGGAAAAGGGCCAATGTGGTTCCCATTTTCAAAAAAGGGAGGAAGAAGGACCCAGGAAACTATAGGCCCCTTAGTCTTACCTCGGTCCTGGGGAAGCTTTTTGAGAAAATGATCCTGGCGCATGTACATGATGGGCCAGCAGGGGAGACTATGCTTAGGGGCAACCAACGTGGGTTCATTAGAGGCAGGTCCTCTCAGACCACCCTGGTGGCCTTCTCTGACCAGGACACCAAATCCCTGGATGCAGGTGTTGTGGTGGATATAGTCTTTCTGGACTTCAGCAAGGCCTTTGACACGGTTTCTCACCCCATTCTCATTAAAAAACTAGGAGACTGTGATGTAAATGCCTACACAGTCAAATGGGTCACTAACTGGCTGGAGGGCCACACCCAGGGAGTGGTAGTGGACAGGTCTTATTCGACCTGGAAGGATGTGGGCAGTGGGCTTCCTCAGGGCTCGGTCTTCAGGCCCGCACTGTTCAACATCTTCATCAGCGACTTGGACAAATGGGTAAAATGCACCCTGTTCAAATTTGCAGATGACACTAAGATGTGGGGAGAAATGGGCATGCTAGAAGGAAGGAATAGGCTGCATTTGGATCTGGGCAGGCTACTGGGTTGGGCAGAAGAGAACAGGATGGGTTTCAACGCTGACAAGTTCAGGATACTGCACCTGGGGAGGAAGAACCAGCAGCAGACGTACACGCTGGGGAACTCTTTTCTCGTCAGTGCAGAGGCAGAGAAGGATCTAGGAGTCATCATTGATGCCAAGATGAACATGGGCCGACAGTGTGGGGAAGTGGTCAGGAAGGCCAACCGTACCTTGTCATGCATCCACAGATGCATCTCAAGCAGGTCCAAGGAGGTGATACTCCCCCTCTATGCGGCACTGGTCAGGCCACAGCTGGAGTACTGCATCCAGTTCTGGGCACTGCACTTCAAGAGGGATGTGGACAGCATGGAGAGGGTCCAGAGGAAGGCCACCCACACGATCAGGGGGCAGCAGGGCAGGCCCTACAAGGAGAGGCTAAGGGACCTGAAACTTTTTAACCTCCACAAGAGAAGGCTGAGGGGGGATCTAGTGGCCTGTTACAAACTAGTCAGGGGGAGACCAGCAGGCATTGGGAGAGTCCCTGTTCCCCCAAGCACTTCCTGGAGTGACAAGAAATAATGGTCACAAGCAGGCAGAGGGTAGATTCAGGCTACATATCAGGAGGTGCTACTTCACTGTCAGGGCAACTAGGATCTGGAACCAACTTCCAAGAGAAGTGTTGCTGGCTGATACCCTGGGGGTCTTTAAAAGGAGGCTTGATGAACACCTTGCTGGGGTCATTTGACCCCAGTACTCTTTCCTGCCATGGCAGGGGGTTGGACTTGATGATCTGCTCAGGTCCCTTCCAACCCTACCAACTATGAAACCCCTCTCTGGCAAGATGCCTGTCCATGCACAGCTGGAGAGAAGAGGGTTGGGGCCAGCCCTGCTCCACCGGAACAGAGAGCCCCGCCCAGAGAGCATGCCGGGATTCTAGTTTATGTTAGACCAGGAAAAGGGTCTGGGACAGATGTTGCATAAACTGATTTGAGCACAATCAGTTAAGTCTGATACTACATTCAGCCAGATTTATCTCAAACTAGTTTTGGCCATTTTGGCTAGGGACAGACATTCAAAAAGCTTGACCTTGAATTGATTCACTCTTTGCACGTTAGTTTAAGCTGCGCATCTTAAACTGATTTGTAACCAGACATATTCTCTTTTAAGTGAAGAAATGCAGGCATGTGCCTGCAGTGGCTAAAGCTAGAAGCTGGGGGTGCTAGAGCATGCCTGCTAGCCACTGCCAAAAGGGAGGATAGAAAGATGCCCTCCAAGGCTCTCACCCCTCCCTGCTGGAGTGGAGGGGGTGTGTCCAGGCACCAGCCAGGGCTAGCAGGACACACAGGATGCCAGCCACTGGCTTGGGGGGGGGGGGGGGGAAGCGCGGCGCGCGGGGGGGGGGGGGGGGGGGAAGAGCTGCTGCCAGACTGAGGAGTGGGGATGGGGAAAAAAGTCCTTTCTCTGAAGTAAGCATGTATTGAACACAGCAAGTTGCAAAGCATACATCAGGGAACTATCAAAAAATCTTTGCCTAAGCTAATATACAGCTGAGTAAAACGCAGCATACACAGCTTAGTCTAATTTAACATGTAAAACAGGAAGATAAGAGAGAGCCTGGCATAAGTCTTACTAATCCTGAGGCTAGAGTGTCTCCTTACAGCCAGGCTTTGTTTAGGTTTTACAGGTTCTGCTTTATAATGTAAATGTAGCCCTCTGCATTCTTTGGTCTTCAACTTCCAAGCAGAAGCTGTCTGCAACTTCTCTTAACTCCATATCCAGCACATAGGTGTGATGATTGTCAGGTCTTTCCCAACACTTCCCATCTCTCTCTAGTTTTGTAGGTCTTAGCTCTGGACTCACAGGTGCAGGTCTTGGATCTGCAGACAGGACTAGCTTGCCTCCCTCCCCCACTTTAGGACCTCTGTGGAATTAATCCCCTCCCTGGTTGCAGGTAAGCTAGACAGAGGGAGGAATTAACTCTGTCTTTGCCTGGCTGCAGGAAAGCCATGGAGGTATGGCTGGGGCTGGCAAACCCCAGCTGTGGTCCACAGGGTTTGACAGCAGGGGAGAGAAGGGATGGAGGGAGGAGTTGCCTTGGGGGCCATGGAAGGCCAACGCCTGGCCATGCCACACCCTTGCACCAGCTAGAGAGCAGGAGGGAGGGGCCAGCCCAGCTCTCTGGAGCAGAGCCCAGCCCAGAGAGCATGCCAGCATGCTGGGGGTCTCTGATTTAACTTAAACCGTTTGTCTGGGAGAAATGTTGCATAAACTGGTTTGAGCCAAATCAGTTAAGTCTGATGCTACATTCAACCAGGTTCATCTCAAACTGGTTTCAACCATTTTCAGACTGGTTTATGTGCATTGAATATCTCTTCTGTTACAGGTTTAAAACAGTTTCTGATCACTTAAACCAGTTTATGTGTAATGTTTGTCTCTAGCCTTAGAGACTACAAGAAGAGCTTTTGACTCTAGAGCAGGTAGAAATTGGAGCAGACCATGTTCAGAAGTAGAAGAATGAAGCAGAGCTCCACAAAGACCTTGGTTATGAAAGAAGATTAAAGGATCTGGGATAAGTTTATGTCTGAGATAGGATGATAGAAAAGGGAATGCTGGCTCTCCAGGCAGGGTGTGTGATAAACATACCCCAAGTTATAGATCTCAGACTGCAGTGGTATCCTATGCTTCTGGACTTTGCTGGCTGACCCATAGGGTTTGGAAGGAATTTTTTTACGTCCTGTTGCTACAGGTATCAGGATTTTTGTTTTGTTGTTTTGTTTTGTGTTTTGTCTTCAGTTTGTATTCAGTTATACAGCCCCACAGCTTGTCAGCCACACAGCTGACAAGGTTCACAGTGGTGGCAGCAGTCAGCTGCAGAGCTTGCAGCAGGGAGAATACTGCCTCGCATTTGAGCCTTGTGAGCTGTGAGGCTTACAGCAGGGGCCAAAGAGAGAACACTGTTGTGGTTGAGAACCTTGCGTGGTGTGGGGCTTGCAGCCATGGCAATGCTCCATGTGACATGGGCTGGAGGATTCGCAATAGGGTCAGCCTGGTAAATGCCGCTTCTGCTGCTGTGAGCCTTGCACTAGATGAGGTTCACAGTGATGTCTGTGTTCTCCCCACTGTGACCCCCTCACTTTATGAGACTTGTAGTGCTGGAAGTGTTTCTGGTGCTGCCACTACTACGAGCCCCGCAGCGCATATCAGCTGCTGGGTTTGCAGTGGGGGCAGTGTAGGGGATGCTGCCTCAGCTGCAAGCCCCACCAAGTTCTGTCAGCTGCAGGGCTTGTAGCAGCAGGAGCCAGTGCAGCGGGGGCTTAGGATCACAAACTCAGGCTCTTCCTGCACTGGTGATAGGGTGCAATGGGTGCACAATCCAACAGTTGTGGCTCCTGCCATGTACGTGTGGCATGGCAGGAGGCCCAGTTGTGTGGATCCCTCATTAGATCCTGTCGCATCTTTACCTGCACATGTATTTTGGACCTAAGGCCCATGATTCTCACATGGTTTGCCAGATCATACATAATACATACTTTTAACTAAATAACCCGTTGAAATAGATATTCTGGGTATATTTATGTTCATGTTGTTATAACTATTGATTTATAGTAAATATTAATGCATATTTTGGATCTCAGCACCTGAGAGCACGTTTGGTCATTTAATAGAAAAGATGCTATGTAGACCGCATCTGAATTTGTGACTTGGAGTTAAAAGTCCATGTCTGTCATTGCTAATTAACCAAACCATTAAAACTCCTTAGACTTTTCTAAGCCAGGTACAGGTGTTCAAAAAGCCTGAGATGGAAGTGATTTAAGTTGCTGTATCTTAAGCACCCTAAATTATATCAGTAGCAAACAGAAAACATGTTTGCCCTTTGGTTGCTGGGGTACACAGGCTGTCCACACTGGGGGAGGCCAGCAGATTGGGGGCACTCCTGCCTGCCTTCCAGTGGGTTCCCCAGGTTGCCAGAGCCTGCTGAATATAGTACAGTTCATCTGACTGGTTGGGCCACCCTTGACTGGCTGTTGCTGAGCATGGCCGAGTCTACCTTTCCCATGGCCCCCACCTTCCTCAGCAGCATCAGCCACAGGCATGACAACTGCTAGTATGCAGTGGAAGCAACCCTGCTTGGCTGTGCGTGGCAGCCCAGTCCTGTTCCCTGGGGCAGTGCCCACTCACGGCAGCAAGAGTATCCCTAGATCAGCTCCTGCACACCCATCTGGGAGTCCCTAGGCATCTGCAAGTGGGCACAACCCCAGGGAGAAGGACTGGGCTGCCAGACACAACTGAGAGCATCCTCAACTTCCCCTGGCAGCATCAGGTACTATGCTGACCTGGCTCTGTGGGAGCCTGGGGGCGGGCCCAGCTGGGTGTTTGTACTGGATTTACTAACCACTTGTGATACTTTATTCCAGATGAGCATGACCTTTCTGAGACCAACCGTGACACCTCAGTTCAATAATAGGAGAATTTTATTAATACACAGTGGGCATGTCTACATGTGCCCTTGACTGCATATTTGGTACTGTGCAGTCCCAGTGACAGTTATTTTTAGATGCTGCATCACCATAGATTGTTACTATGTAGACATGCCCACAGATAGTAAATAAGGCCAATGCAAGCAAAGCAAGCAAAATGACTACACAGAGTTCTACGTATTTCCCAGTTCTAGGTTTTCACAAGGAGACGGTACATCTGGCCAGTACGCAAGTACCACCTCATAGTTTTTGTTCAGATCAGGATGTCAGCGGTCTTGGAGGTTGGAGGCTGATGCCCCAAATTGTTGTCCTGAAGATTTTTCCTTTTGTATTCTTTTTCTCCTGATGACTCTTCATTTCCAGGTACTGTTGATCTCCCTTTGGTTATCATGCTGTCCACATTCTGCCCTGTCAGCCTAATCCTTTGTTTCTTTAACACATCATGTGTACACATCCTAATTTGGTTACTCCTGGTCTCCTAATTTGGTCATTCCACCAAAACCAGGGATCCCAGGGTTTGCCATGGTTACAGGCTGTCATTGTGATGTGATGATAATTCTGCATGCTCCTATCTTGTGGGTTTTAAGGGAACATTATGGTTATTCTGCATGTTTCCAGTTTCCCAATATGTGTGTGCCTGTCTCTCTGCTAACTTTGGACTCTTGGATAGTGAAATGCTGAGAACATAAATCTCTACCACAAACAGACCAATTAACCCTTGCCATTTCCCTGGACTATTATTCTAATGCAATATATGTTCTTCCTACTAGCCAATTTCTAAATGTAATTTTTTAGCCATTACAGAGCCAGAGTAGTCAACTGCAGGCCCGCTACTAGTGCACCTCCCTGTGAGGGAGGGTTAGGTGGGGAACACAGAGACACCTGGGAAGTTGGAGGACAGTGATCTAACTTGAGTCGGTAGGGGATCTGGTACAGAAGTTTGATAATTGATTTAGGTTAGACTAATCTAAGTCTGATCCAGGTCCATCTTACACCAGGTTCTGCCATTTTTAAACCAGTCCATGCACTGAACTTCTGTTTTGTTCCAGGTATAGACTGGTTTATGATCATTTATACTGGTATAAGTCTAATGTCTAAGTCTAATGTCTGTACACAGACCTAATCTTTCATATATACTTAAGAGTAAATTTAAAATTCTGTGTACCTGTACTTTGTTCCATATGTTTTCAAGCTCTGATTAAGAGCAAAAATTAACTTTAAATTAAAATTCATTTCCATTTTAAAAGATGGAAATATTCAAATTTCTATTTAAAATACAGTTTTACTCATAGAATCATAGAAATTAAGGGCTGGAAGGGACCTCAAAAGATCATCAATTTAAGTAGAGAGAGGAAGCATCACTTCCTTAGTCCTGCTCATGACACATCGGCTAATGCATCCCAGTATGCTATTAGCTCTGTTGATTACAGCATCACAGTGACGGCTCATGTTCATCCTGTGATCAACCATAACCCCGAGGTCCCTTTCAGCCATCCTGCTGTCCAGGACATCTCTTCCTAACCTGTATTCATGTCACCGGTTACTTCTCCCCAGATGAAGCAGTCTGGATTTATCCTTACTTAACTGCATCCAGTTTCACTCTGCCCACTTTTCCAACTTGTCAGGGTCCACTTGGATCCGCATCCAATCCCCTAACAAGACTGCTTTTCCCCTTAACTTAGTATCGTCTGCAAACTTGGCCAGTGTTTTCCATATGCTCATCTAAATCATTGATAAAGATATTGAACAACAGAGGGCCAAGAACAGAACCCTGTGGGACACCACTAACCTCCTCCCTCCAAGGTGGGCCCATCCACTAACACTCTTTGGGTTCAACCACTTAGCCAGTTTCAAACCTACCTGGCTTTGGATACTGCCAGCCCACAATCCTGCAGTTTTTTTTATAAGAGCATCATGGGAGACCATATCGAAGGTCTTTTAAAAATCCAAGTATCTGAGATCAACCACATCTCCCACATCTAAGCAGCTCATTACTTTATCATAGAAGGAGATGAGGTTGGTGAGACACGACCTGCCTGCAAAGAAACCTTGCTGTCTATCCCTCAGCATTATGTCTTCTGCCACTCTCACAAATGAACTTCTTGATAATTTTTTTCCAAATTTTATCCAGTATTGAGGTCAAACTGACCAGCCTATAGTTTCCTGGATCCTCCCTCCTCCCCTTCTTAAGATTGGGACACATAGGCCCCAGAAGACTGTATAAGGGCCACTTCTGAGCACCACAAGTCTTCAAATGCCTTCGCCAATGGTTCTGCAATGACTCCAGCCAATTCCCTCAGCACTCTTGGGTGTAGTCTATCCGGCTGTGCTGACTTGAAGACATTCAGCCACTCTGATTGCTCCCTCACTAGTTCAATGCTGACCATTGGTTGGCAAGTCCTCTCTCCCTCCCACATCTGTACAGGATCTGACCAGGTGGGCAACCACCATTTGTATGGAGGAACACCAATGCAAAGTATTCATTAAAGAGTTCAGATTTCTCCTGACTGTGTTATTGGCTGTTCTATCCCATTCTGCAAGGGCCCTGTATTTCTCTTAGTCTTCCTCCTGTTCCCTATATACCTAAAGATGGACTTCTTATTGTCCTTGACTGTTCAGACTTTACAGAAAGGATGTGCAAATAATATTTTTGGTTACTGCTATTTATAAAGTCTGTTTCTGATTTTAAATTATGTATAACTTGGCATGTATTAAACATTTTTGCCCATGATATCAAGTTGCTGTATTGGGGCATGGGGTATTTTTTAGGAAAAGTATTTACAGGTACTTTAAATGATTTATGCAGCATTAAAGTGAAATTGCTGAATCTGTTTTTCTTAAAGCAATGACTTCCAGTGTGCTACAACACTAATTTGATACAATTTGAAACACCATGAGGATATTTTATAAAAAAGAAATGTACAAGGCTTGCGCTTTTGAAACTCCATGGAGCTATTTCATACAAGATTTGTATAACTTTATTAATTTTAATCTTACACTACCCTGATAGCTGTTGAAAATGTATGAATCGTTTTGACTATAGCACCAATCACAAATTCAAGGCATTTTTTGGAGAGAGAGCAAATATAAGAAACTCTTCTACTTCTGTGGTCTCTAGACTTTTGCTGTCTGTGATATAAACTCTTACTTAGGCTGAAATACACTAGACAATAAGACAGAGGCATAGGAAAACAAAAGTAAACATATTCTGAATTACTTTCAAATAACGTAGATGAGGGTATAAATAAAAACATATTAGAAAGTGTTACCACTTCACATTCATTTAAATTAAATGGTGTTATGTACTTTGGCTGATCAGTGGAAAAACAAAGGGCTGAAAGGATATTCAGACCAAACTGTCAATTAATCCTTAGGGCTTGATTCAAAATTTACTGAAATAAATGGAAAGACTCCTACCAACTTCAGTAGACTTCTAGATATGGCCCTGGAGAACTGAAGGTGTATTTGCTTTGTTTTGTTTTCATTAACAGTATCAGGAGACTTGGAGCCAAAGAAATAATACCAGCTCTGGAGCTTGCATCACTCATATTCATCAAGCAGTTTTCTTTAACTCAATGAAACTGTACCAGCTCTCTAATCTGAGAGTAGGTCTAGGTTGTTGTTCACCTAGTAAGGGAATGTTTTAAGCTGGTATGAAGTGAACAACTTATTTACACAGCTCTCTGTGAACATGCACCAGAAGGAAAATTAAAGGTTGCTGTCTTACACTTTCTCATTACATTGTATCGTTTAAAAGATAAATTTCTCACTATCATTACTATTATTTGTTTGATTTTTATGCCACCGTTCCCAACAAAAATCAGGGATAATCTGCATACGATAAGGGAAACAGAATACTTTAAGTGCCTGGAGAACATTAATTGAAAGGCCATGGGATCTGACCCCCAATTCCAACAATCATGACTTCTGCCATGCTGCATGTGTATGGCAGAACATGCAGTTTTGGGACTGGAGTTCCTGGCAAGTTAATACATCTGGGGCCAGAGCTAACAAGCATTTGATTGTTGAGACCTTTGTGTAGTGCCAGGGCAGGAGCTGACAATCAGCTGATTGACGGTCCTGGTCCTTTGACAGCCCTGGTTCTTGAACTGGATCTGGGGCTATATGGCAAGGGCTCACAATCAGCTGGTTGTCAAAATCCTGCACAGGGCAGTTCTGTTCTGGCTGTTAGTTGTGGGGATTTAGAGACTTAAAGTTTAAAATCTGCAGTGGGGAAATCCTTCAGTTCCTCTGGTGGGATCCTCTTATCCCCTGTGACCAGAAGCCCAACTAGAGTTGCCCTGCATGGCATTTAAAACCCCTGGTGTGGAACGCCCTTCAGCTTCTCGGGTAGGGTTGACAATCAGCTAATTGTCAGTCCTCAGACTGCTTCCAGATCCTTATGCGGGCCTGGCTTCAGGACAAACAATCAGCTAATTGTTGGCCCTAGCAATGTGTTAGGTTTAAGGCATCATTTAGACCAACCACAAAGAAAGTTAGCATTCTATATAGGCAGACTAGGTTTTGGGTAGATGTCATATCTGTTATTAGACCAGTTATGTCTTTGGAAAAATTGTTCTTTATAAGCTTTCAGGCATACTTCTTCAGGCATAGGAATGGTGTGCTGATGTTTGTGTATTCTTCTGGATGGAATAGAAGCTTAAGCCAATATACAAAATGCAGGTCTGTGAAAATGTGTGTGGCAGGGAAGTTCAGAAGGGGGCAGGAATTAGTAGGAGTAAATAGGTGCGAGACAGGTAGGTGGCAAGATAAGGGGGGGCGGGAATGTTGACCTGGTGGTAGAATGTAGCTGATAAAATTTAGAGAGGTTACCTGGCATTATCAGATGTCAGGCAGGTTATAATGTGCCATAAATTCAGTGTCTATATTTAGTCCATGATTTGTATCCAGTAGATTTATGAAGTGAAGTTTGCAGGCTCATCTATGAAAGGTGTTTTGTAAATTGCCTTTGAGGATTAGAACTGAGAGATTGGAGAGAGAGTGGTTGAGTGTGTATATAGTACCTATTTATTCTGTGATTAGTATGGCAAGGTGCTCTTGGTGCCTGCCACTTTAAGGGCTGAACCAAACAACCAGCAGGTGCTTGACTGCGGCAATCATTTTCAGACACTACCTGCCTATATAAACAGAGAAGATTGCTGTTGACAGGGCAGGCAGAAACATTGCCTGGTTGAACTGCTGAATGGAACATCTGCAGGTAGGAGCAGGAGGCTCTTGGTTCTGGGCATGACTTAAAACTGCAACCTGTCAGGAGTGGGTGGTCTGGTGGGGCTCCCAGTGTTGTGGGAGCCCCCAGGAAATACCAGGCCAGTTACCACCCCAGTTGGTGGAAGGTGGGTTAGGGCACCTCAATAGCTCCTAGCTCCCACATCACTTTAGGTAGACATCAGGGCCAGGGACAGTAATGGCCACCTGAGTCCCCACCGGGGAGGGAAGCCCCATAGTCCCAGTGAGGGGGTAGATATGGAGCCCCAGTAGGGGGGTGGAAGTGGAGCCCCAGTGAAGGGGGGAAACCAGAGGGCTTGGGAGCTCAGTGTGTGTATGCATTTGTGTAGAGTTGCTGTGGGAATGGCCAGAGCAGGCTTGGCCCAGGTTGGGTAACTGGCTGGCCACTACCCCAGTGAGGGTCACGGGAGGCCCAAAAGATGTTACATTTGCCACCCAAGGTGTGCACTAGATAAAGCCTATGGCCTAAGATGGCCGCTCCGAGAGGGAGAAAGGTGAGATAAGTTGTTGATGCATGAAAGAGACCCTGTGAGAGGGGGTGGAGCGTGAGATGTCCTAGTGAGAGGAGGGCAGTATGAGTGTGTGTATGAATGACAATGAGGGCTAAGCTTGGTCCGGCTATAGGTTGGGAGTGTTGTGTCACCTGGATGCCATCTGGAAGGCTTAGGCTGTGGTGCAGGGGAGGATTGGACTCTCAGATTGCTCTCCCTGGCATCGGGGCAAGAATGGGCAGCCTCCCCTCTAATTAGAACCAATTATGAAACAACAAGGCATGGCAGACAAGTGGGGCAGGTGGTTAGTCCAGGAACAGGTGGGCGGCCAATGGCGGGCTGGTCCTGAGAGAGCCCCCTGTTACAATTAACATATGAACACATCAATTACAACATAAATGTAACATGTAGGGCATTGGCAACTGGTGCCTCCTGAATCCGGGGAGGCACCAGATGGCTGACAGGGGAGTGGGGGGGGAGTCCCCCACGGCCAATCGCTGACCAGGGGGTGCTGGATCCCCCAGTGGCCGATTGCCAAGCACAGAACCCTGGTTTCACGGCTGGCGCTTCCAGGGGGTGCATGGCCAATCTCGGGGTACACATGCACCCGGGTGTACCTCCTACATGTCGTGAATGATGTACGGTAAAAATTAAATTAAGTTTTTTGCTATACTCTGACTATACATGTGCTGATATTGCTGAATACTTATTTCCTACTCCTCTTAAAAGTGATTCAGGACATGAAGATATTTCTTAAGGAGCAGCTGCGGCACCACTATTTTTGACACCATCAAAAACATTTGGCATTGAAAAAGAATATTGTTTTAAATTTGAAGAGATCTCAATTCATTGCACTTATGCTGATACCCTTGTTTTTACTAGGGCCTTTTCAGAAAGAAGGCGAGTATTTCCCAAGGGTTTTTTTGTTGGTGAACTATTTTTAAATTACAGAACAGGAAACATCTGTAGAGATTGCTTCATGTAGAGCCTGAAGGATGTAACTTGATTGTAAGTGCAAATGTGATTATTGCTCCAATGTGATGAAAAACAGACATGATAATTAAAAAATAATGTTACATTAACAATTGCAGTGCTGTGACCTTCTTTTCTGTGTGCTGAATCTCTAGGTTTGCTACCTGTATTGACCAGTTTTCATTTTGTGAGGCAGAGCTGATGCACACTCAGTGAGCTCTTTATTATGAAGAGTTTAGTTATATTTTCCTTACTCTAAAATATAAGCCAGAGAAAAGAAAAGCATAGGACTCCACAGTATTTAAAATAACTTGTGAGTAATTTTATTTAATAGCCAAGCACATTCTGGGAGGTAGGCCTTTAGAGCAAAAATCTGTTCTCAGTTTAAGAAGCATTATGTTCCTTCCTACTTCTTGTTTCTAGATGTCCCATTATCTTGAAGGGACAGAGTAGAAGTGAGGAATGCCAACTGCTCAATATTTTCCAAGGATGCTAAAATAAGATGTCTTTTTTTCTTAATATGTTAAGATTCTCTTGAAAATGCTGTTCAGTCTGTTTGCTCTTTGACTGATATAGCCTGTGGGGAAGTTCTACAAAGTCAGCATTAGTTAAAGATTCTAGACTGAAAGTTTCAAAACCAATTACTGTTTTTAGATGCTCCATTCGACAGTCCTTGAAGGGGTCTGATTATAATAATATGGTTTCCCTGAAAGTCTGGCCACTCAGGAAACACCCAAAATCCACAGTCATTTTTGTTCTTTATATGGCCTTCATTTTGACAGCACAAAAAGCTGTCTATGCCAGTGATGGAATTTATATACACACAGCATTGTTTAAGTCAGTGATTTTCAACCAGGGTGCTGCAGCACCCTTGCATACCTTGAAATCCTTTCATGGATGCTGCAACATGCCATACCCATTACTACTATTAATTATTAGTTAGTATTAGTTACCACTGTTAACTATCAGGATGGGGAATAAGTAGGCAGAACTCACCCTCTGGATAGCTAGTACAAACCCGGACATAGTAGGGCTCACAGAAACCTGGTGGGATTCATCCCTTGATTGGGCGATTAATATTAGGGGCTATAGACTATTCAGGCAGGATAGAGCGGGGAGGAAAGGTGCGGTTGTGGCGCTCTATGTCAAAGAGCAATACGCATCCTCAGCTAGCAGGATGGGGTCAGAGGAGGGGTAGGTTGAAGTGCTCTGGGCCAGAATACAGGGAGGTCATAGGGAAAGGGACTTAATGGTGGGGGTCTACTACAGACTTCCCAACCAAGGGAAAGAGCTGGACCGCGAATTCTTGGGTCAGCTTGTGGAGGCACTTAAGGAAAGGGATGTAGTTGTCATGGGTAATCTAAATTATCCAGACATCTGCTGGGAGGAGCAGTCAGCCAGGTCTGACCACTCACAGATGATCCTGGCCGAGATAGAGGACCTCCACTTAACCCAGAAGGTGCACAGTCCCACCAGGGGAAATGCCCTGCTGGACCTGGTCCTGGCCACAGGCAATGACCTGGTGAAGGAACTCCAGGTTCTTGACCACCTCAGTGACAATGATCATTGCCTGCTGGAATTCACCATCCAGCGCAGGGTGTCAAGGGCCTGCAGCAAGGCATAGTAACCCTTGACTTCAAGAGGGCCAGTTTCAATGAGTTGAGGAGATGGGTAGGAGAGGCACTGGAGTCCTGGAGAGTAGGGGTACTGGGTGCCCAAGATGAGTGATCATTCCTTAGACGATATTCAGAGCACAAGGGGTGACAATCCCGTTGAGAATCAAAGGGGGCAAGAGTGCTCAAAAGTCCCTCTGGCTCACCAAGGGCATTTGGGAATGCCTGATTGCCAAAAAGGAGGTGTACACCCAGTGGAAAGGAGGGGCTATCACCAAAGAGGAGTATACCTCCATCGCTCGCGTCTGTAAGTGGGCTGTTAGGAAAGCTAAGTCAGGTACAGAACTAGGGCTAGCATCAAGGACAACAAAAAGTCCTTTTTTAAATACATGGGGAGTATAAACAAGGCACTGGGTAATGTGGGGCCCCTGCAGGATACGCTAAGCAATCTGGTGGTTGCACCAGAGGAGAAAGCAGACCTTTTTAACAATTTCTTTGCCCCCATTTTTTTGTGCAGGGATTGGGGCTCCCCCACCAAGATTAAGGATGGTCTCAGAAGAGACTCCGCCAGGCCTAGGGTCGTGGAGGACCGAGTTAGAGAACTTCTGGAGGGGCTGGACATGTTCAAATCAGCAGGTCCATAAGCTCTCCACCCTGGGGTGTTGAGGGAATTGGCAGGGGTTATCACGGAGCCCCTGGCATGGCTTTATGAGCACTCATGGTGCTCTGGCCGGTGCTGGACTACTGGAAGAGGGCCAGCGTGGTCCCCATCTTCAAAAAAGAGAGGAGGGAGGACCTGGGCAACTATAGGCCCATTAGTCTTACTTTGATCCTGGGGAAGGTCTTTGAGAAGATTATCAAGGAGCACATCAGTAAAGGGCCAGCAGCGGGGATGATGCTTCGGGGCAACTAGCGTGGTTTCATTAGGGACAGGTCCTGTCAGACCAACCTGATTGCCTTCTGCGATTAGGTCACAAAATCACTGGACGCAGGTGTCGCAGTGGATGTAGTCTTTTCGGACTTCAGGAAGGCCTTTGACACTGTCTCCCACCCCATTTGCATTAAAAAGGTAGGCAACTGTGGCATTGATGCTTACACAGTCAGATGAATAGCAAATTGGCTGAGGGGCTGCACTCAGAGAGTGGTGGTGGACAGGTCATATTTGACCTGGAGGGATGTGAGCAATGGAGTCTCCCAGGGCTCAGTCCTTGGGCCTGCACTGTTCAATTTCTTTATTAGTGACTTGGATGAGGGGGTGAAAGGCACCGTTTAAATTCGCACATGACACCAAGGTTTGGGGTGAGGTGGGCATGCTAGAAGGGAGGGACAGGATACAGTTGGACCTGGACAGGTTACAGGGGTGGGCAAATGAGAATAGAATGGAATTCAATACTGACAAGTGCAGGGTGCTGCATTTGGGTAGTAAGAACCAGCAGTATATGTATAGGCTGGAGAACTCCCTTGAAAGCACAGTGGCAGAAAGAGATCTTGGAGTCATTATTGATTCCAAATGAACATGGGCCGCCAATGTGAGAGCATGCTCAGTAGGGCTAACTGCACTTTGTTGTGAATCCATAGATACATCACAAGCAGGGCCAAGGAGGTGATCCTCCCCCTCTATGCGACACTGGTCAGGCCGCAATTAGAGTACTGCATCCAGTTCTGGGTGCCGCACTTCAGGAGGGATGTGGACAGCATTGAGAGGGTCCAGAGGAGGCTACTCGCATGATCCAGGAAGAGACCCACAAGGAGAGGCTATGGGACCTGAACCTGTTCAGCCTTCACATGAGAAGGCTGAGAGGGGACCTCATAGCTGTCTATAAACTTACTAGGGTGGACTAGCGGGGAATGGGAGAGACCTTGTTCCCCCGAGCGCCTCCTGAAGTAACAAGGAATAACGGCCATAAGTTGTTAGAGAGTAGGTTCAGACTAGATATTAGAAGGCACTACTTCAATCAGGGCCGCTAGGATCTGGAACCAACTTCCAAGGGAAGTAATGCTGGCTCCTACCTTGGGGATCTTTAAGAGGAGACTTGATTACCTAGCTGGGGTCATTTGAGCCCAGTTTTCTCTCCTGCCCAGGGCAGGGGATTGGACTAGAAGATCTGCAAGCTCCCTTCCGACCCTACATCTATGAATCTATAAGTGTGCAAACATTATTTACAGTATTATACCCAAAGATGTCAGGTAGACATCCATAGTATTAAAAACATTCTGACCTCCTGTGTTTCTGAGCAATTTGTAACAGAAAAATTGCTGTGTTATTATTTTGTAGTTAAAAATCAAAGTAACACTCAGAGTATGTTCAGATGTTACATTTAAACTGACCTAACTAGGATTAGGTTAATTTAAAGCCCCTGCCAAACCTTCAGGTGAAGGATCATCCACCTGGCCATTTGTTCAGTTAATGGTGTAATAGGAACAAGCTTATTATTTGTCACAACAAAGTTATTACATATTTTTTGTGGAATATTTTTGTGGCTTATTCCTCAATTTATCATGCCATTAATTGACTGAATATGTGGCCAGGTCACAACTTAATCAAATCTTAAATGTAATGTGTGGCAGGACCTAAGTGCCAATCTGTACATGCATTCAAGGAGGTTAAATCAGGCAAAAATGGCTGGCCTGATCTAACTTTCTTTACCTGAGAAGGTATACTAAGTTAGGCTGGGCATGAGCAATGCTCCTATAGACCCACTAGTCCTTCCTGATTCTGTCTGCTCTTCCCCTGACCTGACTTAGATCATGTTCCTGGCATGGCTCCCAGTACCTCTAAACATCTGCATGGATGGGACCTGATATAGATCACACAGCTTAAAATAAACTGTGTGCTTGTAAATTGGGACCTGGGAAAATCTGCATGTACCCTAAGAGCTGTGATGTTAGTGCCTTGACTTTTTCTAAGAGTTCCTTGAGTCTAAAAAGGTTGAAAACCACCGATTATAGGCAAGCAAATAGTCACAAACTAGTATTTATTCATGTAAATTATGTCACAGGTACATGAGTGCTCATGTGCAAAATTGTCTGTAAAAATGGATGCCAGGCGGAGGCCCCTTGGAAAATATTTCTCAAGCTATACTTTGCAGCCTGTGTGGAAAACAACCTTGTTGCCAGATGTTTTGCTGAAGTTCTGTGATATTCCCCATAGGCAGTAACTTACTGAACCCAAGCTTTAGCTTTCTAGCATCCCACTGATTTTTACAGAACTGTTTGTCTTCCTTTCAGACTTTGAAGCTGTAAAACAAAGTAATGTTTTGTTGGCTTGTCAGCTGGTCTGTCAACATCTTGGGACTTTGAATTATAACACACTTACCATGGTTTGCTTAAACTGGCAGCAGCTGACTACAGACATAGCCCCCTGAGCAGCAGAAGGAGCTAAAAAATAAGGGACTAATTGATTATCAACTGCCATTTTGAGGGTACTGTTCTTCTTGTAGCCACGTTCCTTTGTCCAGGTGATAAATTACTGTGCTTTAAAAAGTTTGAAAATGTTGTATAAATTTCTACATATGCATGAAAAAAATTGTTTGCATTACAAAATGAATTCCCAGCATTCTATTTGTATTTATATCCCTTCCAATTTTATTAGTTACTTTGGAGCTCTTTCTATTTTATATATCACATTTAATGTTTTTAAAGGATTCCAGCTCCCAGAGAACTTTTATAACATAGCTGACAGGGGCTAGGAGTCTGGACTCCTGAATTTCAGGAAATTTGTCATTTATTTCCTGTATGACCCTGGTTAAGTGACTTGGCCTCTCTCTGGATATGTTACTTCATCTGCAAAAGAGCATAATATATTACACCATTATAAGGACGTTGTGAAGCTTAACATTTGTAAAGCACACAGAGATCCTTGGATGAAAAGTATCATAATATAAATGCAAAATTGCATTATTCAGAACATTTCCTCAGAAGAATAAACTAAGCATATAATTAAAACTGCACCCTGGGTATATTTATATTGGCTTTGAATTATAGTTAGACAAGCCAGAGCTACATATGAATCATAGTTATTTCCTGCATTGCAGCGAATAATAATATGAGATAAAGCCTTTAGAAGTAAAACTCCATTTTTTAAAGCTAAGGAATTTATTACCTGATGCAGAAGAGTGCTGGATGTTGGGGGGAAATTGAATATATTTGTGGCGGGGACGAGGAAACCAGTGAGCCACAGGGATCTGACAGGATCAGTGAAAGCCTCATGCCACTGAGCTCACTGGCAGCACTGCTACATGGTGAGCCGCAGGACCATGGTGGCGGTGGCAG
>NW_017728992.1:80476807-80478374 GCF_001723915.1 Gavialis gangeticus | reverse complement strand
AACTCCATTTTTTAAAGCTAAGGAATTTATTACCTGATGCAGAAGAGTGCTGGATGTTGGGGGGAAATTGAATATATTTGTGGCGGGGACGAGGAAACCAGTGAGCCACAGGGATCTGACAGGATCAGTGAAAGCCTCATGCCACTGAGCTCACTGGCAGCACTGCTACATGGTGAGCCGCAGGACCATGGTGGCGGTGGCAGGGACACCATGCCACCAGCAATGCCAGTGACCCTGCAGCATGCGAAGCCACAGGAAGGGGCAACAGGGGCAGAATGGCCACGCTTGCAACTGTCCAGTCCCCTAACACCCAGGAGCAGGGTGGTGGTGGTGGGTTCACTGTACCACAAAGCTTACCAACAAACCAGCGGTGTCCCAAGCTGCAGCCAGCAGGAGCCCAGAGATTGGATGAAGAAAAAAAGCTGGTGCTGGCTTAGATGCACTTTGTATGTGCATGCTGGCACTGATTCACAGTGTGGGGCAGTGAGATACTGATAAAAGCCCCGTATGCTCATCCAACAATGGGACCAGAAGGAAGTTCCCGGCAGCCAAGGGCAGGCTGCAGGCCAAGCGGAGCGCCAGAGGGAGATGTTTGGTGGCACCCCCCATGTGGAGAGCTGCCCCCATGCACTGACTTGGCGGAGTCAATAGATGTATTAGAGGAGGAGACCTGGAAGCCCTACTGTGGAGAGAGCCAAGAAGACAATGATAGAGGTACAAAACAGAATGAGAATGATGACTGGTAACAACACTGCATCTGTACAACACCAAAGTAACAATGGGTTCGTGCTAGGTAAGGTGTAGAGAAGATGGAGCCCCAAGATCCTCACGCTAACAAGTGACCTTAGCAAGACACTACTGAACTGGGAATAACAGCAATCCCCAAGGTTAAAATTTCCATCAAAGATGTGGCAGGTGAAAAGCTTTGTTGGGCTAGGTAACTGGTGCCCAGGCAAACTGTTGGTGCACAGGGCCGCAGTTGACTTGGGGCAACTAGAAAAGCCTAAGCAGGGAGCTTCGGACAGGTACGGCAAGTTACAATATTGTAGATAACTCCTGATAGAATTAAATTACTTTAATCTCCCCTTGCCACACCTTAGTGCAAACTTCAGCAGATTTCAGTGTATATAAGATAGTGTCACAGTATTCCTTTCTTCAGTTGTAATAAGCCATAGGCGTTTTCATATATACAAATGGATCAATAATACACTTTACATCTTATAATAATGCCCTTCTGCATAATAAATGTACTCATTCTGCATGAACAATAAGATGAAAAAAAACTCTGAGCAAGGATTTAAGAGATCTCTTCAATTTGCAGTAGGGCTGTGTGAAGCTTTGGGTGCTGATTCTATTTGGAGGAGATTCAGCCTGATTCAGTGGCCGAATCTCCAAATCGAATCAGGGAACTAATTAAAAGGTCCAAATTGATTCAAAGCTCTCTGAATCTATTTGGAAAAGATTTGGAGAGCTTCGGTGATTCAGGCAGTCCCCGTGGGCTGCAGCAGGGAGCTGGACCAGGGCTCCATGCTGGTACATCGGGGTGGTAGAGGGGGGGCTGGAGGAG
>NW_017728992.1:80460568-80476434 GCF_001723915.1 Gavialis gangeticus | reverse complement strand
CCTGCCCAGCCCCAGCTCTCGGTTGTTTAAAAAAAAAATGCCCCCACTCACCAGCTGCTTCCAGGTGGGGGGGTGATCCCCACTTCCCCATACCACATGGGGACTCTGCCACAAGCCCCCTGCTCCCTCTCACAGCCCCCCGCCATGGCTGCCCCACCTGCCCTAGCTCCTGGCCCTTTAAAAGAAAAACAAAAAAAAACCACTCACCAGCTGCTGCAGTGGCCTTGGGGCTTCAGTGGGCTTGTGGCAGAGCCCCCCCACACCATGAGGCAGTGGGGAGCAGCAGGGTGCTCCCCCCACCTGGCAACAGCCAGTGAGTTCAGGGTTTTTTTGTTTGTTTTTAAAGGGCCAGGAGTGGGGGGGGGGGGCTGGGAGAGTGGATGGGGGTTGGAGAGCTCCTTGCAGAGCCCCCCACATGGTACGGGGAAGTAGGGGTCACTCCTCACTTGGCAGCAGCCAGTGACTGCGGGTTTTTTTCTTTTTCCCCAAAGACCCGGCAGCTGAGGCGGGCAGGGCTGGGAGAGCAGGTAGGGTATGGGGCCTGTGTGATCTGGAGATTCAGCTGATTTGGTAGCAGCCGAATCTCCAAATCAGATTCAGCCAGATTGATTCGGGACAGTGATTCGAATCACTGAAACAAATCACTTTCTGTCAAATCTGAAGTGAATACTAGCTGCTTCGCACAGGTGTAATTTGCAGCTCCATCTGAAACTTTGCTATTTATAAGTCACCTTATCTTTGTACCTCAGTTTTTTTCCATCTGTAAAGGAGCTGTAGAGGGGATAACAACAATAGCAACAACAAAGGTGGTTATCAAAGTGAAATTTCTTAATATTTGTGAAGGGGTTAGATACTGTGGTAAGGGGGTGGGCATATAAGTAAATAACTAGAACAGATCAGTCATTCCCTACCAAATTAAATGGGCCAATGGAAGTTTATTCCTCCTTCTAACTATGACCATAGAATCAGAAATATCCCACAGCCTTCTAAGGATATGCTTCCCTACAATGTTAATTCAGATGATTGACACAATGTTGAGTACTGATGATAATGTCTAGCTTTTTAGCATTGGGAGCTTTCAGCCTTTCCAGACAGAAAGCTGCCGCTGCTGCAAAACCATTTCTGAGTTAATGCAACCTTATTGTTGTTTTACTTAGCCCTGTGAGTCACTAGATTGTTGACCAAAGCAACAAATGAAGTCTCTCTGCTCTATCCAGGGTGATAGACTGATGGGGATCCAGGAATCGAATTGTATCCAGATGTGCCTGGAGTGGTTAGGGACCACCCATTCAATGACTTCTACAAAAAGAGAAGGGGGATAGCTGGCTGGAGAGTTGTACTGAAGTGATTTTTTTTGTTGAGTAGAGGCCAGATAATTGCAGACTTAAGAAAGTCTGGCATGCTGCCCCAGCCCACAAAGGGAGGCACTGACAAACTCCTCCAGCAATGACCCCTATCTTCCTCAGATGGCTTTTGCAATCTAGGATGCATATGGGTCCTGTTGACAAAAGGTTTCCCACTTACCCCCACAAGTGCATCCTCTACATCAGTGGGTGACAGCAATTGAAACTGATCCATATAAACCAAATCAGACAGAACCATGCCATCCCTGACCTCTGATGCTGCAGAAAATGTGACAGTCCCAAACCAGTGCCCAATAGAGATGATTTAGTCTCAAAAGTCGGTGGCAAATTTGTCACAGAAGAACCATAGAAAACAGTTTCCAGGTGGAGACATCTCAGATGAATTAGACCATTCACCACCTGGAAAAGGTCCACTGAATGGCTTTTTGCAGATACAATGGTAGTGAAAAAGAAAAACCTCTTCATCACAAAGCTTCTTAAATGCAAAAAGGAACTTAGAAGAAGTGGAAGCTTGGGCAGACAACTCGGGAGGAGTATAAGAATACTGCTTGGGCTTGCAAGGATTAAGTCAGGAAGGTCAAAGTGCAATTGGATGTGCAGCTAGCAAGGGACATGAAGGCTTTCTATAAATATGTCAGCAAAAAGAGAAAGGTCAGGGAACATGTGGGATCCTTACTGAATAAGGAAAGCAGCCTAGTGACAGATGGTGAAGAAAAGGCTGAAGTACCCAATGCCTTTTATTACGTTGGTCTTCACAGGCAAGGTCAGCTCCCAGACTACTGCACTGGGCAGCTTGGTTTCAGGAGAAGGTGAGCAGCCCTCAGTGGTGAAAGAACAGGTTAGGGACTATTTAGAAAAGCTGGACCTGTACAAGTCCATGGGGCCGGATGCAGTGCACCAAGTGTGTGGAGGGAGTTGGCTGATGTAATTGCAGAGACGCTGGCCATTATCTTTGAAAACTCATGGTGATCGGGGAAGGTCCTGGACAATTGGAAAAGGGCAAATATAGTAAGTGCCCATCTTTTAGAAAGGGAACAAGGAAGATCCAGGAAACTACAGACCAGTCATTCTCACTTTAGTCCCTGGAAAAATTATGAAGCAGGTCCCCAAAGAATCCATTTCTAAGCATTTTCTTCTGTAGGAGAAGAAAGTGATCAAGAACAGTTAGCATGGATTCACCAAGGGCAAGTCATATCTGACCAACTTGATTGCCTTCTATAATACGATAACTGAACTGGCTCTATCAGTGACATACTGTGGGTTGCTGGCGCCTGGGAGCCAATTCTCCTGTCCATCCCGCCCCCACCCCCCCCCGGTCAGTCTGCCACTGGGCTCTATGGATCAAGGCAAAGTAATGGAGTGTAATATAGAATTCTTGCAAGCAAGCTGAGGAAGTATGGGCCCCTTGGAGTCTCTACCTCAAATCATTCTGGGGCACAGCAAACCCCTGGTCAATTTCCAGGAATTTAAGTAAACTTGTGATTTGGGAGAAAGTGATCTTTAAAAGCTACAAAAACTCTGGCAGGTTCAGAGTACCCAGTTCCCAGGAAACCTGGAGCAAGGGTCCAGGAAGCCCACCCCACCCTACCAACACCTAGGCACTCTGAGTCAGGGTATCACCATGTAGATATCATTAAGGTTGAGACTAGGTCTTTACTGAATTCAGTGGACTGAATACTCACTACCACCATGTAACGGTGGTTCAAGAGCAATGCAATGCCTAAAATGTGGTGTTGGTTCTTAGAACCCTTTGTGTACAAGCAGACACCTGATTTGGGACAGTTGTGAACTGGCTTCCAGTCAGGGACATTCTTGCAATGGTTCAAGTGTTATATCTGTTTGCACCCTAAGGCTGCATCCACACAACTGTGGATTTTTTTTTGTCGGGGGCAAGTAGCAGTGGCACACCTTCTACAGGATAAGTAGCAAGTATGACAGAAGACCAGGTTGGCTTAGCAGCAAACTTTTTGATCAGCTAAAACAAAAAAAAAACAGTCTTAAAAGATGTGGAAACCTGGACAAATGACTAGGGTGGAGTATAAGAGTATTGCTTGGGCATGCAGGGATGAACTCGGGAAGGCCAAAGTGCAACTGGAGTTGCAGCTAGCAAGGGGTGTGAAGGGTAACAAGAAAGGTTTCTACTAATATGTCAGCAACAAGAGGAAGCTCAGGCAAAGTGTAGGTCCACCAACCTAGTGACAAATGATGAGGAAAAGGCTGAATTACTAGATGCATTTTTTACCTCAGTCTTCATAGCCAAAGTCAGTTACCAGACTACTGAACCTAGCAGCACAGTTTAGGGAGGAGGTGAGCAGCCAACAGTGACAAAAGAACAGGTTAGGGATTATTTAGAAAAGCTAGACATGCACAAGTCCATGGGGCTGGATGAAATGCACCTGAGAGTGCTGAGGGAGTTGACTGATATGATTGCAGAACTGCTGGTCGTTATCTTTGAAAATTCTTGGTGAATGGGAGAGATTTTGGATGGTTGGAAAAGTGAAATATAGTGTCCATCTTTAAGAAAGGGAAGAAGGAGCATCCTGAAAACTACAGGCCAGTCAGCCTCACCTTTAGTCCCTGGAAAAATCACGGTCTTCAAGGAATCCATTTCTAAGCACTTGGAAGAGAAGTTGGTGATTAGGAACAGTCAGCTTGTATTCACCAAGGGCAAGTCATGCCTGACCAAGCTGATTGCCTTCTATCATGAGATGACTAGCTCTGTGGATGTGGGGAGAGCCATGGTTGTGATATATTTTGTGACTTTAGTAAGGCTTTTGATACCATCTCACACAACATTCTCATAAGCAAGTTAAGGATGTATGAGTTGGATGAATGGACTTACAGTGATTAGAAAACTGGCTGGATTGTCAGGCTGAAAGGGTAGTAATCAATAGCTTGATGTCTGGTTGGCAGCCAGTATCAAGTGGAGTTCTCAGGGGTTCGTCCTCGGGCTGGTTTTTTTCAATATTTTCAGCAGCACCCTGAAAGATGGGATGAAGTGTACTGCCAGCAAGTTTGCAGATGACACCAAGCTGGGGTGAATAGTAGATGTGCTGGAGCATAGGCCTAGGATTCAGTGACCTAGACAAATTGGAGTGTTGGACAAAAAGAAATCTCATGAGGTTCAATAAGGACAAGTGCAAAGTCCTGGACTTAGCACAGAACAATCCCATGCACAAGTACAGACTGGGAACTGATGGCTAAGCAGCAGTTTTGCAGAAAATGATTTTGGGGTCACAGTGGACAGTAAACTGAATATGAGCCAACAATGCCCTTTTTGAGAAGAAAGCTAACAGCATACTGGGCTGCATTACTAAGAGTGTTGCCAGCAGATCAAAGGAAGTGATTATTCCACTCTACTCAGCACTGGTGAGGCCACATCTGAAGTACTGTATCCATTTTTGGGCCCCCTACTACAGAAAGGATGTGGACAAATTGGAGAGAGTCCAGTGGAGGGCAACAAAAATGGTTAGGGGGCTGGGGCACATAACTTGTGAGGAGAGGCTGAGGGAACTGGGCTTATTTAGTATGGCAAAGAGAAGACTGAGGGAGGATTTAATAGCAACCTTCAATTATCTGAAGGGTGGTTCCAAAGAGGATAGGGCTAGATTGTTCTCAGTGGTGACATGACAAAACAAGGAGCTGTGGTCTCAAGTTGCAGCAAGGGAAGTTTAGTTTGGATACTAGGAAAAATTCATTCTCACAAGGAGGGTAGTAAAGCACTGGAACAGGTTATCCAGAGAGGTTGTGGAATATGTATCCTTAGAAGTTTTTAAGACCTGGGTGGACAAAGCCTTGGTAGGGATGATCTAGTTGGGGATGGTCCTTCTTTGGGCAGGGGTGGACTAGATGACCTCCTGTAGTCTCTTCCTACCCAAATTTTCTATGATTCTATTACAGGGGTGGGCAGTTATTTTAGCTAGAAGGTCACTTAATGACTTGGTGAGCTGTTGAGGGCTGCAAGGGTAGCCCCACCCAGTGACAGTTGCCCTGCCATCTAATAGCCATCTTGGGACTGGAAGTCCCACCCCTAATCCCTGAACTTTGCCACCAGAAGTCCCTCCCCTTCTCCCTAGAAATACGTCTTTTGGGAGAGGGGGTTGCCATCTGGGAACTGGAAAAAACAAATCATATACTAAAAAACAAACATCTACTATAACTTATTTTAACTTTATCTCAGAAAATATTTTTGTCCTGATTTACATAGTATATATTGAGATAATTGCATAATAGCTTACTTCTGTATATTGTGTGTGTGGGGTGGGGGCAGGGGGGTGGTTGTGAGGGTGTGCAACCTGTATGTTTGTGGGATTTGTGTGCGTGTGTGTGTGTCTAGAGTTTATGAAGGGGTGTGGGGTGTGTGGAGGGGGGATGTGAAGGGGTGTGTGGGTATGTTTGGGGGTGTGGGGTTTCTGGCGGTGGGTATGGGTGTGGAAGTGCATGTGGGTGGGTGTGGGATTTGTGGGGTGTGGGGTTGTATGTGGGTGGATGTAGGCCCCCCACCACATGTTCCCCCCCATGGTGCACAGCCCTCACTGCTGGCAGCAGCAGCAGGCAGTGACCCTCAGGGAGCTCATGGCCCATGGCAGGCAGAGCCTTCTGGCAGTGCGTGGCTCTGGCTGAGTCCTAGAAGCTGCACATGGTGGCATGGAGCTGACCCATCCCAGCCAGCTGGCATATGTCTTTGGGCCTGACTGGGCTGTCTCCATGCTGCCATGTGCAGTTCCTGAGACACAGCTGGAACTGCACCATTGGGCCAAGCTGGCTTCATGCCTCCACATGGGGCTTCCAGCACTCCAGCAAGGATCTGCATGTGGAGGCATGGAGCCATCTCAGCCCGATGGTGTGCACAACAGCCTGTAGTTCCCAGTCCACATAGCATCATGCTGGGCAGGCTCTGTGCCTCCACATACAGTTCCCCACTGGAGTGCTTGAAGTCCCATGTGGCAGCATGGAGATTGTTCAGCCTGGCCTGATGGTGCATGGCTTCTGCTGTCAGTGCCAGAATCCCCATGTGCTGGCACAGAGCCAACCTGGTTTGGTTTGAAGGCACAGGCCAGGCCAGCTCTGTGCCGCCACATGCAGATTTTGGAACTCAGGCAGAGCCATGCACTACCAGGGAACTCTGCCTGCCATAGGCCACGAGTACCCTGAGAGCCTGTCACCTGCTGCTGCTACTGCTGCTAGTGGTGGGGGCAGTGCTCTATGGCGGGGAGGGGCATGTGGCAGGGATCCCACACCCACCCACAAACCCCACAAACACCCCTTCCTCCTGCAAGCAGGAGCTCCCTTCCCCACTCACTGGCTGTCCAATTCACACCATCGCACTTGGTGTCTCAACATGGGGTACCCAGCTGGAGTGCTGGAAGCCCCACAGAGGTGGAAGTACAGAGCTCACCAGTCCAATGACACATGACCTCTGAAAGTCTGCCTCCCAGTGGCTTTCAGAGGGGCACTCATGGGCCAGTAATTATTGTTTTTTGGAGGGTCGCTGTGGCCCAGATAGAATGGCCTGGCAGGCTGTATTTTGGATTCTGTTAGGTCCCTCTTCTATTATGGAGGCTCTGGTGAACCTAATTGTACACTAGGCAGCTTTCTCACACACTGAAAATCCTACCACTATACTTTCTTTCTGATCAGCCTCAGCTGAGCTGTACTTTTTATTAACGTCTTTCTGGTTAGTTGTCCACCACTAGACAATGACTGAGCAGGAGCCCCTGTTTACCTCTGCATTGAATGTACACCCTGACTGAAATGCAGGTATTTTGCTTCAATTGCCATAGCCACTACTTTAGAATGGAAAACCAGCAACTGTTCAGAGTATTCGAAGGCTCCGGAAAGGTAGTCTTGAAGTTTAGGAGAATTTGACAAAGAACTATAGATTGAATGCAGGGCTTAGAACTCTCAACTTATCTCTGCAAAATGCCATCTGATACACATGGGACTAATGACCGTAGCCACTGCCATAAGAACTGTAGGGATCATGAAAGACCAAGAAATGTCAGGGAGGGGTGGGTGGATTAGAAGGGCTGACAGCTTCATGAGGGGAGTTGGCAGGATGGGGAGCCCCCCCCCCCCCCCGCCACAGGGGCTATTTTACTCCCTCAAGGCTTCCCCACTCCCAATGAACAACTCTCCTTTCAGTGAACTACTTCTCCCCTGCTGTTCCCACCCACCCCTCCCCACATCCTGACTTACTTCCATTGGCTCCAGGTACCAGTAAACACTGATAAAACCTCAGCACTGGGAGCAGCTTGCAGGATCATCATGGAGTTTGGCACGGTTGGGGAAGGGAATCTGGCTGGTCCATGGAGGAAGTTGTCCATCTAGAGGTGAGGGGAATCTGGGGGGCTAAAGATAGCCCAGTGCCAGGTGGTTGCTAGGAAAACCACAGCCCCAGGGTGGGGCAGTGGCTGGACTTTCTTAGCTTTGGGATTGCACTGAGAACTACACAGAAGTACAATTAGATTGGTCTTGCTGGACCCAAATTGGACTACCTCTGAGATTCAATTAACTTAGATCAGGTTGGCCATTACAGAACAATCTAACCTTCCTGAACTTCTGTACAGTTCACACTTAGATTGACCTAACTATGCATCTAAGTGTAAAGTCTGCACCTGGGTGACGTAAGTTAAATCAGGTGGCCATTTTTAATGTGTCCTAAATTCCCACTAATTTATCCAAATGTCTGTGCCTAAATTTAGAGTTTAGCCTGAATGCAGTTAGTGAATTAGACTTCCTCGATTTTTATCTTCATAGTATAGAACTCTGCCTCAATCATTGTAAACCATTATTTGCTTGCACATTTTTGTTGTTATAATTTTTTACTTTATTTGTGGCAATCACACAGGGAAGTTAAGGTTCCATTCTCTGACTCTCTGCACAATATGTACCTCAGACTGTAATCACTTTGTGTTTATTATTAAAATATAAAGTCTGATACTTAAAACACTTGTACAAGTAACTTCAGTAATGTGAATAGTTCATTGATGGTGCATTGATATAGGTATAGAATCAAATAGTCAGACTCCTCAGGTTTACCAGTCAGACTCAATAAAAATTGTCTTCTAATAAAAATCATTTCTACTAAACTAAAAGGGTTCTAAATGAAATTTCATAGATGCTGATGTAGACTATGCAGCACTATGAAGCCATGTGGAGATAGGTAAAACTGTTTACATTCCCTCCCCAACCTGACCCCACCCAGCTTTTATTCCTAACTCGACCCCACTAAAAGATAACCTATATGTATTCCTATAAGAAAGCAAAATAGCATTTGAAATCACTAAAGCATATGTGTCCAGTCTTAAAAAAGGTTGGCAGAAGTGATGTCTTTAATGTGTTTGGAATGAAGGCATATATGTCGGGATTTATCCCAGGACACTTTTTATTGATATAAAGCCCTAGACAACAGAGAACAGAAATTTCAGCTGCCTTTAAAAGTAATTTTTTTATGAATTGGTTAAAAGTAACTTTTAATTGGAAATGTAAAATCTTTCTTCCTGCAACACGTTTTTCGTCAGTGTTTTGTTATACTAATATAGTAATGCATAGTTGCAAAGAGCTATTCTGCAGAAACCTGATTAATGTTTTTTCATCAGATAGATAAATCATGGTCCCAGGAACTAATGTGTCCCCAAAGTAAGTTTGGGGACCTTTTAGGCCTAGGGGAGAGAAAAATATGATTTTTTGTTTTGTTTTGTTTTGATGAGTTACTTTTATTCTCACTAGAGCAAATTCTAAGAACTTTAATCCGACAAAACTCTCCTTGACTCGAGCACATTTTGAATACAAGTAATGAAAACTCTTTTTAAACTGCTTTATCGGACAACCCATTAAGAGTTGTTTGCAGTTTCTATTTCCCCTATCCTAAACTTTTTTATAGTATTATAACAAGAAAAAATTGAGATAAATCTTGAATATGTGCTTTCAGGGAGGAAAAAATATTTTTCAGTAATTCCAGTAGAAAGGAAAATACAGGCTCATTGCAGCTAGTTGATATGAGTAGCCAGAACTCCCAGAATCCTCTGGATGAACCCCAGATTGGCTCAAATAGCTGATGTGCAGTTTTGTACTTAGACCTGGAGACTTAGCAGAATGAACAAACAGTAGATAGGGAAAAAGTCAGGTCAAGAAGTCTGAGTAAAGAGTAAACAAGAAACAGGTTTGTGGTGTCTAAGCTGGTGACTGTAATTGTAAATATTGCTTAGAAAAATAGAACTACTTAGAAAAATAAAATAGGATAGAGACAATGCCTAGCAACTGCCTAGCAATGATGACGTCACACCAACTCATAAAAGAAACAGCAAAGGACAACAAAATTGTCTCTCTGCTGGACTGCATCCCAAGAAACATTGGGTGACCAATGCAGACACAGGAACCTGGGAGCCTCACCTCAGCATGGTCAACTGATTGAGTACTCGTTAAATGCACCCAAGACTGTTGCAGTGTGGTGAGATTCACTATAAGGTGTGTAGCATTTGTGCTTTGGGGGGAGGTGTGGCCAGTAAAGCTACGCTTGATTTTTAATCGGACAGGTGTCCTATATGGTACAATCTGTATAAATTCCCTGAGTTCTACACCAACAATTCCTAAAATTATTTGCAGTCTTCTGTCAAGCAGCCCGTTTCTACACCCCTTGAAAGCTTATTTAGTTTTTTTAATGTAATAGATGATATTATTAAATACTCAGCAGCAATCTCATGACTTTTAGTAGTTTTAGTTCATTTATTCTGTAATGGAAATTGAAACCATCTGATATGTAATTAATCTAATATTTAATAATATAATGTAGTTTTTGTGCATAATATTAATTCCAAATGTTGCCAGTATGGATTGTGACTTGCCCAGCTAGGTAATTTTCTATTTGGCAAATACTTGATGTCACGGGGCGGGTCCTACGAGCGGCTGTGAGCCCGCTAGCGCCCCCTGCTGTGCCAAATCAGGAGCTCCAGCACCCTCTGATTCTCGCCTGCCACGTCTTTGCTCTTATATAATTTAATATGGGAGGCTGCCTTTGGTCTCCTAATCTCTATGGGTGACCTGGTACACCCCAACCTTATGGGCTACGCATGCCTCCTACCTCCCCTTCAGCACGGCCCAAGCCTAGCAGCTGTTCCAGATGTTGTCTGGTCACTTGTGCCTTGCCTGGCACCTTGGGCTTGTTACGCAACCCACGCCCTTCCTTGGGCGCCACTGGGCTCCTCACGCAACCTACGCCCCTTGCTCTAGCACCCCTGTGTTCGCTAGCCCTCACCCCTCTCTGGGGCCAACTCCTGTGTTCACCCTTCTTTGGGCTCTGTTGCACACGTCGGCCCGCCTCGGGCCTCCATCCGCGCCCTCGCCCTACTCCAGGCTTTTAACCGCGCTTCTCGCGCCCTCGCCCTCTCTGGGGCTGGTCTCGCGCTTCTCGCGCCCTCGCCCTCACCCTCTCTGGGGCTTACTCGTGTGCTTGCCCTTCTTCGGGCTAGATCACATGCGCCGGCCTGGCCTCGGGCCTCCACCTGCGTGCTCGCCCTACTCTGGACTTTTAGTCGCGCCTCTTGCGCTCGCCCTCGCTGGGGCCTATGCCCGCACCTCTTGCGCCGGGGCTCAGGTGGCCCGTAGCCGTGCCTGGCCCCTTGACCCTTCTTGGGGTCCTTCACCCTACTGGGCCGAATACCGCCCTCACGGGCTGGGGTCTCAACCCCCACACACCGCGCCACACCGGCGCCAAACAGCTGTGCCTCCCAGGCACTGCTCGGTGCCCAAACAGGGCACCCAGGAAACCCTCCCCCAGACTACTGGGGATCTCCTGTGAGGCCTCCTCGCACCCCTACAGCCTCACCCGGTCCTCCGGTGTAATGTAAACAAACACAACCATAAGCCAACTGGCTGTAACCCAAAATGAGCCTACTGGCTATAAAACTCCACGCTGCCCTGGCTGTCCTTCAGGCCTCCCTGTCAGAGGCGTCTCCTTCCCAGGCCAATATGCAGGCCTTCACGCGGTCAAGCAATGCTCCGCTCTATAACAGAGCTGCTGCTTCTCAGGCTGCTAGCTGGTGCCTGCCCTGCTCTGTCCCTCTGCAGAGCTCCTATTTCTCAGGCTGCAAGATGGTGACTGCCCTGCTCTGTCCTTCTGCAGGGCTCCTGCTTCTCAGGCTGCAAGATGGTAACTCCTAGCCAGGCTTCAGCCTGGGCTGTTTATAAAGGCCCAGCCCTGCCCCCTGGCAGTCAGCTGACCCAATCAGCTGCCTTAGCAACTCTCAGCTGCTGCCTCGGTGATTGGCAGCTCGGCCCATATTACCACCGCCAGTAGCAGGCACCCTGGTGCCCTGCTACACTTGAATAATAGACATATTAGATGAAAATGCAGGTCAAATTCTCCAGAGCCTACCAGGCAAACTGCTACTATTTTCTTTGTGCCGGTGTATGGAATTACGAGGTGCAAAACAGTGAAGACACAGACTTAGAGCGTTTATTGAAAAGCTGTTGTCATGAGTATAGTGTGGTTGGGAGAGCGTGCTTAAAAGTGATTTCTTGAAGATGAAATCAAATATAACCAAGATCCTTGGAACTGATATCCATTAATTATCTCGTAATCTTTGTAGAAGAAAATGGATGGCCATGAGCAAATTGTGTTGGTCAAATTCTGCACCACTAAAATTCCTGTCTAGCTTCAGTTAGACTTAGTATTTTCTCCATTGCCTGACTCCTTATACACTTCGTGCTGTTAAATAATGATCAACGGGTTGCAGTTGTGAGTGAACAATTCCTGTCTATATAAAATGTTAAGAATATTTTGAGATAATTTAGGACAACTCTGTGTGTGTGTGTGTGGGGGGGGGTGTTGAGATGGAAGTATTTGGGCTGACAAGTCAAAGTATTATTCTCACACTCATTATCTGACTGTTAGCTATATCTGAGGTGTATTGCTTGAAAGTAGACTAGCAGAGATAAGATTTTGTTTAGTGTAAATACACTGTTACACATGTATAATTTAACTATATTTACCCTGTTTAGATGCAACCTGGAATTAATTTCAGGAGTAAGAAACTCTCCCAAGGATTCCTTCAGTTCTTAGTTTGTTTCATGTAAATTTATCCTTCCCCATGAAATTAGTAGTGTTTTTGTTTGGGTTTTTCATTCTCTGTGTCTGTGGCAGAGATGGTAGGGAGAAAGGGAGGGTCTGAATTATGGAAGGTGAAGATTGCTAATCTGGAAATAGCCAGAGAACGGACTGCTTTATAGATATAACCAGTACCCATCTTGTGACAGCTCTGTTTTTCCCACTAGCAAAGCTCAACCATTAGCATGTTATTCACACAGCTGCACAATGACAATCCTGAGGATCTTCTAATGAGCCTTAGTAACTCTACTGGTGGTATAAATTGACCAGGTTTCTGGCTGTAAGGCAAAGACAACTGCAGGGGACTGTTTCACAGGGCTAATTTGTACCCTTCTCTGTTTCCTCCAGCTTGCATCTGTGCCCAAAAAACCTTGCAAAATTCTTTTCACAGATACCCAAGAGGAGGGGACTTTGTAGGATGCTAGAGTTAAAGGGGAAGGAAAATGTGAGGCTGGAAATGGCAGTCCCTTTTCTACAGAGGGGAAGTTTTAGAGAGATTGGTATTAAATCTGCCTTCAAGAGTACTCTGCACATGTATACACTGAGAATATTTTCCAGTCCAATGCAGTGTTTAAACTGAAAAGATTAATAACCTCGGGTTACTAGGTCATGTTTCCATTTCATTTAAATGTATAAAACAGCAATCACTGTTTCTTAGCCAGATGTGAAATTTGGATGCCCTTAATAGAGAGTAGACATGCCAAAATAATGAGATTGATTTTAAATCACCTGTAACACACATCCTAGGTTTATGTATTTGGTAAGGCCATTATGTTCATCAGTGATATTTGGCTGCATTTAGAAATGATCATAGAAAATCAATAAGGGAAAAAAAGCAAACAGCAAACATTAGGTGTTTGTATCATTATAAGAATGCTTGTGAATGAAAATCACACTATTGCTTCCTGGGAAACAGACTTGCTCTTCAAGACATATGTAGATTTGATTAATTTATGCTTCTTATATGTCTAGAGTTGTCTAGTTCCCCTCTGTGAACATACATAGCAGTCATCAATGGTAATGGAAGTTGCATGTGTGTATCAATACAAGAATACGTTTAATAGCCAGATTTATTCTGTATGTCATTCCTGTTGGCACAGAATAGTTATATTTCTTAAAGAATCAATGTGCAGAAAGTTATAGCTCAATAATAACATCAATGGTACATCTCATTTTTTTTTATATCTGATTAAAGAATCTACAGATGTATTTGGTTATCAGGCCTGACTGTAATTTATTGCATTCCAAATATTCCAGTCACATATAGTATTTTTATTTATTTTTTGTCTTTTGTGTATAGTTGAGTTAACCATAATGCAATTTAACATATTATGTTTGATTGAAATTGTGGCTAAATCCACATAGTTTTGGTTTTAAAATACTCTACTAACCATTTCAGTTCAATAGGATAACTTGATAGCTTAGTTTCTAAGTTAGAAGTAGCCACAGGTATAGGGGAAACTTAATCTTATTGTATGAGGTAAATGCATGTATATCCCTGGAAAAATAATCTTTTTTGTCTCAAATCTGCTTTCTTAGTCTTTGAAGCAGTTGCAACTAGATCATGCAACTTGAAGTCAGATGCTCAGAACCACCTTGCTTCAATAAGTAATTATTTTTAACAGCACCTTACATTCTTATAAAAGGTAACATTATAAAATTCCTTACTGAAACAAACACACACAACAACTTTGAAATGTCACCAGTAGAATATTTCTATCTCCACTTCACATGGTATTATGGTATTACAAATGCTATATTTACCTCAATACCACATGCAGCTTTCCGCCAAAATTAGCTCCCCAAAACTGGGGTGCATATGCTAAGTGGGAAAGCTACCTGAACTAGAAGCATCACGTTATGATATCTGCTTTACTGGGCAGCAACAGTGGCATTTCTATTCAGGTAGCTGAGAGTCAGTTGATTCAAAAAGCAGATCTTCACTCTAGAGATGTTGACAATGGCCTCTTCTTTTTACATTCTTGATGTTTCACTAGTCAGGCTAACCTTTCTACAGTAAATGTTGCATCTGCTAGCTGCTCCTAGTCTCTCTCCTCTTATTCTACAGCCCTGATGACTCGTATTCTCTTTTTCAAAATCATAGATCCATCCATGGGAACCAGTCTTCTTCAGCAGCTAAGGTTTCAGTTTTTGGTGAAGTGGGAAAGGGAGGGTGAGTGAGTTAAAGATTAGGCTCTGTGCCTGTTATATGCAGCCAGAACTCAGCTGAAATCACTTTTTTTCCCTTCACCCTGCCTTTCCAAAAACAAAGTTTGTGGTTTGTTTGGGAGCATGCTGTATGCAGGAAAATATGGCATATATCACATAATAAATCAAATACACATGATAAATAGATAGGAAAAAGAAGATAAAATTATCTTTTTAATCTTTCCCCCCATTTTTATCTTTTTACTTTCTCTACTGCCTCTTTGGAGTATGAATGGGCTGAAGGATACCAAAAGCACTAGAATTTAAAGATTTCACACAATGTGTATATTGAATTAATCAGCCTCCTTTGAGACTGACAGCAACTTTTTATTCCTCTGGGATTTGAGAAGATTCAACATTTCTTTAATTTTTCTTCAAAATTTTCAAGTAATTTAAACATTTTCAGAATTTTATCTGGCTTTTACCTGCCACCTTGCAAGAATGCCTCAACACTCCAGTTCACTAAAAACCATTATATCCTCATGGTAAAATTGGGGAACTGCAGCCTCAACAAGACTTACGGTCCGATGGCTGGGGAACTGGCTCCATGGTCAGACCCAGAGAGTGAAAATCACGGGAACCGAGTCAACATGACGCATTGTGACCAGTGGCATCCCCCATGGCTCAGTACTCAGACCAGTACTCTTTAATATATTTATACATGATCTGGATTTGGGTGTCAGAAGTGGACTGCCTAAGTTTGCAGATGACATTGAATTATGGAGAAGTGCGGTCACACAACAGGATAGGCTGGCAATTCAAACCAACCTGGACAGGTTCTCAAGGTGGGCAGCTCAAAACCTGATGACGTTCAACACTGAGAAATGCAATGTGCTCCACCTTGGAAGAAGAAACCCACATCTTACTTATAGGTTTGGCAGTGCTAAACTCACTAGCACCATGACTAAAATGTGGGGTTGGGGTTGTGATTGACCACAAGATGAACATGAGCCACCAATGTGATGCTGCAGCCAGCAAAGCAAATATAACTTTGGCTTGCATCTACCAATGCATCTTAAGCAAGACCCTCATCCTTCCACTTTACTCAGCCTTGGTAAGGCCACAGCTGGAGTACTGCATCCAATTCTGGGCTCCACACTTGAGTCCAGAGGAGAGCCACATGCATGATTAGAGGTCAAGAGAACAGGCCTTATGAGGAGAGGCTGAGAGTCATGGAACTTTTTAGC
>NW_017728992.1:80452160-80455568 GCF_001723915.1 Gavialis gangeticus | reverse complement strand
GTAGGAGAAGCAAAGTCTCGGGGGTAACTTGGTTGCAGCCTATAAGTATATAAGGGGTGTACATCAGGAAGTGGGTGAACATTTGTTCACCAGGGCATCGCAAGGAAAGACAAGGTCTAATGGTCACAAACACCTGGAAGACCATTTTAGACTGGACATAAAGAAAACTTGTTTACAGTCTGAGTCTCCAGAGTCTGAAATAGATTCCCCCCAGAAGTGGTGCAAGCACCTACTTTGGATACCTTTTAAGAAATGCTTGGATGCTTATCTTGCTGGGGTGACCTGACCCCAGCTGACTTCCTGCCCCTTTGGCAGTGGGCTGGACCTGATGATCTTTCGAGGTCCCTTCCAGCCCTAATGTCTATGAAATCTATATTGATACTGATGTAGATACGATGTTCTTAGCATTTTGTTCCTGTTTTTTCCCAAATTTGTTCTATTTCTTTTTCTCCTCTCCATACCAGGTTGGTTTTTCCAGATATCTAGATTATACTCATTACATACCTGAACATGGTTCTTGTGACCACTAACAACACCTGGAAGAAGAAATACATAAATACAAACAAAGAAGAATGACTTCTGCTTCAAACAACCTTTGCATTTGGATTAATGCAATTTGGATTAATCTGTATACATTTACAACAGATTTTAATTTAGGTCTTCAGTTATTGATGGACATAGCCTTTAGGAAAAATTAAAAAAACAGAACCAAAAACACCTGAATAATATGCCACTTAGCAGCAGTCTATTTTGACTAGTTAATGTTTGGAGGGTTGATGTTAGCATTTATTTTATTTTCTACTTTTATTGCACAGAAATGCCTAAGCTTTTCAAATGTGTGTAATTTTGCTCATGTGCCTAGTTTCATCTTATTATCAATGAAAAAAGATAATTAAATTTTCATGAAACTCTAAAACCTTAATTCAAGATAAACACATGTCTTCAAGTTTATTTCAGAGACAAAACAGGCCACTTATTTGGAGATGCAAATTGTTCTTGAAAAGGTGCATCACCCATATGTATAATATTGGATTGGATCCATTGTCACTCATTTCCTCTACCCAGGGTGCTACCATAAGAGCCTTGGACACTGTATTAAGTACACAAATGATTTCTTAGGCCTTCTATAATTACCAACTTTTGGCCTAACATAAAGCTAAAGCACTTATCTCTCTGCATGTCCTCCTCTTATAGAACTGTGGACTGATATCAGAATTACATGTTTAGATGTGTTCACTCAATAGACCTTCCATTTACTCTTGGGTTGAGGATCAAATGTACACAATCTTGACATGCGTTGTAATCCTTCCTCCTCTTCATCCCACCAAGTCTTAATAATGAGAATTAAGTCACAGTTCTTTTTGTGTAACATGCCCTCATCTTCATCTTCATCTTTTTTAGGCATGTCTACATGTTGCTCTATGGCAATGTTGTTACTGCACCGTGCTTTAGTACTTCTGTACTGCCCTGTGTGTGGCACATGGTTAGTTTTAGCCACTGCTTTGCTGTAATGGTGTACTAAAATAGGGAAATGTGCTGCTATGGTGAAGTAGCTGCCGCTCACATATAGACTCACGTGAGCACTATATCACCATAGTGTGTTGTCATACGGTGATGTAGCACATCACTATAGTGATGTAAGGTGATGCGTACATGCGCCCTTTGTTTCCCATGATCCTTGCACTGGTGTGTAGACATTGAAGCTACTTTGCAGACTGCCCTGCAATTTTCCTTTTTGTATCTTTTTTTACTCCTTTTATGGTTTACTATCCCTCTTCCAGAATGTAGCCCCTTCTCCTAAACCTTATCTCTGGATCCTGAGTATTGACTGATATATCTTTATTTTCATTCCCCATAGGATCTAATATAAAGCCCTACTCAGCAAGTGAGCCAAATGATGTCCAAAATGTTGTTCTTACTCCTTCACTGAAAAGCACTTAAAACAATACTAGCTTAAATAATAATTTAATTTTATATTCAAAAGCAAAATTACGGGTGTTTGAATGGCTGAGAAAAATAGGGTCTGAGAACTGAAATTATAATACATGCTTTTCTACATCATCAGGCTGTTTGTGTCACCATGTGAACATAGAAATCTTTGCTTTTAGATTCTGTCCTGTAGGGCTGTGTGAAATTTCAGCTGTTATTTTGTTTTGGAGGTGTTTCTGCCCATTTCAGTGCTCAAAACACTGAATCCAAATGAAACGGAAGGCTTTGAAACATCTCCAAGATTACAAAGATTACATAGATTTCATAAACATTAGGGCTGGAAGGAACCTCAGAAGATCATCAAGTCCAGCCCCCTGCCCCAGGGGCAGGAAATCAGCTGGGTTCATAGGATTCCAGCCAGATAAGCATCCAAATTTCTCTTGAAGGCATTCAATGTAGGTGCTGGAACCACCTCCGATGGCAGGCTATTCCAGACCTTGGGGGCTCAGACAGTGAAGAAATTCTTCCTTATGTCTAGCTTGAAACGGTCTTGCAGGAGTTTATAACCATTCGACCGTGTCATCCCTTGGGGAGCTCTGGTGAACAATCTTTCTCCCAGATCTTGGTGAACACCCCGTTAAGCTTCTAGGTGGCCATCAGATCACTCCTGAGCCTGTGCTTTTTAGGCTATAGAGTCCCATAGCTCTCAGACTGTTGTAAGGTTTGTTTTTCTGATTTTTCATCATGGATGTGGCTCTTCTCTGGACTCTCTCAATCTTCTCCACATCCTTTTTGAATTGTGGAGCCCAAAACTGACACAGTAGTCTAGCTGCAGCCTCACCAAGGCTGAGTACAGTGGAAGAATGAAGTCCTGGGATTTGCTTGAGAAGCATCTTTGGATGCAAGCCAGTGTTTTGCTCACTTTACTAGCCACAGCATCACATTGAAGGTTCATATTCATCTTGTGGTCAATCGTGACCCTCAAGTCCCTTTCATCTGTAGTGCTGAGCCTATAGGGACGCTGCAGGTTTTTCCTCCCAAGGTGGAGAATCTTGCATTTTTCAGTGTTAAACACCATCAGGTTCTTATCTGCCCGTTTGCTGAGCCTGTCGAAGTCAGCCTGGATCACCCTCCTGCCCTCAGGTGTGGATGCTTTACCCCAGAGTTTGGTGTCATCAGCGAACTTGGCCAGTCCACTTTTGACTCCAATGTCCACATCATTAATGAAGATGTTGAACAATATAGGTCCAAGGACAGAGCCTTGGGGGACCCTACTCATCACAGGGCACCACGACAATTGACTTCCATCAGCCACCATCCTCTGGGTCCGACCACGGAGCCAATTCCCAAGGCCACAGTTGGCCAGTTTTGCTAAGAGGTGATCATGGGATACCAGATCAAAGGCTGTTTTGACGTCAAGATATACAACATCAATTTCTTCTCCCTTGTCCAGGTGATAGGTCACCTGGTCATAAAAGG
>NW_017728992.1:80445780-80452003 GCF_001723915.1 Gavialis gangeticus | reverse complement strand
TGACTTGCAGGTGTCCAGCCTCTCAAGGTGTTCCTTCACGAGGTCAGCATTGATGGAGGGTAGGGAATCTCCCTCACCCAGAGATGAAACACAGCCATCCAAAACCTTTTGGAAATGTTTCGAATGTTTTGGAGGTGCCCCCCGGAATAGTCCAGCACAACCCCACAGCCCTCCTATTAGAGTGTCAGGAGGCTTGGGTGGGGTGGGGGATGGGGCCAGGCAGGGCAGTCATGGGGGCTCCCCCCACTGGGGCAGAGGCAGCACAGCTGGAGGAGCAGTGGGAAAAGCCCCCATAGCTGCCCTGCCTTGCTCCATTCCCAGCCTGCTGGCACAAAAACAAAAAAAAAGCCCTACACTCACCAGTTGAAGCACGGGTGATTTGGTGCCTCTGAGAGCTTGTGGCAGAGCCACCCTGCAAGGGCGGGGCAGTGAGGGGCAGCTGGGATTGCCCTCTCCTGCTTGTCATCCACGTGGCAACTGTCACATTGCATGGGTGCAGCACAGCTTGGCAGGGCACCGCACACTGTCTGGGAGTTGGAGTGGCTGCACCTGTCAGCCGGAGCCCAGCACTGATCAGACCCAGTGGCCCGAGCTCCCAGACAGCACACAGTGCCCTGTCAAGCCCCGCTGCACCCGTGCCTTGGGGCAGCTTCTGCGCGGGTGCCAGGTGTGAGGTGGCAATCTGTGCTGCCCCCACTACCCCTCACGATGTGGGGGGCTGTGCCACAAGCCCTCAGAGGCCCTCATCACTGCTGCTGCAGCCGGTGAGTGTGGCACTTTTCTTTTTAAGTGCTTCGAGGCTGGGAATGGGGCCAGGCAGGTCAGCCATGGGGGCTTCTCTTGTGGTTCCCCCTACCAGAGCAGAGGTAGGCACAGCCAGAAGTGCTGCCAGTGTTACTTTAAATTCCAATGCCAAATCAAAAGCAAGACCTTATAAAGGGGGATAAGGCAAAATACCATGTTTATTGCTTACATGAATTAGACATAGGGGTTCGGACACACCACTTATAGACACACACAGATCATCATGCACATTATTACACACAGGCGCACACAAACACAAAACAACCATTCCATTCAGACATTATAGTTACCAGTAGCAGTTCAATAATAGCACTGGGTGTTGAGAGAGAGAGATATCCTGGAGATAGCAGCTTTGGAGTGGGGTGGAAGAGTAGCATCTGTGCTCCGAAGAATCAGCAGTTAAGAAAGAGACTCACCCAGCTTGGCACTTTTAAAGTCCTCTTTCCTAGGGATTGATATGCTTTGTTTCAGTGCTTTGGGTTTTTTTGCATACCCAGCATCCGGTTTTGCAGTTGTTCTTCATTCATCTTCAGCTTATCTCAGCCCGAGGTCAGTTTGGTTGTAAAAGTTGGTATCTCAGCCTTGGAGTGTCCTTGCTGCCCATCTGGCATGATGTGTGCCTCCCTCCTCCTCATTATCTCCTTTGTGCCCTAGACCTCAAAGGGATTCTTCAGCCATCCATTGATTAGTTTACTGACTGGTAAATTACATTTGGCACCTTGTTCCTTACATAAACAGTTAAATCTTCTTTTCCCATCTATGCCATTCTCTCACCATTCGTCCTTTTACATACATTCATTCAAAAAAGGGAATACAGGGTTCATTCATTTATGTCAAGCAAAAGAATACAAAATGGAGTTTTCAGGTTACTTATAGGACAAAACTAACACATTTACATTTCACTACTATTACACTCTATGTTAACATCAGCTACATTAGTTCAGTTCCTGCTACACCGGTGAACATGGAGCCACCGGGGTGTGCCTGCCTTTCCTCAGCTACTCTGAACCTATGAAACGGCATCAAAACTGTGAAATGGATAGGGCCGAATCGAAATGGAACAGTGATCCAAAACACTGAAACAAATCGCCATCCCCGAAACAGCCGAATCTGAAATCAAAATGAAGAGCCATTTTGCACAGCCCTACTATCCAGTTAAGCACTGACCAGGTACAATAATGTTCATGCAATTTGTTGGTTGGAAGCTATGTCTGAAAGATCTTTGTAGGATTGGGATCGACATTTTTAATGCAGTTAATATCATACTACTTTTAAATGCATTCTTGGGTACACATAGCTTCTGACCCTGCACAATTTCCAATATTATATTGTTAGGTGTAAGTCCTGTGTATTCCCTTCACCATAGTATCCATGAAGACTTTATTCAAAATATGTTTTTACTAATTTATCTTAGAGTAAAGTAGTGTTTGAATTAAATTAAAATACCACTGGTATAATGGCTATTTTGCACAAGAGAAGTTTATGATATATTTTTTCATACAGATAATACTTAAATATTTTGAAGAGATATAAAATATTTACTTTTCTGGAGCACAGAATATAAAATATTTACTTTTCTGGAGCATGCAGATATACTGACATAATTTACCTACTTAGTATTTTACAAAGTATAGACATTTTCCTGGTAACGAAAGATAGAAATTAAAGAACGAAATATTTTGCTTGTTGATTACTCAGAATACCCTCTCAGTCAGAGAAGGTATGTGAAGAACTAATGCAGGATCAGAAGTTAGATCCAAGATGAACAGCAGCCCAAATAATATGAAGACTTATTCATGTACCCAAAATTAAGTATGTGAGTAGCCTTACTTAAGTCAGTGGAACCATTTACATGTTTAATGGTTGTAAATGCTTGCAGAACCAAGATCAGACTAAGCATGATACTTGAAATAAAGCATCAGATAAAGCACATGAGTTCAAGTAAAGAATCAGAAACAGAGAATATTGGGAAAAATCAGTATGAGGAATGTTGTGCGCGAGTAAACAAGATGGAGAAGCATCCTGGGAGGACAAGAAATGAGAGAACTGAACCCTTTCAACATTTTTCATTGAAAAAAAAAACAATACAATGAAACGTCTCATATATCCTGGTAATTAAGGCATATATTTGGGATGTGGAATATACAAGTTGAAGTTTCTGCTTTGCCTAGAAAACGATAATTCACTGAAATTAAATATTTGATAGGAATATATTGAAGATAGCAAAATTTTGTTTAAAATGAAAATTAAATTATGTTGAGCTTACTACATTGTTTCAGTTTTTTAAAAACTAAATATTGCAGCTTTCTGGGTTTTTTAATGGCTTAGAGTCAATTTATTTTTAAAGTTTATATTCAGAAAGTTAACTAGAATGAAACATTTAAGTCAAGCCAAAATAATTTTGTATTAGGTGTTCCATTTATTTGTTTAATTTTATTCTATTCTGAAATAGAAAAAAAAGAAGAATCATTTTCATCTGAGACAAAAAATCTTGCGCTGCCCACTTCTAGGTGGGTTGCGATGAAAAACAGCAGTAAGAATGGCAATAGGAAGAAACAACAGGACTTGTTCTATAATAAAATCAGAATTCTACCTAAACTATGGATTTACACCCCCAATTTTCTGTCCATTCTGCCAGCTGGAAGTGAAAATATTGTCCCAAATATCTGTCCATTGCTTGGGATATATTTCATTCTTACATTAAAACATTTTTTGGTTTACCAGTCAGGAAAGACCTTTAATTCACTTCTTTATATGTTATATCAGCTCTAAGTCATATCTGTTTACCAAATAATTCTGTCTTTCTAACTTATCTCAATCTTATGTGAATCCTTTCTGAAATGCAAATCATTGAGGCTGTGAGAGCAGAATTGTTATGGATATTTGACAGTTGTGTTGGTGTTTTGGGAGAGGGAAAGGGGCTGGTTATTTTTTAAAATTGTCATAAGACTATAGCATTACTACTTCACTTAAAGTAACTTCTATTTAGAAGCAAATTGTGGCTTATTTTATGTGGGTGCACTGGAATCATCTGAAATGAGTCATAATCATCTGCTTATATAAAGTAGCAAGCTTGAACATCCCTATGGTAGCATGGGTAGTAAGTGTGACAGCAATAAGCTGACGTCTGTACTTCTTTATCTTCACTGGACAACAGAAGGACCCACATCGATTTGACTTACCCCTTCTTTGGCACTGCATGGTGGAAAGAAGTAATAAGACTTCCCCATATTCCCTCTTCAAAAGAAAAACTGCATAATGTATTCTAGATTTGTTTCCTAATTGAATAAATATCATGGGTATTTCCATACTGAGCATTTATTTTACCACTAACAATTTATTCTCAGTTAATGACCAAATATGAACTTTTAATAGTATTTTTGCCCTACAGGTATCTCAGACCTTGTAAATGTGGTGTATTTCTTCAGAGATTCTTTGGAGACCATTTTGTTAAGTAATTTGTAATTCATGGAAAGGGAAAATTTTTCAAAACAAATCCAGTTGCAATTAATATAAACATTTCAGAGGGACACATCTTTTTGCATTCTTTATTCCTATTTCTTGTTGTAAAACATTTGGAATTTGTCTGAGTTGTGCAATTTTCAAGAGAAATTAGTATACATTCCTTCCAACAGGACAGGCAAATTTTACCTGACAAACATACCATTAAGTGATCAGGAAACATCTGGGAGATAAAACAGGAACGATCCAAATAGCTCAGTTGACTTCTTATGGAAAACTTGAATCTGATTTTCTTCCACCATAGAACCCAGTTCTGCCACCATGTAAGAGTAGCTTTATATATAGGCATGGTACCGTTGAGTGAGTATACAATAATAACTCACCTGCACATGTATTGGCAGCTTTGGGACCTATTTTACAACCTATGTCCATTATACTTTAATCCATAGTGAAACCACAAATGAATGGCAGCTTCTGCATGACTAGACACTGTAGCAGTTTTTAAGGTAACATGTATAATATCCATCATCCAGTCTAGGATTCATTAATTACCAATATGAAGTTTTATTTATCTTTAAAAAAAAAAAGGAAGAATTTTCCCAGGTTATTGAAAGAAAACTCATGATCCAGAATGTGGAAAGATTTGCGAACTGGCTTGTTAAAACTGTTTGACCTAAAGAAAATGGGTTGGATCACCAAGTGCTGTAAATTGTCAGTTGACAACTAGGTACTTAAACCAACTGAGGTTCTGCTACCAGCTGCTGTCAGTACAAGGACAAAACAGGACTTGGAGGTGACATACTGTTAAGTTATGTCCTTTTCCCAGTATTTGCAGAATATTTCAGTATGAAGACATTTTTTTCAAGATTCACTACAAAACTGCTTTTACCAATGTGAAACATATGAAGCTGCTTAGTTATGCAATAGAAAAAAACTTGAAAATTTGAAAAAATAAATCCCTCAACAGCTGAGATAATTTTATCTACAGCTTACCACACATGATGTGAACATGAAAACTATATAGTTTTTATCAAATTAACCTATGGTTTTTACTGGTCCTTTTCCAGTAGATATTAGGATTGCAGTCAGCAACAGAATTTTAGAACTTTTGGAATACAGATTATCTGCAGCTGTGGACTGCTTGAACTGAAATGATGAACATGTTTAAACTGTAAATTACAAGAAAATTATTTCTAATCATGGTCACTTTTTCCTAGCCTTACAAGATATTGAGAAGATTGCAACAAAATAAATCAGCTCAGATGGATTTTTTTCATATTGAAACAAGGTATTTTGATTGTATACTAATTTTCTCAATTCTTTAGTCTTTTTTTTTTTTTTACATTAAATTGTGCCAACTGTTGCTATTGTTGCAATACAATTTTTGTACTTACTTAATCAAACTGGATTGCACTTTCCCTGCATTATCTTTTATTCTTCCGCCCCGGAAAGGAGTAGACATATGAAAATCTTATTCACCTCCCAAGATGATTTTAATCTGTTACACTTAGAGTGAGTGAGGACTATTCCTATGTTTATGGGCTATAAGATTGGTCTCTAGTAAATTGTAAAATATTCATTATGGAAGTTAGTCTTTTATTTTCTCTCTAGAGAGAAGCACATTGGTAGTGAAAATGTATAAATCACAACTAAGAAATGAACTTTTAAGCATGGGTCAGTTATCTTATTTCCTGCCATTATAAAAACAGGGTATGTAATTGTCAGCAGAGGTCCTTGGACTGCCTGTGAAATATTTTGACAAAAGGGGTTTCATTTCACCTTCCCATAGTAGAAATCAGCTGATGGTATGGTGCTACAGAAATCAGTTTTTTGCAAGGTTCATAAAATGAGTAAAGGGAGAGGTCAGGAGGGATGTCCCGGTCCCTGTTCCATAAAATAGAGGCAAAGAAACTGTTAAAAATATCGGCTTTCTCATCTAGTGTAGCCACAAGATTAG
>NW_017728992.1:80432699-80440780 GCF_001723915.1 Gavialis gangeticus | reverse complement strand
AGGGATGGTCTGAAGGCTTGTTCACAGAATAGTTTTACAGCCTCATGGAAGTTTAAATCTAAACTTGAACATTGTGAAGAGAGGGGACATCCACAATGTTACAAAGAAAATTGGCTCCAAATGGCCTGAATTGATTGGAATTTTGTTTGTAGTTGTTTGTAGTCATACTTGGGTCCTGATCATCATCTATCTCAGGAAATACAGGGTGAGTTTGTAAGAGATTCCTTATGGATCCCTCTCAAGGAAGAGAGCTTGCTTTTCCTGAAACTGCCTTTTGATTTGATGCAGATATTTTTTTAAAGAATTAGAATAATGGGTGTTATATGGATAATTAGATTATCTTAAATACTCTGGAAGAAATTGTTCTAGCAGGAAACTTTTTGCATCTTGAGCAAGAATACTGATGCTAAGTCCTTGCAAGCCTGAGATCAGGGCCAAACAGGTTAACAAGTTGAATGTTGAACTTGCTTGTAGTACTTTAGTAAGAACTGTGCTCATTCTTATCAGTTGCCAGTATAAATAACTGTGAAACTAGAAGTAAGCCCAAGTACCTTAAATTGTTTTAACTGAAAAACATCATTCTGATTTTTGGGAGGTCTGATCTTACAAGTATTGTCCAAAAGCTTACAGTCCTACTATATATTTTCTAACCTTTAAGTGGTAAAACAAGTAGCTTTATTGTGACCTGTAGTTTGAAGATAATGGCTTTGGTTTCTTTGGAAAGAGCTATAATGTAACTTTAATTTTAATACTTGAGGTAGTATAGAGATTGCATTGCTGTGGAGAATGTTGACTCCTGCTCTTTTGAGAGAGACCTGACCCAGTTTGGTCCTCTGAGGCAAATTAAACAAACCTTTTTACTAGCTCTGCTAATCCTTGGATGGATTAGGTCTCTTCCTTTTCTTAACCCTCTGAGAGGGTCTTGTCATTAGGAAATTGTGAGTTTTGTTTTTCACATTCTATTAGCGCTCTTCTTTGGATCTTCTAGTAGGATTTGCTCTAAGTGGGGAGAGTATCTGGAATGTTTCCAAAGATCAAATGTACCAGAATTCAAAGGAGTTCATCCCACACTATGCAAGGCGGCAACAATCCAATGTACTTCTACTGCCATGTATTGAAACATGTGGTCTCAATTACCAACACTGTATATACCATGTCTAGTTAAATATTCCTAGTGTGAATGAGTTTTTTACAAGAGAAATCTAAGCCCCATTCCTTTGGTGAACATCTGATGATTCAGCTTGACTTAAACCCTCTGATTATCTAGGAAGATGACTAAACTATTTATACTAACATGCACCTCCAATATTACTTGGTTTCTGTTTTGTAATTGTTACCAAGTACAGACTTTGGATCAAACGGATATTAAAATCAGCCTGAACGTGGGGCATCTAACTACTTAGTATCAAGTGCAAACCTGAAATAACTACTGACATATTTTTAGATGGCTTATAAAATTCTGTTTGCTGGTGTATTCTGTGTAACACAGCACTAGAGATATACATAGCAAAATCTAGACCTATACACAATCCAAGTGCCTATATACAATCAGGCACCTAGATTTTAAGTTGGTCTAATAAAAGATATCAGTTTCACCCAAAGCACCTTCTCTGCATATGCCTTAGACCAACACAGTTACAACCTACACCCCCATATACAATCAGTGAGGCTACTGTGAAGCACTGCAATTAATTGAGTCTGCCAGGCCATGGTAATTACCGTGCTCCAGCCGACTCCTGTGTCTCATGTATTCATGTCCCCAAGCTTTAAAATGGCAGTGGGGACGCTTTAGATAAAGTGCCCCTGCTGCCATTTTTAATCCAGGGACATGGATACATGAGATGTTCTGGGCGCTTTAATTAGAATGGCTTTGGTCAGAGCTGCACGTGGTGGCAAGAAGCAGAGCCTGCCTGGCCTGCGTCTATCTCATGGGGCTCCCCATGGCATACGTGCAGCTCCAAGCACACATGTGCCATAGGGGGAAGCCCCATGCGATGGAGCTGACAGCCTTCCCCACCGCATGCAGCTGCTGGGATTCCACTAGAAATGATGGGGAGCCCCTCCCCCTGCTCCTATGGTGGCAGGCAGTGGGGAAGGCCGCTTATTCCTTTATGCATGTGCTATGGGGAGCCCCATGCAGTAGCGGCAGGCTGGGCAGGCTGCGCTCCTTGCTGCCATGTGCAGCTTCCGCTCTGTCCCTGCCACAGCTCCCCCTGCCCCTGCCGCTTCCCTACCTGCTGCCCAGAGTGAGTGCTGCAGCAGGGACAGGAGGAGAGCTGCTGGAGGCCAGGGAAGCCAAGAAGGTCCCCCGGTGGGTGTAGCAGTGGCAGCAGCAGCCCCTCCTGAAAGCTGTGTGCTGACTGGGCTGGGGCCTTCTGTGTGCCAGGGTGGGAGTGAGGCACAGGGGCTGAGCAGGGTACAATTGGTGGGTGTCCATGGGCTGGATGGAATTGCCTGGTGGGTCAAATCCAGCCTGCAGACTGTATTTTGCCCACCTCTGGCCTAATAGATAGTGAACTCGATTGTAATATGGGTTTTATATCCTCTTACTGGTCTGTCAAATACTTTGGGCACTTCACCTCTCTGTGACTGACCCCGTTTTGCCATCTCTTAAGTGGGGATCACACTTATTTCTTCTTTTGTATTTATTTGTGCATGACTGACAAGAGCTAGGTATCCTTATTATTCTCATGTGACTTGTTGGGTTTTTTCTTTAAAGCCAGAGGCAATAGAGATGCTACATTATACCTCTCAGTAACTTCTTTCAGGGCTGGTTTCTCCTTGCTATTAAAAAAATGTAACTTATTTTGCAATTGAATTTACTTAGCATCCACTTTTAGACATTGACTTGAATATAATAATGTATATTGTCATAAAGGTTATCATGTAGACAAGGGTGGATCCAGCATTTTTAAAAAAGGGGGTGAGGAGCAGCAACCAGTATTGCAGGGGTGGCTGGAACCCTTCTCCAAGCCACCAGACTAATGGACAGATCATGCTGTGGGAGCAACAGACAGGGCCTTTTTTTTTAAAGTCCTCATTCAAGTAAGAATCTCCTCCCTCTCAACTCTTGGCACTGCCTCCTTTTCCATCTGTGCTCATGGTACATCTCTTCTCATTTCCTCCCCTTGGCTTCTCCACTTATTCTGCTAGGTGCAGGAAGGGTTTGGGGTGATCTGCCTGTCACTGCCACTGTTGTCCTAGCTGCTCCTGCCCCACTCCAGCCAGGGCTACAGGAAACAGCTTTTTAGGGTGCTGTTCCCTCTCCCTGGCCCTGCTCCTGGGCTCTTGGGGAATACTAGAGGGGGGAACCTTTCTGCTTCCCCCACTGCCACTAACTCTGATATGCCTAGCTCCAAGCAGTCTGGCTAGAATGGGGCAGCAGCAACTCTGGATCCCAACCCCCCAGTCAGCCAGAAGCAGGGGTTGCTTAAGGTAGGGGAAGAGGAAATGAGAGGAGGGGAGGTATCCCTTCACGTGGAGGGCACGAACAAGGGTGTGGGGCAGAGTGAGGGTGGGTCAGATTTGTATCTATTTCTAGAACTTAAATGCCCCAGCTTCTCCTCCTGTGATCCAAATGGAGGTAAAGGGCGGGGTAGGGGGGTGATTGAAGCACTACACTCCCTCTGGATCTGCCCATGCATACAGGTATTCACAGACCTTAAGTGGTGTTTTTCTAGCCACCTCATAGCATCCTCTTGGATTAATATAATATGTAAGGGTTTGTTTCAAAATTTGGGGATTTTTTCTGAATAAAAGCTTTTGAACAGACTTGTTAAGAGATGCTGTTACAAAAGACCAAAGGAAACGTGTTATGGGAGTGCTGGAAATATGAACTATGTCATGGAAATAGCATGCAATATGTTTCAAGTAATGTGCCCAACTGTGTGGGGGGTTGTCCCTAATACATTAGGGATTATGGACTGCCTAAAGGGTAGTCTGGTACCTCTTTTTGGGGGTATGGCAGTTTTTAGGGTGCCATCCTTTATGTGGATTGTAGTGTCAAAAAAATTTATTTTAGTGAAGGAATATTACAGAGAAAGTTTTATGGAGGGGGGATAGTTGTAAACCATATACAAAAAACAAACAAACCATGGAGAACCATATTTATGTTCACAAGACCAGCAAAAGAAGCTATAATCTACAGTCAAGCCCTCAGGTGCTACTGCATCTGCTCCAAGGAAAATAGTAGTGATGCCTACCTGGGCAGGCTAAAATCTGCCATTATGCAAGGACCCTACAGTACCAAAATAGACTGTACCTTTGAAAGAAATACCCTGCAGTAACCTGCTACAATACAAAAAGAAACCCCACTGTGACTACACATGCCTGGTTGCCACCTACCACCACACATTGGAACTGATTAGAAGAATCAAGAAACAACCACAGCTTCTGCTCAACAAAGATCAGACATTAGTGCCATTCCACTCCTGTCTTTCAGAGAACCCAGTTCTCGCCCAGTTCACTGTCAAAGGCAAACTCCTCACTGTTCAACAGGCATCAAGTGGAACGCAGCCTTAGAAATAAATGCTTAAACTGTCAACTCACATCTCCACTTCTAGTATAATCACTACACCCCTCCCTTACAACAAACCCTTCAGAATCCATGGAGAGACATAGTTTCCCAAAATTACATTTCTGATCCAATGCACCAAATGCCCTCATGGAAATTACATGGATGAAACTAATCAGCAGCTATGCGTTGGAGGCTAGGGACAGACAGTACACATAAACCGGTTTAAATTATCAGAAACTTGTTTAAATATGTAACAAAACAGATGTTCAGTGCACATAAACCAGTCTGAAAATAGCTGAATCCAGTTTGAGATGATCCTGGTTGAATGTAGTATCAGACTTAACTGATTTGGCTCAAACTGGTTTAGGCAATGTCTGTCCCAGACCAGAGTGAACCTTCACGGGAAACAATATAAAGGACACAGACACATATGTCGTTAAGGAGCACGTATTTTATAGAACAAGCACTTCCTTTTTGACCTCACTATCCTAATGTTCATGGGATATCTACCAAACATCTTTAAAAGGTGAGCTTGGGAGCTGGCTGGACACTAGGAACTGAGAACTGAACACCAATATTAATTTTGTAACATACTATAATCTACCTGATTCCTGAAATTATTCCTACACACTACAGGTGATAATGACCCTTTCTCTCATGAGTCTTGATCTCCCATCAATTGATCTTCTTTTCTTCTGCTAATTCTTCGTCTGCTACCCATGGGAATTTCTCTCCCTCTCTTATTTCATAGATGTACCCACTGTGCCTAACAATTTCTGTACTTGCTTTCTTCTTCAGACTTGAAGAAAAATGCTTTGCATTTGAATGCTTGTCTAATTCCAAATAAAGGAGCTGGTCCAATAAAATATATCACATAAAAAAAGTCTTTGCATCTCACATAACTCCTGGACCATTACAGTTACCACACGTCTCTAACACTACCATGTCTTATTACATGGCATGCAAGAATGGATCCTAAATCTGTGGTTAGGGAGTTTTAGGCTTTATAACAAAGTTATTGAATTATGGCTCCTCTACCATCAAATTCTTGGACCCATGGGGAGATTCCTGGGCTAGATGACATGACCTCATGAGCCAGGTCTGGCCAAAGGCCTGGAGGTTGATTACTAGTGATGTAGAATATCACAAGTCTTTGGTTTTTTTGCAGCCTTAATAAGTAGTTTGTTTGTTACAGTAAAACCCAAGGCATGCTAGTACTATACAGCAGTGGTTCTCAACCTTTTTTGTACCAGGACCCATTTGTAAACATCAGTGGCCAGTCCCAACCCAGTGCCACTCACGCCCCAGGCCCCCACTGTGTGGGGCAGGTGGTGGATATGTGGGGCACTGGGGTTCAGAAACACTGCTATACAAAAATGTAAGAGGGATTTTTTCCATCCCCAAGGTTATTCTTTTTTAAATCTGAAAGACACCAAAAGAAATAAGTGGCCTTGTTTCATTTGAAGTTGCTAATTCTGAATTGTATCATTGAAGTCAATGGTACATTAAGATGAGAATATTCTGAAATGTTTGAACAAATTGGGGTCATAATTTATAACTTACAATGAAAGAAAGTGTAGAAACACAAAGAGAAGCAATATTTAGTAAATAATAATAAGCACAGTTTTAATTTTGGGTGAATGACCTGCATTTAAAAAAAATGCTGTGGCATTAGTTTTGATAAATCCTGACCAATGGGAATCCTTTTTCAAGTTACTGTGGAATGGCCTTAATGCTGGAAATAATCCTGTTGGCCAAGACCCCAGTGCTCTGCAGATGAGAAAAGGATGCAGGAAATTCTGTTGTTTACACATATGTCTGTAACACTGAGAAGCGAGAGCAGTCCAGCGAGCCTGAGGGTAAGGGGATTTAATATGCTTATGGGTTTATGATTTAATTTTCTAATGTTCCTGTTGGGATAGAAGTTGTTGTCATACCCAGGGTGTAGCTGTAGAACAGCAGAAGTGCATACCACCTGAAAAGATGGTATGTCTGAAAAGAAATGCAATTTTTGAGTACATAACTAGTTTGAACTTTCCTTTCCTTTCCTTTCCGTTTCTTTCCTTTTCTTTCCAATTTGCCACTGCTTGGTAAAGTTTATCTAGATATGTAAACTGTACTTTGACTACTTAGATATAGTGTTTGCTTATCTAAACTGATCAGGGAAGATTTTAAAATCTTCAGAATATGTTAAGTGCTTTAGATTTTTATTAGTGATGATAAATTCTGAAAATGAGTGTAAATATGTATTATTTGAAAGCTTCTACTGTCTTGGTGTGTGTATATATGTATGTATAAACATCAAAACTTGCTTTATTTTGTATTGCAATAGGAAGAGGTGGTGATGTTTTGGTCATTTTCCACAACCTCATACTGTACTGTACAGAACTTTGTCTCTGGAGAATAGTATTGTTTGAGTTTTGCTGCCGCTCTCATAAATTTCTGTTATTGTTAGCAGGAAGTTTTGTGGTCAGAAAGAATTTCTAATTTCAACAATGTAAATAGTGATAGTTATCTTAATTTCCTTCTCAAAAATACTTGAGTGCAGGCATGATTATGGACTAAGGGAAAAAAGAGTGTTAGTCTTTTGCTGAGTTTTATTGCACAAGTGTAATGTAATAGGCTGGCACTACAGAAAGATATTTAATTTGTCCATTCTTTGAAGGGGTGGATTCCCAGATGGAATGTGAATATGTGGATGACCTATCCTGAGCCAGAGCCAGAGCTCCAAATTCACCAAATGATGTAGAACAGAGTAATAAACAAATAGCAAATAGTTATTACAGAGTTTATGTTCTTTTTTTAAAGATAGTAATGACCTGTCTTTCCATTCTCACTAATTTCATTACAGTTCCCCACATCATCAGTGTTTCTATCAATCAGCCTTGTTCTGTTAAGCATGTCAGAATATTGTTTATTTTGCCTCTTCATAGATTTCTGCTGCAACTTTTTGCCAGTGCACTGAAGATGCAAAGCATTCTATAAATGCTAAGTATTATTCATTGGGCCAATTCTGTCTCGTGCACTCAAACATTCCAAAGAATTCTATAGGAGTTTAGGCATGCCCATGATATTTCCCTTAAAAATATAAAAAAGTTATGCTCTAATTAAATTTCAGGACTGTAAAAGAAATCATTTGTCAACATACATGGGCCCTAATCCAGCTGCTAGTACAATCAAAACATTGCTATTGACTTTTGTAAATCAGAATAAATTAAAAGACTCAAAGGCTTCATCTTGTTTATCCTAATCTGCTAGTTGAATAATCAGATTAGTAAATTGATTAGTCGTTATTGTTAAGACCTCCATGTATTCTTCAGCATTTCACATGATACAGCAAGAAACCTTCCCTACTTTTGTTGCACACAGAGATCACAGTGAGACTGTTGTCACACAATAGTTTCAGAGGTGGTTGTAAAGCACTGGTGGCCAATACCAAGTTTTTAATGGCAGCTGCTCTCTGCAAAACATATTCTAGTACAATCTTGTTTCGTGGTTCCTATATTTTCTGTTTTTCTTTGAGTTGTCTAGTATAACCACTGCAACAAGCATGTATCCTCTTTCA
>NW_017728992.1:80424413-80427699 GCF_001723915.1 Gavialis gangeticus | reverse complement strand
CACAATAGTTTCAGAGGTGGTTGTAAAGCACTGGTGGCCAATACCAAGTTTTTAATGGCAGCTGCTCTCTGCAAAACATATTCTAGTACAATCTTGTTTCGTGGTTCCTATATTTTCTGTTTTTCTTTGAGTTGTCTAGTATAACCACTGCAACAAGCATGTATCCTCTTTCATTTAAATATGCATTTTCCACTTGCCCTTTTTCCTGAACAAATTGGTTATTGATCACTAGAAATAAATGAAAAACAGCTGGCAGGTTGGTACAATTTAAAAATAGTGACAGAAGGACTTGGCATAAAAAGTCTGTTATAAATCATTGGATCCTTTCATATCGCTTTATAAACAGGCTGTCCTGTAATTTGTAGACTTCATTTTGTGAATATGTTGAATTTGGTTTTAACCGACTATATTAAAAACAAAAACAAACAAAACAAACTTGAATTTTCCCAGCACCAGAAGAGGGAGCTATATGCTAAAAGATTCATTGGCGGGGGAGGTGAACAGGCAGTTGTGTACCTCTGCTAGTTGTATGGTTAGAGAGAGCTGTGGTTTGAGTTTTTGTTTTTTGTTTTTTCATTTTTTTTCTCTCTCTCAGCTCTGATTAAACAGCGGAGCTGTGACACCTTTCTGACTGACACTGCCATGATTCTATATAAAATAGTCCACAGAGTGGACTAAACAACATGACTTACCTAACCGTAAATCTGCATATGCCAGGTTTAAGTTGAACCTGCTGGGTATATATCCAGTCTGTAGAGAAAAATTTCTATGATAGTAGTAGAGATGTATTTTGCTTGAAATTATATATGTTATGGAAAAGTGGTTAAAAAAAGGAACAGAAGAATCTGGGCAGGTCCTTCAGAATTTAAACATGCGGATACATGCACACTTTTTCAAGAAGGATCCATAGAAATGGATACATAGAAATTTAAGGTTTTATCTTCTGATGTCATTAATTCTTTAAGTTTTAAGCCTCCTTCTTCCTTCAGTATCTTGGCCTCTGGTTCATGTCCTTTGCTTTTACTTGCTTCCCTAGACAAGCAATTTCTGTTTCACTGAATATTTTGAATAGCAATACCAATATACCACTGCCACTATAAATTTATAAGGGTTTAATTGATCCCTTGACCTAACTGCATCTCCTATAATAGGAAATCTTTACTGCTCTTAGGTTTTTCTACATTGTTCTAAACCAGGGGCTGGAAACATTATTTGGTGGTGGAAAGACCCGGCTCTTGATGAAGCTTGGCCAGTGCTAGTACCCAGATGCTCCTACCACCACTTCCCTCTACAACCCAGCTGAGACATGCCATGGGTGAAGTGTACGGCTGTGACACAGTGCAGTGTGGTGCTGCTGAAGCCCTCTACTGCTGAAGCCCCCAGCTCTGTTAGCCAGATCTATGTGTATAGGTTGCTGACCCCTGTTCTAACCCTACTAGAAGGCTCAGTTACCTTAATCCACATACAGATAGATAAATTTGCTCTTAAATGGCATTATTAATGGTGAAATGTTTGAGTCCAGCCTCATTACAGAACATAATTGACTTTCTTCATGCCCTGCTCCTAAGATTTTTAACCTATTGTACATTCTTTTTTTGCAGCACAATGAATAATATTTAATGGACATGATTCAACATTAAAACGTTGTGACCACATAATACTAGCATTCATTTCTTGTGCTGCATGTAGAAGACAGGTAAAATGATAGGAAATATTTTCCTAACATGCCACAATCATTAGGAAAAGTGGCCTGGAGCCAGATCTTTTTGTGCAGAACTTTCCACCACCTGTTATGGTCAACGCAATAATCTTTCATTGATTCATTGATAGATCTGTTGTGAAAAGACCTCCCTGAAGGCATTGTACCCAATTCTTTTCTCTTACTTAACTGCATTAAATTCATCAGACCTAGTCTTGATTTTGTATCAGTCAAAGTAATAGAAGAGCAAGGATTCTTGTGCCAAATTCAGCCTGGTTTAACTCCAATAACTTTGCTTACCTCCAATAATTCTGTAAGGAAGGAATTAGCTGGATAATTCTTTACTGCTTATGTGTTACTGTATCTTTTCCAGTTGACTTGTAAACCTTTTCTATCATTTTTCTAAATGTTATTGTTGGCTAAAAGGATGTCAGCTTCTCTTCTGCCTGAAACACATAAAGAAAAAATGTGCAGAAAGATTCCAACTCATGTCCTTACTCATGCAATTAATCTAGTCACTTTCTGTGGGACTATCATGAACCCACCAAATCTTGGTGGGGAGAGGGTTTGTGGGGTGTTTCACAGATTTTTTTTGCAGTTGTACTGAAGTGGCATGTGTGGTCTCATTGAAAAACCCATGTTGTGCTGTATCTATTTATATTTTTTTATCACTTCATAAGTTGTTGTGCTGTCTGTATATATCTTTGATTTTGGCTTAGTTTAGCCAAAGGAAATGAGGAATGCATACTTAAGAAAAAAAACTGTAAGAGAAACTGTTAACTATCTCTTGCCACTGTGGTCTGGGACCCTGACAGTTGCCACTCCCAATTGCAAGTCTGGGGAGGCACCAGATTGCCAACTTGAGGGGGTTCCCCCAGAAGCTGATTGCCAACTGAGGAGCGGGCCCAGTGGCCAATCACCAAGCCAGTGGTGAAACCAGAAGTGCACTTCCACCAGCAGTCCTGGGTTTGTAGCTGGCATTTCCAGGGGGTGCATCCACTATGCGTGTATCCCTTATGCATTGCCAATGAGATCAGGCATATGCCCTAACTAGTTTAAGTATATAAGGGTTTTGTTACACGTTATTCTTTGAACATCTGAAAAGTTGATCAGTGTTAGTGTTAGCTTGAATTTAGAGTAGTTGCACATACAGCCTGAAAACCTTCTCTGACTGTCCTTGACCTGCACATCTAGAACTTGCCACTAGAGGACTGGTTATCCAGGACAGCCTTCTATCCCTGCTGTTAGGTGGGAGCAGGTTGAAGAGATGGGGTGGGAGCATGAGGTGGGAAGGGGGAGAGTTAAGAATGGGGACTGTGTAGTGAAATGGGAGGTGGAGAGGTAATGGGTGGAAATGGTGGTGGGGGGCTGGGTGGTGAAATGAAGTCAGCCTGTCACTGAAGCTACTAAAGGATAAAATAAAAAGAAGTAAAAAAATACAATTTTAAAAGAAATATAAAGAGTAAATAAAATAAAGCAAGTCTCCAATTTTAATATATTGGAGTTGAGATTGAGTAGCTCCAGCTCACTGGAACACTGATCTGGCCCCCTATATTGCACCCACCTCTGGCCCTCCCCCTCCTAGAG
>NW_017728992.1:80420868-80424402 GCF_001723915.1 Gavialis gangeticus | reverse complement strand
GTGCCCCTCCCTCCCAGACCAGTCTGAGCCCCTGTGAGGTGCCCAGGTCACATCTCTTGGGGCAGAAGGGAAAGTTGCCTTTGTGCCAATACCATCCATTGGGTAGTAGAGTTCAGCAGGTAGAAAGTTTGTCCACACAGAACAGGAGAATGGGGGAGGGGAACACTGCATCCTGTGATGCAGGCAGACTGAATCTTAGGCACCTTGTCTCTAGAAATTGGCTACACATTCACGGAACACAAGCTGGGTAACACAGGCCAGAGAGAAAATTGACTTGGAGTGGCATAACTTTAGAACACCTAAAGGGTTCTGAAAACTAGTTCATATAGCCTAATGTGTGGACAAGCCAAGGAGTTAAATGTTCCTAGAGCCACCTAAAATTAATCTGTAATAAGACCTTTAGGGGCTTGTCATAGTTGCTACCTTTATAAAGAATAGCTTCCAGTGTATCAGGCTCTTGATAGTGGCACATAAACCATAATCAGGATGTGGCAAGGACCAACTCTTCTAGCCTTTAGTGAATTGTTTTCTAGGTATGGTGCACAGTTAGAAAATATGAAGTCCCTGTTTAACTGTTTAGAAGTGTTGCCATGAAATCATTTCTCCAAGTTACTGTTACCACATTTTTACTGTTCAGGATATCTGTTTCCATTATTGGCTTCATCAAAAGCCATTGTCTGAAGACAGTAGTTCTAAGAATTAGGATTTTTGATTGAAGTTGGGGAATGAAGATGTCTATAGTGCAAGTCTTTATTGCACTATTGTTACCATGAAATAGCAGAAGGGACTGGTTGAAAGTGGGAGTCATTAACATGTTTGTTAGGTGATTTCACATCTGCTTTCTAGTAAGTAACCCTAGCTGATATGAAAGCATACTTAGAATCATAGAAAATTAGGATTGGAAAGGACCTTGGGAAGTCATCTAGTCCAACCCCCTGCCCAAAGTGGGACTTTCCCCCACTAAATTGTCACAGCCAAAGCTTTGTCTATCCAGGTCTTGAAAACCTCCAATGATGGAGATTGCACCACTTCTCTGGGTAACCTGTTCCAGTGTTTTACTACCCTCCTAGTGAAAAAATGCTTCCTAATATCCAACCCAAACTTCACTTGCTGCAACTTAAGATCATTGCTTCTTGGTCTATCATCTGCCACCACTGAGAACAGTCTGGCTTCATCCTATTTTCAACACCCCCTTCACGTAGTTGAAGGCTGCTATTAAATCTCCCCTTAGTCTTCTCTTCATTAGACTAAATAAGCCCAGCTTCTTCAGCCCATCCTCATCAGTCATGTCCCCCAGCCCCCTCACTATTTTTGTTGCCCTCCACTGGGCACTCTCCAATCCTTTCTGAAGTGAGGGCCCCAAAAACTGAATACAGTACTCCAGATATGGCCTCACCAGTGCTGAATAGAGGGGAATAATCACTTCCCGTGACCTACTGGCAACACACTTACCAATACAACCCAGTATGCTGTTAACCTTCTTGGCAACAAGGGCACAATGCTGCCTCATACACAGCTTATTGTCCACTGTAACCCCCAGTTCCTTTTCTCTAGAGCTCCTTCCTAGCCAGTCAGTTCCCAGCCTTTACTGGTGCGTGGGATTGTTCCGTTCTAAGTGCAGGACTTTGCACTTGTCCTTGCTGAACCTCATGAGATTTCTTTTGGCCCAATCCTCCAGTTTGTCTAGGTCACTCTGAATCCTAGTTGTATATTCCAGGGTATCTAACTATTCCCCCCAGCTTGGTGTCATCTGCAAACTTGCTGAGGGTGTACTCTATGCCATGGTCCAGGTCATTGATGCAGACTTTGAACAAAACCAGCCCCCAGACCAACCCTTGGGGGACTGTACTTGATACTGGCCATCAACTAGAGATTGAGCCATCGGTTACTACTCTCTAAGCCCAATGCTTCAGCTAGTATTCTATCCACATTAAAATCCGTTCATTCAGCCCATACTTCCTTAGTTTGCCTGCAAAAATGTTGTGGGCGACTGTATCAAAAGCCTTGCTAAAATCAAGGTACACCACATCCATCAGTCTCACCGCATCTGCGAAGCCAGTCCTCATGGTAGAAGGCAATCAGGTTGGTCAGACATGACTTGCCCCTGGTGAATCCAAGCTGACTGTTCCTAATCACCTTTTCCCCCTCCTAGTGCTTAGAAATGGATTTCTTGAGGATTTATTCTATGATTTTTCCAGTGACTGTTCCCAGATCCTCTTTTTTCCCCTTTCTTAAATATGGCAATTATGTTTGCCCTTTTCCAGTCATCCAGGACGTGTCCTAATGGACAGTGGCTTTGCAATCACATCATCCAGCTCCCGCAGACCCTTGGTTGCACTCTCTGTAAGGCATCTTTAAAGTACAGTCAGCTTTCTTAACTTACTTAACTGCTGAAATACTCTCTGAAAAGTATCCTTGGTAAATTTTAAGCTAGTGTAAGGGACCAAGTGTAATCAGGCAATATCTAAGCTGCAAACAGATGTTGTTTTTGTTGTGGAATCAATTGTGCTGGGATGAATCTCAGCCCAGATGATCCAGCTGATTGGCAGGTACAGATGTTCCTAGGTCTTCAGGGATCTAGTCATGCAGGACAGTGGCCCTGGGTTCCTGGCCCTGACCAGGGGATCCACATGGGGTTCCTTTGATCTGCAGCATGAAACACACACTCTGGATTCCCTTCTGGTGCAGCTGAAAAAGTGTGGGCAGCCCTGGGCTGCAGGAATTGTGTAAGTGAGCAGGTGTCCTCTGCATTAAGGCACAACAGATGGTTACAGTGAACTGTGAGGTGACCATATTTGGGCATTTGGGATGTGACAAGTGAAAAAGATGTCTCTTTGTTCATATGCATGACTGGTGCCTCTTGAGTCGGGGGCACTTGCCTCCCCCCAACAGGCAGTGAGAGACCGGGAGCTGTCCCCACGATGGCCGATTGTGCCCACCGGGGGGGGTCCTCCTGTGGCTGATTCCCTGCCAGTCGTGCTCGCTGACCCAGAAGTGCCAGCGGTGGTTCTCCTGGCACGCCCACTCCCTGGCTGGCGGTTTCAGGGAGGCCATCAGTGCTCCTGCCTGCACCCCCTGCCTGTCGCCTAAGCCATGAATGCTGGCTGTGAGGTGGTGCAGCAGTGCTCTCAGGGGGTGCACTCCCTATGCATCACCACTGTTTGTTCATGTTCTGTGCTGCCCTAATTTTTTCTGGTGTGACAAGGGTGACATTTGTTTGCTGTCTTAGCATAGGTAGAAGAAATATATCAGTATAACTGTATTCAAACTAACACACTGTTTGGTGCTATAAAGGTACCAGAGATAGAGGTGTATACCATTAAGAGGCACTTTCTTGAAAACTTAAGGACTTTGTTACACGTTGCCCTGTGAGCTGCTCAAATGTTGATTGGTGTTAGTGTTAGCTCCAGTTTGGAGCAGTCACACATTCAGACCAGCAGGGGCTTTGGGGACTGAATGGCATGAAAATCTCCACTCTCTTCCCCTCCCTTCCCATTCCAGGCTTTCCCCTTGCCCTCCCTGCCCCTGGATAAC
>NW_017728992.1:80404510-80415868 GCF_001723915.1 Gavialis gangeticus | reverse complement strand
GCTTTGGGGACTGAATGGCATGAAAATCTCCACTCTCTTCCCCTCCCTTCCCATTCCAGGCTTTCCCCTTGCCCTCCCTGCCCCTGGATAACACCCCCCCACCACCACTCAGCCTCATAGCTCACCTGCATCTCTTGTTTTCTCCGGCTTAATTGTGGCCACTCAGACCAAGGAGTGGTAGCAACATCAGCAGTGACCAAGCAGGCAGGTTCCCCTTCCCTGCCTGCTCCCCTGAGAGCCAGCAGGCAAAAGGGAGCTGAAAAGGGCAGGATGGTGCGGGGGTGGAGGGGGGGGTGGAGTGGAGAGCTGGGAGTCTGATGGGGTGCGGGCGGCAGTGAGCCGATTCAGGCTGGCAGGGGCTGGTGGTGAGGGGCAGTGGGCCTGATCTGGGCTGGTGAGGAAGTGGGGGTTGTGAGGCCCAACTGGGTGGGGCAGGTGGAGAGTGGGCCCAATCTGGGTCAGCATGCAGGGGGTATATACACTAACATGTAGCCTAAAGCAACCCCACATTAGTGTAACATGAGTTGGGTAACACAGAACAGAGAGAAACTTTCTCTGGAGTAGTATAACTGCCTAAAGGATGCTTACAACTAGTTTCACATATTGTGTGGACAGTCAAGTGGTTAAGAGCTTCAGGGGCCACCTAACGTTAACAAGTAACAAAGCCCTAACTTTGAGAGACCGGGGAGAGAGACAGAGAGAGAGTTGTCATATGTTCCTTCTTGAATAGTTATGAATTCAGAATATTTATCTATTTATATAAGTTTTGCTGTATCTCAGTAATACACTCTTGTACACATAGTTCTCTATGGCCTTATACATTTGCATCTAAGCAAAGTTGGTATAAAATGCCAAATGCCACCATTCTGATTTGGTAATATTTTTCTATTCCCATGAATAGAAGGAACAACTGTGCAGGCAGTGAATAATCTGGGTAATGAACATGAATGACCAAACCTATAAATAAAAAAAGAAATTACTCTTCCTTTCCAAAGGAAAGCCTGCTACGTGTAAGGCTTTTACATTTCTGCTTTTAATGATTTGGGCAGTATTTGTCCTTTTAGGTACTTGGATGCTACAGTGACAAATGGAAAGCACAACAGGTTTACATGGGATCTAGGTATATTGTTGGGAGTGAACTTGTTTCAGATTCCACAGTTCTAAGATTTTTTCGAGGGAAATGTTGTGGAGCCCTGAAAAATGCTGGGGTGACTCATTCTGTTTTGAGATCGTATGAAATAACTGTTGAAAGTAGGTCACTGTTTGGGTGGGTAGAAGTCAGAGAATTATGACCAGAGTGCAATGTGGGTTTTTCTAACATTTTTAAGTAAATATAGGAGCTGCCAGAATACTTCTCAGATGAAAATTTAAACTTTAGACTTAAGAAAAGAAAAATCTAGGATTTTAAGAATAGTTCAGTGAAACACTTTCTTGAAGTGTAAACTTCCTCCACGTGGTAATAACAACACACATGTTCTAGTAGAAATAACCAGAAATTAAAATAACTGTTATTGCAATAAAGCAAACCAGTTCAGAATTACTGTTTTATAATTTTCAAGAAGCTAAACAAATGACACCAATTAAAAAGGTAGAAAGTTAACTGTGTAACAGAAATAATACTGGAAGGGGTCTGTTTGTTTTAAATTCTGAATTTACTTGTTTAGCTAACATAAAACAAGTGCTGCTCATGTCAATTTAGGTACTTCTCCTAAAGGAGACTCAGCAACTTATAGGACTAACTCCCTTTTATTAAAACAAAACTAAAATTGGGGGGAAGGGGAAACCCATGCTAAAAAATCAGGCACCATGGTAAGTCTTCAAGCCTAAATGGCTGGCCAGAAGTTTATTTAATACATATTCGTTTACAAATTCTTCTGTGCTTCAGATAATATAAGAATTAGCTTAAATTCAATAACAAGTTTGTTGGATGAACATGAGCAGCTGACCTCATCTTTCAGCTTTCCTTTGTTCTTTGACTTCAGTTACAAGTGGCTTTTTTCTACATAATGCTTGTAATTAAAAAAACCCAAAAAACAAATTAACAACCCCCCTCCCCTCCCATGGTTAATTATAAGTGACACAAGCAAAGGCAGGTCTCTCTCTTGCGAACAATTTATATCATTATTCCAAGACTTCATGATATTCCTTTTGTTGCAGGGTGTGTAATCGTTTCTTAACGAATATAGAAAGATGGCAGAGGATGCATGTACAAAGGTAACTCTTGGCTTCTGTCTGAACCTAGGGACCCCATTGGGTTAGTGTAATTAAGGCATTTCAGCTTTTCTTGACAAACAACACACAAGAAGCCAAGTGGCTAGCAGTTGCATCCAGTTGATTTCCAGCCCAAATAACCAAGCCGACTTTTACAGTTTGGTTGACTGGAGGCAGTACTTAGCAAGGCTTGAACCTTTTCTCTGGAACCATGCAAGGTACCTCAACATTATGCTATTCCACTCTCAAGAATTATATATGCAACCAACCAAGATAATAGATGTGTGCATAATGGCTGATGTGCTGGAAGAGTTTGAGCAGCACATTCTGGACTGTGTTACTTTTAAATCTTTTTGATGCTTAAGTGTTGACATTGAGCTAGAGATTAAACATATAAGTTATCTACATAAGTTATGTAAAACCACTGTTGGGAAAAAGTATTTCAAACTTTCTTTTATCTTGAAACAACACTTGAACCTCTGCACGGACTGAAAAAGATATTTAGTCACCTATCTGCAGCCTTGGGCTTATAAATAGGGTTTAATCAACTCACCTACATGAATTAAATTCCTTGGTACTTTTCTAAAATCCTTCTAGATAGCCAGCAGGGTCTGTAAGCATGATAACATTTTTTAAAAAAGGGGGGTGGAGGTGGAAGAAAAGGGGAGGAGAAAAGCCAGAAAAAAATGAACTAACATTAGCCAGTGCAAGCTGTTCTGTTCTGAACATTTTACTTGGGTAGTACAAACTCTGTTCTCTGCTGTCATTTTTGTTACAAACTTCAGTGGAAACAGAATTGTGCCCAAGTAACTCTTGCCATTTATCAGGAGGTATTTGGTATTTTCTGGACTAGGCAGTTTAAATACCTGTGCAAATAAACATTACTGTACTTAAAAGAAAAGTTAACTTAATTTTCTTGAATGGATTCACTGTCTCTGGAATGAATTGACTAGATTAGCCATATGGTTGACTTTCCAGATGATCCTAATGAGCATCAGTCAATCAGGAAATGAAGAATTTCACGCAAAATTACTAAACCTGCTCTGCACATTACTGAAATGACATCAGTCTCCATTGCTGAGGTAGGCTTTTGGTCTCACAGGGAATTAGTGTTAGAATAAATTAAATCAGTTTTTTTGAGGGGGCGTGGGGGAGGAGGAGAAAGGAGTACACTTTTTCAATTAATAGGATTATCTGAAATGGAAAGAGACGATATTCTATGAACTGATTAAATTACTGGCTACAAAAAGAGAATACAGACTGTTATGGGAATGTAACATTTTACATTTCTAGTTAATTTAGTTGCAGATTTCTGCTATATCATATGAAAAACACTTGTATATACATAATGAGTGCTAGAGAAACCATCTGTATTTCAATTTCCCATTTTCCTGAAAGTGATTACAGTTAGGGTCCTGCTTTCCTACTTTTGAAACAAAAATATTAGGAATATACAAAATCTGTAATCTAGTTCATCTCATGACAGAAAAAGACAATAGATTAACAAGAATCTTGTTGCTTTTATTTATATATAAGGTCATATTGTATCTCATCTGGTTCTTTGAATTAGGAAAATTATTCTTTTAAGGATGGGATTGCATTTCTTAGTTACTTCATGCATTATGGCATGACAACTGTAGCCTGCAGCATGGGGTAGCAGAGTACAAAAAGGAAAATTGGAACTGGTATTAGACCTTGATTATGCTGCTGCTAGACTGCTGGGTGATCCTGGGCACTTCTCCCTGTTCTTCAGTTTCCACATCTGTAAAATACAGCCAATGATATTGACTCCTTTTGACATATAGGCTAGGTAGAGACATTCAGAAAGTCTGAGGCAGAATTGATCCAAGTTATGCAATTTTCTGTAAGCAGCATAGTTTAGATCTGTAGCAAACAGAACATTCACCTTTTGGTGAGGGAGGCAAATCATTGGCTAGATTCTGCCATTTTTAAACAAGTCTGTGTGCCAAACATCTGCTCTGTTTTAGGTATAGACCCGTTTCTGATCATTTATACCAGTAAAACATTAACGTTTGCATTTGGCCCGATGTTTAGCACTATATAAAATACAATATTTTATTTATTTATTTATCCAGAGGTGATACCCTCAGACTGTAGAACTCACAGGCAATTGGTCTGTACCTGTGGCTGGTCTGGTAAAGATACCAGGGCTAGCTTGAGACCTATCTTAGCATAGACTGGCTGTGAGTTCTGCAGTCTGTTCTGTGTTCTCTGCTTCGGTGCCTAGGCTGCTACTAGTACCTGAGGTAGCTAATTTAAACCTGGCTGCAGCAAATCTATGTTACATTACAGTCAAGGGAGTGACTGTAATACATGTATGGTTTCAGTAAAGTACAAAATATGATTTTGTGTAGCAAACAACTTGCCAAAGGTTGCAGAGCCAACTGATGAAAGTAGTAGGCCCGGGACCCACGTGTGCTGACTCTCAGGCTTGTCTACATTGCAGTCAAAGGGGTTTAGAAAGACAACAAACAGGTTACAAAAGTTTGCAAAGTAAATCAGTGAAAGAAGCAGACTGATACCTGGGTATACTGACTCCCAGTTCTCTGTTTTACCCTAAGTCTTCAAAAATTGTGAGACTTTAAAACTTGAGGATTTCATGGCTGTAGAGGAGGAAAAGGACTTAACGCTAGCTACAATTCTTATGGGTCTGCCTACTTCCCAGATCTATGAAATTAAGAAAAATACTGAATAGCATAGGTTTTAACGATATTCATAGAGCTTAATGCTTACTTACACTTACTTCAAGGCTCCTTTGCAATAGCAAGAATGAAGTAAAGAATCCTTGGTGTAAATTAGTTTTGCAGAATGGCCTGGCCCCTACCACTCAGTAATACAGATTGCAAAATCCTTTCACAGATCTCGGAGGCCTTGTTAAAAGATGAATATGCATAAACATTTGGAAGATCCATTGGGAGCTCCTGTTCACTTGAAACATTAACCCAGAGTTTCCTCATGAAGAAGATGTATTTCAAGATGAGAGAGAGCAATCAATCAAACTTTCAAGATGGGAAGCCCCCTCAATCCAAATCTGGCAGAAAATAAAAACATACCAAGCCTCCATCTAAACATGTAAATACATATATATTAAGGTTAGACATGTCAGTAGCAATTTTAATTGGTATAAATGACACTTGCATCATAATCTTATAAAATATTTCAAATATAGCAATTCTCCTCCTGTCCCAGATTATAGCTTGCAAAGAAAAATTCTGTGTTTTTCTTTTGATGTAACTGTGCTGAGAAAGTCATAGCCGCAATAAATCATCCCGTCATTCTAATCATGCTGGTATTATTTTGATGCCTTTTGTGAAACAGTATTTCTTTTCCTTGAAAAAGGAAAAGTCTCCAAGCTTTTTTCTTGCAAGATATTGGTGGATACTTGTTAAGGAAGGACAATTTTTTAAGGCAATTTGGAAATCTTATTTTGTACCATGCACTTTCTACACCAGATTCTATTCCACCTATTAAGTTTCTAAGTATCCTGTCCACAATTCTCCAGTCCCCGAAAATTCATTAACATAAAAAGGTAATTTGGTCCATGTCATCTTTGCTGCTTTTTGTCGTATAGTATTACAGCTAAGAGGAAGATGCATTACAAAAGTTAGGGGTTTTAAGCAAGATGGACTAAGACTATGTTTAAACAGTGAAAAAATAGAATGGATCTGACGCTAAATGTCCAAAAATCACTTGATTAGGTTTAGGGAAAAAAACTTGCTGCAAGCAAAACTCATAGAGATACTGAATGAATTGCGTACTTGCATGTCAGGGGATGACTGTGATCCTGTGCAAAAATATATAGCATGTGTTCCTTTTAAAAACCTGCCAAATGTTGATTACCTGACATTGAAACCATAATACTAGAAATGTTTTTCTTAAACAGCCAGAAGCTTAGTAGGCTTGCCTGATACATCGGTGACAAGTAAGTTTTCACCTACCAAGTAGTGAACAAACCATTGAACCTATCCAAACCCTGAGGATTTCAATTTTACAATATTTCTCTGTTGCAGAGAAGATTAGAACCTAGAAAGTTCTGGGAGCCGGTTCCACATTCAGGCCTCAAGTTTATACTGGCCCTCTGATAAAGTGTGGTCAGTATATCTTGAAAATATCTATCACTGGTCATAGATATTGGTTATCCAAGTTACTCCAGGAAGCAACATTGCATCTGGCTTCCTTAGATGAACCCATAAAAAACTGGAAAAAAAAATTAGTCAGCCCAACTGAAGCCACAGGTAGCTGGTGAATTGTACACAAGCCAAAGTACTCTTGTTGCAGTACCTAGTTTCTCTTGCAACTTTGTTAGTCATACAGCTGGGAAAGTTATGATCGATATGTTGTAAAAGTTTGCAATGGAACAAAATATTTTGAAAAGTCATTATTATATTGTAGATAATAGTTAAAGCTGCTGTGTTTAAATGTGTTTTGACCTTATGGGCTGTAAGTGACAACACTTGTGTATATAAATATTTGCATCCATATTTAATCTTGAACATCTGAGTGCAATGTATCATATTTCAAAGACCTTATAATAAATGTCAAACTTACATGTGTTAAGAATTTTGCAAGATATTAAAACAACACTCGGTCCTGGGGCCTGCGCTGTTCAATTTCTTCATCAGCGATCTAAATGATGGGGTGGAAAGTAACCTGTTTAAATTCGCTGATGACACCAAAATTTGGGGGGAGGTGAGCACGCTAGCAGGGAGTGAGAGATTGCAGAAGGATCTGGATAGGTTACAGGGGTGGGCTAACAGGAACAGGATGCGTTTTAATACGGACAAGTGCAGGGTGCTGCACTTGGGCAGTAGGAACCAGCAGCACACTTACACAATGGGGAACTCCCTACTCGAGAGCACGGAGGCAGAAAGAGATCTTGGAGTCATTATTGACTCCAAGATGAACATGGGCCGACAATGCGAGGTCATGGTTGGCAGGGCTAACCGGACCTTGTCGTGCATCCACAGGTGCATCTCGAGTAGAGCCAAGGAGGTGATCCTCCCCCTCTACGCGACGCTGGTCAGGCCACAGCTGGAGTATTGTGTCCAGTTCTGTGCGCCCCATTTCAAGAGGGATGTGGACAACATGGAGAGGGTCCAGAGGAGGGCCACCCGCATGATCCGGGGACAACAGGGCAGACCCTACAGTGAGAGACTGCGGGACCTGAACCTATTCAGCCTCCACAAGAGAAGGCTGAGGGGGGACCTGGTGACCGTCTATAAACTCACTAGGGGGGACCAGAAGGGTTTGGGGGAGACGCTGTTTCCCCTAGCGCCCGCTGGCATAACAAGGAGTAATGGGCACAAGTTGATGGAGAGGAGGTATAGATTGGACATCCGCAAAAACTACTTCACAGTTAGGGCGGCTAGGAGCTGGAACCAACTTCCAAGGGAAGTGGTGCTGGCCCCTACCCTGGGGGTCTTTAAGAAGAGGCTGGATGCCTACCTGGCTGGACTCATTTGAGTCCCGTTTTTGTTTTGGGGTTTTGTTGTTCTCCCGCCCTGGTGGGGGGTCGGACTAGAAGATCTATTAGGTCCCTTCCGACCCTAAATCTATGAAACTATGAAACACTTGATGAATTCACCAACAAACTGAAATTCAAAAAAATGTATGTTGTTAATTATTGGGCCATACCTTTTAGAACAAGCCCATCCAGTATACAGCTTATTAAAAATGACAGTGAAAAAAGGAATGGAGGGAAAGAGTTGCTTGCTTTTTGAATGTCTGGCCAACTATGGAGTATATGTGTGTAAGTTAAACAGAGAACGTCAGTTAAGCAGGCATTAAACCATGTAAGCATTTAAAACATTTACAGATATTCATTAGCCTTGAATTATCATATTTGGCATTTCTTCAGAATATAATTTCTGTGGTCTAAACATTTTTCTTGTTTTCTGTAATAGAGGTATGTAGTCTCTGCACCATTGTTTTACGAGGGTATTAGTTAGCTTTTTCCACAGAAGTAGCTAAATGGACAATGTTGGATGTTCAAGGTCTGTCTTGGGGTTTAATTTAGCAACAGAAAGTACTGTAAGAGAGTAGATGAATTTTAAGGCAATCTTGCAAAAATGTTACTTTAAAAAATGATTTCTCTTTTTATAGTTGGGTGAGATTAGACCTTATTTCAAATTACTAATAACATCATGTGGAAACATTAATTAATAGAATTAGACACCTTAGACCAGCCCACATGAATTTTATATAATAAAATAACTAACTTGCAATGTTACAGTTACAAACTTTATCAGTTACTGAACAAGGCAATAAAGTACATCTCAGTGGTTCCCAGTGTAATAGGGCCAAGCCCTGTTACTGAGAATGGAGCTAGGACAAGAGTTGGAAGGCTTGATAGCTCCACATAATAAGCAGCAGGCAGCTAATTAGGTAATGGTCTGCTGAGGAGGAGCAAGAGGTTATATAAACCTTAAGCCAAAAGAAAAGACCAGTCTCACTCTGGCAGAGCAAGTGCCAGCCCCTTGGAATTTCATCAGTAATGGCAGGTGTAGATGAAACAGGAGCCCTAAATTGAAGCAGTGGGTTTTTAAAAACACTGCTTTAATTTAGGGCCAAGTAAACCGCTGTGTTGTGCACACACCCATGCACTTACCTCTCTCTCTGGTGGCGGGGTGGGGAGAGTGAGCTGCCGGTGTTGGAGCGGTCCCTGGGTGGCAGTGGGGCCAATGCTTCCCTTCACAGCAGTGGTGACCCCCCCTGCCAGGTGGCACCCACCTGCAGGCATCTGGCTCGGGCAGTCCCAAGAGGAGCCACAGCTGTGGAGGGAAGCACTGGGCCTGCGCAGGTCAGGGAGGCAGGCTCCGGGGGGGGTGGGGAGGGGGGGGAGGAAATGATCAGGCTCACTGCTTTTCTTGGGCAGAGCCTGTCTTCCCAGGCTGCTGCCAGGCTGCCTGCAGGGCTTCCTGTAGAGTCCCAGAACCTGGTGCTTCGCTCCATGGCTGTAGGGCAGCAAACTAAAACCCTTTGGAGGATTTTTAGCTTGCTGTGCCCCAAGTCATTTAAGGTGCATTACACCACCAAATTTGCTACAGCAGCTGGAATTACTGCGTAATACGCCGCCAATGTGTGCAAACACAAATACCATAGTTTCATAGATTTAGGGTCGGAAGAGACCTAGTAGATCTTCTAGCCCGACCCCCCGCCAGGGCGGGAGAACAACAAAACCCCAAAACAAGAAACGGGACTCAAATGAGTCCAGCCAGGTAGGCATCCAGCCTCTTCTTAAAGACCCCCAGGGTAGGGGCCAGCACCACTTCCCTTGGAAGTTGGTTCCAGCTCCTAGCCGCCCTAACTGTGAAGTAGTTTTTGTGGATGTCCAATCTATACCTCCTCTCCATCAACTTGTGCCCATTACTCCTTGTTATGCCAGCGGGCGCTAGGGGAAACAGCGTCTCCCCCAAACCCTTCTGGTCCCCCCTAGTGAGTTTATAGACGGTCACCAGGTCCCCCCTCAGCCTTCTCTTGTGGAGGCTGAATAGGTTCAGGTCCCGCAGTCTCTCACTGTAGGGTCTGCCCTGTTGTCCCCGGATCATGCGGGTGGCCCTCCTCTGGACCCTCTCCATGTTGTCCACATCCCTCTTGAAATGGGGCGCACAGAACTGGACACAATACTCCAGCTGTGGCCTGACCAGCGTCGCGTAGAGGGGGAGGATCACCTCCTTGGCTCTACTCGAGATGCACCTGTGGATGCACGATAAGGTCCGGTTAGCCCTGCCAACCATGACCTCGCATTGTCGGCCCATGTTCATCTTGGGGTCAATAATGACTCCAAGATCTCTTTCTGCCTCCGTGCTCTCAAGTAGGGAGTTCCCCATTGTGTAAGTGTGCTGCTGGTTCCTACTGCCCAAGTGCACCACCCTGCACTTGTCCGTATTGAAACACATCCTGTTCCTGTTAGCCCACCCCTGTAACCTATCCAGATCCCTCTGCAAACTCTCACTCCCTGCTAGTGTGCTCACCTCCCCCCAAATTTTGGTGTCATCAGCATTAAAGTGGTGCAAACGCATTCCAAATAAAACAAACAATAATTTGTTTATCAGGAGGTTTTTTACAAGTCTGACTTCCTTGTAATTTTTAACTGCACTGATAAACATTAAGTAGTCAACTTCAACTGCTTACCCAATAGACCCACATGTATAATTTCTGTTAATGGGTTTTACACACATTAATCAGTCATAAATGTGTCAATAAAATGGAATAGATAAATGGATAAATATGACCAGCAATCCTACTCTAAAGTTCTACAGGATTTTATTAAATAAGAAATCTTGTCATTTTCTCAATTCTTATACCTCTGCTATATAGTTACCTAGGTTTGTAAATTTGTTTTCCCCTAAATCTATATGGATCGGCCCTAGTATAGCAAGGAAAGCATATATTCAAGAACAGAGTGAAATGAATTTCTTTCTACAATAGATCAGTGTTTTCATACAATGGAATTATTTCCTGTGCTCTGCCCAAGTGCTTAGCCTGCCATACCCTCCTGACTGTCTCTGACCCGAGTCAGTGACAGCTTCTGATCCCAGTCCTGAGTACAGCCTGTCTGTAGGTAGGGAGTGGAAGGAGGGGAATTTCTGTCCCTGCCCCACCCCAGCCCCATGCACGTGGGGGTGGTGTGAGGAATAGGAGTCTGGTGTCTCTCTCCTGGCAGCCACGTAGGCCAGGTCTACATGACAGAGAGGCTCAGGAACCTGGCGGTAGGTGTAGAAACCAATCCTTCCTGCTTTGCAGATCCTTCCCCCTTCCCCTCCCACAAGCTTGTGGTCACAGGCCAGGCATGCATGGCAGAGAGGCTCCATTTTCCCAGCTGTAGTCAGGATCCTGGGGAAATAGAGCCTGTCTGCCATGCAGACCTGGCCTGCAAGCTTGGGTCTTGGTTGGGGGCAGGGCTGGGTCCATGGGGCAGAGAGGCTCCATTTCCCTCCACACTCTTCCCCCAGCTGCTGGTGCTTCAGCTGGCAGAAGGAGCAGTTGAGGCTGGGGAGAGGTGACCTGCTGGCCCTTCAGGGGTGGCCAGCTGCTCAGCTGCTCCCGCAGCCTCCTGGGAGGCATGTAGGAATGCTCCTAGGCTGCTGGCTGCAGCCTGTTCAGGCAGGCTTAACCCCCCCCCCC